>NC_142476.1:38757258-39382258 GCF_049115385.1 Moschus berezovskii | reverse complement strand
TTCCTTAAAAAAGCTAAAAATAGAACTACCATATGACCCAGCAATCCCTCTCCTGGGCATATACCCAGAGAAAACCATAATTCAAAAAGATACACACAGCCCGATGTTTGTTGCAGCACTGTTTACAACAGCCAAGACATGGAAGCAACCTAACTGTTCATCAACAAAGGAATGGCTAAAGAAGATAGGGTACATGTATACAATGGCTGATCTAATCACATGGACCACAGCCGAATGTGGTCCCCTGGAGAAGGGAATGGCAAACCACTTCAGTATACTTGCCTTGAGAACCCCATGAACAGTAACAAAGGGCAAAATGATAGGATACTGAATGGGGAATTCCCCAGGTCGGTAGGTGCCCAGTATGCTACTGGAGCTCAGTGGAGAAATAACTATAGAAGGAATAAAGGGATGGAGCAAAAGCAAAACCAATACCCAGTTGTGGATGTGACCAATGATAGAAACAAGGGAGTTGACTCACTGGAAAAGACTCTGATGCTGGGAAAGGTTGGGGGTGGGAGGAGAAGGGGACGACGGAGAATGAGATGGCTGGATGGCATCACCAACTCTGTGGACATGAGTTTGAGTGTACTCCGGGAGTTGGTGATGGACAGGGAGGCCTGGCGTGCTGTGATTCATGGGGTCGCGGAGAGTCGGACACGACTGAGCGACTGAACTGAACTGAACTGAACTGATACAATGGACTAGTACATAGTCATAAAAAGCAATGGAACTGTGTCATTTGCAGAGGTACGGATGGACCTAGAGACTGTGACACAGTGAAGTAAGTCAGAAAGAGAAAACATTTTTTCATATAATATAGCTGCTAAGTGGAATCTAGAAAAATATGCAGATGAGCTTATTTGCAAAACAGAAGTAGGGATACAGACATAGAGAACAAATGTATGGACACCAAAGTGGGAGGGAGGGTGTGGGATGATTTGGGAGGTTGGGATGGATATAGATATACACTGCTCTGCATAAAACAGAAAACTAATGAGGACCAACTGTATAGCACAGGGAACTCTACTCAGTGCTTTGTGGTGTCTTAAATGGGAAGGAAATCCAAAAAGGAAGGGATATATGTCTACATGCAGCTGATTCACTTTGCTGTATAGCAGAAAGTAAAACAACATAGTAAAGCAATTAAACTCCAATAAAAATTAATAATAAATAAAAAGAAAAATGTTGACCTCAACCACCTTACCCTCTCTTTCTATACCCTGTGGATCAAGCCCTCCCAGCAGGCACACCTAAGGAATCCCCTTGCCTCCATTACACCCTCCAAGGACCCAGGGCTCCTCTCTATCCTAAGGTCTGGCAGAAAGGAAAGGGTGAAAGCTCAGTAAGTGCCGACAAAGGTCCGCATAGTCAAAAATATGGTTTTTCCAGTACTCTCATGTATAGATGTTAGCATTGGACCATAAAGAAAGCTGAGTGCCAAAGAATTGATGCTTTTAAACTGTGGTGTTGGAGAAGACTCTTGAGAGTCCCTTGGACTGCAAGCAGATCCAACCAGTCCATCCTAAAGGAAACCAGTCAATTCTGAAGGAAATCAGTCCTGAATATTCATTGGAAGGATGGATGCTAAAGCTGAAACTCCAATACTTTGGCCACCTAATGCAAAGGACTGACTCACTGGAAAAGACCCTGATGCTGGGAAAGACTGAAGGTAGAAGGAGAAGGGGACGACAGAGAATGAGATGGTTAGATGGCACCACCAACTCGATGGACATGAGTTTGAGCAAGCGCCAGGAGTTGGTGATGGACGGGGAAGCCTGGTGTGCTGCAGTCCATGGGGTCGCAAAGAGTTGGACACAACTGAGTGACTGAACTGGACTGAATATGGGGCCTCCCCTACTGCTTCCAGAGTGTGGGAATCAGGAAGGCTGAGGGCACTTGCCATGGGTAAGGTCTCCTGCACTTCCGGCTTGTGTGAAACTCCCACGGCTTGAGAACCAAGTGGCAGAAGAGACCAAGCATTTGATAGCTTAGAGGTAGCACTGCAAGCAAATGAAATGTTAGTGCTACATAAAAAGGGAAAATCACATATAATCCAGAGAAAATTATTCTTGCCAGAGCCCAAATTTGTGAAAATTGTCAGCAATTCTCTTCCTTTCATTACAAAAAAGGGTATTGTGATATACAGAAACCCTCCAAAAAAGAAAAGTCTCCACAAGGATGCCAGCATGTCGGGTGAGGGAAATCCAGGCTGTACTAATTGAAAAGCAGATGATTAAGGGGCTGCATAGGCATAGACTGGGGTCAAGAGGGCTCTGCCCACCACCATCTGATGTGGGAGAACAAATGCAATGGTAGCACAAACCGGGAGGGTTGGCACTTAGGGAAAACGAGCGACATTTCCTTTACAGAGAAACACAATCACCCATTAGAAGCAGTGCTGACAGTGGTGGGAGATAACAGCATGAACACTGAGATGCGACCAGACACAAACCAGACTCCCTGGGGGTATTTGCCTGTTTGTGCTCAGCCTGCGGTGGGCAACCAGAAGTTCATGCCCTCGGTCTTCAGCCTGGTTCCCCACTTCATCACAGGGATGCGACCAGGTTCAGCAGAGGGATGGATTCCTTGTCTCCATGGCTGCAGGTCCGGCCTCTGACCAATGGGCTGGGAGGCCCAGGGCGCTCTTGTATTCTGATCCGAGGAGCAGGCTGAGAGCAGCAGGCAAGGTGACAGCGGCCAGACTGGCCTTCTAGCAGAGGTGGGTGTGTGTGTGTAGGGGGAAAGCATCCACACTGGAGTTGAAAGGCCTGGCTGGAGCCCTTGATGGGCCAAGTTCAGCTGTGAGTCCTGGGCCTCGCTGGACCTCCGTTTCCAAGTCAACCCACATGGATGCTCTGAGGGGCACTGCAGTGGGTTCAATAGTACCCATTGCCCCCAGTTCACATCCAATCTGAACCTTGGAATTCTATTTGGAACAAGGATCTTTGCAGATATAATTCAGGTAAGGACAGAGGTGAGGTCCTGCTGTGTTAGGGTGGTCTGAAATCCAATGACAGAGAAGAAGACAGAGATACACAGGGAAGAAGGCCATATGAGGTTGGAATGATGCTGCCACAAGCCAAGGAACACCAGGAGCCACCAGAGGCTGGAAGAGGCCAGAAAGGATCCTCACCCAGAGGCTTCAGAGGGAGCAGGGTCCTGCTGGGGCCTTGACTTTGCATTCTGGCCTCCAGAACTGGAAGAGAATACATTTCTGTTGTTTTGGACCACTCAGTTTGTGGCAATTTGTTACTGTAGCCACAGGAAATTATTATGGTCACGAAAACAGACCAATGACCCTGCCCAGCATAGGACCTTATGTATAGCAGGTGATCTTTTTACTTCTATTATTTAAACTGTCACCTGCAAACAGCACTTGCACTTGCAATAAAATTTGCCCAAACTCACCCACTGCTAACTCCAAGGGGTCGGATGCTAAGCCTCTGCATTTCTACCCCAGCTCTCAATCACCAGGCAACAGGTACGAATCCCACTGTGCACCAGGCCTGGGGGCTTCCTACCACTTTAGGCAAGCCCCCAGGCCCTGCCTCCTCCTGCCTCCCTTTCCCTTCCCCCATCCTGCCTCCCCTTCCCCTCCTGCTTCACTGGGTGGTTCCCCGCTGACCTCACAGGTCCTGGGGGCTTCAGACAACTTCCCACTTCGAGGTCTTGCACATGTGGATCTGGGTACAGGCACGCTTGCCCACTCCACCTCCGCAGCTCAGGCCCTCCACCTGGCTCATTCGTGCCCACTATCTTCTCTGTCTCAGCCACAGTGACATTCCCTCCAGGGAGCTCCAAGGCCCTTGAGCAGTACCCCCGCTTTGCAAGAAGGATTCTCCTTTGTGATTCTCCTGCTACTTGTTGTCTCTGTATTTCTTTTCAAAACTCTTGGGCTAGAATGTCCATCGGGATAGACACATGTCTTTCATGGTCACATCCCCAGTGCCTTGAACAGGAAGGTGCGTGTGCTGGGGGTAAACGTTTGTTGAATGAACGGATGAATGAGAGATGGATGAGACAACCTGTGCTCAGAGAACGCATCCAGCAAGTGGAGGAAGAAAGTGGCCAGGACCCAGCGATGCTGTAAGGTGGGGTGCGCATGCCCCAGGAGACAGAGATACGTCAGACACTGCGGGAGATGGGGCTGGCGTCTGGGGGGTCATCAAGGAAGGTGCCTCTCCCTCCATGGGCAGGGGGCATCCCACCTGAGCTGGAGGGGGAGGCATTCCAGGAGGAGGGAGAGGAGTGAGTCAAGGCCCAGAGAAGAGAAAACGCAAATGCCTGAAGGGAGCCAGGTAAGAACAGGCCCCTCCAGCTTCCACAGCAGAGGCTCTTCTCTAGGGACAGCGGGCCGGGAAGCCAGCAGATGTATAGGCTGAGACGGGAGCTGCAGCCAACAGAGCCGAGTTTGGGGCTGGATGGGCTGGCTCTTCCTTTAGTCCCCCAGCTTCCCTGCCTCCCCGAGATGGGGGTCTGCAGCCCAGGGGCCAGGATGGACAGGGGCAGCAGAGAAGGCAGAAAGGAAGGCTTAGACCAAACACTAAAAGGCCAGCCCGTGGGGCTCTGAAGACAGGAAAAGCCTACTCACAGGCGGATAATTTACCCAGTGCAGAAGCCAGAGTGGAGGCGGGGAGAGGCTGCTGTGGGGGTCTCTGCAGCGCTCCAGGGGAGGGTGAGCGGGGCCTGGCTGCTGGGCAGTGACAGGAATGGAAAGGAACAGAGAGACACAAAAAAGACTGGAAAGGGGGACAAATCTGCCTGACTGTGAGCCCTCGAGTGAGGGAGACAGAGCTGGAGACACATGAAGGATTCACGTTTAGGTAACAGGAGCTTTGTGAGAACACAGCGCTCACTGTTCTGTGAGAGATGTCTGGAGAAACCTGCTCTCCTTAATTTAAACGTGTCACAACCTCTACCTATAAGTGGAGGTGAGCTTTGTGAGCAGAGACGCTGGGTGGGAAGTGAAGATGCCCCACCAGCACACGCACGTACCACACACACCACACACACATCACACCACACATCACACATACCACACACACCATATACACACATACAACACCATACATCACACACACCATACACACACACCACACACACGCATACCATACATACCATATACACACATACAACACCACACACACACCACACATCACACACACCACACACACATACCATACATACCATATACACACATACAACACCACACACACACCCACACTGCCCCCCAACACCACACCCCACACACACACCTCCCACACATCACATATACACACATATTTCACACCACACATCACACATACCACACACAACATACACACACTGCCCCCAACACCACATGCCACACACACACATACATCACACCACACATACACACATACCATACACACCATATATACACATACAACACCACACACACACCACACATCACACACACCATACACACACATACCACAACACACAGGTACACGAACACCCTACCACACACCCCACCCCCCACACACACACCCCCAAACACCACACATACCCACATATGTCACACCACACATACCACACAACAAACCATACACACACACCACGCAGCCCTACACTTCACTATACCACACCACACACGTGCACATATCACACACACACACACCACACACATACCACATACACCATACACACATAAACACCTATACCACACAGACACATATAACGCACCATACATATGAACACACACACACACACATTTTCTCTGGGCTCAAGGAGAGAAGTCGCGGATCTTGATCACTACAATGGAAGCCAGCATCCCACTTGGGTAGAACCTGCGGTCTGCCCTCCTGATGAATAAATCCGGACCTCCCAATATTTGATTCAAGGAAATGTCCTCCCTTTTCTGTGCTGCCGTTCATCCCCAGCCTCAGAACATGCTCCAGCATCCAGGAAAAGGTGCTGTGGACTCACAGGTTTGGGAACAAGAATCCAGGACCTCATTACCCACCATGGCCGGGGCCCCTGCGATGGAGATTTGGAGACTTTTACATGAGAAAAAGCTTCGTTCTTCTGAAAGGCCTTTCAAATATGACTTACCCCAAAGGAAAAGGAAAATGAAGCCCCAATCCTTTAGTTCAGTCAGAAAAATGGTTCTGACTACACATTTGCTGCAGAGCCTTTCCGGGTAAAGGAAAAACATCAACCTGAATTAGGCCCTACAAGGCGATTTGGTCCTAGGAGAAAAACTGCTCTTGAGATGGGAAACATTCATCGCTGATTTATCTGTCAACCCCGCACACAGAGCAGCACACGCAGCCTCAGTTTTCCAAGCGCTATGGCTTCAGACGAGCCTTTCCAAGGATAACGCCTGCAGTGCTTGCTCCCAACGGCTCTGCCCTGAGCGCAGGGCAGCATTCTCTGTCATTCTCTAACTCCAAATGTCACCTCATTCTCATCTTATCAACTTGGCCAACCTCCCTTCAGAGGAAAAGCACTGGAGGCAGAGACCACATCCGTTCGTCAGTCTATAAGCTCTCGAGAGGCTGGGACAAGGTCCCCTGGACAGGGATGCAGGTGGAGATCAAGACTACACCCTCAAGGCTTTTGGCTTTTCCTACAGCGATGTTGTTTCTGCCCATGTAGACCCTGGAAAGCGGCAACATCAAATACCAGATGCAGCATGACACTCGGCCTGAATGGCAAGAGGACCAAGGGTCGCTAGGGACCATGGATATGGGAGCCTGTGTTTCCTCAGACCTGATGCTCATCAGAGAAGAGACGGATGTGGCCACAAGATGCTGGGGCTGCTCTGACTGCTGGGATGGTGCAAACCCAGTTTGGGGTCTTTCCAGCTGTTATTTAACCTCTTTGGGCCTCAGTTTCCTTATCTGTAAAACGGGGAAGAATAGTTCTTCCTCAGAGGGGAAACTGGGAGGATAAAATGAGATAATACAGTAAAGTATCTGCCATCATGCTTGGCACATTATAGGCACTTCATAAACATCCGTGATGACTGTCACTGTTGTTTATACATAATGTATCTCTGATTCCCTCATTGTTGGCACTCACCAGCATTTGCAAGGGGCTCAAGAAATGGAGCTGAAAAAAAATCATGAGTTAATGAAGGTCTTAATAAACTAAGAATGGTTTGGAAGGATAAGTAATCATTTTCTCAATTTTTAAACAATTTTATTAACTTATTTCTTTACTATGGCTGTGCTGGGTCTTCGCTGCTGTGCGGGCTTTTATCCAGTTTCCGTGAGTAGGGGCTGCTCTCCAGTTGGGGCGTGCACGGTGGGCTTCTCGTTGCAGAGCGTGGGCTCCAAACAGCGGGATCAGTTGCTGTGGTGTATGGGCTCAGTTGCTCTGCAGCACATGGGATCCTCTCTGACCACTGACCGAACCTGTGTCCCCTACGTTGACAGATGGATTCGTAACCACTGGACCACGAGGGAAGTCCCATTTTCTCAAATTTAATGCCAAACTTTTCCCCAGTTTTCAGTGCCTCCCACCTGGCTAGCATGTTCACTGTTTGCCAGTCTGCTGGCCCCGAAATTTAAATCTGTGTCTTTAAAACCAAAACATACACAACTTGCTTCCAGAGACCACATGAAGCAGTACTTTGGTCAACACACCAAGCACAAATGCCCTGAAGACTGTGTTTGGGGATGAAACATCCCTCAGAGAACCTATTTCTGTTCCCTACTGACTCATGAAGGAAAGATCAATCATTTCTCTGGTGACTGTCGTCCTGGGCATCACTGTGCAAGTGTGAGCTGGCAGTCTCTGTACGTGAGTGAGTGACCCACACACAGAAACGAAGCCATCGGCTCCAAGGAGTCCTCTCTTCTGTGCTTCATTGAGGGTGAGGGTGGGCATTGTGCAGAGCTCCCGAGGGTGTGGGGTGAGCTTCCTGGTTTATCACCTCTGACAAGGTGAGTGCCTTTAGGTGTTCACTCAAACTCTGGGAGCCTCAGTTTTCACGTCTGTACAATGGGGATTCCAACATCTTGAGCTTAAGCTGTGCCACCTCTTCTCTCTGGTGCTTCCCTCCCTCACCTCACTGTGGCTGCAACATCCTGAGACATCACTGCAGACCACAGTGCCGTATCATCCAGCTGTCTCACCTGGGGTGCCCCCCCTTCACCTCCTCTTAGTAACGTCCACCTGCCTCCTTGGGGAGCCTTCCCTCTCCACCCTCAAGCCGGGTGGGGTCGCCTCCTTGCTCCTCCTGCTCTCTGCTCTTATGTGCCTCTCCCTGCATGGCAGATGGAACTCTAGGAAGGCCAGCAAGATTGCCATCCCCACTCATGTTCACAACTGTATAATCTCTGTCCTTGAGTGTCAGTAGGACTTTTAATTGGCATTTCACTCCTGCAATGGGGTTACATTACATGGCAAAGGTAAAGGGATTTTTCAGATGTAATTAACATCCCTAATCAGTTGACCTTGAGCACATCAAGAGGCAGATGATTGTAGGTGGGCCTTGACTAATCAGGTGAGCCCTTTAAATAAGAGTTTAGAGGACAGAGATAAGCCACAATATATGCCCTCCATGCCAAAGAATGCTCAAACTACCGCACAATTGCACTCATCTCACACGCTAGTAAAGTCATGCTCAAAATTCTCCAAGCCAGAATGCAGCAATATGTGAACCGTGAACTCCCAGATGTTCAAGCAGGTTTTAGAAAAGGCAGAGGCACCAGAGATCAAACTGCCAACATCCGCTGGATCATGGAGAAAGCAAGAGAGTTCCAGAAAAACATCTATTTCTGCTTCATTGACTATGCCAAAGCCTTTGACTGTGTGGATCACAATAAACTGTGGAACATTCTGAAAGATATGGGAATCCCAGACCACCTGACCTGCCTCTTGAGAAACCCGTATGCAGGTCAGGAAGCAACAGTCAGAACTGTACATGGAACAACAGACTGGTTCCAAATAGGAAAGGGAGTGCGTCAAGGTTGTATATTGTCACCTTGCTTATTTAACTTCTATGCAGAGTACATCATGAGGAACGCTGGGCTGGAAGAAGCAGAAGCTGGAATCAAGATTGCTGGGAGAAATATCAATAATCTCAGATATGCAGATGACACTACCCTTATGGCAGAAAGTGAAGAGGACCTCAAAAGCCTCTTGATGAAAGTGAAAGAGGAGAGTGAAAAGGTTGGCTTGAAGCTCAACATTCAGAAAACAAAGATCATGGCATCTGGTCCCATCACTTCATGGGAAATAGATGGAAAAACAGTGGAAACAGTGTCAGACTTTATTTTTGGGGGCTCCAAAATCACTGCAGATGCTGATTGCAGCCATGAAATTAAAAGATGCTTACTCCTTGGAAGGAAAGTTATGATCAACCTTGATAATATATTAAAAAGCAGAGACATTACTTTGCCAACAAAGGTCCGTCTAGTCAAGGCTATGGTTTTTCTAGTGGTCATGTATGGATGTGAGAGTTGGACTGTGAAGAAAGCTGATCGCCGAAGAATTGATGCTTTTGAACTGTGGTGTTAGAGAAGACTCTTGAGACTCCCTTGTACTGCAAGGAGATCCAACCAGTCCATTCTAAGGGAGATCGATCCTGGGTGTTCATTGGAAGGACTGATGCTAAAGCTGAAACTGCAATACTTTGGCCACCTCATGCGACAAGTTGACTCACTGGAAAAGACTCTGATGCTGGGAAGGGTTGGGGGCAGGAGGAGAAGGGGACGACGGAGAATGAGATGGCTGGATGGCATCACCGACTCTGTGGACATGAGTTTGAGTGAACTCCGGGAGTTGGTGATGGACAGGGAGGCCTGGCGTGCTGTGATTCATGGGGTCGCGGAGAGTCGGACACGACTGAGTGACTGAACTGAACTGAACTGATTGGCCTTAGAGGAGTGAACTGTCACACTAATGAGAGGGCTACGTGGCGGGGAATGACAGTGGTCTCGAGGAACGGAGGGTCTTGGTTTGAACTGAATTCTCCCAACAACCACATAGCTTGGAAGAAGAATCCGAGCTCCAGAAGAGAACACAGTCCCGCCGGGATCTTGATTCTAGCCTTGCGAGAATGTGAGCGGACATCACAGTTCAACCCTGCCTGGACTCCTGACAAACAGACCCTGTGAGGTAACAAATGGGCACGGTGGCGAGTGTACGGGACCTAGTTATGCAGCAAGAGAAAACGAGTACACCATTCAAGCTCCAAATCATACTCACTGAGGGGAAAGACTATGTCTTTTTTGACGTGTCTTAGCAACTGGCACATAGTTTAATGAATGAGCAATATTTTAGAAAAGCAATAGAGTGAAGTCGTTAGGTGCATGATTCTAGATGACCTGGCTCTGTCACTAGCTGTGTGACCTTGGGAAAGCTGCTTGACTCCTCTGAGCCCTGGTTTCCCAGTCTGTAAAATGAGGATACTAAAGGTACACACCTTATGGGGTTGCTATGAGAATGAAAGAGTTAATTTATATGAAAAGCACTTATATAGTGCCTAACATGAGCCAGGAACTCTCAATTAGGTGTCATCGCTATTTTGTGATGAGAAGGAAGGAAGCCCGATGGGAATGAGCAGGGGGTACTGAAGCAATGAACCAAAGGATGATCGTTCAGGATTGGGGTACGGGTGTCAGGTTCAATGCTCAGCCATGTCATCGGATAGTGTGCAAGCCATGAACCTCTCAGAGTCTCAGTTTTCTCATCTCCAAATTGGGAGTGATGACCTTGCCCACCTGTCTGGTTGGGAGGCTCTCATGGGAGAAGGTCCCTGAAAAGAAAGTGTTATCGGCTCAGTTGTCTGACTCTTTACGACCCCATGGACTGTATCTCTCCAGGCTTCTCTGTACCTGGAACTCTCCAGGCAAGAACACTAGAATGGGTTGCCATTTCCTTCTCCATGGGATCTTCCCAACCCAGATATGGAACCTGCATTTCCTGCATTGGCAGGCAGATTCTTTACCACTGGACCACCTGGGTATCAGTGGGATCCTATCAAATGTCCTGCTGCTGCTGCTCCTAAGTCGCTTCAGTCGTGTCCGACTCTGCAACCCCACAGACGGGGCCCCACCAGGCTCCCCCGTCCCTGGGATTCTCCAGGCAAGAACACTGGAGTGGGTTGCCATTTCCTTCTCCAATGAATTAAAGTGAAAAGTGAAAGTGAAGTGGCTCAGTCATGTCCGACTCTTAACGACCCCATGGACTACAGTCCACCAGGCTCCTCCGTCCATGGGATTTTCCAGGCAAGAGTACTTGAGTGGGGTGCCACTGCCTTCTCCGATCGAATGTCCTAGATGCCGCCTAATAACCTCTCCATGAATGATGTTTGGCACAAATGGGATAATGGAGCAGAAGCACCCTGCTTTGGGCCTGGACAGTAGCAGGTTCTCAACACCTCACCCCTTTCCTTCCACACTGGGGTCCATGATGTGCCCAAGACCTCCATTCACCCAGAAAACACTCATTGAGCAACCAACCTGCACCAAACACTTGGCGGCTAGGGCTGTATAGGACAAGGCTCCTCGGGCTTCAGAGGTGAAGTACCACGTCCTGGTGAAACGAGGCTTTGGAGCCGGCCTACACGGCTCTGACTCCCAGCTCTCCTGGCTGTGTGACCTGCACAGAGTAGCTTCCTGCACTTCAGCTTCTGCACCCAGGAAACAGGGATAATAAGAGGATCCAGGTCCAAGGGCTGTTTTCTGGAATAAAGGATGTGTGTGTGTGTTGGTTGCTCAGTTGTGTCTGACTCTTTTATGACCACATGGACTGTAGGTTGCAAGCCACCTCTGTCCCTGGAATTCTCCAGGCAAGAATACTGGAATGGGTTGCCATTTCCTTCTCCAGGGGCTCTTAAGGTGCATGCAAAGTGCTAACCAGGCTGGTGGAGCCCAGATGCTGTTGGCTTTTATTGTTAATCCTCAAGGAGCCTCCAGGGGGCAGGGCACAGCATTCTCATTCAGGATGAAATGAGCCTGAGAACTGTGAGTCAATTCTCTTCCGCATTCACCGGGTGGCCCACTGGATGGCTTCAATACTGTCTTTCTGCCCAAAGAGCAAGAAAACCAACACACACCCACATCTCTCTTCCTCTCGGGAAGAGCACAGAGCAGGTACTGCAGTCAAGCTGTGCCTCAAGGATCAGCAGCTGCTGTTACACACAGCAGCCCCTCCTCAAAGACCTTCACGGGCAGCTCATGAGAGGATGGAAATGACCTGACGTGAGAGGAAAGGGCATGGAGAGTGGACTGTGGCGGCGCCTGCAGTCACAACAAACATCCCCAATCCCGGCCCCTCGCCACGTGTGCTCCGTAATTATGCCGCACACCTGACAGGAGGTTCTGGGGGCAAGCTAGCATCCTGCTGCTTAGAAATGTTTTCCTTTCCTCTGAATTCCTTTACTAGTACCTCTCCAACACCACCAGCGAGAAATCCAGTGCAGAACCAACTACCCAGCTAGCTGAGAACAAGGATGCTCAAATACTCTTCACCTGCTCTGAAGACGGTCCCGCCAGATGCTTCTGGAGAAGGGATTTGTCCACCAAGGGTCCAAGCAGAGGGCAGTGCCAGTACCTACTTGGGAGTTGGGCTAAATGGTAGGAACAACGTGGAACGTGTATGAGGGTGACCAGACTGATCATGGGCAGCCTCCACTGGTCAGTCCCAGAGGTCAAGACTAGGAAGTGTGGATAAGGAAGGAAGAAAGGGAATTCCCTGGTGACAAAGGGGATAAGAATCTGCCTGACAATGCAGGAACAGGGGTTTGCTCCCTGGTGTGGAAGATCCCACATGCTGTGGGACAACTAAGCCTGTGCGCCGCAACTACTGAGGCCGTGCTCTAGAGCCTGAGAGCTGGCAACTACCAAGCCCACACGCTGCCAGCTACTGAAGCCCATGCACGTAGAGCCCATGCTCCCCAACAACAGAAGCCATTGCAGGGAGAAGCCCATGCACTGCAACTAGAGAGTAGCCCTGATCACCACACTAGAGAAAGCCTGTGCACAGAAACAAAGACCCAGCATAGCCAAAAATAAACACATAAAATTTTTTAAAAAAAGAATAAAGCAGTAGGATAAAGGATTCAGGGAGGGTGGGGTAACCATAATAGAACCCTGGTCTTCAGAGCCCTGAAGAAAGTGGGGGTCAATCCACGCCAATGCCAGGGGAAAGGGGTTCCTGGCAGATTGGCCAGCCAGTGCAAAGGCCCTGAGGTAGAACCACCTTAGGGTGTGCGGGAAATAGCCAATAGGAGGTAGTGCGGTTAAGCTCTAGCACCGTGGGTAAGAGGGAAGGAAAGGAGGAGGAGGAGTGAGGTTGGGCCTGTGGACCATGGAAAGACTTTGAGTTCTTCTCTAATTGGGGTGGGAGCTTCTGAGGGGTTTGAGCAGAGCAGTGATGTGATCAGATTTAAGTTTAAGAGATCCCTCTGATTGGCCAGAGTAGAAGCAGAGAAACCCGTTCAGGGAGCCAGGAGAGATATATGTTGGCTGGGACCAGGGTACCAGCAACAGAGATGGGGAGACGTGGGTAGATCATGAACATACTCTCAGACACCCGGCCTTCTCTTTGGTGGCACTCACTGCAGCTGTAAATAAGTAGCTGACTGTGCAGTGTGTCATTATTTACTGTCTTTCTCTTCAGTATTAATTCCATGAGGGCAGAGGCCATGTCTGGCACGTTCTCTGTCTTTAGAGCCTGGGACACGGTATGAATTAATGGAGGGGATGATTTGACAGTGTACAACACGTGATCTCTGACACAGGAAGGCCTGCACGTGCCACATGCACAGCGGCAAGAGTGACGTGAGGTCCAGACACTCTACCTGGATCGAATCCTCATTCCATTTCTTACTCCCTGTTCAGTTTCGGGGAATTGTCTTCACCTCTCTGAGCCCTATATTCCTCAAGTGTAAACTGCAGAGCAGAAAACCTATCCCAGGAAATAAGAAACGTTAATAAATTGCATATGACAGTGACTTCAGCACCTGAAAGACACTAATACACACGAGCTCATTTTCCAGCTGACCTTCTGTCTAATTTGCTTCTATCAGTTGGGAAGGATGGAAATGGCATTCCTTAACACTGTCGCCTCTTCGTGACAGTGTCCTAGAAGCAGCAGCCTCTCAGATACTTTCCCACAGGAAGGTCCAGCCTTAGTTCTTCTCGCTGCTGGGCGAGCTGAATGACTTTCCTTGCTGGGCTGTTTGCTGCAGCTTCTGCTTCCGAAAGGAGTACTGGGTCCTTTTTAGGGGCCACTTTGAACCCCTCTCCCCCGAGGATTCGGCCACTGGCAGCACGGGCAGGCCAAGAACCATATCTACAGAGCTGATGGCACTTTTTAGTCCAAGTTTTCATGGCTCTGAGCCAGGAGTTCAATGTGTGTGTGTGTGTGTGTGTGTGTGTGTGTGTGTGCGCGCGCTCAGTCGTGTCCTACTCTTTATGACCCCACAGACTCTAGCCCACCAGGCTCCTCATGGTGGCTCAAAAAGGCTGGTTTCAATGCATCCTTCCTCACATATGCCCTTGGACAGGGAAGAAACAGAACTGGAAGGACAAACATTTTGCACGTCAGGAATGTGGTCTTTTGTTTCAGAATTCAAGGCTAGAATTTGGGCTCCGGAGTGAGACCCACGTGGATTTGAATCTCAACTTCCCATCCACTGGCAAGTGCTCTTGGGATCATGGAGTCTCTGAGCATCTGATTCATCTGTGCAACAAGCTGGTGAAGGAACCTCACCTCCTCGGGTGGCTGTTAGGATTCAATGAGAAGAGGCAAGTAGGTCACCTGCTCTGGTGCCTGGTGAAATGCTGTCTCGTGTGTGCTCAGTCAAGTCCGACTCTTTACAACCCCATGGACTGTAGACTGCCAGGTTCCTCTGTCCATGGGATTTTCCAGGCAAGAATACTGGAGTGGGTTGCCATTCCAGTCTCCAGGGAATCTTCCCAACCCAAGGATCGAACCCAGGTCTCCTGCCTTGCAGGCAGATTCTTTACCACTGTGTCACCTGGGAAGCCCCTGATGCAATGCTAAACCCTCAAAAAAACAAAAACAGTATCTGACACCTTCAGCTTCATCATCACCATCATCAGGGTCATCCTGTAGCATACCCCACTGCCCACTGCCCAAGCCAGGGACTCTGGATACAGAGGGAATAAAACACAGCTCTGGCAAATGAGATGCTCATGAGCTTGCTTACTTCAATGCTCAAAAAGTGGCTCCAAACTTAAGGACCCGGTGAGGGCAAACAAAATGATAAAAAACCAAAACAAGTGAACAAACAAAAAGTTTGATGACAGCCTACAGATGGGTAACTTCGCAGAACAACCCCCCCGCTCCCCCAATCAAACTCCTTGAAATGATCATACTGGCTGCCACCAGTTGAATGTTCCTCAGGCAAAAGGAGATACTGCAGGGTGAGAACCAGTTGCTATTGATTGGATGGTGCTATTAGCAAACATGTGGCTGGAGCCACGGGTGCTGCTGTGAGTGCTCAGAGCTGTGGGCACCCTCTGCTCCATGGACCAGGTCTCTAAGAAGACCTTTATGTGGCTCAGAGTGGAGACTGTGTGAAAACTTCCTGATGCCAACCTTATACAATTCTTAATCAAACACTTGGCACGTTTAGGATGAAAAGACATGTCCATGGGAATTACTTAGGAAAACAAGATCTTAATATCCCCCATGTGGTACTTAAAGGAAGAAAGTTTTTGTGCTTTGATGAAATTAACAGGGACCCAGGAGAGTAGGCTCTAAATCAGCTCCTTGGTCAGAATCAGATCTGAGTCTGTGAAACAGAATCAGCAAAGCAGGATGTCACTGGTTCCCACTGTTGTTCAGCCACTCGTTGTGTCCACTCTTTGCCACCCATGGTCTGCAGTGTGCCAGGCTTCCCTGTCCTTCACTATCTCTCGATGTACAGTATGTGTGTGTGTTAGTCGCTCAGTCGTGTCTGACTCTGTGACCCCACAGACTGTAGCCCACCAGGCTCCTCTGTCCATGGGATTCTGCAGGCAAGAGTACTGGAATGTGCTGCCATTTCCTTCTCCAGGGGATCTTCCTGACCCAGGGATCGAACCTGGGTCTCCTGCATTGCTGGCAGATTCTTTATCATCTTAGTCACTAGGGAAGTCCCCCTATCTCCCAGAGTTCCTTAGAATTCTCCTCCCCAGAGCTTCAGAATCAAAAGTCCTAAATCTGATTGCCCCACAGGTAAACTTTGGTGCTTAGGTCTTCACATCAATGGAAAGGCACAACCAGGTGTTTGGGGGTAGCAGTGAAAAGGCTTCAAACAGAGTGAATCAAGCCTTCCAGGATGCATTGCTGAAGTGATTCCAGCTGGGAGGAAGAAATCCAAAGGCCTGAGATGGTGAGGAAAAAGTAAATGCCATGGTGGTGGGATCTGGAAATTGCTCACACATACGGACCTGGAGTTTGAAAATGAACACTTAGCACCCCGATTTCATTTCATCAACTTGTGGCAGGGAGGTTCATGCTGCAAGTTCCATGAAGGAAGGGTTTGTGTTTTAATTTTCCCTGCATCTCCAGTGCTTGTAATGTAGGGCTCCTAAGTGTTGGATGAACTGCATTTAATTAAAGAGGAACACAAACCAGAGACATAAAACCTTTACAGACTTCAAAAAACTACTCAAAACACTGATGACTTTGGCGTCAATGAATCAGAAACATATGGTCTAGGTTTCCTGATAATTTACAGGACAAACAAACAAATCTAAAAGAACAGGGGGTCTTGGAACAAAATCTCAGAGTTTGCAAAGCATCCAAAGTGGCAGTTGATGATGCCAGAACGCTAAAAAATAATAAAAACAAATCCCGAAGCTCATTAATAGCATTATAGGGTGAGCTGGGGAGTTAGGTTTGTGAATGAAAGGAAACACAGACTTTAGAGGAAGAGCGATACCACTACCGAGTGGGCTTGGAGAATTCTGGAAAGGAGACCTTCAAACACCAGGAAGCCAACAGAATGACCTGGCACAGATCTCAGGATGGAGACTGTTTCTCAATATCCCAGAAGGCTGGACACTGCTTCCATGGTTGTTGCAACCTGTGATTTCTGGCCCATCCCCACTTGCTGTAGTTGAAGCAGAACTGTAACCACCTCATATCCTCATAGGTACCTACTCATTATCTCCAAATGCAAAGCTCTCATCTGGTCCTGTGAAGTCAGGCTCTTTCCTCTCACCTACCCGGAGCTGTGTCCCACGCTCCCCATTGTACCCAACAGACCTCACCATCACAGGCTCCATCTTCAGCTGTCACAAGTATATACACCAATCACAGCTTGGTGATGCTCAGGCAAAGGTTCTCTTGCATCAGCGTGCACTGGTTTGAGACTCATTTGTTGGGGGGGCCGGGTCGGGGGTGTGACTTTAGAACAGGGGTCCCCAACCTCTGGGATCTAATGTCTGATGATCTGAAGTGGAGGTGATGTAATAACAATAGAAATAAAGTGCACAATACATGTAATCCACTTGAATCAGCCCAAAACCATCCCTAGCCCTGGTCCATGGAAAAACTGTCTTCCACACCACTGGTCCCTGGTGCCAAAAAGGTTGGGGGCTGCTGCTTTAGAAAACACCGTGCAAGCGTGGGGGCTTCATCTGAGCAGGGGTTTGCTGGCTCCATGCAGAACTTGGTCTCGGTTTATACGCTATAATTCCAGTTCCTGGGCTTGCAGAGGAGACAAGTAGGTGATTTGGCACAAATTTCTACCAGAAACAGCCCAAAGTACATTCCTTTCTCCGTCAGGCAGCAGGAAATGGGTGGCACATTCACACTAGGATAACTGACTAATAAAGAGAGTGACGAGCTGAACTGTGAACCATGTCAAGTTCCAACCCCCAGTACCTGTGAATGTGACCAATTTGGAGATAAGGTCTTTAGAGAGGTGATCAAGTTAAAATAAGGCCACTGGGTGGGGGTCCCGATCCAATATGACTGCTGTCCTCATAAGCGAGGGACAGGCACTGGGGCCAGGTGCACACAGAGGGACAGCCACCTTCAGGCCAAGGAGAGAAGCCTCAGAAGAAACAAACATGCTGGACCTTCAGCCTCCGGGGCTGTGAGATAACAGCGTTCTGCGGTTTAAGCCTCTAGTCTGCTGTGCTCTGTTAAGGCAGCTCAAGCAAACCAATACAGAAGCCAGAAGTCACGCAGGACAGAGCAGGAACTGGGGCCATAGACAGTAACCTAGGCGCAGACCAATGACAAGTGGGGAAGCCGCCTTGCAGTGACCTTTGGTGCAGGGACATGGCCTAGGCCCGTGGTGACAACCTGGGGAAGGAATGAGTCCAGTGAATGCTCTGGCCTCACCCTCCTTCTCCATCTGAGCTCCTGCTGGGACTCCCTGTGGGCAGAACTCACTGATGTCATCTGTACAGGTCCCCTCTTGTGGCAGAGAGCAGGGACATGGGACTCCCTGTGGGCAGAACTCACTGATGTCATCTCTACAGGTCCCCTCTTGTGGCAGAGAGCAGGGACATGGGACTCCCTGTGGGCAGAACTCACCGATGTCATCTCTACAGGTCCCCTCTTGTGGCAAAGAGCAGGGACGTGGGACTCCCTGTGGGCAGAACTCACTGATGTCATCTCTACAGGCCCCCTCTTGTGGCAGAGAGCAGGGGACAAACATAAAGAACCTCGAGAAGAAGATGGAAAAATACCTCCAGTCTCTGTAGGATGGAGAGACTCTCTAACCCAAAGAAAAGAACATAAGGCCATGACCATAGGCCTGTCCTAGACAGCATGAAGCCTTAGGTCTCACCCTGCTTCCTACAAGACATGGTCAAACACTCGCCATGGCCCCATGGACACACTTCTCAGCTTTGCAGAGGACTAACTAGATTTTTCAAAAGCACACTAAAGTGAAAGTGTTAGTCACTCAATCGCGTCTGACTCTTTGTGACCCCACAGACTGTATGTAGCCCGCCAGGCTCCTCTGTCCATGGACTTCTCCAGGCCAGAATACCGGAGTGGGTTGCCATTCCCTTCTTCAGGGGATCTTCCCAACCCAGGGACTGAACTTGGGTCTCCTGCATTGCAGTCAGATTCTTTACTGTCTGAGCCATTAAGGAAACCCCCAAAGTGAAAGTGACAGTCACTAAGTCATGTCCAACTCTTTGCGACCCCATAGACAGTGAGTCTGTAATGATCTCAGGGTTTTGGTGATACCAATGACCATGCCAAGTTGCCCTGACTCACTTGTCCTTCCAATGATGTGGTACTTGCTTGCCTTCATGGCAGGATGAAAGCTCTATAACTTTGTCTACAGGGACCCAGTGTCTTGGACCCATGGGGGTTATAGGATGCTTGTGGTGGTTGGGATGGGGAGCACTTCTTCCCTACTCTAGATATTTCCTTCCATATAAAGGGTCAGCAGACAATATAATTCTCTAAGCCTCCCTCCCACTTTTTCACACTCGATGAGTCATGCGACCCCATGGACTGCAGCACACCAGCCTTCCCTGTCCATCACCAACTCCTGGAGCTTGCTCAAACTCATGTCCATTGAGTTGGTGATGCCATCCAACCATCTCACCTCTGTCGTCCCCTTCTCCTCCTGCCTTCAGTCTTGCCCAGCATTAGGGTCTTTTCCAGTTATCTGCATCAGGTGGCCAAAGTATTGAGTATGCTGAGTGAAGAGCCCATAGTTTTCAGGTATAACCTCAAAGACTCCATACCAAAGTTCAAATGCTTGCCCTACTATTTCCACACATACAGCCTTGGGAAAATATCTTCACCCCTTAAAGCCTCAGTTTCCTCACCTGTAAATTGTAGTAATCCTTACCTGATGGGTTTATCATTAAATAGGACTGTTAAGCAAACAGTATCTAGAAAACAGTAAGCAAAAAACTGCCAAACAAATTGCACATGTGTGTGAGGGAGTGACGTGTGAGTGAAGAATTTCAGGTGTAAGTTCCTGCTTTTCTCATTCTTGGGTGAAGAAAGATGAAACAGTAAGAAAAAGGGATGCTAGAAGGAGGGTACGGAGAAGGCAATGGCAAGCCACTCCAGTCCTCTTGCCTAGAAAATCCCATGGATGGAGGAGCCTGGTAGGCTGCAGTCCGTGGGTCGCTAAGGGTCGGACACGACTGAGCGACTTCACTTTCACTTTTCACTTTCACACATTGGAGAAGGAAATGGCAACCCACTCCAGTGTTCTTGCCTGGAGAATCCCAGGGACGGGGGAGCCTGGCTGGCTTCCATCTATGGGGTCACACAGAGTCGGACACGACTGAAGTGACTTAGCAGCAGCAGCAGGAGGGTAAAGACCAAAAGCATAGGTTAAATGCCTCAGCGGAGCCCCAAAGCTATTTTACATTTTACTTAAAACAGTGTGTTGTCAGAGGACCCTCAAAAAGCAAAGAGTACCAAACAGAAACTAGCAGGGAAGAGGCAGGGGGGACCTCAGCCACCACATACACCTCCCCAACTCCAGCTCTGAGACAAATAAATTGGGGGTTGGGGATGGGACTTCATGTGGAGTGCATGGAACTCTTGCAATTGCGTGCAAATTTTTGTTTTCATCTTGTTTGGTCAGTCAGGGGGCATCCTATACCTTTGATATTTTATTTTTTACCTTTCAGGAGCCACAAAGGCACAAAACCCTTTTCAAATGAGATACAATCTGTCAACTTTCTTCTTTTTTTTGTAATTTTTTTTGTCTTTTATTTTTTTATTGAAGGTTAATTGCTTTACATTCAACTTTCGTGATGAAAAATAATCCACACTCAAAGTTTTGCAAACAATTTCAGAGCATCCTAGAAACCGTTGAGCTCTCTGCAAATTTCCTAACTTCAGACCCCCTTGAAACAGGTTTCCTCCTCAACCTCCTGAGCTGCCCAAGCCTCGGAACCTTTTAAAAACATCAAACTGAGGACCCAAAGAGAAATGGCAAGTAAACACAGGACACGACCGCTCCTCCCCTTCACACTTCTCCTTTTCCTCAGTCTTGTACTAGGAGCACTGGTGATGGATAAGCAGACAGCAGACCCATCTGTTCATATGGGAGAATCGACCAGAGGCAAGAATATGCTGCTGCATAAGAAAGAGCAGGGTAGGGGGCCCCACAGTCCATGGAGGGGAGCGGGGAGACACGCCCAGGGTACCCGACGTGGTCGGGAGGCAGCGATGCTAAGATGCAGTGGGAGTGGGGCGGGGTGTGCAGAGATGCTCATGTGCAGGTGGAGGGACAGCCAGGGATGGAACTGTCCTGAGATGGGTGGAGGGGTGGGCAAGACAACCACCTTCTTCTACAGCCTCTCTCGTCTAAGCGTGGATCCTGGTAGAGTGGGGCTGGAGGATACTTTTCAAAAATTATACTAATGATACATGTTTTAAATTATATACCCAGGCCCAGAGGGCACGGGGGAGGGGGAAGCGGCTTTTGAAAAGTCCAATAAATAAATCAGCAGCCTTAATTGAAACCTCCTCTGGCTTCTCCACCACAACACACTTCCCTTTGAAGCCCGCGTGTTGCTGCCCAGCCCCTCTGAGTCGGCGGAGGCTTCTGGTGGAGAGAGGGGACGGCAGGCAGAACTGTCAAGCAGGCGTCCCCAACCCAGATCTGGACCCACTTCTTAGAGGGGCTGATGCCTTGCTGGAGCTAAGTACTGGTCATTCCCTTCTTGCTGGTCCCTTCCTGACCCCTCGGCCAGGACTCTTAAAATAGGGGAGAGACAGGTGCGAGGAGGCCGCTGTGCCGCACTCTCCGGCGTTCTTGCCCCCTGTGAGTCGCGCTGCTGCTTTTTCAGATGTGAGCCAGACGAGCGTGCTCAACTTCCGTCCCGGTGACATTTGCAAGCAGAGGGTGGGTGTGTGGACACATTAGTCACAGCAGTGTATATGTATTTTTTTCAGCTGAAACAATCACTCCTCTTAAGCAGTAAACAAACGCCTCCATCAGACACTAGGAGGACAGGAAGTGAACTGGGGCTGCGAACAGGGTCTCTGACTCTTTATCAAGAATGACTTGGGCAGGTCCTTCTGATCCTCATCATGCTCTCTTACCACCGTTGCCGTTGTCCATGATATTGCTGGCAGCACTGTCCCAGGAACTGGCATTGCCACTGATGGTTTCCAAAGACTCTTCCTGACCTTAATTCCTTCCTGTGGCCCACAAGGCCCTATGTGGTCTGGCCTCTTTCCAGCATAACCCTTCCTACCCCTGGCTCCCTATGAGCAGAGCACACTGATCTTTCTGCTCCTTGAACACACCATTCTTATTCCTGCCTCAGGGCCTTTGTATCTGCTGTCTCCTCTGCCTGGACCACTTATTCTCCAGATCTTTGCATGGCTCCCACTGGCTCACAAGAGCTGATTGTGCATATCTCTTCACGACATCAACTCAAAATCTGTCATAGTGGGAGTAATTATACCATGGAAGCTGGCAAATTATTAATCAGTGCTCTTTTTTTTTTTATTAAAAAAAAAAAAAGAAAGACAGGATTGGTAAGCATTTACCAGCACACTGCTGACTGGCTCCCCACTTAGTACTTCTTCAAAGAAGCCTTTGCTACTACCCATTGTAAACCAGCTTTCCTGTCCATCATCCCTTTCCCTCATGTTGCCTGTTTTTATTGTTGTCGTAGCTTTTACAACCTACAACTGGGTTATTTATTTGCTGCTAAGTTTTGGATGGCACACCCCTTCCCCACTAGTCTCCAGAGAACAGCCATCAGCGTGTTTTTTCCCCTGCTCTATTCCCTTGGCCAAGCATAGGGTCAGGCACAATGCATATATTTGTTGAAACGGACACAGGCCTAACAATAAGCCCTTTGAAGCCTCAAGCTAACTGGGGAGGGTTGGGGAGGGTCAATGCTCCACGCTAAAAATGTGAGCCTTCAAGGCCTGGGGTCCAAGAGCAACCCAGGTCTTCCCGGGTCCAGCCTGAAATCTGCAAGGTCATCCCTGCCTTTTTTCTTTGGCCAGACCATGTGGCAGGTGGGACAAGGGATCAAAGCCCACATCTCCTGCAGTGGAAACACGGAGTCTTAACCACTGGACCACCAGGGAAGTCCCCATCCCTGTCTCTCAAGTTAACCACTGAGAACAGCTCTCCAGGGGTCACCGTCTCCTATTGTCCATTAAGGATTTCACGACCTAAACCTTCAGCTAGCCACTTCCATGGGGGTTAGGGTTCCACCTCTGTCCTGCCGGGGGACATCCACAAGTCATCTGCTGGGGCTTTCTCTCCATGTGTGTGCTATGGTCAGAGCAGAGACGAACAGGGCTGAACTGCAGCTCCAGCTGTCAATTCCTTATGTCCTTATGAATTCAAATGCTCTCGCCCATTTTCTTTTTCTCAGGGACTCTGGTGGGCTACAGTCCAGGGTCGAAAGAGTCGGGCCCAACTAAAGCGACTGAAAACACATATACACAGGGAGACAATTGGGCTTGTTTCCTATTTCCTCTCAGGATTCCTACCAGGATTGGGGTTTGCCATCTCCAGGTATGTGAACATTCTTTGCATTTTAATTTAGCCAACCCTGCCCACTCTTCTGCCAGGCTGGTGCTGGCCCCTGGAGGAGACTTTTTCGCAGCAGAGGCAGATCCATTGAACAGATTCTGACCAGGACAGCTCACGTTGAGTGCTACTGCTAATAGAAGTTCTCCCAAGTATCAAGAAAAGTGCCCAAAGGGGGACCCCTGGACCACTTTGTGGAGAAGACGGCACTTGGGCTGGGCCTGGGAGATGAGCCTGTTGAAGCCCCATGGGTGGGGAAGTGGGATTACCTCCAGAAGCAGGGGAGAGCCTGGGCGCAGCGTGCCAGCCGCCTGCCCTGAGGGACAGCTCAGCAGCAGCTGGTGGCTCCCGGCCGAAGCCCAGATGGGATGATGGAGGGCTCAGCAGATGTCCGGGTACACAGATGACAGCAGGAGCAGATGCCCCTGCCACCTCCACCCCCACCCTGGCCCCCACCGGTGGGCACTTCAAGTGTCTCCCACCCCCACCTGAATGGACTGATGGCACATTTCCACCACTGTGGCTAAATGGGGCTGGAAACTGAAATTGGAGACAGATATGCTATAGGAGGGGCTTCCCAGGTGGTGTTAGTGGTAAAGAACATGCCTGCCACGGCAGGAGACAGAAGAGATGTGGGTTCGATCCGTGGGTTGAGAATATCCCCTGGAGGAGGGTATGGCAACCCACCACAGTATTTTTGCCTGGAGAATCCCATGGACAGAGGAGCCTGACGGGCTACAGTCAATAGGGTCACAAAGAGTCAGACACAATTGAAGTGATTTAGCACGCACGCACACCTTTGCTGCTGGAGAATCTTCCAAATGTGTCCAAGAAGCGGGCCTGATTTTGCTGACTGAGATTCCCAGCTGTTCCGCAGGTATCAGGAATGGGAGACTCACAACTGTCTGTGGGGAGGATCTGGGAGAAGCCTCGCCTCCCACTCCAGAGAAGAGGGGCTGGGTTCTTTGGCAACTCTGCTTTATTGACCCCCATTGTTTCATTTTTTCCGAAGGCTCTGGGCTCCGGGAAGCAGCCTGTCTCCTTGCTGGGTCCTCTGGTGAGAAACATAGTAGAATGGGGTATGACAGGAGACAGAATGGAAGGCAAGGCAGGCGGCAGGCAGTGGCCTAGCCCAGAAGGCATCATCCCGGGGCAGCGTGGCTGAGTCTCTACGACCGTGGTCTCAACATAATAAAACTACACGTCTATGTACAGCTGAGTCCCTTTGTTGTTCACCTGAAACTACCACAGCATTGTTAATCAGCTATACCCCAATACAAAATGTTTTCGGTGTTTAAAAAAATTGTTGCTTCTAAAAATAAATAACTAGAAAGAAAAAAAAAAAGAACATTTCAGAGTCTGGAGCGTGGCTTCCTTTTATCAAATAAGAGCTCTGTCTCCAGGCTCCTTTATACCAACACTTCCAACGAGCAGAAGTGTTTGATGGATCATTAACTTTGAGGGTGGGAGGAAGACCACGGAGAGGCATTTAAGCTGTGAAACTGCTATGTTCGGATGATGCGACCTAAGGTGACCAGAAAGCCGGGAGAGACTGTAAACCAGTGAGGAAACAGGCTTCAAGATGCAGTGTTTATTCTCCAAGAGAACAGAGAAGATTAGAAACACAAAGGGAAGTGTTTCCAGAGGCAGTCAAGTTATATACAGTTACGAAAAGGAGGTCACTCTATCTCCTTAACATAGCTGTTATCAAGATGAGCTAGATGAATCTGGGGAATTATCACTTGGGAGCAAGAGTGTGAACCCGAGGACAGACACCCCGTCTGTGGCCAGCTGCTTTGACGTGGCTCCTGGCCTCTTCCCTCTTCCTTGCTGGTTTCAGGGCCCACCGCATCCCCTAGTTGACCTCATGAAGCCGTGGCTCTCAGAGTATGGACCTTTGGCCAGCAGGATCGACCTTGCCTGGGAGCTTGTTAGAGAAGCTGATTCTTAGTCCTGCCCCAGACCTGCGGAGTCAGAAACTCTGGAGGTGGGACCCAGCCATCTCGGTTTATCAAACCCTCTAGATGATTCTGAAGCATGTTCAAATTTGAGAACCACCGGCAAAACAATTGGCAAAACCAACCCCAAGAGGATTCCATGGGCAGGAAGCACTACTTTGTTGCCCAAATTCCTCACTTGTCCAGCTTTAAGGCATTTAAAAAAAAATACATATGCATGTACATGAATGTTCAGTCATGTCTGACTCTTCGCCACTCCCACGGACTGTAGCCTGCCAGGTTCCTTCTGTCCATGGGACTCTTTGGGCAAGGATACTGGAGTGGGTTGCCAGTCCTTTCTCCAGGGGGTCTTCCCAACCCAGGGATCGAACCCATGTCTCCCAAGTCTCCTGCATTGCAGGCAGATTCCTAACCACTGAGCCACCTGGGAAGCCCCTTTTTTAATAAATACTTATTTGACCGCACCAGGTCTTAGTTGCGGTGTACGAGATGTTCTAGTTGTGGCATGCGAACTTTCAGTGGTGGCATGTGGGACCTAGTTGCCTGACCAGGGATTGAACCCAGACCCCCCTGCACTGGGAACATGGAGTCTTAGCCATTGGACCACCTGTTCATGGACGTCCCTGTTCATGGAATCTTCCAACCCATCTCTCTGGTATGATATGTAAGCTCCTCCATGACCTGGTTTGTCCATACCACTTCTGCCTATTCCTTTAAACTCAGCAGCATTGACCCACTTAACATCACACAGTTTGCCACCTTCTCACCAGGCTCTGGCTTCTCCTCTGTCTAAAATGCCTGCATCATTTCCCCAGTGCCCCCAGGCTGCTGATTCCACTAATTCCCTATACAAATCCCTTAGCACACTGTATAATAATTCCCTGTTCATGGCTGTGAACTCCCTGGAGATAAATGCTGCTTTATTCACATTCTTCCTGCTTTTCCGAGCACAGGGTTTGGCACATGGTGGAGCACTCGTCAATACTTCTGAATACAGGGTTCAGACACTGATATGAGGAGGAAGGAGGTAAGGGAAGGGTCCTCAGACCCCCTGAGGTCTCAGGTTCACATGGTGGGGGCTAGCCCGGCAATGGTAGCAATTAAAAATACTGTGCCTGCAAAATTAATAGCTAAAGGAAAGCTGAATTATGTATAACATGTTGTGTATTAACACGTCTTTTGAAAGGTTTTTTAAACTGTATTCAGTAAAACAAGCAAGATGCCTAAGCAAAATTTCAGGCTCACAGCTCTTGTATAAGTTATCAATACATGCATGAGCTTCCCAGGTGACTCAGTGGTAAAGAACCTGCCTGCCAAGCAGGAGATATGGGTTCTATCCCTGGCTCGGGAAGATTCCCTGGAGAAGGAAATAGGAACCCTCTCCATCTTGCCTGGAGAATCCCATGGGCAGAGGAGCCTGGCGGGCTACAGTCCATGGGGTTACAAAAGAGTTGGACATGACTTACTGGCTAAACAACAACAGCATCAGTACATGTGTGCTAGCTAATTTAGGGGGTTACAGCCCCCCTAACAGTTCCAACCTGTGGAGTGGGTGGTACATAACACGTGGGCATAGGCCAGGGAACGAGGTGTCACTCCACAGGTGTCTGGACCCCTTGCTCCCTGCATTCTTCTCCTATAATCCTTTAACCGCATGGCCAGAGGGCAGCCTGTGGGGGAGTGACCATCCTGCTGACAGTATAGAAGGGAGTTCTGCCCCTTGGTATTTCACTGAGCAATTATGGAGCAATGTCATATGGGGAACTGTGTACATCTGCTGGAGTGTCCCCAAGCCCAGTGTCAGTTCAGTCGCTCAGTCGTGTTCGACTCTTTGCAACCCCATGGACTGCAGCACGCCAGGCTTCCCTGTCCATCACCAACTCCCAGAGCTTACTCAGACTCATGTCCATAGAGTCGGTGATGCCATCCAACCATCTCATCCTCTGTCTTCCCCTTCTCCTCCGCCTTCAATCTTTACCAGCATCAGGGTCTTTTCCAAAGAGTCAGTTCTTTGCATCAGGTGGGCAAAATATTGGAGTTTCAGCTTCAGCATCATTGATTCCAGTGAATATTCAGGACTCATTTCCTTTAGGATTGACTGGTTGGATCTCCTCGCAGTCCAAGGGATTCTCAAGAGTCTTCTCCAACACCACAGTTCAAAAGCATCAATTCTTCCCTGTAATCAGTTTTCTTTATAGTCCAACCCTCACAGTGCACTTTAGAGGTGCTCAGTAGATATTTGATGAAAGACTAAACAAATGGATGAACACTGCAGCTAGGGAGATCAGAACAGGAAGGGCGAAGGCAAGGGGATCATCATAATTGGAATTCTGGGTTCTTTAGCACTCCTGACCACCTCCCCTTTCCTTTTTGTTTTCTTTTTTCCTATTTTCCAGATGCGATTTTTCTTCTTTCTTTTCTCAACATTCCAAGTAAAGGGTACCAGGCCCACTGACCCCTTGCTTGGTCAGTGACAGATGGGAGAGCAGAGGCAGCTGGGTGCTGCTGGAGTTTATCTCAGAGCTGTTGAGGTTGGCGGAGGGGGTCAGCTAGCAGGCTGAAGCCAACTGGCATCTTAAAGGCACAGAGCTGGGCAATGTTTTGCAGCTTCAGCACAAAAGAGGTCCTGCTTTCGGAGGGAGACCGATAAACAATGGCCGCACAGCTTAACAGGATTGAAATATGATGCTATTCAAAGGGGATGTCAAAAGGATTAATAGCCCATCTCCTCCTAGTTTGGTGCTAAAGCCACGCTCCTGCCTCGAGTTAAACCACGCTTAGCCTGTGTGCTACATTTTAAATCTTCTCCATTAAGTGCACACCATCACCATCGCAGCATGGGGCTGGTTTTCCGGGACCCTTTGAACATTAGTACAATGCTCCAGTTGGGTCTTTTTAATGCGGACCAAGCTGAGCACCTGGATAGCAAGCACAACTCAACACACTGAGTCTACAAATAAATATCTGGTCCCTTTCTCGGGACATACTTCTGGACTTGGGTCGAAACACTCAAGAAAAAGTGTCTCAGAAAATAAAGAGACACAAATAAAGGGACAATGATGGACTCCACTGAATGCCAAGCGACAAGAACTGAATCTTGTTACACATCCTGCACATAAACAGACTTATGGGGGAAGAGGGCAAGTCAAGGTAAAGGTGATGGAGCAGGCTGTTTAAACAAAGACAGTCTAAGCTTCTATGCCAGCAGTGGTTGGGTCCTCTGTTCAGGCAGGCACACCCCATGAATGTGCTCTGTGTCCAAGTTCATGTTAAAATGGACATGACTGAGCAACTAACACTTCACTTCAGGTTAAATAACACAAGATGATAAGTTCAGCACCTATAGATTTAAGAGTTTCATTCTCTAACTAGGATACTCCTTTTCTGAGCGGTGGTTCTCAACACACAGATGGGACCCAGAGATGATGGTTCTCCATGTGGGCTGCTGAATAGAGAGCCGTTTATAATCCTGACTTTTAGGCTGAGAACAGTGTGGCCTCCTTTCTTCCTGGTGGAAGGAATGATTCCCTCTATCCTTCCCTTAGTATCCCTTTGTGAGGAAAAACGACTGCCTCCCTCACATAGAAAGTGGACTTTTCCCCCACTTTATTGAGGTATGAGTGACAAAATTGTAGATATTTAAGGTTTACAAGGTGATGTTTTGATATACATCAGTTTGAAGTGATTACCACAATCGAGCTAATTCACATGTCCTTCATCTTGTATATTTCTTTATGGTGAAGACACTTGAGATAAACTGTCCTAGCAACTTCTGAGTATCCAGTACAGTATTATTAACTCTAGTCACCATGCTGTACATTAAGCCTCCAGAACTTATTTATAACTGAGTTTGTACACTTTGAGCAACATCTTTCCATATTCTCCTGCCCCCAGTCTCCGGTCACCACTGTTCTATTCTCTGTTGCTATAGATTCCAATCCCCCTGCTGTAGATTCCAATCCCCCCGCGTAGATAAATGATACCATATGGTATTTGTCTTTCTCTGTCTGGCTTATTTCATTTAGCATAATGTCCTCCAGTTTCATCCATGTTGTCAGAAATGGCACGAGTCCCTTCTTTTTCAAGGTTGACCAATATTCCACTGTGTATCATATTTTCTTTATCCATCTGTCAACAGATATTTAGGTTGTTTTCATATCTTGGCTGTTATGAACAATGCTGGGATGAACTTGAGGGTGCAAATATCTTCTCCAGATAGTGATTTTATTTCTTTTGGATGTATACCCAGAAGTGGCATTGCTAGATCATACGGTAGCTCTATTTTTAATTTTTTGAGGAACCCCTATACTGGTTTCCATAGTGGCTGTACCAATTTACATTTCCACCAGCAGTGTACAAGTGTTCCCTTTTCTCCATATCCCTGCCAACAATTATCTTTTGACTTTTTTATAACAGTCGTCCTAACAGGTATGAGGTGATATCTCACTGAGATTTTTATTTGCATTTCCCCAATTAGTGGTGTTGAGCATCTATTCATGTTCCCGTTGGCCATTTGTCTTCTTTGGAAAAATGTCTACTCAAGTACTTTGCCCAATTTTTAATAGGATTATTTGATTTTATTATTGAGCTGTGTGAGTTCTTTACATATTTTGAATATCAACCCCTTATCAGATATATGGTTTGCAAATATTTTCTCCCATTCAATAGGCTACCTTTTCATTTTGCTGATTATTTCCTTTGCTGTGTAGGAACCTTTTAGTTTGATGTAGTCCCATTTATTTGTTTGAGTTTTTGTCACCTGAGCTTTGGGTGTCAAATCTAGACAATCACTGCCAAGACTGACATCAAGCTTATACCCTATGTTTTCCTTGTGAAGTTATTTTATTAGGAGGAGATGGTAGGGAGGTAGATAGTTCTCCTATCCTATCCAAGTGCCAAAAATCTTGAAGAAAACTGTCCTTTGGAGAGGGGGGACATGATCATCCCCACTTAACCTCCCTAATCAACTCAGAGCTTTCAGGCACCAAAGTCAAAGTCAAGGGTCGTTACTTTGTGATCTAGGCATCCATTCCCTTTTAAGACCTTTGATGAGATCCAAATTGGTCAAATTGATGTCCATACCTGAATAAGGAACGGACAGACAAAGACAAACTGTGATGGGCCCTACTCCCTACTCAGGTGGTCTGGATAAGCACTTTCTTCCCACCTGGCTCATCTCATGGTGGGCCCTCCAGAAACAGAATAAACAATTGGGTGGAAGACAGCAAAACCACATAAACCCAGAGTTAACCTCTGCTAATACTTGTACTTATTCCTCTACATATGAATCTATAGATGTCTGGAAGAAAGAATACACACACATACTACGTGCATAAATATACTATGTATATATGTATATAACACAGTACTCATAAAGTATATATATATAATGTATATATCTACATGTATTTGTACAGTTTACGTTTGAGTACACTCACATACATATGGGGTCATAGTATATACTTATAGATGTATATCCATAAGTATATACATGAACTTATATATATGTGTATACATAATACATGTATGTGTGTATGCTAAGTCACTTCAGTCATGTCCAACACTGTGACCCTATGGTCTGTAGCCCACCAGGCTCCTCTGTCTGTAGGACTTTCCAGGCAAGAATACCGGAGTGGGTTACCATGGCCTCTTCTAGGATCTTCCTGACCCAGGGATTAAACCCGCATCTATGTTTCTTGCATTGGCAGGCGGGTTCTTTACCATGAGCACCACCCGGGAAGCCCAACATAATACATAGTACATCTTATATGCTTATATAATATAATATATATCTTATAAACTCACATCTTGCTTGGTGCACTCAGCAATAAATCGTGAGTGTGTTTAACAAAATGGCCACATTTCTGAGACACCTAGTGTACAGTGCAAAATCAGGAGAGTTTCTTTTCCTGAAATTTTGGAAGAACCAAACCATTTATCAAGATCATCAATAGTAAAAAAATCTCCAAAGCTCTAAAAAAGTTAAAATTCAGTTAAATATCAGAGCCACTGCTTGTTCTGTCAGCAGAGCAATCCCTAGTCACGAATAAAAATTATATCTCTGCCTTTAATTGCTACATCATTATCCCTGGACACCTGAGATATAAATGTAAATTCAATATTAGCTATTAAAATGTGCATTTGTTTTCAAAATGGCCTTATCCAGCAAATGACTCTGCAAAATTAGGAAGAATAATAATGGATCAGGAGTGAGGAATAATAATCAGGAATCCCGACATCCCTGTAAATCACCGTGCACACCCTGTGTGGGGAACGTAATTATATAAAAAGAAGATGAACCACAGGGCGGCCTCCGGAGTTTGCCACCTTGAATGAATTACAGATATTGGAGTCCTATCTAAGAGAAGTCATTAAGGAGGTTTTATGGCTGGCATGGGCTTTCCAGGTAGCTCAGTGGTAAAGAACCTGCCTGCAATACAGGAGACACTCAATCCCTGGGTTGGGAAGATCCCCTGGAGGAGAAAATGGCAACTCACTCCAGTATTCTTGCCTGGACAATCCCATGGACAGAGGAGCCTGGTGGGTTACAGTCCTTGGGGTTGCAAAGAGTAGAACACGACTGACTATGCACGCGCGTATAGCTGGCGTATGACAGGAGTCTAAATAAAAGCAAACTATCCTGCTAAGAGGGTTTGCTTGGGAAGCAGCATTCCTTTCTCATGGTTAGGCTGTACCCTAACCCAGAGTGTGATTTGCCTTTCTTTGAAGCAAAAGAACCAGCAAAGGAGAAAAAGTGTGAAGGGAAACTCTCTAACATCTGCAGAAGCTGCTGTCACCCCAAGTCAGTCACTGGAGCCATGACTGGCTTTGGTGACAACAAGGAGTCTGTTGGAAGAACTCCCCATCAGTCTTCAACACAAATTCATAAATGGGGGGTACCCCTCTTTCCCTGATGTCTACTTCTGCTTCATGGACTCTTTCAGCCCTGGGTTCCCAAGGAAAAACATCAGCCGGCCAGCTGTCTCAGGTTCACCGCCATGTGGGATTGCACCAAGTATATGTTTTATTTTCTCTTTCATTTATTTATTTTTAATCAAAGGATAACTGCTTTACAGTGTTGGGTTGGTTACTACCAAACATCAGCATCAACCAGCTATACCTATGTCCCCTCCCTCTTGGACCTAGAGCCTATAATACAGAGGGAAGTAAATCAGAAAGAAAAAAACAAATATCATATACTTACGCACATATACAGAATCTAGAAAGATGGTACTGATGAAATTATTTGCAGGGCAACAATGGAGATACAAACATAGAGAACAGACACACGGACACAGTTGGTGGGGAGGAAGGAGAGGGTGGGACGTACGGGGAGACTAACACGGAAACATACATCACCATATGTAAAAGAGACAGCCAATGGGAATTTGCTTTATGACTTAGGGAACTCAAACCGGGGCTCTCTAACAAGTATGTTTTTCTACGAAAAGCACTTGCAAAAGGGAAGACAAGGGAAAAACCCAGCAGACCTGAGAGATGCAAAATTCATGATGGAGGCTGAAGGTGCTGAGCACTACAGCCTCGGGTTGAACTGTGTAGCTGGCCTCATTTACTCACAGATGGCAGCCAGTCACCTGCAGTAGGAAGTGACGGTGTGCAGGCAGCAGGTTGCTTTGGCCAGAAAGGGAGCTTCCTGCCACCACTGAGCAGGGTCTCCAGCACCCTGCAATCCCGTCCGGCTTTGAAAATGGACTTTGTCAACAGTTCTTCCCTGGTGGTTCAGACAGTAAAGAATCCCCCTCTGATGCAGGAGACATGGGTTTGATCCCTGGGTCAGGAAGATCCCCTGGAAAAGGGCTTGGCAACCCACTCCCGTATTCTTGCTTGGTAAATCCCACGGACAGAGGAGCCTGGCGGGCTACAGTCCACGGGGTTGCAAACAGTTGGACACGACTGAGCGACCAACACTTTCACTTTCTTTCACTGAAGGGGAAGCCTCTGCCAGCCTGCTTGTCTGTTTCCCAGAGAGCAGCCCTGTAGGCACTGTGACGTCGGGTCACCCAGTCTAATGAGAACAACCCCGCGAAAGGGTGTTCTTTCCCTCAGTGGCACACGCGCCTGTCTCCGCACGGAGCATTTGCTTCGCACTAGCTGCTCTGGGAGGGGCTCCTGACGTCTAAGAGTCTCTCCATGCCCTCTGCCCCAGGACAGGCTGAACGTGGTGAACCGAAGCTCCAGCACATCCCTGCTGAGGTCTAACCAGCTCTGAAGAAGTGGGCTCTTAGGATTCCCTGCTCCTTGCCATCTGGTGAGGTGGACTTGGATGATGCTCTGGGCTCTGGCTGCTGCGAGGGCCCTGCACCGGTTTCTTTTTCCTCTTGGCCATTTTAGGTTTTCACTGGGATCGACAAGAGTCCTGTGGAGCAGTATTCCAGGCAGAACTCCCTCTCCTGTTTTATCCATTTACTACCTACAGCCCCCACCCCTTGAAACACAGGCACTCTGAGGACGAGTATTGCTGGGCCAGAAAGTGTTTCCAGGCTCATAACATCCTCCAGGAGCTTTGCCCAAACCTCGCCCAAGAGGTGAGCTCATGGAGGAGCCTTTACAACGGAGGGGATGAGGAAACTTATTTGCAAAGTAGAAACAGAGACGCCTGTGTAGAGAACAATACAGATATCAAAGTGGGGAAGAGGAGTGGTGGGATGGACTGGGAGATTGGGATTGGCATATATACACTACTATGTGTAAAATAATTAATGCAAACCTACTATATAGTACAGGGAGCTCTACTGAGTGCTTTGTGGTGATCTAAATGGAAAGGAAATCTAAAAAAGAGGGGATATATGTATATAGAAGAAAACATATATGTATATATGACAAACAAAGACAGCATATTAAAAAGCAAAGACAACACTTTGCCAACAAAACTCCATACAGTCAAAGCTGTGGTTTTTCCAGTAGTCAACTATGGATGTGAGAGTTGGACTATAAAGAAGAATTGATGCTTTCTAACTGTGGTGCTGGAGAAGACTCTTGAGAGTCCCTTGGACTGCAAGAAGATCAATCAATCCGAAAGGAAATCAACCCTGAATATTCATTGGAAGGACTAATGCTGAAGCTGAAACTCCAATACTTCAGCCACCTGATACAAAGAGCTAACCCACTGGAAAAGACCTTGATGATGGGAAAGACTGAGGGCAAAAAGAGAAGAGGACAACAAAGGATGAGACGGTTGGATGGCATCATCGATTCAACGGGCATGAGTTTGAGGCAACTCTGGGAGATAGAGAACAGGGAAGCCTGCAGACTGGTGTGCTGCAGTCCATAGGGTCACAAAGAGTCAGACATGAATGAGCAACTGAACAACAGCAGCATATGTATATGTGTATCTGACTTACTTCGTTGAGCAGCAGAACTAACAGAGCATTATAAAGCACCTATATTCCAATACAAATTAATAAAAGAGAAAAGAGGGCAGGAGCTCCCACTCCCCTAGGACGGGAATCATATGACAGGCCAGGTCCTAAGCAGCCCTCCAGCAGTAAGTCTCACAAAATCTCATACACATGACTTAGGACAGTTTTACCCATAAATGCTTATTGGCACTTTAAAAAAAAATGAGATATAACTGACATAGACTTGGCTTTCTTTTTTTTTAAAAACAAAGTATTATCTTCTCCAAATTTGTCATCTCAGTTCCAAAAGGGAATATGTGCCTGATACGTGCTACTCTGTGCAACTGGAATAACAAGCGACCATACCCACGGATGGGGTGAATGTCTGGTACCCTTGGTGATGCCCCACGGTAGGCAGTCCTGCTGGGTTTCCTTCACTTGCTGACAGTCCTCTACTGAGAGGAAATGGAATAAAAGAATTCCACAGAGCAGTCCTCTCCCGCTGCCACAGGATTTTCTACTTCCTTGTTTTATACCTTCTTGGATCATATTCTCATTATTCACTTCCACGTTGATTTCTACCACTAGAGGTAGAAAGGCTAGATGACAAGTGTCTTACTTGGCTTCTCTCCTTGATGTCTGCCCAGGGGCAGATGCTGCCTGGCACCTGGTGGGTTCCTTGGTCATTCATTCTGTAGTTCATATCAAACGCCTGCTCTGTGCCTGGCACTGAGGGGCACAGTAGTGAACAGGACACACGGCCTCTACAAGAACTTGAGAGTCTGTCTAGTTCAACACTTTCTTTTAATAAATGATGACAAAGGCCCAGGGAGGGAAAGTGCCCAGGGTACCACAGCCAGAACCAGACACAGTCTAGTGCCCTCTCCTAGACTGACCGGCTAGATGGCTGCTTGGTGAATGAGCAGTGTGTCTATGAGTCAGTCCATTCAGTGCTAGAGGGCTTCTCAGGTGGTTCAGTGTTAAATAATCTGCCTGCCAATGCAAGGAGACATAGGTTCAATCCCTGTGTCGGGAAGATCCGCTGGAGGAGGAAATGGTAACCCACTCCAGTTATTCTTTCCTAGAGAACCCCATGGACAGAGGAGTCTGGTGGGCTACAGTGCATAGGATCCCAAAGAGTTGGACAAAACTGAGCACACACGCATGCATGCACAAATTTGGTGCCAGAAGCTCTCTATGAAGACCAGCAAAAGCAGAAGGGAGGGGGGCATAGTGACAACAAAGGGTTTGGAGAGAAGAGATAAGAATGAGGAAAGATCCAGGCCAGGTCAGTGTATGCTAATGTCAGTGACAGGATGTCAAGTCCCTGCCTCCCAGGCAGCAGGGGCACTGAAGAACTCCAGCACTGGTCACTGGTAGGGGGCCAGTGCACAGACTCCGGTCTCCTCGTTGAAAATGAAAAGAAGAATTCTCTCCTCTTGAGTTTGCATAATTAAAACTGAAGAGCAGAATTTGCCTGTCAACTTAAGCCCCATGAAAATGCATAGAAAACTCCTAAAATATGACTCATTATTACACAGATAAATCATGCAAGTCCCTTGACTCCTACGTGCAGCTGAGTTTTATGCTGTAAAAAAAAGCAGATACAGCTATTGACTACTTCCAGGGTCAAAACTCAGCTTCTTGGCAAGATCCAAAGGCCTCACTGGCTGGAATTTGTCTGCATCTCCAGACTGCTCCTCCCCCACTTCAATCCTACATCCTGGCCACAGCAAACTCCCCAAAGTTCTTCTCATATGCCGTTTTGTTCTGGCCTCTCTCTTTTGGGCGCTTCCCAGGTGACTCAGTGGTAAAGAATCTGCCTGCCAAAGCAAGAAACACGGGTTTGATCCCTGGTTCAGGAAGATCCCCTGGAGACGGAAATGGCAACTCACTCCAGTATTCTTGCTTGGGAAATCCCATGGTCAGAGGAGCCTAGTGGGGCTACAGTCCAAGGGGTGCAAAGAGTCGGACAGGCTGAGTGACTAATCAACAACTGCTTTTGCCCAGACAGCCTAGAGCACACTTTTCATCTTCTCCACTTGGCTAATCCAGACTCATCCCTCCCCACTCAGCTCCCATGTCACCTCTAGGGGCATCATTGCTATGCCCTAACCCCACACCCAGAGCTGGAGAAGCCATCTACCCTCCTACAGGTCTCTATATGTACCGTCCTTGTAGCACTTACCACAAGCCTGCTGAGTCATCTCTTGTCCAGCAATTATGTCCTGGCTCTATGCCCCTGGTGCCTCTCCCAAGGGCACCAGATACTCAATAAAGGTTAACTGAACGTGGTCCATGCCTTCCCCAATCCAGCCTCATAAAAGGCTGCTATTTTTTTTTTTTTCTTTTACAGCATAATTTGTAGTTGCTTTGAAGTATTGTACCACACAAATACCTTTGCAGTATACCACGCAAATACCTTATGAGTTATTTAACTGGCTTAGAAGACTCCCTGGAGAAGGAAAAGGCTACCCACTCCAGTACTGTGGCCTGGAGAATCCCATGGACTGTATAGCCCATGGGGTCACAAAGAGTCGGACACAACTGAATGACTTTCACTGTTGTTGGACATTTAGATTATTTTCAATATTTTAAGACTCCCATTTTGATACTGAAGGAATTACCATAGCCATCAACTAGCCAACTGAGATTTCCCCTAAAAACCAGTGAATCAAACCTCAGTGAAAATAAGCAAGGCTACTTGGGATGCTGGTAATCACAGTGTGAGTTGATTGATGCTCCATTTGGAGGAGAGCAAGGACTGCCTTATCAGAGCAGCATGACACGCACCCCATGTTAGTCCACTGATAGGTCTCTGGGCACCTCTTATTGAACTAGTTCTCTTGGGGGGAGTTCTGTGCCTGAGTCAAGTCTGCCAGGAATTCCACATAAAATGGAAGAAGAAACTCAGCCAGCTGAATGTGCTGGTCGCCGGGTTAATACGCTCTGCTTTGGCGAAGGTGTTTCTTCCTCCCCACAAACGGAATCCCAGACAGAGCCTAGGCTCAGACACTCACAGGTAAGACAGCAGACCCCAGGACGGAGGGTCTGCTGAGGTTCATTGCTTTGCCATCCCAGACCTAGAGGTCTCCACAAAAGCCAAGGCCAGCATCAAAGCCTTTTCTCCCAGCCTTCTGCTGCACCCCGATATCAGGCAAAGCAGAGACAGACCGCCCAGAACTGCTGCTAGGTCGTCTTTGATGGGAAGAAGGTGAGGGTGAGCCTGACTTTGTTATGATCTGGGGGGTGGTTCCCATAGTCTATTAAGAGGCAGAAGAAGTTCATTAACATCAAAAGAACTTAAGAAAAGGTGGGGGACGTCCCTGGTGGTCCAGTGGTTAAGATGCCACAGTGCCAATACAGGCAGCACAGGTTCCATCCCTGGATGGGGAACTAAGATCCCACACGCCATGGGGCACAGCCAAAAGATAAAAAAAATAATGAAAAGAAGGAATAAAGAGATCATTCTTCTTTGTCCATGAAGGAAGCTCCCAGATTGGGGGAGGGCGGAGAAAGGGTTGCCTAGAGTCTTTCCTAGCAATGTGGGATGGTGTCAATTCTATGCAAGTGGTCAGACTGAGGTGGGTATGCTAGAAATTCTGATGAGGCCTCCAAGGGGGGCAAGGAGTACGGTTCTGTTACTAACATCTGGGCCTTGGGGCATTTTGGTCTTAGTTTCTCCACCCATAATCTATAAAATGGGAATCATAACCTACCTCATGGACTTAAGAGAATACACACGGGTGCACATGCACAGAGAACACCTGTAACTCATCAGTGATGATTTCCAACTTCAGCTTCTGTAAAGGGAGGAACAATGACCTCTTCTGGAATTTTGTGGTTCTTCCTCTCTACCACCATCTATAGCTGTCTTGACCACATCTTGTTGAACTGCAATTATTTATTTATTTGGCTGTGCAACATGTGGGATTTTAGTTCCCTGACCAAGGGTTGAACCTGTTCCCCCTGCAGTGGAAGAGCAGTGTCTGAACCACTGGAGTGCCAGGGAAGTCCCTGAACAGCATTTTTAAAAAACCAATTTACTCCCAACACGTCTTTACCTTGGTTTCATTGAATATGTGTACAACAGGCATGAACAGGTTTTGGAATAACCACTAGTGGCTCTCAGCAAGCAAAGGACATGGCTGCTGGGAGACAAGGGGTCCCGGCAGGGTGGCCACGGAACTGCTGGCCATGCAGAGGCCCGTATCTCAGTGGAAAGCAGTCAGTTGCTCTGCGCATGCGCCCTTGCCCTGAGAACACGGGTGCGCACTGGCCTGACTTCCAGCTGCCCCTGTCTTCAGCTCTCTGCCTGAGGACCTCCTCTCCCGGCTGGAGCTCACTTTGCCACTTGCACAGCAGGTGCCATAGAACAATGGCAATTCTGACAGCAAGAACGGATGGGAGCTGGTGTATAAAGACCCCAGCCCCCTCACCTGTAGGGCTGGATAACCCTGAGGCATGTTCTGCATGGGCTCCCTTTGTTTCTCCAGCAGGATTAAATTCCTGTCTCCCACAGTAGTACCTGGCTTAGAAGCGCACCCTTGCTTGTATGGCTGCCTCCCCTTTCATGTCTCATTTTCCTGAAACCCTTCTGGTGTCCTCCTACCTCTCAGATAAACTCTTTTTTCCTGAATCCTAGACTCAGCTTGCTTTTGCAAAAACCCAAACTATAACAGTCTCAGATGTAAGCCTTGCTCTGGGAATGGAACAAACAGGGCAATGTGGTGCTTTAGTTATATGAAGGTCGCCATATACACAACCCCATCTGTGGGGGGCTGAATAATAGCCCCCAGTGATGTCCTGATGCTGATCTCCAGAACCTGTGTATATGTCACTTTGCATGGTAGAAGAGACACTGCAGATGTGACTAAGTTAAGGATCTGGAGATGGAGAGATGATTCTGGCTGACCCAGCTGGGCCTGATCCAGTAACGAGAGTCTTTTTAAGAGAGAGGCAGCAGGGAGTGCAGTGGGAAGCAGGCTATGTGACAACAGAAGCTATGGGAAGCACAATCAGAAAAAGAAGATGCTGGCCTTGATGGAGAGAGGCACCATGAGCCAGGGAATGCAGGCAACCTCTAGGAGCTAGAAAAGGTAAGGAAACGGGTTCTCTCCTGGAGCTTCTAGAAGGAATCAGCTGTTGATACCATGAGTTTAGCCCCCTCAGACTCATTCCAGACTTCCAACCTCCAGAACTATAACAGAATAAATGTGTGTTGTTGTTTTTTTAAGCTGCTGAATTGATGGTAATTTGTTACAGTAGCAAAAAGAAACTAAAGCTTACCATCCAGTCCTTGCATTACCTTATTCAGTTCAGTTCAGTCGCTCAGTCGTGTCCGACTCTCCGCGACCCCATGAATCGCAGCACGCCAGGCCTCCCTGTCCATCACCAACTCCCGGAGTTCACTCAAACTCATGTCCACAGAGTCGGTGATGCCGTCCAGCCATCTCATTCTCTGTCGTCCCCTTCTCCTTCCGCCCCCAACCTTTCCCAGCATCAGAGTCTTTTCCAGTGAGTCAACTCGTCACATGAGGTGGCCAAAGTATTGGAGTTTCAGCTTTAGCATCAGTCCTTCCAATGAACACCCAGGATTGATCTCCTTTAGAATGGACTGGTTGGATCTCCTTGAAGTCCAAGGGACTCTCAGGAGTCTTCTCCAGGACCACAGTTCAAAAGCATCAATTCTTCGGTGATCAGCTTTCTTCACAGTCCAACTCTCACATCCATACATGACCACTGGAAAAACCATAGCCTTGACTAGACAGACCTTTGCTGGCAAAGTAATGTCTCTGCTTTTTAATTTGCTATCTAGGTTGGTCATAACTTTCCTTCCAAGGAGCAAGCGTCTTTTAATTTCGTGGCTGCAATCAGCATCTGCAGTGATTTTGGAGCCCAGAAAAATAAAGTCTGACACTGCATTACCTTATAGTGAATACAATTTATCCCCACTTTACAGATGGGAAAACTGTAGCTTGCTCACCTGTGGAACAGCTTGGCCTCAAGGTAGAAGAGCTGGTAAGTGGCAGAGCTGGGATCAAGCTAGTCTGTTCAACCTGGACCATCAAGTTCCCTCCACCCATGATTCCAACACTGATTCCAAGAGACCCACTTGCAAAGCCAGCCTCTTAAGGTTCGGCTTCCTGGTTCTACTGTGCCAAGGCTTGCAAAGATGATAGGAAAAGCTCCCAGGAGCTTATATGAGGCCAAACCCTACCTCAATACTCAAGTTATAACCTGCTTAGATGAGGCTCAGGACAGGTTCACTCATTCTATTTTGGACTGAAATGGGATAGTCAGGTGCTGAACAGCATACAATTCTAATCATATTTCAAAAGAAATATAAATACTCCAGTGGGGACTTCCCTGGTGGTCCAATGGTTGAGAATTTGTCTGCCAATGCAGAGGACACAAGTTCGATCCCTGGTCTGGGAAGATCCCACATGCTACAAGGCAACTAAGCCCATGCACCGCAACTACTGAGCCCATGCTCTGTAACAAGAAGCCCCTGACTGCTGCAACTAGAGAAAGCCTGCACGCAGCAATGAAGACCCAGCACAGCCAATAAATAAACACTCCAATGGGTAAGAAAAATGGAACTGCTGCTCAAATATTACTCAATGATAGTATGTATTTTACTGATCTCCTGCTATGTGCCAGGTATGTGCTAGATGCTGGGAAATCCAAAGAATTATAAAGAACTGCCTCAGTGGTGCAGAAGATGCAGGGCAGGAGGCAGCACACACACAAACACAAATAACTAGCATACAACAGGACATGCCCTGTATTTCTAAGTCAGCCTGGGGAACCGTTCCTGAGTGCAAGACAGGTTCCTGTGTGCAAGACAATGAGTTGGAGCTGGGAGAAGATAAGACCATCCCTGCTATGAAGGAGCTAACAGGCTTGGTGAGGTTAACAAACAGGTAATGAACACATATTACTCATTCTTCACACATTTATTTGACAAATGATTGCTGAGTGCTTCCTACATGTCAACACTGTGTCATGGATGCTAGAGTGATGGAAATGTACTGGAAACAGTGGAGGCTGAAAGGAGAGGATGGTCGGTGCTCCTTCGAGGGTTGAAGGAGCCTAATGGTAACATGAGTTGCAGTCCAACAGCTGAGAAGTATCCCCTGGATGCAGAATGGGTGAGAAATCTTAGCTTCACATCTCTGCTTTAATATCCCATTACAGTAATCTAATTGGGGAGGCCACAACTGTCCAATAGTGGTGACAGGGTTTTAATTGTGGTCTTCACTGTATCTCTGCACATGTGGAGTGACTCAATGCCCAGGCAATTGAACTCAGCCTGTTTTTCTCAGGTTCATTCCCATCTCTGCGACACTGTTTCCAGTTCCTGGGAAGGTGCTAGGGGTCAGAGCCTGTATGGCTTTCAGCTCACATTTTCCCTCCCATCATGCATTCAGCAGGCTCTTGCTCTCATATCTGATAGGAAACTTGCAGGATGTCAGATGTGACAAACAGGGTTTTAAAACAGCCAAGGGAAATATAAACAAAGAGATCTGCTTTTCAGATTCTGGTATGAACAGTTCTGGAAAAAGAAACAGAGAGAGGATTTTAACGGACTTAAAGAAACCAGTTCCAATGAGAGAGAGCAGGTGCTGTTGGTGGAGCTGCTGATACTCTGTATGCATCTTATCTTTTATGATAAAAACAAGTGTGACATACACCCTGTGTTGAGTTGTCTGCATTTTGAGATCTCCTGGGTCTCGAATATCATAAGCATTAACATAGCCAAACATATCCGGGGTGAGTGAGGAATTAGTAGTTTCAGGGTTAGGGAATTGTACATTCCTTAAAAAAAAAATCTTCTTTTAAAAAGTTAATTTTTTTTTCCACTAAATGTATATAAGGACTTCCATGGTGGTCCAGGGGTTAAGACTTTGCCTTCCAATGCAGGGGGTATGGGTTCAATCCCTGGTCAGGGAGTAAAATCTCACATGCCTTGAGGCCAAAAAATCCAAACATAAAACAGAAACTGTATTGTGACAAATACAGTTTCTTTAAGTCAAAAAGACTTTAAAAATGGTCCCCATAAAAAAAATCTTAAAAACAATTAAAATATATATATAACAACAAAATGTGGTATATACACACAAATACCATTCAGCCTTAAAAAGGAAGGGAATTCTCACACGTGTGACACCATGAATGAACCTTAAAGACATCATGCTAGGTGAAGTCAGTCACAAAAGGATAAATATTGTATGGATCCACTTAAATGAAGTACTTAGAGTAGTCAAAATTCACAGTGACAAAAAGCAGAGTAGTGATTATGGGGGGTTGAGGGAAGAGAGGAGTGAAGATAATGTTTCATGGGGACAGAATTTAAGTTTGAGAAGAAAATGTTCTGAGATGGACAGTGGTTGATGGTTGCATAACAATGTGAATGCATGTACTTAATGCCACTGAACTGTACACATAAGTATGGTTAAAATGGTAAGTGCTATGTTACAGATATTTTATCACTACAAATAAAAATGTAACAACTGCAAATGCCACTTCTGAGCTGAAACAGAATCTGTAGGATTTGGGAGCTGACGGGGATTGTAGTCATGAGTTGATCAGTTTGGAGTTTCCCGATGTCAGTGTGAGGTGGCTGCAATGAATCAGCCAGGGTAACCCTGTCATTCCAGTCCTAGACATGTACCCAGGGGAAATGAAAGCATGATTTCACAAAAGACTACTTGTATACAAATATCCACAGCAGCTTTATTCAAAATAGCCCCAAACTGGAGCCCATCCAAATGTCCATCAGTAGGAGAATGGATAAACCGATCGCAGTGTATCTGTACAGTTTACTCTTCTCCAGTTCTAAAGTGAATGAACTGTTGAAACACACAACTTGGATGAATCTCCAAATATTTTGCTAAGTGAAAGCAGCCAGATATAAAAGTATACATACTGTAGGATCCATTTATATGAAATTCTAGATTAGGCAAAACTCATTTCTATGGATAGAACTGAGAACAGGGGTTTCCTGGAGGGAGGGCAGTCTGGGGTAAGGGCCCAAAGAGATTTTCTAGGATGATGGAAATATTTGGTATCTCAATAGGGGTGTGAGTGGACTGAATGTAATTCATTTGAGCATTTGTCAAAACTCCTCAAACTGTATACCTAAGATCTATGCATTTTGCTGTGAGTTATATCACAATTAAAAAATTTTTGTTTTATTCAGTCACCAAGTCGTGTCCAACTCTTTGTGACCCCATGGACTGCAGCATGCCAGACTTCCCTGTCCCTTACCATCTCCCAGAGTTTGCCCAAGTTCATGTCCATTGAATTGGTGATTCAATTTTAAAAATATATAATTATAAAAAAAAATCACTTCCCAGAGATTCTGGTTCAAAAGGTCTGGAGTGAAAGCCAGGCATCTGCAGGTTTAAAATATCCACAGGTGAGCTGCACAGTCAGCGGGGTTCCAGCCAACCCACTCCATCCCACCACATTGGCCTAAGGTGGGAAATGCCTTCTCAAACCCACTTCTCCCTGCATCCTTCACCCTTGAAGGAGGCAGGTGGTGCCTCCTTGAACCTTGGCTCACAAGTCACAAGTCATTTTTCTTCTTTTCTCCCCTATTTTTTTGGCCATGCCACGCAGCATATAGGATCTTAGTTCCCTGACCAGGGATGGAACCCATGCCCCCTGCAGTGGAAGCAGAGTGTCCTAACCACTGGACCACCAGGAAGTCCCACAAGTCACTTCTTAGATGTGCTCAACAAGGCTGGAAACCACGTCCTTTCTCATGCAGAGGCCAGGGACAAGGTTCTTGGGAGTGCAGACTGCGGGGTCTGAATGCCTGGGTTCCAATCCCACCTCATCTCTGACCAGCTGAGGACCCCTGGGCAAGTTCATATGCCTCAGTTTCCTTCCCTGTAAAATGAGGAGGTTGATGCTATTAGGGCATTAGCAACCTTGGAGGGCAGCTGTGAGGATTTAAGCAGTCAATACAAAAATGTAATCATGTTTTTTATTTTCTACAATTTATAATCCTTTCACATCTTGGGGGTCTTTGGACCTGGGGAGGGACCGCTGCTCCCAGGGTTGGCTAATTCCTTGAGATAACAAACAACTAGCCTCTGACCATGACATTTTAAAAATTGGAGGATAACTGCTTTACCATATTGTGTTGGTTTCTGTTGTACAACATGAATTAGCCATAAGTTTACATGTGTCTGGGCTTCCTTGGTGGCTCAGCAGTAAAGAATCTTACTGCAGTGCAGGAGCCACAGGAGTCGTGGGTTCGATCCCTGGATTAGGAAATTCCCCTGGAGGAGGAAATGGCAGTCCAGTCCAGTATTCTTGCCTGGAAAATCCCATGGACAGCGGGGCCTGGTGGGCTACAGTCGATGGGATCACAAAGAGTCGGACACGACTGAAGCAACTGAGTACAGTACAGCACATACATATGTCCCCTCCCTCTTGAACCTTCCTCCCACCTGCCACCCCATCCCACCCATTGAGGTTGTCAGAGAGCACCAGGCTGAGCTTCCTGTGCTATACAGCAGCTTCCCACTAGCCATCTATTTTATATATGGTAATGGCTGGATGGCATCACCAACTCGATGGACATGAGTTTGAGTGAACTCCGGGAGTTGGTGATGGACAGGGAGGCCTGGCGTGCTGTGATTCATGGGGTCGCAAAGAGTCGGACATGACTGAGCGACTGAACTGAACTGAATGTATATGTTTTAGTGCTGCTCTCTCAATTTATCCCACCCTCTCCTTTCCCCGTGTGTCTCTATTCCTGCTCTGCATATAGGTTCATCAGTATCATTTTTCTAGACTCCATGGGTCTTTTCCAATGAGTCAGTTCTTCGCATTAGGTGGCCAAAGTATTGGAGTTTCAGCCTCAGCATCAGTCCTTCCAATGAATATTCAGGACTTACTTCCTTTAGGATTGACTGGTTTGATCTCCTTGCAGTCCAAATTTGATCTCCTTGCAGTCCAAATAAAACATATGCGTGAATATACGATATTTGTTTTTCTCTTTCTGACTTACTTCACTCTGTAGAGTAGGCTCTAGGTTCATCCACCTCGCTACAGCTAACTCAGATTTGTTCTTTTTATGGTTGAGTATCCATTGTATATATGTATGACAACTTCTTTATCCATCCATCTATCAGTTGATCATGACTTTGATATGCATACACACCAATCCAGAGCCCATACCTCCAACCAGTTCCTTTCTCAAACTCTTACATACCAAGTTAATATTCCCTTGTCCTGAGTCACCCTGGACCAGGTACTGGACAGCTAGGGTCCATCTGTATAGTCAAGAGCCTGCTGAAATTATTCAAACACTCTAACCCTGTGCTCACTAACCCTGCCTCATCCACTGTTTCTGGGAAAACCCTAGTAAAGGCTGTGGCCCATGCTTTCTTCCTGCTTAACAACCGGAGTACTTTCCCATGTGGCCCTGCATGCTCTGGCATGATGCCCTATTCTTGGAAACCATTACTAACAAATCATCTTTTCAACAGCAATCATCTCCCGATCTGTTAGCTTTGCTAGACATGAATAAAGCCAAAATTCTGGGTGGTGGTTGTTCCGTCACTCAGTCGTGTCTGATTCTTGCGACCCCATGGACAGCAGCACACCAGACTTCCCTGTCCTTCACCATTTCCCGGAGTTTGTTCAAACTCTTGTCCATTGAGTCAATGATACCGTCTCATCCTCCGTCACCCTCTCCTCCTCCTGCTTTCAATCTTTCCCAGCATGAGGGCCTATTTATTTTATTTTTTTAATGAAACTCTTTGTTTATTTAGCTGTGCTGGGTCTTAGTTGTGGCATGTGGGATCTATTCTACAATAGATCCCTGACCAGGAATCGAACCCGGGCACCTTGCATTGGGGACACAGGAGTCTTAGCCACTGAACCAGTAGGGAAGTCTCTACAGTTTAATACAAGCATAAGAAGAGTGCCTGGCATGTAATAGGCCTGCAAAAAGTAGAATTTTTGTGTAACTGAACCCTCTGCTACTTTTTCACAGCACTTACCATGATCTGTAATTATGTAGGTTAGGGGTTGTTTGCTCTCTATCTCCTCTAACCTCTAAACTCTGAGAAGAAAGGCCCATGTCCATTTTTTAATGCATACTATACAAAGCTAGTGGAGGTGATGGAATTCCAATTGAGCTATTTCAAATCCTGAAAAATGATGCTGTGAAAGTGCTGCTCTCAAAATGCCAGCAAATATGGAAAACTCAGCAGTGGCCACAGGACTGGAAAAGGTCAGTCTTCATTCCAATCCCAAAGAAAGGCAATGCCAAAGAATGCTCAAACTACCGCACAATTGCACTCATCTCACATGCCAGTAAAGTCATGCTCAAAATTCTCCAAGCCAGGCTTCAGCAGTATGTGAACCGTGAACTTCCAGATGTTCAAGCAGGTTTTAGAAAGGGCAGAGGAACCAGAGAGCAAATTGCCAACATCCGCTGGATCATGGAGAAAGCAAGAGAGTTCCAGAAAAACATCTATTTCTGCTTCATTGACTATGCCAAACCTTTGACTGTGTGGATCACAATAAACTGTGGAACATTCTGAGATGGGAATACCAGACCACCTGACTTACCTCTTGAGAAACCTGTATGCAGGTCAGGAAGCAACAGTTAGAACTGGGCATGGAACAACAGACTGGTTCCAAATAGGAAAAGGAGTACGTCAAGGTTGTATATTATCACCCTGCTTATTTAACTTATATGCAGAGTACATCATGAGGAAAGCTGGGCTGGAAGAAGCACAAGCTGGAATCAAGATTGCCGGGAGAAATATCAATAACCTCAGATATGCAGATGACACCACCCTTATGGCAGAAAGTGAAGAGGAACTCAAAAGCCTCTTGATGAAAGTGAAAGAGGAGAGTGAAAAGGTTGGCTTGAAGCTCAACATTCAGAAAACAAAGATCATGGCATCTGGTCCTATCACTTCATGGGAAATAGATGGGGAAACAGTGTCAGACTTTATTTTGGGGGGCTCCAAAATCACTGCAGATGGTGATTGTAGCCATGAAATTAAAAGACGCTTACTCCTTGGAAGGAAAGTTATGACCAACCTAGATAGCATATTAAAAAGCAGAGACATTACTTTGCCAACAAAGGTCCGTCTAGTCAAGGCTATGGTTTTTCCCGTGCTCACGTATGGATGTGAGAGTTGGACTGTGAAGAAAGCTGATCGCCAAAGAATTGATGCTTTTGAACTGTGGTGCTGGAGAAGACTCTTGAGAGTCCCTTGGACTGCAAAGAGATCCAACCAGTCCATTCTAAAGGAGTTCAATCCTGGGTGTTCATTGGAAGGACTGATGGTAAAGCTGAAACTCCAATACTTTGGCCACCTCATGCGTCGAGTTGACTGACTGGAAAAGAGTCTGATGCTAGGAAGGATTGGGGGTGGGAGGAGATAGGGAGGACAGAGAATGAGATGGCTGGGTGGCATCACCGACTCGATGGACATGAGTTTGAGTGAACCCTGGAGTTGGTGATGGACAGGGAGGCCTGGCGTGCTGTGATTCATGGGGTCGCGGAGAGTTGGACACAACTGGGTGACTGAACTGAACTGAACTGATACTATATTCCCAGCACCTAGTCAAGGGCCAGGCAAACAGAAGGGCTTAGCAAAGACCCGATGAACAAAGAAGAACCCACTGGTTGTGCAGTTAAACCCTCTTTTCATAATTGATGAAATCTAAGCCAGGGAGGGGAGGAGACTCACCAAATCACACCACCCATTGGATTGCAGCTAATATGTCAGGTCCCTTGACTCTCAAGACCCCTTCTCCCATTCCAGGCAGTTGCCCTGAAATCTGGGGTCTGACTTGTAAGATGTGGGGAGCAGATAAGGCCCGAGAACGGTTCAGCTGTGCAGATGGCAAAGCTGCATGGATGCCCAGGAAGTTCCGCGCTGCCTTCTTGCTGGGCTGTTGTCCTGTGCTCACCCCACTGACACTGCTTTTGGTCCTTACAATCTCCTAGCACCACTCAGCAGCTTGTATCACTGGTGCAGACCGTGAAACTATGCTGGACTTGGCAGCCCACAGCCCTGGTCTCTCTTCACAGGGGAGCTGGCTCATGGGATCCCACATCAGTCATTCCCGAGACATGGATGTGGCCTCCTCTTCACATGATATAATTGCCAAGCTTATTGCGACCCTTCCTGGAGGGAACCCTGGAGCAGTTTCCCCTGGCTTCAGGGTGCTGGGTGCCTGTCATCACCAAGACCTAGCAATGGGTCCCTGGGGTGACTAAGAGGCTGTCATCAACTCTTGGAATTCTTGGATTCTACTCCTAAATCCCCAAGCCAAAGAGACTGGCTGCTGGTCTCATGGGTGAGCGATTCATGGGACAGTCGAATTCTACAACTTGGAAGGTTCATTTAAGTTGATCAGGGAGATATTTCTGCCTTCAGCGGGAGTCTTGCTCATTACTATTCAGGGTCTAAGAACCATTTTAAGTTAAAAAATGGCCAGACTCCAAAAAATGAGACATTTGTTTGTATTAGAAGTCCTTGAACACAGGAGACAGCAGCCTGGGGTAAAGGAAAGGGTTGAGGCTTTGGGGACAGACAGATCTGGGTGGAGGCCCCAGGCTGGCCTTTTGGCAGCCCCATGATTTCGTCATGTGACTTAATCTCTCTGATTCTCAGTCTTCTTTACAAAATAAAAACGATAAGACCTGTTATGCAAAGCAAGGCACGCAAAGCTTGTCACAGTGCCAGGCACATAGGAGGTTCTAAATAACGATGAAATATGAAGATGCTGCTGTTGATGATAACACTCCAGTGGCATGCATCCTTTCAGGTTACTCAACCCTTTTCTTATATATGTGTATATACTTGCTTATTTTGTTATTGAGATATAATTCTCATGTCATAAAATTCACCCCCTCAAGCTATATAATTCAGTGGTTTTTAGGATATTCTCAAAATTGTGCAGCCATCTCCACTATATAATTCCAGGACACTTTCATCAGCCTCAAAGAAACCCCATACCTATTAGCAGTCACTCCCCATTCTTCCCTTCCTCCAGCCCCTGGCAACCACTAATCTGCTTTCGGTCTCTATGGATTTGCCTGGTCTGGGTATTTCCTATGAATAGACTCACAAAGCATAGCCCTCTGTGTCTGGCTTTTCTCACTTAGCATAATGTTTTCAAGGTTTGTCCATGTCATAGCAGGTAGCACAACTTCAATCCTTTTTCTTGCCAGATAATATTCCACTCTACCACTGTGGTTTGTCCATTCATCAACTGATGGGCACTTGGGTTGTCTCCACTTTGGGGCTCCCATTCTTTTTTATTTGATCCTCACAACCTTCTCTGTAGGAGAACCTAGCAGGTACAGTCTTGTTCACCGCAGAGATGGGAACTGAGGCTCAGGGTGGCAAAGTGGCCTCCCTATGGTCACTCAGCTGCTTAGACATATGTTAGGGATCCAGGTCAATCCTCCTGACCTGCTCAAACTCATTCAATGTCTCCAGGAAAAACAAGAAGGATGGTGTTTTTCATTGTTTGTATGTGGAGGGAATCCAACAGCATATTACAGAGCATTTCACTGGCCTTGAGGGCAAAGGAATGAGCATAATTAAGGATCATCTTGCTTTGCAACCCCAGCAGGGGAGACAGCGCCGATTCCAAGTGGATCTGTGCCAGCATCTCGGGAGGGAAGGCAGCCCATTCTCACTAATGAAAAACCCAGGAACAATCCAATCTCATCCTTGGGCTTTGCCTGAGGTTTCTCAGTGGCAGGTGCTGGTTGCCTGTCCTTCCTCCTTCACCTCGACACATCACCTTGGATTCTCTGTCATTTCCTTTACATTCTTTGCCCCTTTTCTGTGCTTAGGGACCTGGAGGGCCAACCATACATGACAGCAAAGCCAACAGCAATCAGAGCAAAAGAAGATGGAAATAATCCACATGGCAAGAGGGGAGCCTCTATCCTATCCAAGTCAGGGCCAGGATTCTCTCTGGACAACCTTGGCTGTTCCCAGAAAGTTCCCATTCTCAAGTGAGTAATGAACAATGACTGAGCATGCACTTTGGTTCAACATTCTTTCATCAAAATATTTCTTGGCACCTACTGTGTGCACGTCAGACCTGGGGCACCAGAAGACAACAGAGGAAGACAGACGGGTCCAACTCTGACATTCACATTCTCATGATGGAGACAGATTGTGAGTGCGTGCTGAGTGCGAAGTGACTTCAGTCATCTCCAACTCTTTTGCAACCCTATGGACTGTAGCCTGCCAGGCTTCTCTGTTCATGGGATTCTCCAAGCAAGAATACTGGAGTGGGTTGATGTGCCCTCCTCCAGGGGATCTTCCCGACCCAGGAATCAAACCCGGGTCTCTAGCACTGCAGGCAGATTCTTTACCATCTGAGCCGCTGGGGAGACAAATCAGAGGGTTGCAAACAAAGGAGAAAAAAGGACGTAATAAAGGAAGGGAATGAGAGGGGGAGAAGGGGTGGGGTCAGGCTGCCCACCTGAGCAGGTGCTACACTGGTCCAGTCATCGAGGGTATGGGGTGTGAAAGACCCAGAAGCACCTTCCACATGGAAGAGCCAATACTGCAGGAAAGTACAGTTGAAGCAGGGGCGGGGGGAAGATTTCCAGGGAATGCCTCCCCTACTAAAGCCCTGACGGCTCCATCCCCTCTCCAGTCATCTCCTATCACGTGTCTAGGAGTCACCCCTCGGGCTCCCTCCCACTGCTGAGCATCTGTGACTCCCCTGAGGATGTGACTTCTGGGCTGCCCTCCCAGCTGCCCCTCCAGTGTCAGGTCAGGGTGTAGCCAATGTTATCGAGTGAAGGCTGCACAGCCTGGTGACAGCCTGTGGCTTTTGCTCCTGCAGCTGTGACATCCCCAGAGGAGAAACAAACCAGCTGTCCCAATGGGTCACACAAAACAGCCTAGTCAAGTCACTCATTTAAAATAACTGACACCAAGGGACTGACCCCACTGCCAGCACAGAGCAACTCTGAATGAGGGAGCAAGGATGCTTGATGATAAAACTGCACTCAGGGCATCTGCAGATAATTGATTTTCTTTTTATGCTAAACCCCCATCCACTGCTGCCACAGAAACACTGATAGCAGCAACCCCAGTCAGCTGAGAACCAGTGGCTGAGACTTTTGGCCACGGTCCTCCGTTCAAGCTTAGAACTGCCAACTCACCCTAGTGCGTGGCATGGCTTGGGGCTGCATGTTGTCCATGTCCAGCGGCAGCAGCACCAGTGTCTTCACAAAGCAATTCTGCAACAAGACCTGGGCAAAGGACCTACTACACTCCTGCTGTATGGCTGCCCTGAGCCTGGCAGCCTAACCTCCTGGAGATCCTGTAAGCTCCCTCCTGCTTTTGTGTTTTTATATTTGCCAGAAAGCAATTCTGTTGTCTGCACCAAAGCACCTGGATACAGGTGGTATGTTAGATACAGCCAGAGAGGGGGAGAATGGATTCTTTAGGTGCGACCAAAGATGACTGAGCTTTTAAAGATCTTCAGTCTGGGGACTTCCTGGTGGTCTGGTGGTTAAGACTTCGCCTTCCAGCACAAGGGGGTGTAGGTTTGATTCCTGGTCAGGGAGCTAAGATTCCATATGCCTCATAGACAAAATAAAAATCAAAATATAAAACAAGCAACATTGTAACAAATTCAATAAAGACTTTATAAATGGTCCAAAAAAAAAAAAAAAACTTTAGAAAAGATCCTCAGCCTGAAACTCTTCAGAAAGAGATACACAGCTAAGGAACTGACCTGTCAAAAGGGAAGGCTGGATCCAACCATGTCCAAAGTTCTTCCTTCTCTTGATATGACAATGACCAGTCCACGTTACAGCCTGGCTGGGGATATTGGACAGAGGATACTGGAGAGAAAACCTGACTTTTTTTTTTCTTAGTCTACTTGTCAATTTGGAGGAAATGGATGGAAATAAGTGAACCATGCGGTGAAGGCTGTGGGGTGGGCGGTGGGCTTTTGTGTCAGAGCCAGTGAGTGAATGCAAATCAACTCAGAGCTGTTCTTCTCATTGTGGTCTTGACCTTTTTGACGTCACACACATCAGACAAATTCTGCCAGTTCAGGCTGCATCAATAATTCCGTGGGGATGACGTGTCTCCCCAAAGAGAGAGAGGACAACACTCTCAGGCAAGGATGTTCATTTCTAGGCAGCAGAAGCTCCACAGTTATAAAAGGTCAACAATAATTAGAAAGTGTTTTTGTAACATTCTTCTCTCTGAAGGGAGTACCTTAAAGGTGCCTGGAGACTGAGGCTAATGGGAAAATAGAAGGTTCTGAGAAGAGCTCCTTTGAATCTGCGCCCCTCAGTTTGTTCTCTGGCAAAGACAGACACACAAATGAAGGGTCTGATTTTCCAATTCTCAGAAAATATAGGGCAAGAACTTTCTGGGTGGAAATAAGGTTGACAAAGAAAAGAAAGGCAGTGAATTAAAAAGGAGATGTAGACATTCATTTTCATTTTTAATTTCAGATTCCTTCCCAAGCATCATGACACTAGGATATTTTGAACAGTCCTTCAAATAAAGGGATGAGCTCTTTGTTCACTCAGGAAAACCTTACTGACCTGCTCAGAATATCTGAAAGGCAAGAAAAGTGGATGGTGGGCATATCTCATAGCCTGACATGATCAAATCAAGAGTGTGTGCCCAGGGGACTTCCCTGGTAGTCCAGTGGTTAAGATTCTCTGCTTCCGATGCAGCAGGTTTGATCTCTGGTCAGGGAACTAAGATATCACAAGTCACACAGCATGACATATATGTGTATATATATATATAGTAATCCAAGCCTATGCCCCAACCAGTAACGCTAAAGAAGCTGAAGTTGAACAGTTCTATGAAGACCTACAAGACCTTTTAGAACTAACACCCAAGAAAGATGTCCTTTTCATTATAGGGGACTGGAATGCAAAAGTAGGAAGTCAAGAAACACCTGGAGTAACAGGCAAATTTGACCTTGGAGCACTGAATGAAGCAGGGCAAAGGCTAATAGAGTTTTGCCAAGAGAACGCACTGGTCATAGCAAACACCCTCTTCCAACAACACAAGAGAAGACTCTACACATGGACATCACCAGATGGTCAACACCGAAATCAGATTGATTATATTCTTTGCAGCCAAAGATGGAAAAGCTCTATACAGTTAGCAAAAACAAGACCAGGAGCTGACTGTGGCTCAGATCATGAACTCCTTATTGCCAAATTCAGACTTACATTGAAGAAAGTAGGGAAAGCCACTAGACCATTCAGATATGACCTAAATCAAATCCCTTATGATTATACAGTGGAAGTGAGAAATAGATTTAAGGGACTAGATCTGATAGATAGAGTGCCTGATGAACTCTGGACGGAGGTTTGTGACATTGTACAGGAGACAGGGACCAAGACCATCCCCATGGAAAAGAAATGCAAAAAAGCAAAATGGCTGTCTGAGGAGGCCTTACAAATAGCTGTGAAAAGAAGAGAAGCAAAAAGCAAAGGAGAAAAGGAAAGATAGAGCATCTGAATGCAGAGTTCCAAAGAATAGCAAGGAGAGATAAGAAAGCCTTCCTCAGCGATCAATGCAAAGAAATAGGGGAAGACAATAGATTAGGAAAAACAAGAGATCTCTTCAAGAAAATTAGAGATACCAAGGGAACATTTCATGCAAAGATGGGCTCGATAAAGGACAGAAATGGTGTGGACCTAACAGAAGCAGAAGATATTAAGAAGAGGTGGCAAGAATACACAGAAGAACTGTACAAAAAAGATCTTCACGACCAAGATAATCATGATGGCGTGATCACTCACCTAGAGCCAGACATCTTGGAATGTGAAGTCAACTGGGCCTTAGAGAGCATTACTACGAACAAAGCTAGTGGAGGTGATGGAATTCCAATTGAGCTATTTCAAATCCTGAAAGATGATGCTGTGAAAGTGCTGCACTCAATATGCCAGCAAATTTGGAAAACTCAGCAGTGGCCACAGGACTGGAAAAGGTCAGTCTTCATTCCAATCCCAAAGAAAGGCAATGCCAAAGAATGCTCAAACTACCGCACAATTGCACTCATCTCACATGCTAGTAAAGTCATGCTCAAAATTCTCCAAGCCAGGCTTCAGCAATATGTGAACGGTGAACTTCCAGATGTTCAAGCAGGTTTAAGAAAAGGCAGAGGCACCAGAGATCAAATTGCCAACATACGCTGGATCATGGAGAAAGCAAGAGTTCAGAAAAACATCTATTTTTGCTTCATTGACTATGCCAAACCTTTGACTGTGTGGATCACAATAAACTGTGGAACATTCTGAAAGAGATGGGAATACCGGACCACCTGACCTGCCTCTTGAGAAACCTGTATGCAGGTCAGGAAGCAACAGTCAGAACTGTACATGAAACAACAGACTGGTTCCAAATAGGAAAAGGAGCGCGTCAAGGTTGTATATTGTCACCCTGCTTATTTAACTTATATGCAGAGTACATCATGAGGAATGCTGGGCTGGAAGAAGCACAAGCTGGAATCAAGATTGCCGGGAGAAATATCAATAACCTCAGATATGCAGATGACACCACCCTTATGGCAGAAAGTGAAGAGGAACTCAAAAGCCTCTTGATGAAAGTGAAAGAGGAGAGTGAAAAGGTTGGCTTGAAGCTCAACATTCAGAAAACAAAGATCATGGCATCTGGTCCTATCACTTCATGGGAAATCAATGGGGAAACAGTAGAAACAGTGTCAGACTTTATTTTTGGGGGCTCCAAAATCACTGCGCATGCTGATTGCAGCCATGAAATTAAAAGACACTTACTCCTTGGAAGGAAAGTTATGACCAACCGAGATAGTATATTTAAAAGCAGAGACATTACTTTGCCAACCAAGGTCTGTCTAGTCAAGGCTATGGTTTTTCCAGTGGTCATGTATGGATGTGAGAGTTGGACTGTGAAGAAAGCTTATCACCAAAGAATTGATGCTTTTGAACTGTGGTGCTGGAGAAGACTCTTGAGAGTCCCTTGGACTGAAAGGAGATCCAACCAGTCCATTCTCAAGGAGATCGATCCTGGGTGTTCATTGGAAGGACTGATGGTAAAGCTGAAACTCCAATACTTTGGCCAACTCATGCGACAAGTTGACTCACTGGAAAAGAGTCTGATTCTGGGAGGGATTGGGGGCCGGAGGAGACGGGGACGACAGAGAATGAGATGGCTGGATGGCATCACCGACTCGATGGACGTGAGTTTGAGTGAACTCCGGGAGTTGGTGATGGACAGGGAGGCCTGATGTGCTGTGATTCATGGGGTCGCAGAGAGTCGGTCATGACTGAGCGACTGAACTAACTAAAAGAGTGTAAGAGTGTGTGCCCAGGGAACAGGTGCAAAGCAAGCTTTTAATACATGGATAAAGGAAGGAATGATGACATAAATTTCTGCCTTTCCCCAGGCCTTTAGTCCAGCACCCACTTCCTTTCTGTCTCTCCAAAGACCTTTGAAGTCGCCTGTCATGTCTGACTCTTTGCAACCCCATGGACTGTAGCCTACCAGGCCCCTCCATCCATGGCATTTTCGAGGCAAGAGTACTAGAGTGGGTTGCCATTTCCTTCTCCAGGGGATCTTACCGACCAAGGGAGCGAACCCAGGTCTCCCATACTGCAAGCAGAATCTTTACCATCTGAGCCACCAGGGAAGCCCAAAGGCCTTGAAATCCACTGATTCATTTAATAACTAGTTACTGAGCAACCACTATGCGCCAGGCACTGTTCTAGGTGCTATGGATAAGGAAGTGAACCAAACAAATTGTCTGTCCTTCTGAAGTTTACATTCTCATAGAAGAAGCAGATTATAAACAAGATACATGTAAGAAAAATATGTGGGCTTCCCTGGTGGCTCAGTGGTAAAGAATCTGCCTGCCAATGCAGGAGACTTACAGGAGATGTAGGTTGAATTCTTGGTCCAGGAAGATTCCCTGGGGAAGGAAGTGGCAACCCACTCCAGTACTCTTGCCTGGAGAACCCTATGGACAGAGGAGCCTGGCGGGCTACAGTCTAAGGGGGTCACAAAGAGTCAGTTACAACTTAGAGACTAAACAACAACAAATAACAACAAGGAAAACATATGTACTTGATCTAAACACTTTGGAGAAAGAATAAAACAGGAAAGAGGGAAAGGAAGTAGCAGAGGAGGGTTGAAATTTCATAATTACATATCAGCCCTACTGTCCCTCAAAGGAACCTAAAATTGGACAAGAGGCCTAATTAAAGTATTCTCTCCTCCAGGAAGCCTTGGTTGACCATGTGGCCCATTACTCAGTGTTTAGCCAACTTCTCAATGTCTTTGTCTACCCAGGGTTTATTGACTTCAGCACTACTGGTATTTGAGGTTGGACCACTGCTTGTTGTCGGGACTGTCCTGTGCACTGTGGGGTGTTTGGCGGCATCCCTGGCCTCTACTAGATGCCAGTAGTACCCTAATCCCCTGCTGTGACAACCAGAAATGTCTCCAGAAGTGGTCGCATGTCCCCTGATGGGTAAGTTCTCTCCTGGTTGAGAAACATCGGTTTACCCCTTGTTATTCAAAGTATGTCCCTAGGCCAGCTAGTGGGCACTGCCTGGGGAATGGATTAGAAATGCAGGATCTCAGGTGCTATGCACACATCTACTTAAATCAGCATCTGTATCTTAACAAGAGTCTTGAGGGATTCATATGCACATTAGTTATTTGAGAAGCAGGGGTTTATGCCACTCACCTGACCCTCAGAACAATGATTATAAGCCTCCTGGTGTGCATAAGAATCACCTGGAGGGCTTGTTCAAAATGAGGATGCCCAAACCCCTCCCCCGGAGAAGGCAATGGCAAGCCACTCCAGTACTCTTGCCTAGAAAACCCCATGGATGGAGGAGCCTGGTAGGCTGCAGTCCGTGGAGTCGCTAAGGGTCGGACACGACTGAGCGATTTCACTTTCACTTTTCACTTTCACACATTGGAGAAGGAAATGGCAACCCACTCCAGTGTTCTTGCCTGGAGAATCCCAGGGACGGGGGAGCCTGGTGGACTTCCATCTATGGGGTCACACAGAGTCGGACACGACTGAAGTGACTTAGCAGCAGTAGCAAACCCCTCCCCAGATCTATGGAGTCAGAATCTGGGGGCAGAGGGTCATGGCATCTGGGGGGATTTAGCAGCTGACCAGGTGAATCTGATGTTCACTGAAGTTTGAGAATCATTCCTTCAGACCAGTGGTTCTCAAAGTGCCTCTTAGAAATTCAAATTATCAGGGGGTTGTTGTTTAGTTGCTTCAATTGTGTCTGACTCTTTTGTGATCCCGTGGACTATAGCCCACCAGGCACCTCTGTCCATGGAATTTCCCAGGCAAGACTATTGGAGTGGATTGCTGTTTCCTTCTCCAAGGGATCTTCCAGTCCCAGGGATCGAACCCATGTTTCCTGCATTGGCAGGCAGATTCTCTACTGCTGAACCACCTGGGAAGTCCACAAATGATCAGGTGAGGGTCAACAATCAGTTTTAACAAGACTTCCAGATGATTCTGAGGCTTGCTCATGTTTGAGAACCACTGTTTTAGACTAGGAGGTGGATAACACAATGGCTTTCAGGGGCCGGATATGCACACAGAGGGCTGATAAAGTTGAACTATCCTGGGAGAACTTGTGCTTGCATGCTAAGTCACTTCAGTCATGTTGGACTCTTTGCAACCCTATAGATCATAGCCCACCAAGCTCCTCTGTCCATGGGATTCTCCAGGCAAGCATACTGGAGTGGGTTGCCATGCCCTCCTCCAGGGGATCTTCCTGACCGAGGGATCAGACCCACGTCTCTGATGTCTTCTGCAATGGCAGGTGGGTTCTTTACCATTAGCACCATCTGGGAAGCCCAGGAGAACTTGTAGTTTGCTAGAAAGATTAAAGCATTTGAATTTAAAAAAAGACAAAGAAAAGGAAAACTTGCTGCCCAAACAAAGCAACTCTGCAGACCAGATCAGCCAGAGGCCACCACTGCTCTCCTGCAAGAGATGGCATCTTCCATGGCTATTTTCTTCCCAGAAATACCTGGATGACTCCCCAGGTGAGCAGTAATCTCCTTGAGGACACATCTCTACTCCTTGCTCATCTGAAGGTGGTACCCAGGGAAAGTGGAAGTGGGTTGGCTGTTGATTCATTCTTGTTGCACCAAACTGCCTCAAAGCAAACAAAGACACAAAGCATGGTTTCAGCCAGGAGAGGTTTGCATGTGGAAGGCCAGGTTCTTGGAGTCTCAGTTCTATTATCTGAGAATCACAAGGGTTGGATTAGAGCAGGGTTTCTCAGCACTGCCTTAGCACTGGTGCACCTTGGGACCAGAGAGGTCTTTGTTATGGAGGGACCATCTTGTTCATATATGACTCTTAACAACATCTTGGACCTCTGCTCACTAGATGCTGACAGCACTTCACCCAGTTATCACAACCAAAAATGTTTCCAGACGCTGCCAAATTTCCTCTGGGTGGGGTGGGGGTATTTCCTCTGGTTGAGAACCACTGGATTATAGGTAGGAAAGGGCAAAAAAGAGGAGAGCAATCAGCCTCAATGTTTAAGCCAAGGATGCAGCCAGGAGGGAGTCCAGGGGCCATCCAAGACACAGCTCCTCTAATGGCTGTCTGCCCTGGAGCTCCCTCTGGGCTTCGCCAGGTCTCCATCAAGGCCTCCTCATGTGACCCTCTCCCTCCCTCGCCTTTCACAGGTGCTGCCCCCCAGTAGCCTTCCCCACTCCTAACTCCACACGTAGGTCTGGTTCTAACAGGCGAAAGTCTGTAACATGCTGGGATTGAGTTTAGAGCCTGATCTGCCCCTCCGCTGTATCCATTCAGATACTGGTGAGCCAAGAACCTTTGAGAGGTTCCAAGCAGACTGAAGATGCAAGTCCATCCTCCCAGAGAAGGGAGTAAGGGCTTCCCACGTTGGGGCAGGAGTTAGGGTGGATACACCCCAGGGTGGGCTCCTTGCCTTCAGTGAGGGTCCCCACCTTATTATAGTTATCTTAACAACATCCCATCATTCTCATGCAATGGAAGAGGCTCCTTGACCACAATGGGTTAAAAGATATTTACGAACAACAGAAATCTTTGAAAATTCCCCTCTGTCCAAGTCCATGGTAAAAGTTCTCTGTCTGAGGGGGTCTCCAGGGTCTCTGTATGCCTTCTATTCTGTGTGCTGCTCCAGGAGAAGAGAATTCCAAATCCCAACTCCTTTTAAATACCTAACCGATCATAGTTACAAATTGATGTCAAGCAGAGTGAGTTGCAGCCAGCTCTGTACCATTAGCCCGCACCAACTTCATTATTTATTTCTTCAAAAATAAGAGCTCTCAGATGTGTGTCATAGAGGGAAGAGTGAAGTCACGGTCTGAATTCCTGCGGCAGACTCTCCCCTTACCTGGATGTGGATTAAGTGGCTGCCGAAAGATTTTTTAAATTTATTTTACCGAAGTATAATTGATTTACAATGTTGAGTTAATTTCTGCTGTACAACAAAGTGATTCAATTATACACACATATATATTCTTTTCCATTATGGTTTATTCCAGGATATTGCATATACTTTCCTGTGCTATACAGTTAGGACCCTGTCGCTTAGCCATCCTGTATATTAGTAGTTTGCATCTGCTAATCCCAGATTCCCAATCCATCCTTCCCCCAGCCTCTCTTCTCTATATCTGTGTTTCTGTTTCATAGATATATGGTATTTACTTTTCTTTTTCTGACTTACTTCACTTAGATGATAATCTCTGGGTCCATTCTTGTTGTTGTACATGGCATGATTTCATTCTTTTTTATGGCTGAGTAGTATTCCACTGTGGCTACTATAATGGAATACTACATATAATATTCCATATATGGCTGAGCTGATGCTGGGAAAGGTTGGGGGCGGGAGGAGAAGGGGACGACCGAGAATGAGATGGCTGGATGGCATCACCGACTCTGTGGACATGAGTTTGAGTGTACTCCGGGAGTTGGTGATGGACAGGGAGGCCTGGTGTGCTGTGATTCATGGGGTCGCGGAGAGTCGGACACGACTGAGCGACTGAACTGAACTGAATATATGTATACACACACACAATGGAATACTATTCAATGGACATGATGCACTTGGGCAAACTCTGGGAGATGGTGAGGGACAGAGGCCTGGCATGCTGCAGTCTATGGGGTCGCAAAGAGTTGGACATGACTGAGTGACTGGACAACAACAACTACACATATATATATTTTATATATACATACATTGGAGAAGGAAATGGCAACCCACTCCAGTATTCTTGCCTACAGTAAATGGACAGAAGAGCCTGGCAGGCTACAGTCCGTAAAGTCACAAAAAGCTGGACACAACTGAGCGAGTGTCCACACACATACATACATACCCCGTCTTTTTTATCCATTCATCTGTCGATGGACCTTTAAGTTGGATCCATGTCTTGGCTGCTGTGAATAGTACTGCTATGAACATAGGGTGCGTCTGTCTTTTGGTATTATAGTTTAAAGCAGCATCTACATTTTATGAAGAATGAAGGAGGCAACACCTCCTGCTTCACAGAGAGATGAGCAAGGAAGGGAGGAGAAGCAGGAAGGTGGTGACCACGCTCCTTACCCTGGCGTGCTCTGGGGTGGGAACACCGGCCGCCCTCTCTAGTCCACTGGCTCATCCAGAGAGCTCTGCACTGAGGCCTAGGAAATGTCTGCAGGTCACGGTGAAACTTTACACCTGAGCTTCCTCATCTGAGATACGGGGCCAAAATCCTCCTCCTTCTTTTCTCATGAGTCCTCGAGAGGTTGCACAAGAGCAGCACTTTGAGTGCACGTGATGAAAGAGCCTTGTGAGACCAAAGGAAGAGAGGGACTGAGTGGTCCCCTAGACTCTTGAGGGGGTCTTCTCAGTTCCGTTGAAGAGGTTCAAGTCTAAGCCGCAGATGGGCGTCTTGTACAGCCTGAGGTCAGCTGCATGGCAGCAGCCCCTGCCACCTCACCTCGCTGTCCACAGCCACCAGCTCAATGGGTGCTCTCCTGTGTCTCCATCCTGTTGACTCAGGAAAGGGAGGGAAAATGGGGCCTGGGAGATGTGGGGTGGAGGGCAGCCAGGCAGCGGAGGGGGTCTCCTCCTAATGCATGCATAGCATTGCCACAGCCTTGGATTTTGCAAGAGAAATTAAAGGGTGAAAACCTGCCTTTCTTTTCCATTCTGTTTTTTTGTCCTGTCTATTTTTATTATTTTTTAAAATTTATTTTATTGAAGTATAGTTGATTTACCATATTGTGTTAGTTTCTGCTATATAGCAAAGTGACTCAGTTCTACATATATATATATATAGATTCTTTTATACAGGGAACTATAGTCAATAACATGTGGTAGGCCATAACAGAAAAGAATATGAAAAAGAATATAAATATGTATAACTTCTTTTCCTTTTCAAAAAAGATTTTTTCATTGACTCATTTATTTGGCTGTGTTGGGTCTTAGTGTCGGCACGTGGAATCTTCGTCACAGTGCATGGGCTTCTCTCTCATTGTGGATGCAGACTTAGTTGCCCCTCGGCATGTGGAATCTTAGTTCCTTGACCAGGGATCAAACATGTATCCCCACCCCTGCACTGCAAGGTGGATTCTTAACCAATGGACCATTTTTCTTTTTAAAATACTGAGTCCAGGAGCCAGGGCGGCAAGCAGCAAAGACATGTCAAATGAGCTGGAAGAGGGGCCCCATCACTTGGCAGATGGCTGGGACACAGGATGGCCACCAAGCGGCTGATGGACTCACCCAGTCACTGGGCGGCTCCTAAAGCAGGACCTTGAGCTCCCACTGACCAGAGTGAATGACATATACTTGAAAATGTTTATTCAAGATCCTCCTACTTGCAAGAAAAGAAAGTACAGTCAAAGCTCTCGAGTTTCTTGCAGACACTTTGATTCCTTCCCTCTCCCCATTTCCTTCTTGTTGACTATAGAAATTTCTGTAGAAGTGCGAAAATGTCTCTCTGGAGCCATAAAATCAAAGCATTTTGAAGTTACATCAGAATCAGCAGAGTTTTTGCCCCCAGTTATCTTTCTGTCTGAGCATCGGTCACGTCAGGGTTCATGCCTGCACTGGGCCTTAAAGGATCTTGATTTTCAAAAGGAAGATGAAGAAGATGGCTTTGAAGGCTTTAAGCGTGGAGAGTCAGGGTTTTGTTCTGGTTTGGCTCCAAGGAACAATGTGATCACCAAGAGTTGCATAGAATGATATCTAATTTGAAAATGAGATCTATTTTCATTCCTTTTCTTTCTTTTTTTTTTTTTTAATTTTGAGGATTCATCTACACAGAACAGGGAAGCAGGACTTTGGACGGCAATTATCCAGATCACATAAGGATGCAGTTTTGAAGATTTTCAGTAGGAATTCTCCCATACAGGGAGCACTGTGGTTCCCATGGAAGGGCTCCTTCCTATTTTCTCTGTTCCAGAATAATTACAAACTGAAGAGAAATCTGCCTGGGGTGAAATTCAGATGTTTGGTTCAGATAAAACACAGTCAGTCTGACTGGAAAAGCACAATGTATTCAGCATCCCTGTGCTACGGATTAATTCAGACCCTCAAACGCATAATCAGAGGAACACGTTTCAGAGAATAGCACAATTTGCTAATGTTCTCGCTAAAACAACAATTTCCTCCACTTCTATCTGCTCGGGCAGTTGGAACCAACTGATCCTTGGAGGAATGGGTCCCCAACATAGACTTATCTTCGAGTCTCCTCATCCGGGCAATTCAAACCCTTTGGAAGGGTCACATCTCCAAGGGAAGCCACAGAGCAAGTGCTCTGAGGATGTTTTAGCTCCACAGTAAGCAAGGCTTCCTCCTCTCGCTGCAATTTTCCCCCTCTCTCATGTGGGTATCAGGACTGGCAATGCAGTTAATAGCTGAAGTAGGTTGAAATATATCTCCCTCCAGACTCAAGTCTACCTGGAAGCTCAGAATGTGAACCTTACTTGGAAAGTTTTAGAAAAACCTTATTTGGAACCTTATTTGTAGATGTAATTAGTTTAAGATTCTAGAGATAAAATCTTGGTTTTAGTCTGGGCTTTCCTGGTGGCTCAGTGGTAAAGAATCCTCCTGCAATGCAGGAGACGCAAGTTTGATCCCTGAGTAGGGAAGATCACCAGCAGAAGCAAATGGCAACCCACTCCAGTATTCTTGCCTGGGAACTCCCATGGACAGAGGAAGTCTGGTGGGCTACAGTCCACGGAGTCGCAAAAGAGTCGGACACGACTGAGCAACTAAACAATGACAAAATCCAATGACTGGTGTCCTTGTAAGAAGGAGGCAGAGGGACTCAGAAGGATGGCATGTGAAGATGACAAACAAATGTTTGCTGGAGACAGACACTAGAGTGATGCTCCCACAAGCCAAGGAATGCCAGGAGCCACCAGCAGCTGGAAAAGGCCAGGAGGAATCCTCCCCTGGAGCTCTCAGGGGAGCACAGCCCTGCTGATACCTAGGTTTTGTACTTCTGGCTTCCAGAACGATGAGAGAATAAATGTCTGTTGTTTTAAGCCACCCAGTTTGTGCTCATTTGTTATGGCAGCCCTAGGAGAGTAATATAATATCTTAATTATGTGTCACTCTCCAAATTTTGACTCTCTGGGTTTCTCCCTCTATAAACCTCTTCCTTCATGTAGCTTCCAAATTGCCAAAGGAAGTTGAAACCTTTGGATTCCACAGCTGGGAAGTGAAGAGCTAGCTTTTTGTATGTTTTTTTTTTTAATTTTGTAGATTCTTCTAGACTTTAAAAAAAAATGGAGCATAATTGCTTTAGATTGTTGTGTTAGTTTCTGCTGTACAATGAAGTGAATCAGTTTATGTATATATATATCCTCTCCCTCTTAAGCCTCCCTCCCACACCCCACCCCCACCCCACCCCTCCAGGTCATCACAGAGCACTGAACTGAGCTCTCTGTGATGCACAGCAGCTTCCCTCCCACTAGCTATCTATTTTACACATGGTCATGTATACAGGTCAATACTATTCTTTCAATTCCTCCCACCCTCTCTGTCCTCCTATGTCTGCATATGGAATATTACTCAGCCATAAAAAGGAATGAAATGGAGTCATTTGTAATGATGTGGATAAACCTAGCATCTGACATACAAAGTGAAGTGAGAAAAACAAATATCACATATAACTGCATATATATGTTGTTGTATATTTTTAATGGAGAAAAATTTCAATTAAAAGAAGAGTTTTAAAAAGAACATACAATTACCTAACCCTGAAATTCTATAAATTCTTTCCTTACACACCCCAGATGTATTTGGCTATGTAAATGCTTACTATATTTGAGATCCAGGAGATTTTAAAAGGCAGACAATTCAACAAATGGTAGATGCTACTTCCCCAATTCATCCCCCCTCTTGTTCCCAAAGGTGTGGTACATATATACAATCGAATATTACTCAGCCATAAAAGGAACAGAATTTGGTCATTTGCACTGATGTGGTTGGACCTAGTCTGTCATACAGAGTGAAGTAAGTCAGAAAATGATATTTGTGTGTCTCCAACCACATCAGTACAAATGACCAAATTCTGTTCCTTTTATGGCTGAGTAATATTTGATTGTGTGTATATATATATATACATTGTATAAATGCATGTATATACATATATATGGAATCTAGAAAAATGGTACTGATGAACCTAATTGCAGGGTAGGAATGGAGATGCAGACAAGGAGCAAGTTTTTAACCAGATGAGGTGGCTCTGTGTGTGTTAAGAAAACCACAGGAGAACTACAGGAGAACAAAATCCCCTGGAGAACTACAATGCTAACACTCGAAGAGGATTCAGCTCATGACAATGGGTCAGTCCTGGGCCAAACACTCTTTGGGCCTCTTCTACTCAAATCCTCAGGAGGTCAGAATGATCATCACCTCGCTACACCTCATCTAAAAGAAACCATCCCCCAGTGGGAGTTTTCTGAGCGAGCAGCAGCAGCTTTGATTCCAGGCCTGGAGCACCTGTGTCCTAACCCATCATTCCCCTCTCCATTCCATCCCAACCCTAACAAGCACCCAAGGGTTGATTCTTGCTCAACAGCAAATGTATGGCAGTTCAATAATTGATTTTGATGGGAAATGAAGCCGTCACATTACTTACTCGTCAATCACTGTATCAGCAGAGTCAAAAAGTGTCATTCTCCTGATGCCCAACTACTCCATGGGATGAAGAGGCTGCAGAGCAAACAGTGGAAGTATATTTCCAATGCAATCTGTTTTTGGTTTTTACATTTTATTTGATTATTTTTTATTTTTAATTGGAGGACAATTGCTTTACAATGTTGTGTTGGTTTCTGCTGTACAATAATGTGAATCAGCTATAAGTATATATATAGTCCCTCCCTCTTAAGCCTCCCTTCCCCACCCCATCTGACTCCTCTAGTTCATCACAGAGTACTGAGCTGAGCTCCCTGTGCAACACAGCAGCCTTCCACTAGCTATCTGTTCCACACATGGTAGCGCCTATATGGGTGGTAAAGAATCCTCTTGCCAATTCAGGAGATGTGGGTTCGACCCCTGGGTTGGGAAGATCCCCTGGAGGAGGAAATGGCAACCCACTCCAGTACTCTTGTCTGGGAAATCTCATGGACAGAGGAGCCTGGCAGGGTACAATCCATGGGGTTTCAAGAGTCAGACATGACTTAGCGACTAAACCACCACTACTAACAACATGTACCTTTTACAAAATACGTAAGTATTGGTCAGTCAGTCAGTTTAGTCTCTCAGTCGTGTCCGACTCTTTGTGACCCCAGCAATCACAGCACACCAGGCCTCCCTGTCCATCACCAACTCCTGGAGTTTACTCAAACTCATGTCCATCAAGTCGGTGATGCCATCCAGCCATCTCATTCTCTGTCGTCCCCATCTCCTCCCACCCCCAATCCTTCCTAGCATCAGACTCTTTTCCAGTGAGTCAACTCGATGCATGAGGTGGCCAAAATTGGAGTTTCAGCTTTAGCATCAGTCCTTCCAATGAACACCCAGGATTGATCTCCTTTAGAATGGACTGGTTGGATCTCCTTGCAGTCCAAGGGACTCTCAAGAGTCTTCTCCAGCACCACAGTTCAAAAGCATCAATTCTTTGGCGATCAGCTTTCTTCACAGTTCAACTCTCACATCCATACATGACCACGGGAAAAACCATAGCCTTGACTAGACGGACCTTTAGTAAAGAGTAAAAAGCAGCTGGCACACAGTAGAGAACGAATAAACAGCATCATCTTTAGGAAAATGAAAAGTTAAAGAGAAAAGAGAGTAAACTACTTCTTCTACTTCCCCAACACATCTGCACTTATGCTCTCTCTCTCTCTCTCTATCACACACACACACACACACACACACACACACACACACACGACCCAGTAAAAGAAAGCTACCACAAAAGATGGGTCAGTATTTGTAAGATATGTAAAGATACTCACATTAAGAAAATAGAAACCAACATGCACAGACATTTTAAGAACTAAAAGACTCACGTTTTTGAGGGAAGAGCTGCTAAAAATGGTGCCTGGGACCTAGTGAGCCAACTGTATATCTTCTTCTAGTCCTAAAGATGACACCCATGCAGAACCAGACACGTTCGGACAGTCCTAAGCTTCACAGGCATGTGGCTGCCCACTCTCTAAGGCTGACCAGCAAGCAAACTGTCAGCAGCCCATTGATTTGACATTGCAGTTGACCCAGGAAGTCTCTTTTGGACTTCCTGGTCCACACAGATACCTGCAAACAGGGCACTCGCTCCCAAGGCAATGGCTGCTGTCCAGCAGAGCTTCTGCTAAACCCTGCCTGCTGCTGAGGGGACAATGAAGTGAATGCAGCAGACCTCTCTCCTGGGAGCCTTCTCTCCTTCCTGGCCCAGGGCACACAAGAATCCTATGAGGCAGGTAAGAACACAGAAACACTTTATGTATGAAGAAACTAGGGCTCATGGAAGTAAAGAACATTCCTCAGGATTGCAGAGCTGGTAGTGGTGAAGCTATGATTCTACCCCAGGCCTTTCTGAGCTCAGAAGCCAGGCCCTTAATGGGGTCAGCAAACCCTGGTCCACCACTTGCTTTTGTAAATAAAGTTTTATTGGAACACAGCTAAACCCATTTATTTACATATTCTCCATGGCTGGTTTCCTGTTACAACAATAGAGCTGCAGAGTTGCAATAGACATCACACAGCCCACAAAACCTAAAATATTTATTATCTAGACCTTTACAGAAAAAGTTTGCCAGCCCCTGCTCTTAACTGTAGTAAGGTTCAGTCGGTCAAAGTTTCCAGGGGCCTCGGCAGACAATCCATGGAGGGTTAGAGAGATCATCCAGTTGGAATCAACAGAGATGAGACTCGTCCTCTTATCCTTTACTCACTGCCTCTGACCTTTCATGTTGAGAATCATCCCTTCTCCTTGGTTCAAGACTCACTCAGCTTCTCAGTGCCTCAGTTTTTCCATCTGCAAGTGGGGAAAACAGCATCACTTCCCTCGTAGAATTTCCACAACATTTAAATGAGCTCCTTTAGATAAGAGGCTTGCGACAGGGCTCAGCACAGAGTCAGCACTCAACCAACACTTATTTTCCTCTTTGCTTGGGCCCTGAACCCACAAGGTTATTCTGAGACTTCAGGAGGCCCTGTTACCTGGAGGATACACCTGCCGCCAGCCTGCCATTCAGTGGGCCATTTGGCCAAGGTATGGAAAGGACTCTGCTTTCTGGACAGTCACAAAAGCTAAAGTCAAAGTGCAGCACACATGAGGAGCCTCTTACCCGGCCACTGACTGTGCCTTATGGGCAAGTATTTAGGCAGAGATCACAGCCCTCTGGCTCTTAGGCTGCAGGGTCTGGGCTGGGGACTGCTATTAAATAAAAGCCTTCCATCAGCCCTGAGTCATTTGCATTTCACGGCCCAACCACCCAACCTGCAGCTGTAAAGAGGGGGCTCTCCATGCTCCAGAGCCCATGCACCACCCCTCTAGAGAGGCCTCGCACTGCAGCTACTGAGCTTGCACGTTCTAGAGCCCACGCTCCATCATAAGAAAAGCTTGGGCACCATACCTAGAGAAGCCTCCCACATGCCTCAGCTAGAGAAAGTCTGCAAGCCAAACGAAGACCCAGCGCAGTCAAAAAAAAAAAGAGCGGACAGTCCTGCTGGCCAACCTGGGTTTGGATCCCAGTCCTCCTGCTCATCAGTTGTTGTCCTTCAGGGAACTCACTGCCCCTCAGTTTTCTCATCTGAAAATGGGGGGAATGGGTGGCTATAATAGTATCTGCCTAGAGAGCAGAAATAAGATATGTTATTATTCATCTCACCCTTAAGGCCCTCCAACCTCTCTGATGGCAGGGTCCACCGCACAATCGTAGGGAGAATAAGGCATCTGTGTTCCAGCCACGACTGCTGGCGGTGGCTCAGTAAAGCTCCAGCTTCCACGTCTATCCTTCTCTTTCGCTCCCAGCCCCATTCAAGCAGGCACTAATCGCATTATCAAGATTATCTCCTGGTAGTCTCAGAGCTGCTGCCCTGGGACTCCAGTTTAATTCCGTTTTAATAACAGGTTCTTAAACACATTTGAAAACAAAATTATGATGCCCTTTCATCCCTTCAGTTGGGGAAAAAAACCTTCGCAATATACAATAATGTGTTGGATTTTGTGTTGTCTATTGTTCCGCTGTTTTGATTTTTTTACTGTAAAGAATGTGTATTGTTTTGGAGATAGTTGGGGGCTGGGACTCAGGGTGTTTTCCATTTCAAAATGATTTCCCTAGCAACAAAGGAAACAGCTAGTCTTCCCAGATGCCAGGACCTGCCTTATTTGAAAATTGCCTTTCTGTAGGCCATAGAGATCACAGTTTCTAAAAGCGACAAATTCGCTTGAAGATGATATGCCCAGTTCAGGAACAGGCTTGGAATGCTTTGTTCATCTTGTGTTTACGGAAAACATAACATTTTACTTTTCCAGGCAGAACCAAGGAGGTAGTTAACTTTCTAGAAGTTTCCATCTGTTATAAAGGATACAACATATAGTGGGGGAGATGAATGGAAAGGGGGCTAATTGGACTTGAAGGTAAGCAGAGAGGCTAGGCAACTGATGACTTTTTCCCCTTTATCTTCTGATACTTATCCCCACTGCTCCCACCCCCATCCCTGCAAAGAAAAAAGTGTCCTAAATTTCATCAAGGTTAAATAGCCATCTCTTTTTGGTGACCTGTAATTCCACCACTAGTAAGATACTCCTTTAGCTAGATCTGCCTTTACCCAGCAGCCTCCTTTAAAACATAAACACCATCAAAGCATAAGTAGAAGTTCTTACAGTCTCTAAACATCCCTGGGTGAATTAGGATAACTCTAGGATTACCTGGAATACCCTGAAACAGCCTGGAATAAACATAACCTGGTAGAGATGGTATTGGGAGTTTGCGGTAGGGGGATACGGGGTGAAGAGAAGGAATGTGGGGTCACTGAGAACTCACCAGTGGACAGTGGCCTAAGTGACCTGTTTTGTGAGTGTCCTTTCTACTGCAAATTCTAAACCTGGTTCTAGTTATGGCTTAGGGGGCCAAAGTCCCTGACCCCATATGCATAACGTCATTACATATGTATTTTTCCTCCATGTTTATATTTTCTATTAGATTCTCAAATTCACAATTCTCAGTTCACAGCAGGTTGAATTGGTCACCCTGCTGTGAGCAAGCAGCTCCCTCCCAGCCTCCAGACCCCACCGTAGCTGCTGCCTGCCCCAGGTTCCTACCAGCATACAGGCACAGGAAGCTAAATTATTTAGACCTGAACAGAAATGTAAGAGGCTTTCCCATTCTGACAAAACAGCTCTGTATCAGAGCCACCGAAATGTCACAGTTTCTCCATCAGCAGAGAGGCAAATTGTTCTAATCTATATGTGTCTCAGCAGCTAAGCCTGCTTATAATGAAGCATTATCCAAGCACTTGCCGGAGAAGGCATTTCAGATATCCAGTGATTTAAACCACCTCTGTTAAGCTCAAACAAACAAAAACCTATAAAGAGGGATTCCACTAATTCACTCTAATGACCGGGCAACCCATCCAAATACACTACATTATCAAGAGGACGAGAAAAATAATTAAAAAACGAAGAAGCTGGTTGGCATATAAATTCACTTTATTGAACCAGGAAAGTACTGCATAGCAAGTTACAATTTAACTCAGTGATATGATACTTGGCTAGAGTCTGCTGGTGAATTAGTCAGCCCCAGGTAGAGAATCCAGAAAGGGCTGGACAGGTATTGCTAAATCCTCCTGGCCTCCCGAGCTCTGGAGGGAGGAACCAAGTGGAGGAAGGGAGCTGGGATCTTGACTGGAGCCTAGATGATGAGTAGTCCTCAAAGTGTGGCCCCTAGGCCAGCAGCAGCATGCGTATATGCTCAGTTGCTCAGCACTGTCTGATTCTTTGCGACCCCATGCACTGTAGCCCACCAGGCTCCTCTGTCCATGGGATTTTTGAGCAAGAATATTGAAGTGAGTTGCCATTTCCTTCTCTAGGGGATCTTCCCGACCCAAGGATCAAACCCATGTCTCTTGCATTTGCAGGCAGATTCTTTACCACTGAGCCACCTAGGGACTACAAGAAATGCATATTTTCTTGGGACTTCCCTGATGATCCAGTGGTTAAGACTTTGCCTTCCAATGCAGAGGCTGTGGGTTCAATCCCTGGTTGGGGAGTTAAGATCCCACATGCCTTGAGGCCGAAAAACCAAAACATAAAACAGAAGCAATATTATAACAAATTCGATAAAGACTTTAAAAATGGTCCATATCAGGCAGAACACTCTCTGACATAAATCACAGCAAGATCCTCTATGACCCACCTCTCAGAGTAATGGAAATAAAAACAAAAATAAACAAATGGGACCTAATTAAACTTAAAAGCTTTTGTACAACAAAGGAAACCATAAGCAAGGTGAAAAGGGAGCCTTCAGAATGGGAGAACATAATAGCAAATGAAGCAACTGACAAAGAATCTCCAAAATATACAAGCAGCTCATGCATCTCAATACTAGGAAAACATTCAACCCAATCAAAAAGTGGGCTAAAGAACTAAACAGACACTTCTCCAGAGAAGAAATACAGATGGCTAACAAACACATGAAAAGATGCTCAACATCACTCATAATCAGAGAAATGCAAATCAAAACCACAATGAAGTACCATTTCATGCCAGTCAGAATGGCTGCTATCAAAAAGTCTACAGCAATAAATGCTGGAGAGGGTGTGCAGAAAAGGGAACCCTCTTACACTGCTGGTGGGAATGCAAACTGGAACAGCCACTGTGGAGAACAGTGTGGAGATTCCTGAAAAAACTGGAAATAGAACTGCCATATGACCCAGCAATCCCACTGCTGGGCATAAACACCGAGGAAACCAGAATTGAAAGAGACACATGTACCCCAGTGTTCATCGCAGCACTGTTTACAACAGCTAGAACGTGGAAGCAACCTAGACATCCATTGGCAGATGAATGGATAAGGAAGTTGTGGTACATATACACAATAGACTATTACTCAGCTATAAAAATGAACACATTTAAGTCAGTTCTAATGAGGTGGATGAAAATGGAGCTTATTATACAGAGTGAAGTAAGTCAGAAAGAGAAACACCAATACAGTATATTCACACACACACATATATATGGAATTTACAAAGACGATAACAACAACCCTATATGCAAGGCCACAAAAGAGACACAGATGTAAAGAACCGACTTTTGGACTATGGGAGAAGGGGAGGGTGGGATGATTTGAGAGAATAGCATTGAAACATGTATTTACCATATGTAAAACAGATAACCAGTGCAAGTTCGATGCATGAAGCAGGGCACTCAAAGTCAGTGTTCTGGGACAACCCAGAGGGATGGGGCAGGGAGGGAGGCAGGAGTGGGGGTTCAGGACAGGGAGACACATGTGTACCTGTGGGTGATTAATGTTGATGTATGGTAAAAACCACCACAATATTGTAAAGTAATTAGCCTCCAATTAAAATAATTAAATAAATTTAAAAAACAATATTATGGAATAAATGTTAACTTTTTAGCACAGATGGAGAGTTATAAACCCTGGGGTCGTCTCCGTCCTTGCTAACAGAAGCATAACAACTATAGACTGAGATTAGAACTTACTAAGACTTGAATGCAAACAAAGGAATAAAATAAAAGTTAATTTATAAGCCAAAAAAAAAGTCCACATCAAAAAAAAGAATCTTAAAAAAAGATAGAAATGAACATTCTCAGACCTCATTTCCAAACCTCCTGAGTCAGAAACTCTGGGCCCAGCAGTCCTTTTTTTTTTTGACACATGTAGAATGGAATATTGTAGTGTCAGTACTGAGGTTGATTGTTATAGATATATTTAACCTCTTTGAGAATTAAATGATTACATCCTAATTATTTATATAGAACACTGGTTCACAAACAAAACAAAAATAAAGAATAACAGCTAGAAGTTTATCTCATTCAATGTTCAGAGGTAAAAGGGTTAACCATTCTTTTCATCGTTTTCTGCAGACAAGTCCTTTTGTTCATATTGAAATCTGATGGCAAGTGAATTCTGGTATTTTCCCCAAGCTACTCTAGAATGAGGATGCTGAAGGCTGTCACAAGTCAGCATACTTCAACAGAAGACTTTTCCGTTCACCTGTGGGTCTTGGAGAGTCTGCAGAGGCAGGAGTCAACTGAGGCTCACCTTGGGGACACAGACATTGGTGGCAGCTGCTCCTGGGAGCTCCCTACACCACATGGACACTGGTGACAGCAGGTGCCATTGTGGAAACCCTCGCAGTTCTTTTCAAAAGGTCCTCCAGGTGATTCTTTTTTTAAAAAAAAAATATTTAAGTGTTTTGGCCATACCAGGTTTTAGTTGTGGCACTCAGGATCTTCAATCTTGTCTTCGTGGCAACATGCCACCAAAGCACTCGAACTCTTAGTTGCAGCACGTGGGCTCTAGTTCCCTGACCAGGGATCGAACCCAGGCTCCCTAAATTGGGAGCACAGAGTCATAGCCACTGGTCCACAGGGGGAGTCTCTCCAGGTGATTTTCACTTTCAAGTTAACTAACCTCCCTGAGTTAGTAAAGGCCTGTTGCTCAATAAAGCTAATCGTAGCTTCTGCTTTCATTACTGATACCATCAAAGACCAGGGCAACAGGGTGGCCACCTCGTCCCTGTGGACATACAGGCAGTGCTGGAGCCCCGGGAGCACAGGGATTACTCTGCCAGCCCTTCTGCAGCAGGTGGGTGGGCCAGGTCCGTGAGAAGCTGTGAAACAGAGCTGCAGGTACGCTCCATCTCTCAAGGCGCTTCTATGAAACATTCATTAACCAAAGAGGTGACTTGGGCCTTGAAAAGCTAAACTCCCTGGAAGCAGCAGACAGTCCAAAATGACCTCCATCCAGGAAAGAGGGGCCCAGGTGTCTGTTCTGGAGAGACCAGGAGGACTTAAGGAAGCCTGTCTGACTCTTGCTGGGTGCAGTACCTGGGGCTGACAGATCCGCAAGCGGGTCACAGCCAAGTTCTCATGGCACTGACTTAAATTGTAATTTGCTGGGCAAGCATGTTGCTGGCAACATCTGGAAACACCTTGGTTGGCACAAGTTGGGGAGGAGGGAGTGCTACTGGCATCTAGTGAGGAGAAGCCAGGGATGCTGCTAAACATCCTACAGGCCACAGGGCAGCCACACAACAAAGAAGAATGTGCTCCAATGTCAATCCTGGGGCTTTCCAGGTGGCTCAGAGGTAAAGAATCCGCCTGCCAATAAGGCAGACACAAGAGACTCAGGTTCGACCCCTGGTTCAGGGAGATCCCCTTGAGAAGGACATGGCAGTCCACTTCGGTATTCTTGCCTGGGAAACTGCATGGACAGAGGAGCCTGGTGGGCTACAGTTCACGAGGTCGCAAAGAGTCGGACGTGACTGAGCGACTAATCACACGCAATTCATTCTTAACCAATATTTATGGGAGCACCCACTGTCTCCCAGGTACCATATCAGGTATCATGAGTCTTCACTCATTTACCCCTGAAAAAACATGTCAAAACACTACAGAATGCAGCCTACAGGTGCGAGCAGTGCTCAATGTTTTTTAGTTTGGTTTCTAGAACATACAGTAAGTCCCCTACATACAAATGAGTTCTGTTCCAACAGCATGTTCGTAAATCCAATTTGTTCTTAAGTTCAACAAAGTTAGTCTAGGTACCCAACTTACATAACTGACTAAATATTGCAATGCACAGTAATGGGATTATAACACTTTTCACACAAATAATGCATAAAAACACACAAAAATAAAACACTTTAAATCTTATAGTCCAGTACTTTGAAAAGCACAGTAGAACAGTTCAACAGCTGGCACACAGGAGTCACCTGTCTGGCATCGGGTGAACAGACAAGAAGAGTTACTACCTGGAGGAGGGAGAGGCGTGGGAGACGACCGAGCTGAAGGGCCGTCAGCAACGGGAGACGGAGCGCAACGTGCCTCACACCTGATGTGAACGGCACAGGCTTCAGATTCTCGCTGGATTCGATTCTATCTACCCTCTTGGAAAAAGCAGCCCAGTGATGTCTGGGTAGTAGCTCTTTTTTTTTTTTTCGCATCCCAGATGACATGGTAGCACTGGATTGCTTTCTGAACGGCTGCTGCAACCTTCATGTGCCGTTCTACGTTCGCGTCCTGTGACTCCAAAACTAACAGTGCCCCTCAAAGAAAGAAAACGCCCTTGCCATTGGCTGCATCCTGGGCCTCTTAGGTTCTTCAGTTCCTCCCTCTTCCTCTTGTCTCCCTTCATCCTGTCTCTGGGCCCCCACTCCATGGTTATCGCTCGGCATGTCTTAGCAGGACCAGCTATATCACTGCTGCTCTCACGCTTGTTTCTGGACACCCTGGGCTTGAAATTAAGATCTGTACTGCTGTACTCTATACACTCCTGTTGCCGTTGTTCAGTCGCCAGGTCATGTCCAACTCTTCACTACCCCACTGACTGCAGCACACCAGGCTTCCCTGTCCATCACCAACTCCCAGAGTTCGCCCAGTTAAGTCCATCGAGTCGGTGATGACATCCAACCATCTCAACCTCTGTCGCCCTCTTCTTGTTTTGCCTTCAATCTTTCCCAGCATCAGGGTCTTTTCCAATGAGTCGGCTGTTCACTGACTGTACAGTACACGAAAGCACAGCCCAGGGTAGAGGATGCACGACGTGACAATGGCAGTGTACACAGACACGCGAACGAACAGGTGACTGGACACGCGAATGCACACTGGCCTCTTGGAAAGTTTGCAACTTGAAGGTACGTATGTAGAAGACTCACCGTATTGAATTAGTTAACATTTAAAACTCAGGAGATTTCATATAAAGTCTGAGCTTCTAACTTCTCTTGAAAAATCACAAGGGTAAGGCTACATTGGGCCTGCATTCTTGGATGGGGGCAATTGCCTGGAGCCACTGCTTATTTTTGGCTGTTCTGAAGTTTGCCAGGGTCCCCAGGGAGCTGTATCAGCTGCCATCTGTCACTGTTCTCCTCACCTCGCCTGGCATCTGCAGGTGTATGAACTTGTTACCTTTCCCTCAGAGTCTTCACCCACATTTATGGTCCCAACCTTCACCCCAACAATGATATGACTCAAACCTGCATCTATAATGCTTTTGTTCACCCAGCTTCTTTCCCCTAATACCTAATTCCTACTGGACCTCTCCAGAAAAGAATCTTCTCATAGATCCATGAAGGGACTCACTGCTGAAGCACCCTCCGAAGCAGAAATGAAATGATGGATAATACTTATGACCTCACAAGTAGCATCAGCACAATTCCTGTTTATTTGCCAATGTCTCCTGTGATACTGTAAATTTCATACGGCCAGCTACCCAGTTATTTATCTCTTAATCAGCAGAATGTCTCAGCCTCAGCATTATTATATTCAGTCAGATAATCCCCTGTTGTTGGAAGATGTCCTTTGCATTGCAGATGTTTATCAGCATCTTTAGGTTCTACTCACTGGAGGCGAGTAGCACCCCAGTCACTCTCAGTTATGACAATCAAAAATGTCCCCAGACATAGCCCTAGGAGGGCAAAACTGTCCCCACTTGAAAATCACTAAACTGATGCATGGGCTGGCACAGAGTCAGCAAGGAAATGCTTTTTGAATGGTTGGGTGGAAGGAAGGATAGATGGATGAATGGGTAGGTGTATGGGTGGGTGGATAGACAGTGGATGGGTGAACCGACAAATAAATTTATGATACCAAGTCTAAGGAGTGGGGGAGGAAGAAGGTAGAAAAACTCAAGACACAGCCAATTGAAAAACAATGAAGGTAAAGTTAATACAATGACTCTGAAATGGCAATTTTAAACGAGAGCAAATTGAGTTAAAATCCCACTCAACTTTTCAGGGTTGCTGGTAGTTATGTAAAGTGAAGAACAATTGTCATAGATTCACAAGAGGATCAAGAGTACATGGCTGGAGTAAGACTTTGTACACTTAGATACAGTTTCCTAAACAGAATTTGCCTTCTGCAACTTAGCTTTTTTATATTTATTTTTTGGTTCCTAAAGCTGGCCCTGATTTGTGGCCTGGTGATCTGTCCTGTGCAGACCCTCATTTTAGGACCAAAATGAACTTTCTATAGAAATTAATTTAAAGCAAGCAAAGGCAAAGTTTGAGAAACTACAGAGCGCTGAGTGATTTTCCCCTTAGGGAGACTACTTCTAGCTCAACAGTATCTCATGGGACCACCAATGTCGTTCAAACTACCCATCTTTTACTTACAGAGTTGAAAAGGTGAGTAGGGGACTCTGGGTTCAGGCTCACTGGCCCTTGAATAGGGCCAACTTAAGATGCATTTCCCAACCATCAAAGGTCATCAGCTCTAAGATTTGTCTTTTCTACTAATGCTGGTGTTCAAATGGTTCATTTAGACCCACCAGTTTTTCTTTTGGGGAAAAAAAAACCCCAGCCTTGAAACAAATTTTGGAAAAAGAAACCAATCAAGTATTGTTCTTTTCAATGATGCTTCCACAGAATAACTCTCATCAAGACTGAGTTAATGGTTTTGTACTAGGTGATTCCTGTGTTTTCAGAAGGATTTGTAGTTTTAGAGATGAGAGTGGGGATAAACCTGTCCTCTAGGATTTATACATATAACCCCATCTGGTTGATAGAAAAGAGCTGGAGAAGACAGGTAGATTTCTCACTCATTGTGTTCTGGTCCCTGTTCATAGGGTTTCCCTGGTGGCTCAGACAGTAAAGGGTCTGCCTGCCAATGTACGAGACCCAGGTTTGATCCCTGGGTTCAGGAAGATCCAATGGAAAAGGAAATGGCTACCCACTCCAGTATTCTTGCCTGGAGAATTCCATGGACAGAGGAGCCTGGCAGGCTAAAGGGGTTGTAAAGAGGGGGACAACTGAGTGACTAACACACACTCTGTTCATTAACAGATACAGAAGTTAAAGAAAACCTTCCCCAATCATCACCAGCAAACAGGAAGCTCACACTTACACACACACACCCAGAATAAAGGAAGGCTCGGACTTCCTGCCACCAAAGCAAGTCTAAATGTTTCTTCTAAACACCACAGCTAGTGAAAACAACATTCCATTTGCAACAACAGCTTCTTTCTCAAAGTTCATAAAGCTAAACAAGGTAAGTTGAAAATGAGATGAGGAATTATTACCAGGAAGTGCTTTCTCTTTAATTGTGATTATGCCTAATTTGGTCATTTAAAGAACAAACGATTTTATCTTAATGATGCTTTTAGATTTAAAATGTGTTGAGTGAGCTTTAGTGACTTTCTCTGAATTTGAGAGTCATGCAGTTTTAGGAAAACCTCCTGACCTCCAGCATGGCAGTAACACACTTTCCTGTTCCTTATGCACTGGCGCACCGGGGGACTGCATGTTTGATGTGTCCTCTCTGTGATTTTCTAAATCACGGCTCTCAACCCGGGGAACCACAGATCCCAGCAGAGAAGGACCCTTTTTGGACATATGGTCCCAAAAGCCATAGGTGCACCAAGCAGTATTTTTTTTTTTACTTCTTTTTTGTATTGGAATATAGCTGATTAACCATGTTATGATAGTTTCAAGTGGACAGCAAAGGGACTCAACCATACATCTATGTGTATCCATTCTCCCCCAAACTCCCCTCCCATTCAGGCCACATAAAGAAGAGTTCCCTGTGCTATATAGTAGGTCCCAGTTGGTTATCCGTTTTAAATATAGCAGTGTGTGCCTGTTGATCCCAAGCTCCCTAACTATTCCTTCCTCCCATCCTTCCCCTCTGGGTACCATAAGTTTGTTCTCTAAGTCTGTAGGTCTGTTTCTGTTTTGTAAGTAAGTTCATCTGTATCATTTCTTTTTAGATCCACCTATAAGAGAAGGAAATGGCAACCCACTCCAGTGTTCTTGCCTGGAGAATCCCAGGGACCGGGGAGCCTGGTGGGCTGCCGTCTATGGGGTTGCACAGAGTCGGACACGACTGAAGCGACTTAGCAGCAGCAGCAGCATAAGGGATATCATATAATATTTCTCTTTCTCTGACTTCTCTCAGTATGACAATCTCTAGGTCCATCCATGTTGCTTCAAATGGCATTATTTCATTGTTTTTAATGGATGAGTAATTAATACTCCATTGTGTATGTGTACCACATCTTTATTCATTTCTCTGTTGATGGACACTTAGGTACCAAGCACTACTTTTGGATGGGCTGACCAAGGTACCCATAATGTAAACATGTGTGCTTTTCAACTGTATGAAAAAGCTGTTGATTAGTAAAGTAAAAAATTTACCTGAAGCACTATTGAATTCGTAACCTCTGGGTTAGTTATTTTTATCAGTCAAAAGATGTTAAAAGTTGAGCTACATCATATGGGATGGGAAGTGTTTTGATAAGAAAAAGTTCTCATATACAAAACTAGAAAGCACTACTGTTCATTTCTGGAACCATTATAATTTTGTAATGAATGTTTGATTTGTTTCCTTGTAACTAATTTTTAATATGTATTTAGTATAATGATACATGACAGTGGATATCCCACAAAAGTCTATTGGCTTACTCTGCCACAAATGTGTGTGTACCCATACACACACACACACACTCACACAAATATAGTCATTTCTGTCACTTATTCTGTTACTTGCTGTATGACTCTGGGAAAATTACTAAACCTCTGTGGGCTTCAGTTGCCTTATCAGTAAAACGGGGGTGCCAATAACAGCACCTCCTTTCATGAGACAGTTGAGAAGATTAAATAGCAAAGGATTTAGGGGGCAAGCATTGTGCCTGGCACATACCAGGTTTTTTTAAAAAAACTGTAACTCCCTAACCTTTATCCTCTCTCCTTTAGCAACATTCCACCAATTCACCCAACATTAAAATGTACAAACAAAAAGCAAGTCGGCACGGAACACTTCTGGAGTTATGGAGTCATGACGACAATTAGAATAAAGCCGTGTTGGATGGGACTCCTGGCTTTCTCTCCACCTCAGCTCATCGTAGTTCATGCTGTATCTTTCTTCCTACCCTTGAGCTAAAAACCACCCATTAACTTCCCACTTGCCTTTAGAACTGGCCCGTTTTAAAGAGGACACTTAATGTTTCTGTAATATGCTGGCAGACAAAACCTAAGACCTCCCTTGGGCTGCACATGTGTAGAAACACCCTCAGGCACTGTAACAGGCAAAATATGAATCTGGCTTATGGCAGTGGATCGACAGGCTCTAGGATGTCATGTAAGACAACAATAGTATTTCCAAGATCAAGACCTCCAGAGAAAACTGCTGGGGTTAAAATTGCAGTTCTGCCACGTACGTGCTGTGTGACCTTGTGTAAGACACTTAACCTCTCTGCATTTCAGTTTTCCATCTACACATGCAAAAAACAATAATGCTATCCTCAACTCTTAAATGTAAAGAACTTATGCCTGGATCTGGCATAAAGTGGTCTGAGGATTATACCTTCTAAAAGGGAATGAAACAGAGACTGTGAGGCGCCTTATCCTTGAAGCCTTGGGAACAAGGTTTTACTGGGCTGAAGAACTCAGGACCTGGTTACCATCAGAGGAATAATGTGATGGCGGCTTTAGGGTAACAGATGCCTGCTTGGTTATGTTCAGATCCAATGGCAAACAATTCAGGATGTACTCCATTATTCTAACAGGTTCAAAACACCATTCTGGAAAATTCAAACATGTGGACAGAACTGATACATGAATTCAAACTCCTTTGCTGCCAACTTAAAACAACTGGGTGCACCAAACTGCCTATTTTTAATGCGAGGCTATGAATGGAGTTGTCTAACTCGGGGCAGAATGTGCTCATGCCCCAAAGATTTAAGTAACCTTAACCATTTGCAATTCATCCACCAGGACACGACCTAAGGCCTGCACTTCACTTTACAAAGCTCTATTATTTTTCCACTTTTACCACGGTGACGCCAATTCTCTCACTCCTGTAAACAATCATGAAAGGAAACACTTTGAGTTGTGGGCTCCATCCATGTATTAAATGATGGACTGTAAGTTACTCTTCTCTGAAGCATTCCAGCTTCAACCTCTCCTTCTCAGAATTCCAAGGTGGAAACATCCAGCCTGGTCACTCTGTAACTCTTCCCAACAGTCTTGTCCAAGATGTATGCTGTGGGGAGCAAACCTGGTTTGCTGAAACCAGCTATGTTCAGCCTCCCTACCATCAGGCAAGTTCAATAAACCTGTGGATATCCATCCATGAATCTACACTGACTAAATGTCACTATTGAACTTTCTCTTTTTTATGTTTCTCACTTAGTCTCCAAATAAGATTTCCTTTAAAAAATGTTTTCCATTATAAATTAGAAAGAGCACATTCCCAGCACGAAGCACTTAAAAAATACAAGAAAGCTGATGGGGAAAGAAATAACCTCCATGCCCAGAGCTAACCCACTGTCAATATTTTACCATATTTCTAGTCTTTTTTTCTATTGATAATTTCTTTTTTCAGCTTTATTGAGATTATAATGGACATATAATATTAAAGTGTACAATATAATGATTTGATATATTGTATGTGTTCTTGCCTGGAGAATCCCAGCGACGGGGGACCCTGGTGGGCTTCTGTCTATGGGGTCACACAGAGTCGGACACGACTGAAGTGACGCAGCAGCAGCATGTGTGCTAAGTTGCTCAGTCATGTCTGACTCATTGCGACCCCATGGACTTTAGACCGCCAGGCTCCTATGTCCATGGAGATTCTCCAGGCACGAATACTGGAGTGGGTTGCCATTTCCTCTTTCAGGGGATCTTCCTAACCCAGGGATCAAACTGTGTCTCCTGCATTGGTAGGCTTTTACCACTGAGCCACCTGGGAAGACCCTATTATCACAATAAGTTTAGCTGAAATTCATCACCTGTATGTTATATCCCCAGAACTTAGTAATCTTATAACTGGAAACTTACACCTTTTGATCCCCTTCTACCCATTTTGTCCACACCCCCATGGCCTTGGGAAAGTACCTATCTGTTCTCTGTATCTGAGTTCAGTATTTCAGGATTTCACGTATAAGTGAGATCATGCAGTATTCATCTTTCTCTAACTGACTTATTTCACTTAGCATAATGCCCTCAAGGTCCATCTGTGTAGCTGCAAATGGTGGGATTTCCTTCCTTTCTATAGTAGAAAAGCATTTCATTGCATAGATATATACCACAATTTATTAATGCATTCACTTACAGATGGACACTTAGGTAGTTTTCATATCTTGTGTGTGTGTGTTAGTCCCTCAGTCATGTCTGACTCTTGGCAACCCCATGGACTATAGCCTGCTAAGCTCCTCTGTCCATGGAATTCTCCAGGCAAGAATACTGGAGTGGGTTGCCATTTCCTTCTCCAGGGGATCTTCCCGACCCAGGGATTGAACACAGGTCTCCTGCGTTACAGGCAGATTCTTTACCATCTGAGCCACCAGGGAAGTTTCCGTATCTTAGTAATTGTAAATAATGCTGCAGTAGACATGGGGGTGCACATATCACTTCAAGACAGTGCTTTGATTTCCTTTGTGGTTATGAATCCTTTGGTATATACCCAGAGGTGGAACTGCTGGATCATATGGTAGTTTATCTTTTAGTTTTTTTGAGGAGATATTCCACAGTGGAGGCACCAATCTACATCCCCAATTTCTTGGCTGCAGCTTTTATTTTTCTTTCTTTTTGCTTGTACTGTACCACATGTGGGATCTTAGTTCCCCAACCAGGGATCAAACCCACACCCCTTGCAGTGGAAGCTCAGAGTCATAACCATTGGGCTGTCAGGGAAGTCCATGGTTGCAATCCTTACATATATGGCATCATTCCATCCATACAACTTCATACCCCGCTTTTCTTCACTTGGGCTCCTTGTCTGCACACTTTTTTTGTGCTGCTGTCATTAGGGTTAGATGGAAAAGTTCCATCTTAGTTTAGTTGAATAATCAGGAGAAAGGACTCATTCTCATCTTGGTTGCAATGATTAGAGTAGTAGAGGAAACTGAAGGCCAACTGGGAAGGAAGGACCCACAAGGACTGGGAGATGAGGGTGAATGAGGCTGATGGTGGAGGGAGTTCAGTTCAGTTCAGTCGCTCAGTCGTGTCCGACTCTCTGCGACCCCATAAGTCATAGCACGCCAGGCCTCCCTGTCCATCACCAACTCCCGGAGTTCACTCAAACTCATGTCCATCGAGTCGGTGATGCCATCCAGCCATCTCATTCTCTGTCGTCCCCTTCTCCTCCTGCCCCCAATCCCTCCCAGCATCAGAGTCTTTTCCAGTGAGTCAACTCGTCGCATGAGGTGGCCAAAGTATTGGAGTTTCAGCTTCAGCATCAGTCCTGAGTGACAATACCCAAATTTCTGTTAAGCTTTTCTCTCGGGATTCTTGCAGAGTTAATCTTCAGGGGATTGAGTCATGAAAAACCACAAACTCATTGGCTCCAGGACACATCAAGACACACTTCAGACTTGTTTTTTTCCCATCTAAATTGATTGCAGCATTTACTAATCAGAAGAGGCTAAATAAAGATGCTGGTTTACAACTTCTATCAAAAACATGTAAGAGGGCTTCCCAGCTGGTCCAGTGAACACAGGTTCAATCCCTGGTCTGTGAAGATTCCATATGCTGCAGGGCAACTAAGCCAGTTAGTGACAAGATACTCGCTGCTACTAGAGAAAACCCACTCACAGCAATGAAGACCCCAAACAGCCAGCACACACACACACACATGAGATTTCACAACACTAAGTTGGGATTCCCACATGGCAACAATGACACAGATGTGAGAAGCCACTTCAACCCAGGCATGGACCTTCTAACTTATTCACTGTAATTTCCACTCAACCTGCTTCATCGTTTCCTTACCAGCCTAGAGTCTGCAAGCACTGCAGTTTGCAAGCACAAATCCTGAAGTAACCTCTGCTCCTCTGATATTCCCCTATTTTAAGACAGTCCAGTAAATTCCACTGCTGGTTTCTAAGTTAAAGACAGAAATGGACGGGTCCTTCTCTAGCCCACTCTCCACGGCCACCTGTGAAAGAAGGGAAGCTCTTTTGAAATAAAGACTTGAATGATGACCACACCATCTTTATCTTGGGCTAGGGAGTGTGCGGAATAGGAAATGCAGCACCACAGCTGAGGTGGTCCAGAGCAATGGAAGGTACCTGGGTTTGGATTTCTTTCCATTACTTTTACATAACTTTGCAATTGGCGGCAGGCTGCTTTGACCATTATTTTTGCATGCAACAGGAAAAACTATGCCCTGGGGTATGATTATTAAAATATGTTACTCTTCTATATTTAAATAGTGGAATGGGTTTTCTGTGGTTTAAAATGAGCCAAGGGAAATACCTATGGCTTAAGATGTAACTTGTACAAAGTAGGCTTAATACTCCACCACTCAGAGTCAGTAACTGCCTGGGACTCAGTCGTTTTTGCCATGTGATGGATATGGGGATAAGAGCACGGAGAAAAAGTTATAGAAGCTGGGGACCTGTGGGATGACTCAGCAGCCTCACATGCCCCTCACCTACTCTCAGGTGTATCCAACCTACACCTTGCAAGTTCTTGGGCAGCTGTCACCAGAGAGGCAATGAAGACAAAGGGAAAACAACAAGGTTTCTGAGAAAGGAAATGACCTACTGAAGGTTCTTTAGTTGTAAAAGCAGCTGTGCTCCCCATGGACATCTAACAATGTCTGCAGCCCTTTTTGGTTATCACATCTGGGGATGTGGTACGGTTCTATCATCTAGTGCGTAGAGGGTAGGAAAGATGCAAACAACCTGCAAGCTACAGGTGGGCCCCTGAACAAAGAATTATCTGGCCCCACATGTCAATAGCTCTGGGGCTTGAGAAGCCCTGCCTGAGCCCAACAAAGAGAACGTGCTGGAAAGAGAGGTGTAGGTGGTCAGATTGCTACTGCCCCCCCAATATTCATGCCTCCTTTTTACCATAGTAAGAACACTTCTATAATCAACTTTTTTGAGGTGTGCAATTATGAATTTTAAAACACATGTAGATTCATGTAACCAGCACCACAATCAGACCATTTCTATCACCCCTCAAATTCCCTGACACTGTCCTTCAAAGTCACACCTCCACCACCTATAGCCCTTGGCAACCAGGCATCTACTGTCCATGTCTTCTGAAGGATGTCATATAAATGGAATTGAGACAGGTTGGGACCTGGGACTCTTTGCTGCAGACAAAGAAACTATAAGAGACTAAAAATAAATGTGTGCATACAGTTGGGGCAAATTATGGAAAAAAGATACAAAAAGATCAAAAAATCCCTATTGTAGCAAAAACTGGGTGATGGGAAAAATATCTGGGTACTGCACACGTCCCCAACACTCACCAACACCAAGGCGGTGAGCAAAACACCTAAACTACCCCTCCAGTCTATCCCCTGGACACACACCACTACCTCTATCCTATATAAGGAACAAGCTTGCCCTCTCAGCAAGTGAGCAAACAAGGGAACATGTTGTTTGTTCTCACACCCACCACTTCAGCAGGGGCCCCAATAATGCCTTGCCTGAATTCCCAGTTTGGCCTCTGATCAATTTCTACTGATTGCAGAAGGCCAGGAACCCTGGTTGGTATCAGAATCATACAGCGTGTAATCTTTTGGGACTGTTTCTTTCATTCGCCATAATGCCTTTGAGATTCATCCAAATTGCATTATGAATCAATAATTCATTCCTTTTTATTACCGAGCTGTTTTGCAATTGTATGGATGTACCACAATCTGTTTATCCACTCATCTGTTGAAGGACATTTGGGTTGATTCCAGTTTCACACCATTATGAATAGAGCTGCCAGAAACATTCATGTACAGGTTTTTGTATAAACACAGGGCTTTATTTCTCTGGGATAAATATCCAGGAGTAAGACTGCTGAGTTATATGGCAGATATATGGCAATTATAGGGCAGATATATATATATATATATATATGGCATATATGTGGCATATAACTTTATAAGAAACTACCAAACCATTGCCTGCACCATTTCACATTCTCATAAGAGATCCAGGTACTCTGCATCTTTGTCAGCATTTGGTATTCTGCATCTTTTAATTTTTATGTTAAAAATTTTTTATTGTATTGAAGTATAGTTGATTTACAATGTTATGCAAGTTACAGCTAAGTGATTCAGTTATACATACATATGTACACATTATTTTTTAGATTATTTTCCATTACTGTCCCTCTTTTTAATTGCAGTGCTCTAATAAGATGTGCAGTGGCACTTCATTGTGGTTCAGTTCAGTTCAGTTCAGTCGCTCAGTCGTGTCCGACTCACCACGACCCCATGAATCACAGCACGCCAGGCCTCCCTGTCCATCACCAACTCCCGGAGTTCACTCAAACTCACGTCCATCAAGTTGGTGATGCCATCCAGCCATCTCATTCTCTGTCGTCCCCTTCTCCTCCCGCCCCCAATCACTCCCAGCATCAGAGTCTTTTCCAGTGAGTCCACTCGTCGCATGAGGTGGCCAAAATTGGAGTTTCAGCTTTAGCATCAGTCCTTCCAATGAACACCCAGGACTGATTTCCTTTAGAATGGACTGGTTGGATCTCCTTGCAGTCCAAGGGACTCTCAAGAGTCTTCTCCAGCACCACAGTTCAAAAGCATCAATTCTTTGGCGATCAGCTTTCTTCACAGTCCAACTCTCACATCCATACATGACCACTGGAAAAACCATAGCCTTGACTAGACGGACCTTTGTTGGCAACCAATTTGCATTTCCCTAACAGGCAACGAAGGGCTTCCCAGGTGGCACAGCAGTAAAGAATCTGCCTACCAATGCAAGAGACACAAGAGATGCAGGTTTGATCCTTGGGTCGGGAAGATCACCTGGAGGAGGAAATGGCAACCCATTCCAGTACTCTTGCCTGGGAAATCCCATGGACAGAGGAGCCTGGCGGGCTACAGTCTATGGGGTTCCAAAGAGTCAAACATGACGGAGGACACACACACACACAAATAGGCCATGATGCTGGATATCTTTTCATGGGCTTATTTGCCATTTACATTCTTTTTTTTTGTGTGTGTGAAGTGTCTGCTTTCATCTTTTGCCCATTTAAAAAACTGGGTTGTTTATTTTCTTACTGTTGAAAATTCAAATATTCATATATTCTGGATACAAGTGTTTTGTCAGATATGTGACATGCAAACATTGTCTCTCAGTTGGTAGTTTGTTATTTCATCTCTTACAAAGTCTCTCTCACAAAGGAAACGATTTTAATTTTGCTAAAGTCTAACCGCTCAATTTTGTCCTCTACGGATTATGCTTTTGGTGTCACACCCAAGTGTAACTGAACTTGTAAGTGACTCATGGCCACGCCTAGATTTTCCTTGTGGCCAACGGTGGCCATGTCACCCAGTTCTGGCCAATAGAACATGTTCCTGTAAACATTCCTTCAATGTCAGCCGCTATGGTTGCTCTGCTCCTTCTCTGGCCTCTTCCAATTATCTTCTTGGAGTGAGGTTGTGATATTCTTGCCATGACCCTGGGATAGGCTACATCCTGGGATTGCACAGTGGAAAGCTAAAGACAAGGCACTTTAAAAAGTGCTTATTTTATTTACTTATTTTTGGCTGTGCTGGGTCTAGATATGGCATGCAGGACCCTGCATTGCAGTTCATGGGCTCAGTAGCTGCAGTGAGCAGGTTTCTAACTATGGTTCACAGGCTCCAGAGTGCACAGGCTCAGTAGTTGCAGTGCTCGGGCTTAGCTGTTCTGTGGCATGTGGAATCTTAGTTCCCTGACCAGGGATCAAACCCATGTTCCCTGAACTGGGAGATGAATTCTTAACCACTGGACCATGAGGGAAGTTCCAGACAAAGTGCTGTTTTTGAGGACTCTGTGGAGCTGAACCCTGAAGCCAGTCTTGGATCTCCCACTTCTGGCTTTTATGGGAGAAGAAATAATGAACATCTTTTTTACTTAGACTATTATTATTTGGGATCTTTTATCATCCTTGGCCAAATCTAGACTGATCTGATGCAGGAGAACAAAGGGGTAACTCATGTAACTCACCCCAGCGTCCAGCAAGCCACTGGGAACTAAGTTGGCCATCTTAGGTTTTCGACTGTCCAGTATACCTCCTTATTCTGCTACTAATAATCTAAGTGTTCCTCCTGATTCTGATATGACCATGTCAGTGTATTACTTGGATAAAATCATATGGTTTGAAATGGACTGCTTCTACTTCTTAACTCAATGACTCAGGACTAGCCAATCAGATTCACAGTGGAACTGCTTCACTGAGGGACAAATGACTAAACTTAGAGGCAATATATCTCAGACCTAAAGCAAGAAGTTAGTGTGTAAAGGGGATGGAGGTGAGGATATGGAGAGTGAGGGTAAAGAGCTATACAGGCAGCGCAAATAGCATGTGCAAAGGCCCAGGAGCAGCCTGACTGCCAGGTCAAAGCACAGGTTGCAAACTTTCTGTTTGGGCTGAGCTTTGCAATGAAAGGGTGGATCCATACCAAATTGGAGCTGTCAAAGAACCTGCAAAGCACTAGGTAGACACTTCTGAAAAGTACTGCTATCAAGACAAGTTATTCATTACATAGGGAGGTGACACTGTTAACCCAGCGTAGAAACCAACTATAGCAGATCTCTCCAATGTCTACCCCTGCTGATGGATACAACTAGAGACTGACTCAATAGCACAGAGTGCTCTGGGCCCTTTGTCCTTCGCATTTAAGCAGACTTCCATGGAATGATGAAAATCCCAAACTGCTGCCTCCCCTGCGGCAACAGAACATAGGCTTACTCCACCTACACTAAATCAACAATATCAGAGCGGATCCTAGCAGGTCCCAGACGGTTGAAACCTGGCAAACACAAATGAGGCAGCTCATTAGACCATAATTTTATTAAGCAGCATTTAAAATAGTGAATAATTTTGAGCTTTATTATCTAAATCATAAAGGGGTATTTTTAAACTTAGCTGAGCAGCAGATTGGGTTTTACAAAATATTGCTGTTTCAGGCCCAACAAACCAAGAGCATCTCTCCAACAACCTCTGTGGCTTTCCAGCTCCCAAGCTCTGCCAGTGGTTCCTGCCTTGCCATTGCGACCTGGGGGTGCTTAGAAACCATGCACGTTACAGAGAGAAGTTCCAGGCCCCCATCCCTCCAAAGCACCTTCTCTCTGCCCTCATAGGGATGGGGAAATGGAGGTAGGGAATTACAAATTCTGGAAGCCTGTAAAATTCATGGTTGATCGATGGAGATGGGCAGCCTAGCAGGCAGCCAGGGGAATGTGAGCCTCACCTCCTTGCCCTAGATGGCAAAAAGAATACCAAAGGAGATGGCTCTGAGTCCAGTGGCCACACGGATTGGCCAACTTCTGTTCATCTACAGGCCTGCTCTCCGCCTTGCATGTGGAATTAGGAGAAGAGAAGGAATTAGGAGAGGAGAGACGATCATATAAAAAGCCTCTGAAATTAACAAACAGCTGGAGAGGGCAGAGATCAAGGCCTTAGGAAGACAGAAAACTAAGCCTCTTGCCTAAGCCACCTAAGCCCGACTCACCACAAATGGCCTCTCGTTTTCAGGGCATTTACACCCTCCCAAATTGGCCTACAGCTACGGGCCCCAATGCCCCCTGTGGGGCCAATTTCCAGACACTAAGCTCCGTGGGGGACATTTGACTACTGAAAAGTGTTGATGTTCAACATTAATTTTTAATGTTTCAGAAAATCATTAAGCTGGTTTGTATTATGCATCATATTTTTACAGCTGGCCATTTCATTTCTAGCACGGAAAGTGGCTGGAGGAATCTCATTGGGGATATTTACTAGTTTCTTTGCCCTCATCAAGACTTAAAGGAGAGACCCAAATAGGAGGCTTGTTCTCACTGTACTCTGCCTATGGACCCCCTTGGGGGACCAGAGACCTGAGTGCATGAGCCTTTGGGGTCCCTGGGCTTGGGAGACTGTCCAGCCTTCCAGGAAGGAGGGCCACACAAAGGATAGCCTGAAGAAAGATCCGAAGAGCTGTGTTTTAGAGACACAAGCAGCTTCCGGATGGGGAGTAGCATCAGGTGCTGCTGGAGGAGTAGCCCAAGGAGGCTCCCACAAGGACAGGAAGATCCTCTGGAGAGCCTTAAGTGAAGAAGTGGCAAGTTTAGATTTGTCATTTAGGAGACCGGTTGAAAATGAACTGGTGGAATGGAGTGGGGCAGGGGCTTGCAGTGTATAGAAGATAGGAGTCATTTTTAATGCAGGTGACAGACGATGGTGGCTTGTTGGAAGAGTGTCCATGGGGATGGAGAGGAGAAGGACACAAGACCCATCATGGGGTACAGTCAACCTCATCCATGGGAAGAGGCCCCACCTCCCTGCTACCTCCCCCTCCACAAAGGCACACAATGGTTTTCTACTGTGGCAGGGTCTTGCCCTAACAGGTTCCAACAGGACAGCCATGTGAGCCATAGAGCAGCTTCTATTTTTTACAGACACACATATAGTGGATTGAGGGCTCCCCTGGTAGCTCAGCTGGTAAAGAATCTGCCTGCAATGCAGGAGACCCCAGTTTGATTCCTGGGTTGGGAAGATGCCCTGGAGAAGGGATAGGAAGATTCTCTGCAGAAGGTGAACCCAAAATCTAACGCTTGGGGTCCTCAAAAGTAAAGAATGGACACTGACAGAAAACAGACACACAGGGACCACCATGTGAAGACAGAGGCAGAGATTGAAGTAACAAGTCTACAAGCCAAGAAAGACCAATACTCAGTTGCTCAGTTGCATCTGATTCTTTGCAACGCCATGGACTGCAGGCCGCCAAGCTCCTCTGTTCATGGGGTTTCCCAAGCAAGAACACTGGAGTGGGTTGCCGTTTTCTCCTCCAAGGGATCTATCTGACCCAGGGATTGAACCACGTCTCTTATGCCTCCTGCACTGGCAGGCAGGTTCTTTATCACTAGCACCACCTAGGAAGCCCAGAAAGAGGTATAACCATGTTTATATAAAGCTCATGGGTGACTACAGAGAGTCAGCCTCAAGAACCCATGCTGAAAGAGATATCTGAGCAGAGTGGTAACCCAAAGTGAAGGCTCTGGGGTCAAGTTACCTGCATCTCCACCATTTTCCTCCCTACAGTGCTAGAAAGTCCTGCAAACACTTCTGAGCCTCAGTTTTCCTGGAAAACTGAGGAATGGGGATAATAATCTCGGAACTTCCCTGTCCCTCAGTGGTTAAGACTTTGCCTTCTAATGCAAGAGGTGTGGGTTCAATCCCTGGTCAGGGAGCTAAGATCCCGCGTGTATCATGGCCAAAAAACACAACCCAAAAAACATAAAACAGAAGCAGTATTGTAATAAACTCAACTGAGACTTTAAACGTGGTCCATATAAGAAAAAAAAACAACTCCCACTTGCCCACTGGGACTGCTGCGGTATTAAAATGAGTTAGTGCAAGCAAAGAGCTCAGCCCAGGACCTGGCATGGAGTAAGCACACAGTAAATGTGAAAGCTCACATGACTGCGTTCCTCTGAAAAGAATCAGATTAACAGTGACTCTGCCTCTGTCCATGTATATCACCTCTTACACTTTCTGATGAGCTCAACGCAGGTTACCACTTTCACTGCACACCTCCCCAAGGTACAGGGGAAATCCCAACACACGGATACAGACAGAGAATATGCAACTGGCTCACAAAGGAATGAGAAAGTCAGAAAGGGCCCCCGGGCTCTCCAGGCAGCCAGGCATGAAGTGTCAGCTCACATTCCTTGGCAATGATATCCAGCCTCCTCTCCAGAGGTGTCCTTTGAAATTACAGCTCTCAAGGTTTTATCTTCCTGTGAAATGTCTGAACTTCAGGTTGGATTTCCCCTCAAATTTATTAGCTTGCATCTGGGGTGGATGGGTGATAGAACTTCTGTTACAGTAAGTAGTCCCCTACATATGCACCTTCAAGATGCATACTTTCAAAGACGGGAACATACAGTTGCATGTTCAATCACGAAAGTTAGTTCACCTGTCTGGCATTTATTGTCATGTGTGCATCCTCTACAAGTTGTTCTTTTGTGTACTTTACTGTACAGAGTATAGTAGTACAGTATCTTTAGAGATAGAAATGAATCCAGCAAGGAACCAGAACCCAAGCCATCAATGTCAGGCATGAGTGAAATCGCAGCTTGCCCTCCGTCTCCTATTGCTGACGATCCTTCAGCTCCACCATCTCCCACCTCCTCTCCCTCCTCCAGTTAGTAACTCTTCTCACCTGTTCATGCCATGCCAGCCCCTGTATGCCAGCAGTTGTACCGTATGTATTATTATGTGAAAAGTATTATAAACCTATGACAGTACAGTACTGTATAGCCAGCTGTGTTACTTAGGTATCTAGGCTAACTCTGTTGGATTTACAAACAAACTGGACTTATGAACGGGCTTTCAGAACAGAACTCGTTTGCATGTAGGGGATATACTGTACTTCCTCTGTATATTTCCTGTGGTCTTCTCTCTCCCTTCCAAAGACAGTAGTATCTCACAAATCAGCTTCACTGGAACATTAAATGTTTCAGCTCAGTTCAGTTCAGTCGCTCAGTCGTGTCCGACTCTTTGCGACCGCATGAATCACAGCACACCAGGCCTCCCTGTCCATCACCAACAATGAGTTCACTCAAACTCATGTCCACTGAGTCGGTGATGCCATCCAGCCATCTCATTCTCTGTTGTCCCCTTCTCCTCCTATCCCCAATCCCTCCCAGCATCAGAGTCTTTTCCAATGGGTCAACTCTTCGCATGAGGTGGCCAAAGTATTGGAGTTTCAGCTTTAGCATCAGTCCTTCCAATGAACACCCAGGATTGATCTCCTTTAGAATGGACTGGTTGGATCTCCTTGCAGTCCAAGGGACTCTCAAGAGTCTTCTCCAGTCCTTATTCAAGCTGAGTGATAAAGTGTGGGCTCAGATTTGCTTAGAGAGGGTTCACTCTTTGAAATTGGCGTAAACATCTTTCCCTTCCTTGCTGTCAAGGCAGCAACCTGCCCAGCTCCCCTGCTGAGGATCCACAATGGTGGAAAATGCCTTCTCGTGCCTCTGTTTCCCTGTGCGTGAAGTGGGGGAAATGGTGGTCCCTGCCTCCTGGGACTGATGAATGGATCAAATGTATTCATACAGGAAACTATTCAAACAGTGCTGGTGCCTAGTGAGTGCTCAGTGCCAGGGGCAGTCATTACTGTCATCATTTTAAGGGTCTTTAGGGACAGAGGAGAGCCAGAATCACCGAACACACAGAAGGAGCCCCCCATCTACGTGGCTCAAGGCATGGCATAGACACAATATGAGTTCTTTTTACCTTCTTTGATCTGGTGTTAGACAACATGGTCACCATCATCCAAGGAATTCCCCACCAGGACCTTCTAGAAAGACTGACCTCTGGGTCTGATTTCAGAATTACAGCTAGGGGACTTCCTGGTGGTCCAGTGGTTAAGAACCCACCTTCCAATGCAGAGGGCTCAGGTTTGATCCCTGGTTGGGGAACTAAGATCCCACATATCTTGGGGCAACTACACCGGAGGATCACAACTACTGAGCCCATGTGCTGCAACGAAGCTGCGGTGCAGCCAAAAAAAATAAAAACAAAAAATGAAATTATAGTTAGGAACTTTAGACCAGAATGGTAGCTTAGGTCTCCTCCCACCCCCTCATGTGACAGATCAGAAGCCTGAAGGCCAGAGAGATAAGGTGACTTCTTTAAGTCATCTTATCCAGGAAGCTTTGGCGATAGGACCAGAATCCTGGGTTCCAGTCGGCTGTCAGGGCCCTGCTAACACTGTTTCTCCTATTCCTCTTTCAGTTGGGATAACTGCGGTGGGGAAGGAGAGTATATTTTTACTCTTTACTTGACAACCATCACTTTCCATATGCCAACAGGCCAGAATGTGAACAAACACCATCTCTATAATAAACCAACATGTCAAAACCCGTCCATCACCAGTAGACATCATCTACTTCAGGGTTCCTCAAGCTTGGTACCACTGTCATTTTGGGTTGAGAGTTGCCCTGTGCATTATAGTATTTTTAGTAGCATTCCTGGACCCCACCTGTTGGATACCAGTAGCATCTCCTCCTACTTGTGACATCCAAAGATGTCTCCCAACACTGCCAAATTGCTTTGGTTGAGAACCACGGGTCCAATTATAGGCAGACCTCGGAGATACTGCTTGTTCAGTTCCAGACCACTGCAATTAAGTGATTTATCACAACAAAGTGAGTCCCACGAAATTTTTGGTTCCTCAGTGCATATTAATGTTTTCACTCTACTAGAGTCTGTTAAGTGTGCAATAGTGTTATGTTTAAAAAACAATGTACATGCCTTAAAGATAATTTATCATTAAAAAATGCCGACTATCATCTGAGCCTGTAGCAAGTGGTAATCTGTTTTCTGGCGGAAGGTTTGAGATACTGTGAGAATTATAAAAATGTGACACAAAGAGTGAGCAGATGCTGTTGGAAAAAATGGTGCCAACAGACTTGCTCGATGCAGGGTCACCACAAACCTATCTGTAAAAAAAATGCAGTATCCACAAAGCACAATAAAACGAGGTGTGCTTGTATTTCACATCAGCTACAACCCATAACCAGTTGCCCCTGAATCATGTATTAACAGCATGAGTACAGGGGAACTGCATCTCCAACAGTTCCCTTGGAGAACAGGGCAAAAGGCCAGGACTGTTAAGAGGGGCACGAGAGAAATGACCATTAGGAGCAGCAGGAGTAGCAGCAGCAGTGAGGGTGGCAACAGCAGCTGAAGGGAGGCCCAACCTAGTGCCGACTGGGTGCCCAACACTGACCCAGGCACTTGCCAGGGATCTCTCGTCAACCCTTGGGGCTGTGCAGGAAGCTGGCCCAAAGCCCCAGGGCTAGGACTCTGCACAGAGGATTTCTGAATTTCAGAATTGAGTGCTCAAGAGACCCATTATATGAGTCTCACCCAATGAATACCAACCAACCAACAAACTGTTATTTCTGAACACCTGGAATTACCTAATACAAATGACTTGCTGGATATTCATTACATCCTCCCCCTTATGGAGTAGATAACATTCTAATCCTCCCATTTTACAGATGGGGAAAACTGACATTGGCAGGTTGGGGGACTTGTCCAACTTTACTCAGCTATTACAAGAAAAAGCCAAGACAAAGCTACCCTAGGCATCTGGACTCCACAGCTCAAATTCTGAGCTACTTAGCTCCTAAACATGTCTTAACGTGCACAGGGTGAACTTTTAAACCTATCCATCCCTTGAGTGCTGAGGGAGAGGGGTCAGCCGACTGCAGGGGAAGAGAAAGGTAGACTGGAAGAAGCACTCTGTACATTCCAGCCCTGGGAATCGTCTTTCTTTGTCAACACTCCATGACCCTCAGGACCCCAACTCTAAAGCCTGTGGCTTAGCTGGTCAGAAAGCCCCAACTGCTCTGCCTGCCATCCCTTATAAAAGGCAACTTCACTAACAGAGCCAGCCTGTCCTGGGCTCCATAAACAGGATGTAACTGAACGGGCGGGGGACAGAAGATGAGCTGTCCAGACCCACAGCCCCAAACACAAGCGGGCAGGCGAGAGCTCCCTGCACCACAGGTGACAAGAACAGATTCCTCGCCTTCAAACTCGTATGCTATTGAGGGACCAGGGATTGGAAGAGATAAGATGCCTTATTCCCAGTGGTGCAGGCTTGACTGCACCTAAACAGCCAACCTCTTACTAATGCATAATCCATTTTTGAAGACAGATTTTCTGTGTATGGTTAAGCAATGGACATTTTTAAGACAAAAGAAAACAAACGCTTAGTGCTACTTCATTTTCTATCAGCCAGGCTTGATAAAAACTAGAGTTGGGAGGCACTTGATATATACCACCCAGGAGAAGGTTCACTTGGAGGGAATAGTTCAAGTGTGAGCTGGGTGTTAAGTGCAGTATTTTGTGCATTGGTTGTACTACAATAAATGGCATCCACTGCCTTCTAAATAAACACACATAACTCCTCACGACATTAATAGGAAGTAGGCATGCAAAGAGAGGGGAAAGAATGGGTCCCTCTCTGCAAACCCCATATTTAACAGTAACCCCAGTTCCACAGTGTTGGACACTCCTAGAGGAAGCCTGAAAAAGGAAGAAAGGTAGGCAAGATGCCATGGAAATCAGAACAAAACAGTGCACAGCCCAGAAATCTGGTTCTGGGTTATGTAATTCAGGCATTTTTCTTTCTACTCCAAATGATCATTTTTTGGTTGGTTTCTTAAGAACAGAATAGAAAAAGCAGACTTATTTCACATCTGTCAATTTAAGCTCTCTCTTAACCAGCATTAATACAATAGGAACTTATTTTCATAATCATGTCCCCAAGGTACAGTAGGAACCTGAAGTATCTTCTGAATCATCAAAGGAAGAATGAATTATGTTGTGAGTCTGAAAGTGGAGGACTGCGTCTTATTCTAATGCTTTACACAGTGAATATCTGTACTAGTTTCTGACTGCTGCTATAACAAATGACCACAACTTCACGACTTAAAAGAACACACAGTTAATACCTTATAGTTCTGGAGGACACAGATCTGAAAATGGGCCTTACAGGACTGAAAATGGGCCTCAAGGCATCTGCAGAGTTGTGCTCCTCTGGAGTCTCCAAGGAAAAATCTACTTCCTTGAATGTCTAGCTTTTAGAGGCCACCTGCATGTCTTGGCTTGTGGCCCCTTCCAGCAATGCCAACTCTCTCCTCTGTTTCCGTCACTGTGTCTGACCCTCCTTTGTGAGAATTCCTGTGATGATGCTGGGCTCAGACACTCCAGGATCAGTTTCCCACTTTAAGGGCAAAGGCCCTTCTGCCATGTGAGGTTTCAAGGACTAAGACACAGACATCTTTGAGGGACCAGTATTCAGCCTACTGCAGTGTCTCTTAACCAGAAGAGCTGATCATTTGAAGTGTTCCTCATCTTCCCTGGCAAAGAGGGGAACTTTTGTAATAAAAGATGGAGTATCCTGAGTTAACGGGGCTTCCCAGGTGGCACTAATGGTAAAGAACCTAAGAAATGTGAAGAAATCCCTGGGTTGGGAAGATCCCTTGGAGGAGGAAATGGCAACCCACTCCAGTATTCTTGCCTGGAGAACCCATGGACAGAGGAACTTGGCAGGTTATAGTCCACAAGGTCGCAGAGTCAACTGAAGTGACTTAGCACGCACACACACATCCTGAGGTAAGGCAGGAAAATGGGCACAACTGAGATGAGCAACGTAAAAAATATAATACAAGGGGAATTCCCTGAAGGTCCAGTGATTAGGACTCTGAGCTTCCACTGCAGGCAGCATGGGTTCCATCTCTGGTTTGGGAGCTAACATCCCATATGCTGCGGCATGGCCCATAAGATCCCATATGTGAACTAAGATCCCATAAAGTAAAATAATAAAGCATTTTTAACAGTAAATAAATAAAAGACATCCCCAAAGGCAGGATTCTTCTGCTGGTCGACTTTCTTAGAACACTTTGCTTCTCACCCTAAATCTTCAGGCTACTTTTAACACTGACAGTTCTTCATCCATTTGGATGTCACTAAGCAGAGACATTACTTTGCCAACAAAGGTCTGTCTAGTCAAGGCTATGGTTTTTCCCGTGGTCATGTATGGATGTGAGTTGGACTGTGAAGAAAGCTGATCGCTGAAGAATTGATGCTTTTGAACTGTGGTGTTGGAGAAGACTCTTGAGAGTCCCTTGGACTGAAAGGAGATCCAACCAGTCCATTCTAAAGGAGATCAATCCTGGGTGTTCATTGGAAGGACTGATGCTAAAGCTGAAACTGCAGTACTTTGGCCACCTCATGCGACGAGTTGACTCACTGGAAAAGAGTCTGATGCTGGGAAAGGTTGGGGGCGGGAGGAGAAGGGGACGACAGAGAATGAGATGGCTGGACGGCATCACCGACTCTGTGGACATGAGTTTGAGTGAACTCCGGGAGTTGGTGATGGACAGGGAGGCCTGGTGTGCTGTGATTCATGGGGTCGCGGAGAGTCGGACACGACTGAGCGACTGAACTGAACTGAATCCAGCTTTTGGGCTTCCCAGGTGGCGTTAGTGGTAAAGAACCTGCCTGCCTATCATAACAGCATTTTTCTCATGTAGAAACCAGGGTAAGTCTTCCCCTGATAAAAGGATCCTTCTATTTACAATAAGATTTACATCTAATTCCCTTAAAAAGCAATGGCTATGGGCTTCCCTGGTGGCTCAGAGGTTAAAGCGTCTGCCTCCAATGCGGGAGACCCGGGTTCGATCCCTGGGTCGGGAAGATCCCCTGGAGAAGGAAACGGTAACCCACTCCAGTATTCTTGCCTGGAGAATCCCATGGATGGAGAAGCCTGGTAGGCTACAGTCCATGGGATCGCAAAGAGTCGGACACGACTGAGCGACGGAACGGAACGGAAAGAGATGTTATGCTTCATAAAAGTTTGCTTTAAAATAAAACAAGAACTCCCCCTCCTGGAATGCATTCAAAACAGTTTAACTGATCACACTATTACAAACATTCTCCTGGGGGAGAGGAGGGGTGCCACCCCCACCCACCCCAGAAAGCATCAGCTACATTAAGTGAGGTATACCTGGAAGTGATAATGAGGGGGAATGAGAATTACAGCAAAGCCCCCAGGAAACGTGAATTTGCTATAGGGTTGCTTCACAAAGCTGCTCCTTTTCCTGTCTTTTTTTTTTTTAACTTAACAGTTTGGCAATCATGCTTTGGTTTGACAGGGAGCTGTGAAAATGTGTCACTTTGTCATCTCCAAACTTCTGAATCCAATCAAAATAACATTTATTAAAAACCTGGGCATGCTTGCGAGAATGTGTGGTGTAATATGAGGAGCGTTGACCCCCAGGTCTCTCTCACCATTTTCCTTTATAAAAACAGCAGAGAGCTTCAGAGACCCAATCCACAGAGCTTCGTTTTATCCACAAGCTTCCTTGGCAACGCAAGGGAGCTGCTCCTGGGAATCTTCTAAGGAAAATCCATACAGCCCAAGCACACAGGCTCATGCGCTCCATCTCCTTCTCAAGTACGCAGTGTGATGTGAGAAGTTGTGATGTGCACAATCTGGAGTCAGCGTCTCCATTGCATATGCCACCGCAGCCGGCTAGAAGCTGGAGATCATGCAAGGGGGGCAGCAGCAGAGCCCTGGGGGGTGGGGTAGGGGAGGAAGGAAACGGGACCCGGAGCCAGAGGGCCGGACCTCATCTCTGCTCCATCCTTCCCAGCAGTGCGACTTCTTCCCGCCTGTGTGATCTTTCCCAGGCTCAGTTTCTCCAGGTGTGATATAACAAACAAGACTCTTTTGGTTGCAATTGATTTAGATTCCCAGCCCCAACTAGCTTAAAAATAACAAATCGCCAGTTCAGGGTCGATGCATGTTACAGGATGCTCGGGGCTGGTATGGGGGATGACCCAGAGGGAGGATAAGGGGAGGAAGGAGTTGGGAGGGGGGTTCGGAAGGGGGAACTCATGTACACCCGGGGCGGATTCATGTCAATGTATGGCAAAACCAACCAATATAATATTGTAAAATAATTAGCCTCCAATAAAAAAATAAAATAAAATTTGACCCCCCCCAAAAAAATAAAATAAAAATAAAATTTAATGAAATACCCAAGGATGAGGGATGTGATCCAGGCACAAATGATGCTTGTAGGCTAGTTTCCACCATCTCTTGGCTCATATACCATTCAGCTCTTACGTCCTGGTGGCAAGGTGGAAGCAGTACCTCCACCCTTTTTGTCTTCCAGGTCCCAATGCAGAGAGGGCGACTTCCTAGTAACTTCCACAGAAGCTCCCAGATTCATTCTGCCTGGATCTCTAAACTAATACGGGTGTTCAGGGGATACAACTATACTATTTGGCTTACATAGCAGGATATGGAATGGGGTGGGGTGGGGGGAATGGAGGATGTTTCACAAACCTTAGAGCCTAAGAGTCAGCGAAAGATGGATCTCAAACAAAAACTGGGGGCTTTAGCCAGAACAGCAATGGATTAGGGGGGATAGGTAATTAGCGTGTGCATGCATGCTAAATCACTAAGTTGTGTCCAGCTCTTTTTGACCCCTTGAACTGTAGCTGTCTGGGCTCCTCTATCCATGGGATTTTTCAGGCAAGAATGATGAAGCGAGTTGCCATTTTCCTCCTCCAAGGGATCTTCCCAACCCAGGGACTGAACCCACATCTCTTATGTCTCTTGCACTGCAGGTGGATGCTTTACCTGCTGAGCCATCGGGGAAGCTGAATTAATGTGTACTACAAGTGATATTATGTCATAAAACAATGACTTTTATATTTATTGTGCCCTTATATGCTTTATCTTATTTTTTGCAGCAACCCTTCCAGAGAAGGTACATTATTATCCCTCTTTTTACTGATGAGGAAACAAAGTTTCAGAGAGGTTAAGTGTCTTCGCTGTAGTCACACAGCTCATAAATTGCAGTGCTGGAACGTGAACCCAGGTCTGTCTGACTTCAGAGTTCACGGTTTGTCTGCTGGGCAAAATTAACACTGGTGTTAAACTGTGGTCCATGTCAAGTGGGAAATACATTAGAGAAGAATAACGGACACATCTTATATTTATACAATCCACCCTTGAATAACACAGGTCTGAACTGCTCAGATTCACTCATACATGGATTTTTTCCCCCATAAATACGGTACCTGTATTTTGACTCTGCAAATCTTTAAGAACGGGGAAAGTTTTTGTTTGATTAGCAATCACAATCGGCATGCATGCGCATTCAGTTGTGTCCAACTGTTTGCGACCCCACGGACTGCAGCCTGCCAGGATCCTCTGTCCACGGAATTTTCCAAGCAAGAATACTAGAGTGGGTTGCCCTCTCTTCCTCCAGGGGATCTTCGTGATATAGGAACCAAACCTGCATCTCCTGCATTGGCAGGTATATTCTTCACCACTGTACCACCTGGGAAGTCCAAGCCATCACAATATGTAGAATCAAAAGAACTAGGGCTTAAGTCCTGATTCTACCCAGATGTTTTATCTTCCTGCCCTTGGGTAAGTCGTTTATCAAATCCTTTGTTTCTGAAGCAGACAGCAGTACTCAGATTTTTAACTGTGGGAGGGGTCCGCATCCCTAACCCCTGGTTGTTCAAGGATCAGTGGTATAAACGTAGCACCCTATGGTTTTCAAAGCACAGCCACATTTGGCATCTCACTGAATCCTCATGATGGCCCTTCGGGGCAGAGGTTATCCCTATAATCTTTTATGGTTGAGGGTACTGCGAAAAGCTAAAGGACTCGCTTAAGGGCCCCAGGGTGACCCTGGATATTGAGTCTAAGTTATTTTCTGTCCACTGTCTACACTGTTGGGGCTTCCCAGGTGGCAGAGCGGTAGAGAATCTGCCTGCCAATGCAGGAGATGCAGGGGTCACAGTTTCGATACCTGGGTTGGGAAGATCCCCTGAAGGAGGAAATGGCAACTCACTCCAATATTCTTACCAGGATAATCCTATGGACAGAGGAGCCTGGTGGGCTACAGTCTGTGGGGTCACAAAGAGTCGGACACGAAGAGTGACTGAGCGCACACACATCTACAGTGTTGAAGAGAAACAGAGAAACATCCACTATACTAGCAGTTGGCGTAAAGATGGACAATGAAGGACCAGTCTGAACACAGCATTGGGAGAAAGCTAGGGAGGGTGGGTTTTAGTGGCCCCACACCCATGCCTTTTCCGTTGCTCTGCTTTTTGTCTGAGGATCCCTTCTGCCCTGTATGTGGTCCACACGTTAGGGGAAGCAGCACTGTGCTGTGCTGGCCTGAGAGCCAACCATGTGCTTCTGTTTTCAACAGTATGTTTAGTGGCGTTGCAGCGACTGCTTAAAATCAGCCACGGCAGGAACATTCACTCTACAGGAATCGGCAAATCCTGCACTTCTCTTTTCGTTGGCTTGTTGTTGTTACTTTCTGTTTGTTTGTTTCTTGGAGAGCCAGGTGCTACACACTTGCCAGCTGGTCACTGGATTTACGCCAGCTCTGGGTCCAAAGCATGTGCCTTGGGTCTAAGTAAACAGCATGAAAGGGCAAGTATTAGTCATTCAGTCGTGTCCGACTCTTTGCGACCCCATGACTCCTCTGTCCATGGGATTCTCCATGCAAGAATACTGCAGTGGGTTGCCATTCTCTTCTCAAGGGGATCTTCCTGACCCAGGGATCAAACCTGTCTCCTGTACTGCATGCAGATTCTTTACCATCTGAGCCACCAGGGAAGTAAACAGCATAACAAGGCATAAGACCCTCCCTCACCCCTGCCCCTGCCTCTGCTTCAGGGACTGCGTCAGAGGTAGGCATATGATCCAACCGATCCACTCAGACCTGAGTCTGGGACTTTTTCTCAAAGATTGGACAGAGTTAGCTCTTACCCACTGGGTATGAGCAAGGAGGCAAGGTTCCTTGGGGCCAGTGGCAGCCATCTGGGAACAGGAAGGGAGAGAACCTCTATAGACGACAGAATCTGTGCTCTGTAGGCTGGGTCACCCGAGTCAGGCTGCGGCATCAGGCCATGCTGGAAGGACACACAGCCTCTAAGGTTTTCAACCAAGGGAGACCCTCGCCATTGCAGTCAGCTTCACTTGGAATTTCTATTCTTTGCAACTTAATCACGTCATAAGTGACATAGTTGCACATCAAAGGGACCAGCCTACACGGATGGGGGCTCCCGTGGAGAGCAGCAGTGAATAAGGCAAACCAATGCACAGAAAAAGCTCTCAGAGAAAGAAGAGACACTTCCAACAATGTCAGACACAAACAAACATATAAGAGTGGCATTAAGATGGATATGTGCTGTGCTTAGTCCCTCAGTCGTGTCAGACTCTTAGCAACCCCATGGACTGTGACTGACCAGGCCCCCCTGTCCATGGGACTTTGCAGGCAGGGATACTGGAGTGGGTTGCCATTTCCTTTTCCGGGGGATCCTCCCAATCCAGGAAGCAAACCCACGTCTCCTGTTGTTTCCTGCATTGTAGGTGGATTCTTTACCCGATTGAGCCATTTGGGAAGCCCACAACAAACAGGCGCCAATACCAAGAACACCTTTCACTGGTTTTCCATGAGATCCTTCCAGATGGTTCAATGACTGCTGCCTTTAAGATGAACATTTAAAATGTGACAATACTTCCAGCTTTACGTGTTGGTGGCAAGAATGCAGTTGATGGGAAAGGCTCTCCTTATCTCTGATACAGGGACACTGGGACCCCCCCCTCGCATGGTTACTGTGGAGATGAAATCAGGCAGGTTTGTGAAAATAGATTCTGAAGCAGCCCCGGCATTCTCCAAATGAATTCCATTTACATGTGCATCTGAACTATTAAACCACATAAAATGCCTTCGTTTCACTTGGGACAATAAATGAAAACTCTTTTGACATTTGAAGCATTTCACGTCTCTGGGCTTCCAGAGAACGGTTCCATTTAACTTGAAAGGGGTTTTCAGTGTAATTCACATTTAATGTTATGAAAGCACTTCTCTCTCACATTGGGCTTTATCTAAATTTTTAAACAAGGCCTAATTTACAGGCCCCAAACGACTTGGCAAATTTCCTGCAATCTCATTGAAAAAAGTCCTGGCCGCCTATAGGCTGCGGGTGTGTTGAAAGACCGCTTTGTCTCGGGTGCCAACTAAAACTAAAATTACTCCACCAACAAAAGGTCGTCTTTTCAAACAAACCCACAGAACCCATACGCACACATGGCACTCAGAGCTGACCCTGAATCCCCTCTCACTCCTTAGCAGTATGAGCAGCAGGCCAGGTGTTCTTTGTCATTTTCCATAGCAGTGGGGGCAGGAGGCTCCATACCAAGTCAAGACAGTAACTTCAGAGAAGCCCCCAAATTTGTTCCCGAGTGGAGGAGAGTGAGAGAACGTCAATCAGTTGGAGAGACAGAGGAAGACAGACAGAGAAAGTGTCATATTTACCCTGCCCATGCTCAATGCGGACGGTGATAGCAGCCACGAAATTAAAAGACGCTTGCTCCTTGGAAGAAAAGCTATGACAAACCTAGACAGCATATTAAAAAGCAGAGATATTACTTTGCTGACAAAGGTCCGTCTAGTCCATCTATGGTTTTTCCAGTAGTCTGTATGGACATGAAAGCTGGGCCATAAAGAAGGCTAGGTGCCGAAGAATTGACGCTTTCAAACTGTGGTGTTGGAGAAGACTCTTGAGAGTCCCTTGGGCAGCAAGGAGATCAAACCGGTCAATCCTAAAGGAAATCAACCCTGAATATTCATTGGAAGGACTGATGCTGAAGCTGAAGCTCCAACACTTTGGCCACCTGATGAGAAGAGCTGACTCACTGGAAAAGACCCTGATGCTGGGAAAGATTGAGGGCAGGAGGAAAGAGGGCAACAGAGGATGAGATGATGGGATGGCAACACCGACTCAATGGACACGAGTCTGAGCAAACTCAGGAAGACAGGGACGGACAGAGAAGCCTGGCGTGCCGCAGTCCACAGGACCACAAAGAGCTGGACACGACCGAGTGAATGAACAACAGACACTGTCATCAGCTGTTGAAAGCAGCATCTGTGTTTGCGTGGAACCCTAATGCTGAGGAGGAGCTTGATGAGCAGAGAACACACTGGTACCCCCTGAGCACAGCCTGCTCCCAAGGCACCTGGGTGCCCAAAGCAATGCCAGGCCCGGGAGTGGAGCTGCTTTCTGGGTGGTTGGTTTTTGAGGCGGGGTGGTCACCCTACACAGAACTCAAATACCCTATCCTCTGTTTCATCAATGGCTGTGTAGTCTTGGAGGGAGCAAGCTGGGGTAGGAACCACTGTACACATACTTAGCAGGCATCTTCTCAGAGGCAGGAGTGTGCTAAACCCTAAGGATACAAACCACCAGCAATCAAACCACACACAGCCCCTGCTTTCACAGAGCTTACAGCGCAGCAAGAACTAGAGCAGGTTCAATCAACAGCAACACAAGGGGAGGGAAGGGTGAAGCCTGAAAACCCTGAGTCAGGCTGTACCAGGTCTGCCTGTGTAGAAACGCCTCCTCAGGCTTCCCACATTCTCATCCACTCTGTATGCTCTGGCCCAGCTTCTCCTCTGACCCTATCTCTTACTGACCTCTCCACCCCATCCCACCCCCCTCCTCCTGGCCCCCACTAACATGCTGAGCTCCAGCTACACCAGCCTTCTTGCAAATCTCAAACACCCAAAGTGGTTGCAGCCTCACTGGCCTTTGCATCTGCTCTTCCTTCTGCTCAGGTGCTGGTCTCCAGGGCTCATTGCTTGCTTTCCTTCCTGCTCTCTGCACGGGCCATCCCCAACCTGAACGAGTCCCCCTCCTCACTCTCATTCCCTGTCTCCTGTGGCCTGCTTATTTTCCTTAGCATCACCAGACATATCACTGATACATATGTTTATTATCTTTCCCCTACTTGTCCGTCTGTTCACTGCTCTCTCCCCAGGGCCTCCGACAGCACCCGGAACACAGTAGGTGCTCAATATATAATTCCCGAGAGTTGTGATAAGAGAAGTGTCATGGGAGCACAGAGTAGGAGCACAGTCTCCAAGATAGTTTGGCAAGCCTTCAGGGACAGCGGGGCTTTAAGTGAAGAACAGAAAAGAGGGTTGCAAGCAGCATGACCAGCTTTGAGAAGTCTGAGAGAGGCTTAGAGAATGATGGCATGGCTGGAATGCAGGCCATCAGTGAGAAGGGGAAGAAATGAGAGCCAGGAGGGAGGCAGGGGGCAGACCCTACAGTGCCCAAAGAGCCACAGACAGGTTTCTAAAGCAGAATCATACAGAAAGACTGAAATTTCAGCAGGCCCTTATGAGGGTGGGAAGAACTGAAAGAGTAGCACTGAACCAGGTGCATTATGTAAAATTAGATAGCAGGTGGAAATTTGCTGGAAGATGCAGGGTGCTCAAATCCGATACTCTGTGACAATGTAAAAGGGTGGGATGGGATGGGAGGTGGGAGGGAGGTTCAAGAGGGAAGGGACACATGTATACCTATGACTGATTTCATGTTGATGTATGGCAGAAACCAATATAATACTGTAAAACAACTATCCTCCAATCAAGAAAATATATATACATACATATATATAAAGAAGGCCCTTCTGGGCAGCAGCTTGGAGAGAGGAGACAGGGTGGAGGTGCTATTGCAGGGGGCCCAGTGGAGAGAGATACGTAGACCCCAGCCAGGTGGCACCCCTGGAGAGAGCAAGCCTGGCTCACGCTCAGGAACCCCGGTGCCCCTGGACAAGTCGCTTGACCCTTTGGACCTCCGCTGTCTTATCCACCAAACAGGCACAGTCCACAGTTGTAGGAATTTGTGTCAATGATGTTGCTTCCGTAGGAGTGCAAAGTTAATTGTTCTACAAAAGCAAGCTGTTGGGCTGATGACTAGCTTTTCTGGCTAATGGCTGAAGCTTTATATTTTCATTCTAGCTTAGCACTTAGCGAAGGTGTCAGAATCGAATCTGAATAATGGTGCCCCTTGATTGACAGCCCGAAGTCATTAATTCAGGGGAACGTGTAGACAGCAGGAGAGGAGCAGGGCAGAATGAAAGGCCTCTAATGGCACTTGCTCGCTCCCAGCAGGGCTCAGTCCGATTGGCTGGCGCTTTCATTCTTCTGCTCCACCAGGTATGATCAGCAACAGAAGAGTTCTTAAGAGCACAGCCAGCCCTTCCTGCTCAAGGCTATGCTCAGGGAATAGCATCTGGATCTAACTCGACGACATATCAAATATCTCTCAGAAGCTCTTAGGGCCTCTGAAAGGTGAAACAACAATAGATGTCGAGGTACGAATATGGGTGCAGCTGGGGAGAAAACATTTAGATTCCTCAGCCAGCTCAAATGACCATCCACACCCCATGCCCTCTCATTTCCAAGTTAGCTGAAAACATGAGAGCGAGTGTGTCTGTCCCTGGGAGGAAGTCACACCATATACTGTGTCAACCTCCCGCCCTCTCTCATGTCGATTAATTGCCTGCCAAATGGAGAGACTTTTGAAAAGGAGGATGATAATTGAAATTTCACATAATTACATTTTAAAGGAACGCTTTTAGCTTCCCCTGACTTCAGTCAAAACTCCATCTTGTCAAAATAATCTTAATTTTTTTTTTTTTTTGGTTAAACAAAGATTGATGAAATATCACTGGAAATCTTTTAGCTGCTAATTATAAATCAAGCCTCTTTTGGGCTTTTTTTTGGGGGGGATGTCTCTTTGACTTCTCAAAGTGATTAGTTTGATCCTCTGCTTTTAAACTGTTCATTTTCCACTTGCAGAGAAGAGTGAAATTTCTTCGCTGGTTTTCATTACAATCGGAGCGTTATCCTCGGATGGTATGAAGGGAGGCTATGTGATTGGGGGGGGGCGGTGTTGCCCTGTTAATCAGGGGTAAATCTAGTATATGGTGAAGGCTTGTACCTTGTCACTACATTACCTTGTTGGTCTAATTAATGGTATTACCCTCTGAACTCTGTGTAGAAGCTTAAAGAAATTCAACACAGGCAGAAAACACCCTAAAGGGGAAAGCAGAGAAGGCCTAATAAAGTACTGCTCATCGCACGTGGGGAGCTGCTGCTAATTTCTCCTGTGATTACGGCGCAGAGCACCCTCCAGGTAACACCAACTGGGCTCATGCAGGTCTCTTAGGAATGACAGGGATGCCTGCATTTTGGTTTCTGGTATGGGCCAGCAATTTACCTGTGATATTTAATTTAAAAAACCAGACATCACCTCATCAAAAGCTAAATAAAATGTTGTTCCTGCTTGTTCAGGTGAAGTTTTGGGTAACGTCTGGTGAGAGTGAGGGCGAGGGGTGGGGGTAGGTGGGAGGAGTGAGCTGAAGGAAAGGAGAAGGTCTTTCTCTCTTGGGTCACTAACCCACCACAGAAAGCAAGATTCCAGTGAAAGGCTGAATTGACGGTGTTCATTACCACAAAGCCACAAGCTTCACCATTAGAGTATAAACTCTTTGCAGACTGGGACCAGATCACATTTAGCATATTGTTGTTGTTGTTTAATCACTAAGTCGTGTCCCACTCTTTGTGACCCCATGGACTGCGGCATGCCAGGCTTTCCGGTCCTTCACTATCTCCAAGAGTTTGCTCAAACTCATATCCATTGAGTTGGCGATGCCATCCAACCATCTCATCCTCTGTCACCCTCTTCTCCTCCTGCCCTTAATCTTTCTCAGCAACAGGGTCTTTTCCAATGAGTTGGCTCTTCACATCAGGTGGCCAAAGTACGGGAGCTTCAGCTTCAGCATCAGTCCTTCCAGTGAATATTCAAGGTTGATTTACCATATGGGAAGGGCTTAATAAAAGGTTGTTGAATAAATGAATGAACTCTCTTTACCGAGTCCTTAGCTGTGAAAGGCACACTGTTTGGCCATGCATGGTCCATGGAGCTTTTGCTGAGTCCTCAAAACTCTTGTTTGGTAATTAAAAAAAAATATCTTAAAACTGATATTCTAAGAAGTTAAGCAAACTTTTTAAGGTCATACAGTTTTTTAAATAGCAGAGTCAGTGGGGAGTATAGCTCAGTGGTATAGCATTTCAAGAAACATAGTCAGGATTTGAACTATGTTAGGTAGATTCCAAATGCCCCCGTTACAAGATGAATCAGAATGATTAAATCAACACGTGACTTGAATTTCATTTCGGGTCCGGCTTAAAGGTGGGTAAGGGGAGATTTTGACAGGTATTAACATTTTACAAAAGCATAAGAAATCTCAAAGATACCTTATTTTGCTAAGCATAATACCATTTATCATCAGTGTGAGATTTTTTTAGAGTTATTTTTATTTTATTTATTTTTGGCTGTGCTAGTTCTTCATTTTGGCAGGCAGGCTTCTCTAGTTGTGGCCCAAGGGCTTAGTTGCCCCTCACGATGTGGGACACCAAAGAATTGATGCTTTCAAACTGTGATGCTCGGGAAGACTCTTGAGAGTCCCTGGAACTGCAAGGAGATCAAACTAGTCAATCCTAAAGGAAATCAACCCTGTCTATTCCTTGGAGGGACTGATGTTGAAGCTGAAGATCCAATACTTTGGTCACCTGATGTGAAGAGTTGACTCACTGCAAAAGACCCTGATGCTGAAAAGATTGAAGGCAGGAGGAGAAGGGGGTGACTGAGGATGAGATGGCTGGATGGCATCACTGACTCAATGAACATGAGTTTGAGCAAACTCTGGGAGACAGGGAAGGACAGAAAAGCCTGGCATGCTGCAGGTCCATGGGGTTACAAAGCGTTGGACATGACTGACCAGCTGAACAATAACAGTACATGGGATCTTAGTTTCCTGACCAGGGATTGAACCCACATCCTCTGCATGGGAAGGCAGATTCATAAACACTGGACCACCATAGAAGTTCCTGTTGCGGTTTTTTTTTTTTTAATGGCCCATGGAGGCCTAATATTAAACACATGATTTTCAATTAAATAATCTCCCCCTCTCAAGATGGAATCTCAGCAGGTTCACTTTTGGAGACTTTTGATTAGTCAACATCTATTAAATGCCCACTGGTTTTCACTCCAGTATTCTTGCCTGGAGAATTCCACGGACAGAAAAGCCTGGCAGGCTACAGTCCATGGGGTCACAAAGACATGACTGAATACACACACACACACACACACACACACACTGGATTTCAAAAGAAGTCATAAGCATATCTGACCTCAGGAAGCTCATGAGGAAAAGGAGGAAACAAACCCGTGCATTCTTCTTCTAAAATTGCCCCTTTGATGCCAGGGAGGGGAGATGCTGACTTGTTAGCTGATCGTCTAACAATGGACAAGGTTGGAAGATTCTGGTCCCTGTGCCCCCACACTTCATGCTCTGCCTAAGCAGGGAGTCCAGGCTTTCTAAAGTTCCTTGGGATTTGCAGACTCGCTCAGCCCAGTCTGCAAAGAGGCCTCTGGGAACCAATGTGGTCCTCAGAGGTAGTTAGGGGACTTCCTTGGTAGTCTAGTAGTTAAGATTCCGTCTTCTAATGCAGGGGACACAGGTTCAATCCCTGGTCAGGGAACTTAGGTCCCACATGCTGCGGGGTGTGGCCAAAATTTTTTAAGAAAAAAGAGGTAGTTAGGGAGGAGATGTCCCAGTGATTCCTAATACTTCCTTGTTTTGCAAACCAGAGAAGGCTAGAGGCACAACAGAAGTTAGGAGAGTCGGAGCGCTACTTAAATGAGCATGTGGATTAAATAAATACACGTGCTTTCTGCATTCAGAAGCAACACAAATCTGTGAAAGGCAGCATATATTTTTGAGAAAAAAATACACCTGTAGCAGAGTCACCCTGAAGACCCCGCTGAGAGTCTGGTTGCCACATGCAGTAGCCCCCCTCCTTCCACCTCCAGCCACTGATTAGCCCCATTAGAAGATGACAAATGGCTTGGGAGGCCTTGGTCCAGTCCCAGGTGTACCAGTGCACAAAGGATTCAGCCTCCATCTCTAGTAATTGCCTTTTCACTTGGCAGCTCCCTGGGGAGGTCAAAGGGGAAAGTGTGCCCCAAGATGCCCAGCTGCCCATCTGCCCTGTGGTCCTTCTCCAGGCCAGCAAGGAAGTTCCTGCACAGACAGGCTGTTAGGATGGCTCCAGCTTTCAGGACAGGCAGAGGTGGTGAAGACTCATCTATGCCACCGAACTGGCACCCTGATGATGATAAAGACCCTTTCACTGAAGTTTAGTGCGTGAGAGGGGCTCCCTGAGACATGTTCACATGCTTTGTCTCCTAGCATCCTCACAACAACCCCCAAAAGCAGGTACTGTTATTATTTTCATTTTAGTGATGATAAAACTGAGTGAGACTCAGTGAGATTATGGACTTGGCTCAAGGTCACACACAGTAAGAGCCAAGGCTGGGACTTGAATTCACAACAGTTTAACTCCAAAGCCTCTTAGCGGTAACCAGCTAGCTCCTGCCGCCCTATATGCTTCCTGGCCTGTTTCTTTTGAATCTGCAGCGCTGTACACTCACAAAATGTAAATTTACTTTCAATCTAAAAAATTCCTCATAGAATGAGGATCCATCAGCAGATTATCTATACCAAAGCATCTTCCTAATGTCAGGAATTACCCACCTGGCATTGAGGTTTGCTTCCAGGTCACATGCTAGGGGGTACTCTAGGCAGGCAGCACTTCTATGTTAGGTGACTGTGGGCAAGGCCTTAGCCTCTACAAACCAAAGATAATCAATGCAAGAGTTGGACCATAAAGAAGACTGAGCGCCAAAGAACTGATGCTTTAGAATTGTGGTGCTCTCAAATTCAAATCCTTGGACAGCAAGGAGATCAAACCAGTCAGTCCTAAAGGAAATCAACCCTGAATATTCACTGGAAGGACTGATGTTAAAGCTGAAGCTCCAATACTTTGGCCACCTGATGTAAAAAAGGAAACTCCTTGGAAAAGACCCTGATGCTAGGAAAGATTAAACGCAAAAGGAGAAGGGTGGCAGAGGATGAGATGGTTAGATAGCATCACCAACTCAATAGGACAAAAATTCGAGCAAACTCCGGAAGACAGTGGAAGATAGGGGAGCCTGGCATGCTGCAGTCCATGGGATTGCAGAGTCGGACATGACTTAGTGACTGAACAACAATACCTCACAGGATTGTGAGAAAGTTTAAAAATGTAATCTACCCCAACAAAGGACACCACTTGGTAGGTAGGTAGTCAAGTATAACAAAAATTAAAGGTGCTTGGCAGTGTTCTTGCCTGGAGAATCCCAGGGACGGCGGAGCCTGGTGGGCTGCCATCTATGGGGTCGCACAGAGTCGGACACTACTGAAGCGACTTAGCAGCAGCAGCAGCACAATACCTGGAACATGATAAGCACTGAAAAGTTAGAGCTGGCATTCTTTCTTCACAAGGTTCCAAATCAGATTTTCACAGTCCATTTCAGCCAGAGATATCGCTCTCCTTTGAACTTCTAAAGGATTTTGAACCTTCTCTTGTATTCCTTTCCAATGTGTATTACGTAATTTGTGCACATAATGTTTTCTCTTCTTTTCAAAAGATATGAATGAGGTAAGAGCCTATTAGGTACCAAGCACTACCAAACAACCATGCATTCACCATAGCATTCCAACCTCACACTGAGCTAGACTCTACTGGATTGTGCCACTTCACAGATGTGGAAAATCAGGCCCAGGGAGGTAAAAGAACTTGCCAAGGGCATGCAGCAAGCAAGCAGGGAGGCGAGGGCTCAATTCCAGGCCACTCGCTCGGCAGCCTGGGCGTGTCACTGTTTGTTGCCATAAATGCTCAATTATAAACATCCCAAATAAAGATTTAGATCCTAACTACTGCCTACCTTCACTATGGGGCACAGCGACGTCCCATGCCAGAGGCTCTATAAATATTTTAGAAAGAACAGGCAGAAAGAAAAGGAAAGTTTCCGCACAAGTCTCTTCTAACAACACGCACCCAAAATCTGCACAGCAGGGCTCCTTCGTGGACTGGCCGAGACCCAGAAAACCCATCCCAGCTTCCCGCAATCCAGAGAACATGGGGCGGGCAAAGTGGATATTTTGCCAATAGTAACAATGACGATAATTACAGTAATGATCACAACCAACACTCACCGGGTGCTTCCGCTACGCTGCACACTGTTATCCATGCCTTCCATAAATGCACACATTTAATAACCTCAGCAGCTCTCAGAAGTGGGTGCTCTTATCAGTCCCATTTTACGCCTGAGGAAACTTTCAATTTAAATAGAATTTTTGGAGCTTCCAAGAATTTCAAAGTTATCTAATTTTCCCATACACTTATAATTTAGAGAGAGGCAGATGGCACGCTTTTGGAAAAGCACGCATGCAAATATAGACATACGCATACATACGTAGATCTCACCATAATACAGATGGGCAAACTGACACTTAATGGGGTAAGGGTTACAGTAAATTGATCTGAGCAGCTAATCTGAGGCCCAAACTTAAAATAATTCAATGGTACTATTGGCAATAGCCAAAAAGGTAAAACAACTCAAACGTTCATCAAATGAAGGATGGATAAATAAAATGTGGCATTTGTTGTTACTGTTCAGTCGCTAAGTTGTGTCCAACTCTTTGTGACCCCATGGACTGCAGCACACCAGGCTCCCCTGTTCTTCACTGTCTCCTGGAGTTTGCTCAAATTCATGTCCATTGAGTCAGTGATGCTATCTAATCATCTCATCCTCTGCCAACTCCTTCTCCTTTTGCCTTCAATCTTTCCATCCAATCCGCCTTAAAGCATCAGGGTCTTTCCAATGAGTCAGCTCTTTGCATCTGGTGGCCAAAGCACTGGAGCTTTGGTTTCAGCAACAGTCCTTCCAATGCATATCCAAACAATATTATTTGGCATGAAAAAGAATAAAATTCTGACACATGCCACAATGTGAGTGAATCTTGAAAACAGGATGCTAAGTGAAATATGCTCGGCACAAAAGGTCATGTGTTTTATGTTTCTATTTATAGGAAGTGATCAGAAAAAGCAAATCCATAAAGACAGAAAACAGATAGGTGTTTGCCATGAGCTGAGGGGGCGGTAAGATGAGTGTCTACTTAATGGAGCACAGAGTATCCTTTCAAGTTGGATTAGAAAGTTCTGGAACTAGATAGTGGTGATGATTACACAACACTGTCAATGTAGTTAATACCACTAAATTGCACACTTTTAAATGGTTGAAATAATAAACTGTGGGCTATGTATATTTTATCACAATAAAAAATGATTTAATGCCTTTCTCATTGTACCTGGGTAAAATCCAGATTCTTTATCTTGGTTTACAAGAACCTTCCAAATCTAGCCTCTCCACTTACACACTCTGGTTCTTTCTCAACTCCTACTACCTACTTTTCCCATCGCACCCAGACCTGGAGTGTGGCTGCTCCCTGCCGAGCCATGCGTCACCCTGCCGCATCTTGCATCCTTAAGGAAGCCCTGCCCAGAGCTCCCCCCTTCCCCCCCACACTTTCTGTGCAAAGAGAAGAGCCACTTGTCCTTCAGGACTCAACTCAGCACAGCCTCCTGGGATGTCTGCCACTGAGCCCCTCAGAGAAGTGTCTCCTGTCGACACTTTTACATACCGTGCAGGTACGACTACCACGGTACTCATCACAGAGTGTATTACTCATCATAATGTATGGTTTCAGACAAGAATGGAGCACTGAGTGCTGGTTAAAAATATAGGCTTTGGAGTCACTGGGCCACCATTCATATCATAATTCTACCTGCTGTGTGAAAGGGAAAAAAATGTTAGTTGCTCAGTCATGTCCGACTCTGTGTGACTCCGTGGACTGTAGCCTGCCAGGTTCCTCTGTCCGGGTAAGAACACTGGGGTGGATAGCCATTCCCTTCTCCAGGGGATCTTCCCAACCCAGGGATCAAACCCAGGTCTCCTGCATTGGCAGGTAGATTCTTTACCATCTGAGCCACCAGAGCTGTGTGAGCATGGACACATTATTTAACCACTTTGTGCCTTAGTCACTTCACTGGTAAAAAGAGGGCTAATAATAATGTTTGATGTGAGGATGAAACACAGAAATACATAGACAACTTTGAGAACAACATCTTGTCCCTCCCAAGCACCCAGTAAACATTAGTGTCATTATTATCCCCTTCGTCATCTTCTGCCCTCTGCCCAGCACAGGACCTGCACACCAGCACATGCCCAAGAAAGGTACATGTTAAAGGAAGTTAATGATCCAACTGCTCTGTTCCTCTCACTTTACTGATGGGGAAAATGGGGCTCAAACCTGAAAGTGATTTGTCAGTCCTGCAACCAAATGGAGGCAGAAGGAGATCAAGGACTTCCTGTGTCAAATCCTCACTAGGACACGGCGGGGCAACATTCCATCATGTTTTCATGGACATGGGCCATCCACCTTACAAACCCAATCATGCAGCCCAAGTAAAACTGACCAACGAGAGAGAAGACAGCGGTACACTCAGCTGCCACCTCTCAGCACTTAACGACTTCCTTTGCTTCATAACAAGAGCTTGAAATATCAGCAGGCAAGCTATAAAGAGAAAAAATAACGCAGAATTTAACTGAGGGCCTGTGAGCCAGTCAGTGGGGCTCCCTCTCCTGGGGAGGATGATGCACGAGCTGTCGGAGATAAGACTTCGGTCGTGCATATGTAAGCAGAGCATAGAGAGCAGGGGGCACTCAGGGAGTCCCTTCTGCCACCACCAAATGGGAAACCTCATAGATCAAACCACAGAATAAATGAGGGCGTTAAGCCTTCAGAAACCCTTGGATTTGTACTTGATATGCCAAGATTCCTACTTAAATTAGCCCCTCCTTAAATGATTTTTGTTGTTGCTTTCAAAAAAAGTCACTCTTTGATCCTAAAGGTCTTCAATGGGAGAGACTTTGGGCCATAGTTTTAAAAACTCACAGCAGTATTTATGGAATCCTTAGCACATACGTGCCAAGTACTTAACACAGGGCTTCACTTACATGAACCCACTTAATCTTTATAAAAATCCTATAAGGTACAAACTATTATCAGCCTTGTTACATAGATGTTAGGTGAACCAACAAGATGACATGCGAGGAGGTAGTGGATTTGGTGGTTAAACTCAGGAATCTAAGTCCAGTTGAAGGAATGTAGTCATATAAACAAGGCTGTTGTCTTGCAGTGTCCTTGAGAGAATAAAGAGAAGCAAAATGGGAAGTTCTAACATCCACAGTGGCTCCTGACACCAATGGAATGCCCGAAGCTACAAGCCATCTTATCCCCTGAACTTGTAAGAGGCAGCTCCAAGAGCCCTCTGAGGAGCTGGCTGAAGAGTTAATAGCTATTTGATGGACACCCACCACTATATTACAAATGGTTGGGAGCAAAATAAATGCAAATGAAGCCACGGGGGCAGAAAACCAGCCTTCCCAAGTGTATCCTGCCTGCATTGAAATGCCCTGGTTCTATCCCTGAACTTAATATTTCATGCAAAAGGCAACTCTGAGATTACCACTCCAAGAAACCCAGGGGAGGACAATCAGGATGACAAATGGAACCCTCCCCCTTGTAGCTCAGAAATGCCAAGAGGTGTGGGTGATGGGCTGAAATCCCTAAACAAACCAGAGGAGTGAGCCTGTGACTGAAGCTGATTAATGGACAGAGAGGGCCAGGCCTCACCTTTATTTACATTGCTTGGAGCACATAAACTCCAAGAAAATTTAGTGTTTTAATTTGGGCATCTGGCTTGTGCTTTTGTCTTTTTTTCTTAAATCATTCTCGTCTATACACATTTGAAAATAAGACTAAACTACAGACCCCATACTGGAGGGCTCCTCTGTTTCTCAGTTGCCTGGTTCAGATGGTGAGTCTTGCCAGGGAACAGACAGGAAGTGTTTATGGTGCATAAAGGGTTTTGCTGGGAGCTGCAGCATGGATTGTGCATTAGCGTGGACACTGAACGAGGCGCCTGTGGGATCACAGGGCCAGGTACTGGACAGGAGGACACCACCACCAGTCTAGCCTGGACTCTGCTACAAAGTGCTACGTGGCCTCAGTCACCTCACTGTGCTTTCTGACCTCCGTTTGTCCAACTGCAAAACAAAGCCCAGATGAGGTCCTCAACCTCCCTTCCAGTATAGCAGACACATTCCGTGATTCCATAACCCACGAGAGGGCTTTCTCTGGGACCACCTTCTCTCCATCCCAGGTTTCAAGTCTCTCTCCTAACAGGGCTACGGCAGAGTCACAGGCTTATATTATCTCTGCTTAAGCCAGGAAAGACAACATTCCCCCAAACAATCTATGCTATTCTTTAAGGTGGATCTGATTTTCTTCGGGATACTGTTAAAGGTCACAAGGTATGGAAACTCAGAAACAGGAGGACCTTCAGCCAGGTCTCCTCCAATGGGCTCATTTTGACTGAGCCAGTGCTCCAGCGCCTGCACAGCTTCCTAGAAGGCCTCTCTCAAGTCATGGCAATGGAGGTGGGACTGCTGGACCCTGGTCTCTGCTCAGATAGTCGGCATTACAAATCAGGGTGGAGGCTGGAGATTCCCTTTCTGTTACTTCCTAGTCTCAAGTACAGTCAGGGTTAGCGTCGAGTCCTCTTGGTCGTCTGTTGGGTCTTTCCCCCATTGTTCTCTCCTCTTCGGGCTTCCAGGAAAAGGTGAGCACCTTACACATCCTAGTATCCCAGTGCCCAGCACCAGGCTCCATCAATCAGAAAACGTGCCGACCGGACGCTAACTGAGCCAACACAGCACAGCTCAGACCCACCCCGGTGCCTGCTGGGAGGCTATACGCCTACGCACGTTTACGGCACTCACTTACGAACTGTACGACACTTCCGGAGGACGCGGCAAGTACCAAATGGTGTGCTCGGCTTCCCGATGCACCCTCTCCTGAGATCTTGAAGCTCTGGGGTGTTGAGCTTAGTGTTATCCCTAGAAGCAAACTGAGGGCTAGACTGTATAGCAGCTTGCCCACCACACACAGCTAATACGAGTTAGAAGAATAGGATATGCATCCAGGCGATGGACTAGAGATTTCTATCCCACGCTATAAACTTACCTGTGTCTGCATCTTGGTTTGTTTAAACATGTCATTACAGTGAAAGCCAGTGAGACCCTTTCCTAGTCATTACTGCCTCTCAGCTATCTCTGCATTATACCCAGATGACAGCATACTGTTGCCGCTAAACTTGTCTGATGGCCCATCTGAATGCAAAACACAAGAAAGGGAAGATCACATTTGGTATTCCGCCTATTTTTTCTCTGGAACCCTTTTTTTTTTTTTTGCCTTGCCATGCTGTTATCTTAGTTCCCCCAACCAAGGATCAAACCCGGGGCCCCCTGAAGTGGAAGTGGAGAGTCTTAACCACTGGACCACAAAGGAAGTCCCTTCTCTGGAACTTCTAAACCCAGTGTGGGAGTGGCTTTTCCAACAGGCCTGGCAGATGGTCATCCAGGCTCTAGTGATGACCACGTCCCTCTGGACTGCTCTCATCCCTAGCAAGGCTGACCTTCGCTAACTGGAAACTTGACTCTCTCAAATGTTCCTTCATAAGTCCCAGGTGACCCACCAGCTAAATATCAACCAAACACAAAAGAAAAGAAATGAAAACCACTTACTGGGTCTTCCAGGTGATTTTAATTGCAGGTAATAAACCACTGTTAAAAGGAAGGTTTATAATAAGAGGATGCCTACTAGTTTAGGGTGTTTTCAGTGGAACAGCGAAATGATTTTGTAAATGCCATCTTCTATAATAAACCTGAATGCTGCTGGAGAGATTAGGCCATTATCCAGTGCTGGCATAAATGAGAAAATGATATGATGGATCACATGCTTGAGGGGTTTTAGGAATTAGATGGAGATGGGGCAGGATGATGCTAGTTAGCGATGGCAGTTGGCCAATCAAATCATATTGCCTGAAATCTAGTTTAGGGCCAATTCTGTTATTCTGACTATAACTGGTACTCTCCAATATTCATACCAGGAAGTCACTGTAGAAATGTTTCTCTAAATAAAGATGAGTTTTCTTAAAGCCTAGGGCCCAAATCATAGATTTATCTGTTTGTGTCACAGTGAGGCAGAGTTTGAGGAATGGAAGAATACCTTAAAATCAGAAGACTCAAAGACCTGGGGCATAATTTTTCAAGACCCTTATCAAAAACACCTAACTGCACACAGCATTGCTGAGAATGGCATCGCACAGGGCTGAACACACATGTCCAGCAGATGCATTCTACAGCCACAGTTCTCAAGCTGTGGGCCACAGACACTCTGGGTGGCCAGAGAGAGTGACTTATAGGAAGTCCCAAATCCACATGTGTCCAATGTGCTGCCTGTGGAAAGAATGAATCATTTTTATTACATATATGTACCATTATCTTTCAAATACATGCAAATGCAGAAGCACCAGCCACTTGATAATGCTACCGAATTCAATGCATTCTTTTGCATTTATGTATTTTCTCAGAGAGGTAAGACAAAAAATACAACTACTAATATGTAGGGGCCAGAATTCATTGAAAATGCCCCACTGCTCACTCTCTCTCTCTGGCATTAAAAACAGTATATGTGAAAACTGGGACGGAACCATTGCACCACTGGAAATATGGATGACAAAACATAAATCCGGATGTAAATTGAATAGCCATCTTGGCTAAAGTTTAAACCACTGAAAACTGGCCCCTGGATAATGTTAGAAGCATGCATGCTCATGAGAGAAGTGATGATTTTGTTGATATTAGTTTGAAGTAAATTATCTGTTTTCTCTGAATAACACCCACTACCTCAGCCTGCCAGCCTTTGTGAGTTAAGACTTTCAGTCCTTAACCATCCCTGTTCATTTATATTGTAAATATCCCTATGATTTCTCATATGAACCATTTAAGAATTCTGACCATGACCTCAAATACAAGTCTAGGTACACGTGTGTTTCAAGGGCTGGAAACTATACTCAGCAGGGCATCATGGGAAGCCTGGCTCCTTCCAGGAGAACTACCTCTAAGAAACACAGAAATATTAAGAGAAAGACCTGGAATCTGGAAAAAAAAGAAATCCAATCTTGAACCTTTGGGGGACAGAAATTGACTGAAGAAAGGAAGAGAATTTCATTCAAAGGGAGGAGAATTCAGAGTTCAATATGCTATTAATAAAGAAGAGTTCTATCTATTGAACCCCGAAGTCCACCAAGCTTCATGCCAGGTGCACTACGTGTTATTCCATTAACTCAGGGAGTAATTTCCCCCCAGGAAAAAACACACTGGGCAATGTCTAAAGACTTTTTTGGTTATCACATTATAGGGGTACTACCATCATCTAGTGATGGAGACCAGTGCGTGTGTGTTCATTCACTCAATCATGTCCAACTCTCCGCGACTCTATGGACTGTAGCCTGCCTGTCCATAGGATTTTCCCAGCAAGAATACTGCAGTGGGTTAGTATTTCCTCCTCTAGCGGATCTTCCCAACCCAGGGATTGAACCCACATCCCCTGCATTGCAAGTGGATTCTTTCACCACTGAGCCAACAGGGAAGCCCGATACAGAGACTGGGGATGCTGACAGATCAACCCACACAGCAAAGAATTTGAGAAACCCTGCACTAAACCATCTTAATCACTTCCTCAAGGAGAAAGCATCAGCCTCTTGTCACAGAGGAGGAAACTGAGAGCTGCAATGTCCCACAGTCTGTTATATCTCCAGGACTTGGATCAGATCTGTTTCACCTCTTTAAGCCCATATGGGGCTTCCCAGGTAGCACTAGTGATAATCTGCCTGCCAATGTAGGAGACATAAGAGACTCGGGTTCAAGCCCTGGGCTAGGAAGATCCCCTGGAGAAGGAAATGGCAATCCACTCCAGTATTCTTGCCTGGAGAATCCCATGGTGGGCTACAGCTCACGGGGTTGCAAAGAGTTGGGCGTGACTGAAGTGACTTAGCACAGCACAAGCCCATATATCTGCTATATTATACTGAAGATGGAAATGATCTCATTTCATAAATAAGGAAACTGAGGCTCAGATGTCAAGTGTCTTGCCTGTATCTCACTGTTAACTGGTGGTTCTTTGTCTCTTCATAGTTCTTTTAAGGTCTGTGATGATGACTAAACACAAGTGACTTCACCTCTAATCACGAAGCTGCTAACAAATGTTTCTTTCTCTTGTCCATTAACTGTTACACCCCTAGTAATTAACTTTTTGTTTCTGCTCCTTTAACACTGTAATCTAGTGGCTTTATTGCTCACATCTAACTTGTTAGCTTAATCAATAATTATTAAGCTCCTTCTGTATGCTAAGCACTGTAAAGTTGCTGGACACAAACGGGGCAGAAGGCAAATGGAAGAGAACTACAAGTTCAAGGGGTTGACAAACTAGAGCCCAAAGGGTGCCTGCTTTTGTAAATAAAGTTTTATTGAAACACAACCACACCCATTAATTTGCCTATTATCTATGACTGCTTTCACATTACAGCAGCAGGTCTGAGGAATTATAATAGATAACCTTTATTCCTCAAAGACTATAATATTTACTATCTGGCCCTTGACAAAAAAGCTTGCTAGCTCTTATCCTGGATATTGTTACTTTACTTATTTAACTTATATGCAGAATACATCATATGAAATGCTGGACTGGATGACTCACAAACTGGAATCAGGATTGCTGGGAGAGATGTCAACAACCTCAGATATGCAGATGATACCATTCTAATGGCAGAAAGCTAAGAGGAACCAAAGAGCCTCTTGATGAGTGTGAAAAAGAGTGAAAAAGCTGGCTTAAAACTCAACGTTCAAAAACCAAGATCATGGCATCTGGTCCCATCACTCATGGCAAGTAGAAGGCAAAAAAGTAGAAGCAGTGATAAATTTTCTTTTCTTGGGCTCCAAAATCACTGAGGCTGGTGACTGCAGCCATGAAATTGGAAGACGCTTGCTTTTTGGAAGGAAAGCTATGACAAACATAGACAACGTATTAAAAAAGCAAAAACATCACTTTGCAAAGGTCTGTATAACCTAAACTATGGTTTTTCCAGTGGTCATATACGGATGTAAGAGTTGGACCATAGAAAAGACTGAGCACCTAAGAATTGACGCTTTCAAACTGTGGTGCTGGAGAGGACTCTTGGGAGTCCCCTGGATTGCAAGATCAAACCAGTCAATCCTAGAGGAAATCAACCCTGAATGTTCACTGGAAGGACTGATGCTGAATCTGTAGCTCCAATACTTTGACCACCTGATGCGAGGAGCCAACTTATCTGAAAAGACTGATAATGGAAAAGACTGAAGACAGAAGGAGAAGAGAGTGACAGAGGATGAGATGGTTGGATAGTGTCACTGACTCAATGGACGTGAACTTGAGCAAACTCTGAGAGATAGTGGAGGATAGAGGAGCCTGGCATGCTGTAGTCCATGGGATCTTAAAGCGTCAGACTCAACTTAGCAACTGAACAGCAACAACAATCCTAGCTCCATCATTCAAGCCACAAGAGCAGGCAATGAAGTGAACTCCGAGCAGAATCAGGAAGTGCTTTCTTTCATGTCCTGTGCAATATTATCTCTTGGCAGAGGTGGGAATCCTAAGTGTTTAATGCTAATACAAATCTAAAACTTAAAAGTACCAAAACATTTTGATCCTTAAAAATATTCTCTGCTTTTCTAGAGCCTACTATAAATAGATCTTCAAATGAAGTTCAAATGTATATTATTTCCATTTTGCTGTCAGAGGTTTGAGAAGCCTTTAGTGACTGTTCCTCATCACATTGAAATGAAACAGAGATCAGACTCCCAGCCATTGCATTAGCTGCTCTGGTGTCAGTTAACCACAGTGGGCTGTCTGCTGAGCTTCAGAGGCTCCGGGCTGATCTTCCCCTTGGGTGCAGAGCAAAAGACCCCATTCTAATTTTCCCTGAGTTTTCTGCCACACTGTTGGACTCTGGTCTGTGGATGAAATTCCACTGATCTGAGTACAAGGTCTAGATGTGAACTTGGAACGGCAGGAGGTTCCCCCAACTACTCAGGTAGTTAGAGCCACAGCAGAAGTGAGAACACGCGCCTACACACCCAGCAGGTGGAGAATTTAAACCAACATGCTTTGGTTAGTTGTTCATTCAAAGACTCTGATAAAGGAGACCCTGGAGGTTTCAGAGTCTCCCTGAAGGGACAATGAAGAGAAAGAAATTAGTCAGATTTACTGTGATGGCTACATCCTGCCCCCAACACTCAGAGAGAACACACACCCACATGCTAAGGCCTCACAGTTGTGCTTCCCACATTCAGAAATCCTAAATGGTAGTGATGTCAAGTGCAAAAAACTGTCCTCAATGTGGGAGTCATTCCAGATCTAGTTGATCAAGACAAATAGGAAATTCCCCTGGTGCAAACCTGCTCTGGTTTACAGGTCCCGTTCACTGGAAGGACTGATGCTAAAGCTGAAACTCCCAATACTTTGGCCACCTCATGCGAAGAGTTGACTCACTGGAAAAGACTCTGATGCTGGGAGGGATTGGGGGCGGGAGGAGAAGGGGACGACAGAGAATGAGATGGCTGGATGGCATCACTGACTTGATGGACATGAGTTTGAGTGAACTCCAGGAGTTGGTGATGGACAGGGAGGCCTGGTGCGCTGTGATTCATGGGGTCGCAAAGAGTCGGACATGACTGAGTGATTGAACTGAACTGCGTTAAGTGAGGCTGTGTGCTGTGCTTAGTCCCTCAGTCGTGTCCAACTCTTTGCAACCCCATGGACTATAGCCTGCCAGGCTCCTCTGTCCATGGGGATTCTCCAGGCAAGAATACTGGAGTGGGTTGCTATGCCCTCCTCCAAGGGATCTTCCTGACACAGGAACTGAACCCAGGTCTCCCACATTGCAGGTGGATTCTTTACCGTTGAGCCACCAGTGAAGCGTTTAAGGGAGGCTAGAAGAAGAGAAAGTCTAAGCTAAGGCATGAATAAGATAGGTCATTAAAAGAGAAATCAAGTGATTGTAAATCCCCACAGAGATGATGGAAGAACATAATGTAAAAAAAATAAGACTAAATCTGTAAAACTGATTGTCCTTTCACCATGGAAAGACACTGGACATGGAGGCTCAGAGTATGAGAGCACGGTCTTGGGGTGATGGTGTAACTATCCAGGCCTTAAAAGACAGAGGGCCCATGCTCAAGCAGGAGTGGCCAGGACTTCCCTCATGATCCAGTGGTTAAGAATCTGCCTGTCAATGCAGGGGACATGGGTTCAACCCCTGGTCTGGGAAGATCCTACATGCCACGGGGCAGCTAAGCCTGTGAGTTGCAACCACTGAAGCCCGCATGCCCTAGAGCCCGTGCTGTGCAGCAAGAGAGCCCACCACAATGAGAAGCCTGTGCACCACAATGAGAGAGTAGCCCCTGCTCGCGTAACTAGAGAAAATCTGCACATAGCAATGAAGACCCAGCACAGCCAGAAACAAACAAATAAATATTTTTAAAAGGGAGATAAAGGTCAAGGCAAGGTCAGACCTCACCCCATCAAAAGTTCTGGAGCCGCCCTCTGCCACCATTGTGCAGTCACAGTGGGATCTTACAGTGGGAGAAACAGGAGAATTTGGTTCAATGACCAACTCAACAATCTTGAACAAATCAGCTTAAATCGCTGTGCCTCAGTTTCCTTATTTGAGAACTAGATTGCTGTGTCTACCTCAATTCCACCCTATGGTCCAGCGGGTAGGATCCACAGAGACATTGCCTATGAAAGTCTTTGTATGCTACAAAGATCTGGGTAGAGTAAACTCTAGTGCTTCCCTAGCAACTCCTGGGTGCAGATGAAGAAGAGTGGGTGAAGGCAGCAGAAGCCTGGAAAAAGGATTCTGAGCCTTGGCTTTGTGAATGGAGGATGCTAGCCAGAGCCTTTGCTTTCGAGGCAAAGTAATAACACTGAAAGTGTTGAAGGATGGGTTTTGAGTTATCCCATGGTGGAACGAGCGCTTCCGGTGGCTCAGTAGTAAAGAATCTGCCTGTAATGCTGGAGACTCGGGAGACCAGAGGTTTGAGCCCCAGATTGGGAAGAGCCCCTGGAAGAGGAAATGGCCACCTGCTTCAGTATTCTTGCCTGGACAACCCCAGGGACAGAGAAGCCTAGCAGGCTACAGTCCACGGGATCACAAAGAATCAGACACAAATGAGCAACTAGAGCACGTACACATGGTGGGATCAGCCCATGCGTTAACCAGCTGACTTTTAACAAGGTTCTGTTCTGTTGGTTGATGATAATGATCCACACTGTAGAAAAGCCAACCAGGAATTATGCTCCTTCTTCAGAGGACATCTATTAAGACTTAAACATGCCTCCTTGCAGGGTTACCTGGTACCAAGTCAAACTATGAACAGAGCAATCAGAGAATGTCTGCTAGCCAACGGGCTGACAGTCTCCACAAAATGGCTTTTCTGTTGATTCTCAAATCTAAGATGTGTCAAAAGATAGTCCCTTTTTTTTCTCACTTCATATAGTAAACCTTGTTGGAACAGGCAAAGCAATCCACTTGATGAATGCATTAATTAAGATAATCAATATACATGTAATCACAGGTCAGTTCTCCTCAGCCATCATTCATCAAGCTCTATGGTACCACAATTGCACTCTCCAGGGTCAGTATCAAATTTCTAAATTTCATATCTTGCTATCTTCAGTAAATAGTGAACACAGAATTTCAAATGGCAAAAATGATGGGGAAAGGGTGACCTAAATCCCACTGTGTTCCAAATTGCACTAACTGAATTAAACACACCATCCTCAGTGGTTTTAAAAAAATTCAACCTAATCAAGGAAAGTGAGCTACGTTGCAGCTGATAAGAAGCCCCAGTCTTGACCAGGAAGATAATACAGGGGGTGAGCAGAGCTACACCTGTATTAAAATTCATATCTTTTCTTTGGAGGAAAAAAACAACTATTATTCAGGATCTAAACCCTGTGTCATTCACATCTTCCTTCTTTGGGGGAGAAAGTCTCAGCCAGGAGCTATTCTCTGCAGGATCCAATCCCAACCTACCCCCAAAGTTGCACTTTTTAATAATCTCTCATGGTCAGTTTAACCTTAGTAGGGAAATCAATGTATTTTCCCAGCATGCTTTTATTACATATTGCCACTGTCATGTACCTCTGTGAAGCCTTCTGTATTTGTCACTCCATCATCTATTTTCCCATTACACCTGTCTAGACCTTTATTATAAAATGTAATTATATTTCTATGTCAGTCACACCTACTAAACTGCGAGCGCCAGGATAGCTTGCTCCATATCTTATTAAATCTCTGGTCCTTGAACCTATGTACCTAATCTCTCAAAACAGATGGAGACGGAGAGGAGAGATGGGGAAAAGAAGAAAAGGAAAAAGAAGAAGGGGAGTGGGTAAGTAGCTCTGCAGGCAAAAAAGACGAAACCATCGTCCTGGCATTTCCTTGTGCCGCTTGCCTGGTATCTCGATATTTTGTTGTAGAGAAGCAGGTGGGCTCCAGGGTCAGCTGAACCTGTATTTCAATCCCGCAGATGACCATGGTCTAGAGCGTGGAAAAACAATGAAACAGTTCTGAGCCTCAGTTTGTTCATTTGTAGAATGGAGATAAGAACATTATCCAACTCACTGTGATAGGAAAGTAGATGAAACAGTGTTATCAATCACACTGCGCAGTCTGGGAGAGTCAGGAAAAAAGCCTCAACAGATACTGGCTATTGCTATCACTGTGCTCTTGGATGACCTCCAAGATCTCTGCAGCTCCCCAGTTCTGCTCCTGGAACATCCCTTTTCCTCAAAATGAGTCAAGCCCCTGTTAAGAAGGTCTGGGGTCCACTGTCCCCTTTCCCAGACAGTTCAGTCCTCTCAGGGACTCTCTGCAGCCTAAGCCTAGCAGCCAGGCAGAGAGAAGAAAGATTCTCACATTTGAACATGGCTGTGCCACTGAGCTGCCCTGTTACCTCTGGCCAGATCCCTTTCTAGCTACAGACTCCCTAGCAGTGACAAAGCATATTTTGTTCTGTGGAGTTCTAAGGATTTTGATGAATGACTTAGTGTCTGACATGCAAATCCTAACTACAGCTACCACAATGCCAGCTTTAGAACAAAAATGATTTCTTGGACAGTAATGGGAAAAACTACGTAAAGTTGCACAACATCCTAGCTGGGACAGCAGGCAATCTCTGGAGTCACATTTACTTGGGTTCATCCCCTGGTTCTGCCACTTGCTAGCTTGGTGACCCTGGGCAAGTCACATAACCTTTCTGGGCCTCAACTTTCTCATGTGTAAGGTGGCAAACCCAGTACTTACCTCGGAAGGTAGCTTAAAGGATGAATTGAGAGACTACAGGAAAAGGATTTAGAACATGTTAGTGTTGACATGTGTCAAATAAATACTCAATTAAAACCATGTGTCATTAAACCTAGACAGCATATTAAAAAGCAGAGACATCACTTTGCTGATAAAGGTCTGTATCATTAAACCTATGATTTTTCCAGCAGTCATATGTGGATGTGAGAGTTGGACTCTAAAGAAGGATGAGTGCTGAAGAATGGGTGCTTTCAAACTGTAGTGCTGGAGAAGACTCTTGAGAGTCCCTTGGACTGCACGGAGATCAAACCAGTCAATCTTGAAGGAAAGCAATCCTGAATATTCATTGGAAGGACTGACGCTGATGTGCCAATACTTTGGCCACCTGATGTGAAGAGCTGACTCACTGGAAAAGACCCTGATGCTGGGAAAAGACTGAAGGCAAAAGAAGAGGGCAGCAGAGGATGAGATGTTTAGACAGCATCACTGACTCAATGGACATGAATTTGAGCAAACTCTGGGAGATAGTGAAGGATGGGGGGCCTGGAGTGCTTCAGTCCATGGGGACACAAAGAGTTGGACATGACTGAGCAACTGAACAACAATCATTAAACCAATGAGCTTCATGTAAAAACATGACAAAGTCTGCACATTCGATAATTCAGTGATTGAGGATTCATTCATTCATTTATTCAATAATCATTTACTGAGCTCTTGCTATGTGCCAGGCACTGTTCTAGGTGCTGCAAAAGGAGCAGAAAACAAAGCATATGAAACTCTCTGCTCTACAGAGTTAGCGTTCTAAGATTCACAACTGGGGTCCCTTTAGTCTGTGGCATAAAAAATGGTATGATGTGGCCCCCAGGGGATATCTGGCAACATCTAGAGACACTGTGCATTGTTGCAACTGGTGTGTGGAAGGTCTACTGACAGCTGGTGGGCAGAGGACAGGGATGCTGCTAAACACCCCACAGGGCACACAATGGCCCTCCAACAAAGGATTATCCTGCCCCAAATGACAACAATGCCAAGGCTGGGAAACCCTAGCATAAAGGAATCTGTGAGTGGCTATACGTCTTTTGCTGGGCATGGTCCTGGGCCATTGGAGACCACTGAGGTCACTAGGAGAGAACCTAGGAAAGGGAAATGTATGACCAGGAGGGAGAAAAACAAGACTGCAGGATGCCAGTCATGCCTGGAATCATCCTTCCCAAGGAAGAAAGCATACAAAATCTAGGGAGTAGGAGGCCCCAATCCCTGGATAAAGTTGGTTCTTTTCATTGGTGACAAGTGACACTGGGGTTGCTAACCTTGCAAGTAGGACCCAATCCTCTCTTTGTCAGTTAACCTCACACCTAAGGAAAAGGTATTTCTGTTACCACAAGATGAGACGCAGGTTTTATCCCCAGGTAGGGAAGATCCTCTGGAGGAGGAAATGGCAACCCACTCCAGTATTCTTGCTGGGATAATCCCATGGATAGAGGAGTCTGGTGGGCTACAGTCCACGGGGCTGCAAAGAGCCGCACACCACTTAGGGACTGAGCATGAACAAGCATGAAGATTTCACATAAGGACCCAGGAACTAACATCAGTTTAGGGAAACATAATCAAAAATAGAGACAAGCCTATAGTTTCCTCAATCTTCCTAACAAACAAGGCAAAAGATGTTTCTGGTTTAGGAGACAACACAGTTTTAAACAGCAGAGAGATCTGATGGGTTTGAATTCCTGGATCACTCACTACCAGATGAGTGACCCTGAGCATCAAAGTGGGATGAGTTTAAGAGCAAGGACTCCAGAGCCAGAGCTTGCTTACTTAATGGCCCTTTGGCAAATAATAGGTCATTTTTTGTGCCTCAGCTTCTTCATACATAAAATGGGTGCGTTTGTTGTTGCTTAGTTGCTCTAAGTCATGTCCAACTCTTTGCAACCCCGTGGATTATAGCCCACAGGCCCCTCTGTTTATGGGATTTCCCAGGCAAAAATACTGGAGTGGGTTGCCATTTCCTTCTCCAAGGGATCTTCTTGACCCAGGGATCAAACCGTGTCTCCTGCATTGGTGGCAGATTCTTTGCCACTGAGCCACCAGGGAAGCCCCAGATACAGTGATACCTGCCACATAAGTCATTACAAAAGTTAAATGCATAAATTCAGAAAAGCACTTACAACAGTAGCTGTCTCCAAGTCAAGACTATGTCAAAGCTTGCTGTCCTCATCCCCATCGTAATCACTACTACGTGGTGGTAGACAGGTGAGTTAAGTTCTCTGAATTTCAGTCAGTTTCCTCTTGAGAATAATGGGCGTATCAGTTGTCACTTCATTGGGTTCCAGGTACAGCTATGCATGTTAGGCATCAGGAAAATACTTGACATGTTGTCTGTTGTTATTATTTATTGAAAAGTTTGACAAAGCACTGAAGCTAGTTCTCATGTAGTTCCACACGACACTACCTACCTTCATCGAAAAGGAAACTACAGGACATCAGAACACCGTGTGCCTTGAACACCCAGTGTCTTGTGATGTACCCAAGAGGTGAGCTCTGACAACCATAATGAAGTGCCAAAGGTGAGTGTACAGTATTAGCTCTGGACCCACCTTCCTTTAGAGAGTACTATGTTCTTAACGATTCACATTATTTCTTAATGATACACATCACATACTTCAAACAATCTGTAGAGCTGAGACAATATTGGGAATGGAGGTCCTTTATGCCTCCTTTTCCTCCAGCACTTGCTTTGGTGGAAGAGGAGAGGTTGTGGGGAGCTAGGCAGGCGGCTCCCCCTCTCATTTCTCTCTATCCTCCCAGCCTGTCTCCCCATCACAGAAGGTGCAGAGGCCTTGGGGGCACTTTGCTTGCAGACCTGCCTGTAGCAAGCTCCATCTGAGCTCTCGTGCTAGGGTCTCAGTTCATCGGGGGTAGAGGGGACAGGGGCTTTTCATAAGTGTGACCCAAAGGTCCAGCAAGGCCAAGTCAACAAAGACACTAAAGAACCCATGATGTCCCATCACACAGAAGCCACCTGCTCTAACAGTTGTTCTTGCCAAACTCATTAAAACTACATTCAGCATCTTTCATGTTTCCAGCAGCTTAGGATTCCAAGGGAGAAGCAAGCATGTCTACAGCGCACAGCCTTGAGTCTGCCACCTAGATCTGAGGTGCATCAAACAAGCAAGGATGTTCCAGACTCATTCAACCACATGCGGAGGAAGAAAAGATTCCTTTGCCTGGATTCCCTCCAGCTTCTTCACAGTCAAGATGGCCTGGTAGGGGACCTTGAGGCTGGTGACATGGGCCAGCAGGATGCTCACCTGTCCTGAGTTGTCAGGTATCATCTGCCACAATAGATGGTCACTCTCTTGGGTTAGGAAGATCCCCTGGGGAAGGAAACAGTAACTCATACCAATATTTTTGCCTGGGAAATCCCATGGACAGAGGAGCCTGGTGGGCTATAGTCTGCGGGGTCGCAAAGAGTTGGACACAACTGAGCGCACACATGCACACGCACTCCTGGCTTCAAAGAAGCTGTCTTTTCCTAAATGATTCTGCCTGAAGTTTCTTTGCCTGCATTTCAGATGACTAGGACATTGCAATGACTGCTGGTGGTGGCACCCCTGTCATCCCATGTGTTACTCACCCTAACATCCAGCCCAAACAGTATGGACTCATTTTCATTTACAAGATCACTTAAAAACCCATTTCTTGGCCTCAGCAGGCAGAACAAGTTCCACTCTTGCCTGATAGATGGCAGGGGGTAAGATGCCAAGCACTAATGCTCACACAAACCCATACTGGAAAAAGTCTGAAAAACACTGAGAAATTCATGTGGATTTCACTTGCCTTTGCTACATAACTCAGGAATAAATATAAATGAAATATGCAATGAATATGGCCAGGACCCCAGGCTCGACCTTCTGGACCCCATATGACTTGCATGGTAAGCCGGCAGCATTCCAACGAGCATTCCCCACCTGCCAAGTCCATCTGCTACAAGCTCACTGGCAGCCAAGAAGTCACAAATTATAACCTACAGGATTCCTCAAAAGTGCCAGCAGTCTTGGGGAGTAGAGAGGGTGAAGGCAGGGAGAGAACACGCCTTGTCTTGCATGGGGAGGATGTGTGATTAGGCTCCTATTATAAAAATCAGATTGGCTCAGACTTAGGATCAAAAAAGTTTTGAAAAACCTCGGTCAATCCTGAAATGCTGGAAGCATGAAATTAACCAGAACCAGAAACTTTACTTAAGGGGTCCTCCAAAGGTATTTTCCAAAGACAGTACAAAGATAGTAAATACTAGCTAATCAATAACTAATTTCATTCAGTCTGTACTGATCTGTACGTAATCTCTTGGTGACCATGCACGGTGATTTTCAGGAAGAATTTTGAAGTCCCATCTCATGACAGCCTACCAGATTATGAAAAGACAGACAAGTCTCTTATAGCCCATGGATATGACTGGAAAAACCAAGGCATGGGTTCTGGATGAGCTCTGTAACTTAGGGGTGAGCCAAGAGAAATCCCCAAGATTCCACTGCACTTAGTCTCATCCTCTCTACCACATGAAAATTCTCTTTCTCAAAAAAGATGAAAGTCTACTTGAGAAAACAAGAGTACACAGAGGCAGAATGAAGTGGGGAGGGGTTGCCAAAAGACAGAACTCATTTTGCAAAGCAACAGTGTCTAGCGTTTCTGCAGGCTATTCACACATTCAGTTCAGTCCCAAGGTAATTTATGCTTCACCAGTGGGTTTCCAGTGTTATCATAATGCTAGATAAGAGCCACCAGACCTGAAGTAACAGTCTATTTTAATGCCTAGGGAGAAAAATAAAATAAAACTTGCATCTATTTATGGAAATTTACAAAGGTGTAAGAAAATGACCCTTTTCCCCATCCTAATCTAACAGATGCAGTAGACAGTAAGCCCTCAATACCCACGAAAGATGCAATGAACGTTTCCACTTACACAGGCATACAAATACAACTATTTCCTTAAAAAACACAAAAATCACGGCAGTAGGAATGCATCCTACTGAGCATAGGTATTTCATGCTATATACAGCTAAATACCTATTTGCATTGGGTACCGTTCCGTTTCGTTGCTCAGTCGTGTCCGACTCTTTGCAACCTCGTGGACTGTAGCCTACCAGGCTTCTCCGTCCGTGGGATTCTCCAGGCAAGAATACTGGAGTGGGTTACCGTTTCCTTCTCCAGGGGATCTTCCCGACCCAGGGATCGAACCCGGGTCTCCCGCACTGGAGGCAGACGCTTTAACCTCTGAGCCACCAGGGAAGCCCAGTGGAGCTTAATTGTTTTATTCTATGCACAGCAAAGCAATCAATTGAATCTAATATTAGCCATTCATCAGATAAAACATTTTCAGAGAAACAAACTGCTATATTTTCCCCTCAAAGAACAGCAAGCATTTTTAAACACATTTCCCAGAGATGTTACGCTGAGGAAAACAGCTTAGAAATGTTACTTTAAACAAATCCGTTCTCTGGCTACCAACAACAAGACAAATTGGAACAAATGCTTGGCTCTGTTCTTTCCAAGCCTCCTTCTGTCCACCTGTCAAAGGCAGTCGTGACCTCACCTACCCAAGAGGCAGCTTTGGAGCCTTGAGAAGAGCCACCCTGCACGGATGCCCTGTGCTCCGCATGCCAGCATCCTCATTAGGGATTATCCGACTCACTTGAAGCTGGGAGAGAGAAGATGGGCTGGCTGCCAAGTGTTCTTTCAACACAGATTCTGAAAGAAGATCCTGCAAAGTGTCGAAAGCCCAGATTTTCAGCAGTTCACTTTCCAGACTCCGTTACGTAGCAACCATGCCCGCTCACAGAGGGTACCAACCAAGGTAATATTTTGTTTAAATGACACACTGCATTAACTCTCTAGGAAAACCCAAGTTTTCTTCATCGACTTACCTACTGTCAGATATCCTCACTGGAACAAAACATACACTGGTGGATTGGTGAGCTTGTTTAATTCATCAAAAATAAATTTTTTTAAAGTATCTGGAAATGGATCGAACAGTTTCTCAGCAGGGAGAGCAAAAGATGACTCCTCTTCCATTTGTGCTAATACTATTAAAAGGACATTAACATGCATTTCATATGTGCATAATGCCCGTTAGTTAAAAGTTAACATACAGTTGCATGATAGAGGATGAGATGGTTGGATGGCATCACTGACTCAATGGTCATGAGTTTGAGCAAGCTCTGGGAGTTGGTGAAGGACAGGGAAGCCTGACATGCTGCAGTCCATGGGGTTGCAAAGAGTTGGACACAGCTGAGCGACTGAACACTTGCATTTTGAAAGATACTGATTTCATTCAAATCTTTGATTTGAAAAGTGATAACTCAATAACAGTAAATACTCATGCACTTTGCACCAACACAGACCAAATTAGAACAGAAGACTAATTCGGAAGAACAGTCAGGAACCCCCAAGAACTGAGCTTCTGTGAGCCTTCCTGGAGGTATGTTACAAAGAAGCATAAGAAAGCCAATCAACCACACTTTGAAATTAACCCAAGAGAGCCCAGCCTTTCCCTTTAGGAACAGGAGAGCACTTAGCAGAAGACACTACCAGACCACCTCTGTTCCAGCACAACACTGCTACATGTCATGAGAACACAAAGCAAAACAAAATAAAAACAAACCCCAAAACACTCACGGAGGCTAAATAATGCGAAAGTACTGTATGAACGAATGGTTACTATATGTAAGTAAATGATGCCCCACTGAATGTATATGGGGGTCTTGTTTTCTTTTCAACTATCACATCAGTTTAAATTGACATCAATTTAGAGGACTATGTGGCCAACCATTAAGCTGAGTTAAAATCTTCAACATTTTATTTTCTGATTATAAAATCATTAAACTCTCCCAGTAAAGGTTTTGAAAAATACCAATGGTACACAGAGGAAAAATCAAAACCATCCTTCATCCAGCCACCCACAGACAGCCCCTGGCCTGGGGAGGCACGCGTCTCAGAATATGAGGGAGTTGCCGGTTTTGTGTGTTTTTAGGGATATCAAGAGATCCAAAAGCCATTTCCATTTCCACAGCCTTGTGCATTTTTGTAGGAAAAAAAGATAAAGGAAACAGCCCCCGATTGCTCCACTACAACAGTTTAACCATCAGCTAAGTATCACAGTTTCCAAGTTGAGTGTGTAGAGCATTGTGGCCCGACCTCCTTAGCGTGCTCAGACTGCACTAGACCCAGGACTCAGATAAAAGCCACTTAACTTTTCCTCGGCTGAGAAAGGGGCAGACGGTGGGAAATAAACCAGCATTGTTCTGTCTGCTTTACCATGGCTTTTGATTCTCAGCAAAACGCCAGTTTCTCTGCTATTTTTTAAGGCTGGAAGCACCCCTGCTGATAAAAAGTAAAGCCTGACCATGGAGTCTAACTTCTCTTTTTTGCCCAGGTGCCAGCAGAGAGCATCTTCCACACACAATGACATAACAAGGAATAAATGACAGAATAACCAGATACCCACCTTGAAAACTGTGCAGCAAGCACCATTCTCACAACACCTTCCCACCATGACGTCATGCTACTTTGGTACCAAATTATAGCCCCAATTCCTAGGACTCTTGACAGACCCCGGAAGTGCCAAGTTAAGATCTTAGTTGAACATAAACTGCTAACGTTCAAGCTTAACATCTCACACCAAAAAAAAAAAAAAAGCATGCCTACTGCAGGCAGGTAAGGAAGAAACAGAAGCTGACAGAGAAGGCATTCCTATGAAGCCAGACTCACTGGCTCTCTCTCAACACTTCGGAGAAGCCTTTGAAATAACAACAAAACCAGAAAATCCTTCTGGGCCACTGGTACCTCATACTTCATCAAGTGACATATTTACACAAGTGACCATCCTAGACTGGATTTTTTTTTTTTGTCACATCCAGGATTTCAGCAGTTTAGTTTGCAATCAAATGATATTAATAATCAGTGACAACTTTTCTTAAAGGGCAATTAGATAAAAAAAGAAAAGGGAAAAAAATCCTGAAAATCCATTCTGCACTTCTAATTCACAGAAAACAAACAGTATGGATTTTTTTTTTTTTCTTTTTGATGCTTCCTCCATCTTTAACCCTTGTATGAGGGTTTCAGAGCTTCAGCACTGTCAGTGTCAACACAGACTGTCCTTTTTCCCCTTCTCCTCCTAACTGCAAAGAGTCCCTTCAAGCAGCAGCTACCTGGAAACCCACCATGTACGACGCCTTCATTTCGCCAGAAGCCCATCATTCAGCCTTTGGGATCTAAGATTTCCCCCTGGAAAGTGCTCTCAGTGTTTATAATTGCTGGAAATTTAAACACCCTGCTGAGCACAGCATCTACTGTTGCACTGATATAATTCCACTGCCTGCGCGATCTCAAACGGGGAGAAAATAAAGTCCAGATGCAATCGAGACAAGGGATTTGGCATCCGTGGAGAAAAGTGCAAACCAGTCCAATCCTCTACCCCAAACGCGGCAGCAGAGCCTGGCGCTCCCTCTTGGGCAGTCGTTCCAAGGAAAGGAGCCTCCGGAACTGGGGGGAAGCTGTGGCATTCACCCCTGCAAAGGCCCGGGCATGAAAAGTTTGCCCACGGAGCTGGGAGCTGTGTACCATCTAAAGGGCACTTTCTGCTGCCGGGGGGGACCCGCCGGCTGCTTCTAGCTTGCGCTGGCCGGGGCCGGCGTGACCGTGTGAACCCGTGCACGCTGCGCCCGGGTTTTCGTTAATGACAGCAGACTGCAACTCCCAGCAGGGGAGCAGTACTGGCCACAGCCGGGCGGAAAGGGTTACGAGCCACAATGCAAGGCGGTTTCGCCACGGGCGTGGGGGGCAACGAGTCCCCGGGCACCTCCGGGTCCGGTCCGGGTCCGGCTCGCTCGCCTCTCCTCCGCCCCGGGCGCCAGGCGATGCCTACCTTGCGCGCTGTGCTGCTGGTTCTCCATGTTCGCCGCCGCCGAGTCCGCCGCCGCCGAGGCGCTGGCCGCCGCTCCCGGGCCCGGGCCGGGGCCGCCGCCGCCGCCGCTCAGTTCCGCCAGTCTCCGGTTGGTGGCCGTGAGTTCGGCTCGCAGGTTGGTCACCTCCTGGCTGGCCGACTGGACCGCCCCATCGATGCGGAGCGCGAGCTGCTTATTGTCTTCCATCATGCTCAGGATTTTGGCCTGGGGGCGAGAGAGGTGACAAAGAGCTGCATGATGCGCGGGGGCTGGGGGGCGCGCGGCCGGGCACCCCCGGCTCTACCTGTTGGGTCCCCCGCGGCCCGGCTTCCCCGAGCCCCGACCCCCAGGCACCGGCAGCGCCGGCTCCTCCGGCGCAGGAATGACAGCGGCGCTTCCAGCCCCAGCCGCGGCGGAGCGAGGCGGAGGGCTGGGGAGGGGGGAAGCGGGGAGGAGAAAGAGGAGGAGGAGCAGAGATCGCCGAGACCCCGGCGCGGAGAGCGACTCGGAGAAGGACACCGCGCGCCGCCCGGCACTCTTTCAATGGAGCCTACCATTCGCCGCGCGCTCGGGAGGGGGCCGGGACCCGGGGCGGGGGCGCCGCCTCGGCCTCCCGCGCCCCCAGCTCCGGGACACGCCCCCTCGTGGGGCGGGGGCGGCGGGCGGCGGCCCAGCGTGGGCCGAGGTGGCGCCCCTGGCGAGGGGTGGGGGGCGCCTGCTCCCAGGCCCGCTCTCGGTCCCCTCCCTGGAGCGGTGGGGCGGCCCCCGCCCTGGCGAACTCGCGCCTAGCGCTGGTGCAGGGACTGGGGAGGAGGTGGGTGCTTGGGAGAGAGGGGTGATCGGAAGAGGGGCCCCGGAGGGGAGCGGAGATGGAGCTCCGGGGGAGGGGGCTGCTTGCCCGCGCTCTGGAGTGGAGTTCTTGCTTAGCTGTTTCCTTCAAATGCCGCTAGGAATGTTCAGCGGGGAACTGGGCTACAGCCCCGCGTGCCTCTCACTGTCCACCACCACCCTACGCCACCCCACTCCACCTTCACCTCCAGCGCCCCAACCTGCGTTGTACCCCCTGCCTCCGAAGGGTCTCCCTTTCCTTCCCCAGGGTGGATCACTGGCGCTATGGCCTCCCCACGCCCGGAACCGGTGGGTGCATAGATCTGTGGCCTTAGCCAGTCTTAGACTTCTAAGCTGGGCTAAATATTGGGGAGCAAAAGGAATTCGGCCAGGAGAGAAGTCTGGAAGGCTCCGTGGGGCTTCCCTCTTCCTCCCCCTGCTAGGAGTGTGGAGGCCCCCCTGCCTCAGTTTACCTTGCTCCTTCTTCCTGGGAGAACAGAGGTAATCTTAAAGTGGATACACCCATCAAGTGCCTCTTTCTCCCTGAGGAGTACAGGCTTTGCATTTTTCACTGGGGCCCTGGATTCCAGCCACCAGAACTTGTTACCATAGCAAGCTTCGTTCCATGCAAATAGGACCATTTAAAACAGTCAGTGTAACCCGGAACAACCGAACAAGCCCGCACCACCATTCCAGCTGGGTCAACCTCAGGGGGACAGCTCAGAGCCAGTTGTAGGAGCTGAGGGTCTTCTGCAAGCCCTGGAGGTTGCTCATCCTCCAGATTCAGCAGCACTTGTTGGAAGCCTACTGTGTGCAAAGTACTCAGGATGCATTGTCATCTCTTTGAAGTAAGGATTATTGTTCCCAATTTGTTGTTGTTCATTCACTAAGTCACCTCTGACTCTTTGCATCCCCATGGACTACAACATGCCAGGCTTCCCTGTCCTTTACTGTCTCCCAGAGTTTGCTCAAATTCATGTTCATTGAGTCCGTGATGCTATCTAACCATCTCATCCTCTGCCACCCTCTTCTCCTTTTCCCAGTTTGGACATGAGGAAACTGAGGCTCTGGACAGGGTAAGCAGTTTACCCCAGGGACGCACAGAAATCAGGTGCAAGCAGGACTGGGAGTGAGTGTTAATTTGATTCTAGTTAGCCTCACTGTGCCTTGGGTGCCAGGTGTTTCGTTTTCTTTCCTTTTATATGGAACCATAAAAACCAGGAAAGGGAAGCATGGCATACTGCAGGCCGTGGGGTCGTAAAGAGTCGGACACGACTGAGCAACTGAACAACAAATAAACTGACTCTTGCTCTGTCCCCCTGTGAGGACTAACAAGCTTTTGTAAGAGGGCAGGACAGTGTTAATGGAGCTGTGACAGCAGGCTTAAGTTTTTACTCTGTGCACTCTACTCAGCTGACTGGCCAGCTGGCTCTTGAACCCCTGACCTTAGTCTCATTACCACAAGTTCTGACCCACTGGACCAACAAAGGGACTTAGACTACTTGGGTTTTGGTAAACCAGAATTTAGTTCTTTGAAGTATTTCAGTTTCATTATGGAGGAACCATCAAAAATAGAACTTTGTGGGTCCTCAAAAGGCAGGTGTGTTTTATGTTCAGCCTGTGTGCAAAACGGTTTGGTTCTTTAAATAGTTAAACATAGAACTACTCATAAGACCCAGCAATTCCACTCCTAGATATATACCACAGAGATAAAACAGATTTCAAAAAAAAGATTTGTTCACAAATGTTCACAGAAGCATTATTCACAACAGCTGGAAGGTGAAACCACCCAGATGTTTGTCAGCAGATGAATGCATAAACACATTTGGTATATCCATACAATGGAACATCACTCAGCTATGGAAAGGGATAAAGTACTGACACACACTACAATGTGGACCATCCTCAATAACATTCTGCTAAGTGAAGGAAGGCTTTGACTGTGTGGATCACAATAAACTGTGGAAAATTCTGAAAGAGATGGGAATATCAGACCACCTGACCTGCCTCTTGAGAAACCTGTATGCAGGTCAGGAAGCAACAATTAGACCTGGACATGGAACAACAGACTGGTTCCAAATATTAAGAGTATGTCAAGGCTGTATATTGTCACCCTGCGTATTTAACTTATATGCAGAGAACATCATGAGAAACACTGCACTGGAGGAAGCACAAGCTAGAATCAAGATTGCTGGGAGAAATATCAATAAACTCAGATATGCAGATGATGCCACCCTTATGGCAGAAAGCGAAGAAGAACTAAAGTGCCTCTTGATGAAGGTGAAAGAGGAGAGTGAAAAAGTTGGCTTGAAGCTCAACATTCAGAAAACTAAGATCATGGCATCTGATCCCATCCCTTCACGGCAAATAGATGGGAAAACAGTGGAAACAGTGTCAGACTTTATTTTTTGGGCTCCAGAATCACTGAAGACAGTGACTGCAGCCGTGAAATTAAGACGCTTACTCCTTGGAAGGAAAGTTATGACCAACCTAGACAGTATATTAAAAAGCAGAGACATTACTTTGCCAACCAAGGTCCATCTAGTCAAGGCTATGGTTTTTCCAGTGGTCATGTATGGATGTGAGAGTTGGACTGTGAAGAAAGCTGATCGCCGAAGAATTGATGCTTTTGAACTGTGGTGCTGGAGAAGACTCTTGAGAGTCCCTTGGACTGCAAGGAGATCCAACCAGTCCATCCTAAAGGAGATCAGCCCTGGTTGTTCATTGGAAGGACTGATGTTGAAGCTGAAACTCCAGTACTTTGGCCACCTGATGCAAAGAGCTGACTCATTTGAAAAGACCCTGTTGCTGGGAAAGATTGAGATCAGGAGAAGGGGACGACAGAGGATGAGATGGTTGGATGGCATCACCAACTCAATGGACATGGGTTTGGGTGAACTCCGGAAGTTGGTGATGTACAGGGAGACCTGGCATGCTGCGATTCATGGGGTTGCAAAGAGTCAGACATGACTGAGCGACTGAACTGAAGTGAAGGAAGCCAGACATAGAAGCTTACATTTTGTAGGATTTCATTGATATGAAATATCTAGAGTAGTAAATCTATGGAGACAGCAGATTTGTGGTTACCAGGAGTTGTGGGGAGGGGAGAGTGTGCAGAACTACTTAACAGAGACGGAGTTTTATTTCGGAGTGATGAAAATGTTTTGGAACTAGAGAGAGGTTGTGTTTGCACAACATTGTGAATGGACTGCTGCTGCTGCTGCTAAGTCACTTCAGTCGTGTCTGACTCTGTGCGACCCCATAGACAGCAGCCAACCAGGCTCTCCCGTCCCTGGGATTCTCCAGGCAAGAACACTGGAGTGGGTTGCCATTTTCTTCTCCAATGCGTGAAAGTGAAAACTGAAAGTGAAGTCGCTCAGTCGTGTCTGACTCTTCACAACCCCATGGACTGCAGCCCACCAGGCTCCTCCATCCATGGGATTTTCCAGGCAAGAGTACTTGAGTGGGGTGCCATCGCCTTCTCCGGTGAATGGACTAAACGTTATCTAATTGTTCACTTTAAAAAGATTGATTTGAGTCTTCCCTGGTGGTCCAGTGGTTAAGAATCCACCTTGCAATTCAGGGGATGCCAGTTTGATGCCTGGTCTGGGAGGATCCCATATGCCATGGGGCAACTTAGCCCATGAGCCACAACTACTGAGCCCACTCTCCCTACAGCCCGTGGTCTGTAACAGGAGAAGCCACCACAATGAGCAGAGTAGCCGCCGCTCAGTCACAACTAGAGAAAGTCCAAGTGCAGCAACGAAGACCCAGTGCAGCCAAAAATAAATAAATTTTTTAAAAGGTTAATGTTATGTTTTCTGAATTCCACTTCAATAAACAAAAGCATGTATACAGATACCAAAAAAAGAAAAAAGAGAAGGGTGTCCTGGAAACAAGTCTCTGAGAAAGCAGTTAAGAGCAGTTCTTCTTAAAGTGGGAAGGACAGGGGAGCCTGACATGCTACAGTCCATGGGGTCGCAGCATCGGATACGACTGAGTAACTGAACAACAACATCTTGAAGAGCTGTGTGTATACTAGAGTGCACGTGTGTGTGCTCACACCTCTGTACAGCACTCATCAGAAAGCACGGTAATCTGTTTACGTGTCTCTTTCTACTTCCCTGAGAGCCCTGCGTGGGAGGAGGGGGGTGGTCATTTGTTTACTTGTTATTTCTCTCCTCATCCTTGCCACCTAACCCATAGGAAGTGCTCTGTAAATGAATGTGTGAGCGGTTTGTACAGTAAACAAACTGACCAAGTGGTACTCATTTTCCACTTCAGTGAGATTAGCCCCACGCACCAGAATCTTCAAATCAAGTCGAAACAGAACAAGCCACACCCCAAAATCTAACTGGGAGAAAAGAAAGCGAAGACCCATTCCTTGGGCACCTTCTTATCTCTCTCTGCCCTCGTCTTCCGCAAGTGTGGCACAGCCACTGAACTTGCAAGAAACTCTCCTTAGAAACTCCTGGGCTGCCTCCTAGGATTTTAAAGAATTTTATTTTTTGAGATTTGTTTTCTAACCATGAAAAAAATAGGAGCTTTTCCCAGCTGTGTCTCCTCACGTTCATGCACATGCAAAAGGATCAGATCTCAGACAGAAAACCTGAGATTAATTACCCTCTAGAATCCACTTGATTTAAACTGAAAAGCTTAATCTATCTTCCCCACCCTCTCCATCTTCCACTGGCACTTTTACCTAGGTGATCTCAGGTAACAAAATAGTCACAGAATTCGTGTCCTTTTCCACTTGCCTATCTGTAGGGCAGATATGCATTTACAATTCATTTCTTGGGAGACACATACAACCTGTTGGGTGACAGGCTCCAGATCTGTCATCCATAAAGCGCTCTGGGATTCACAACTATGAGAATTTAACAGCACTGTGTGTTCTGTTTCAAGATTCTTCTTTCGGTATGTTCCTAAAGTAGCCCCCACCTCCCACCCCAGTAAACTGACGCTAAGAACCAAGCTAGAAAATGTGTTCACTTTATAGGGACCTGATGCTGTTTTCCCAGTGTCACCATTAGCCAAACCCCACCCAAGGCTCAGGCAGTGCAGCGGCCAGTAAGCACTGAATATCTGCTTAGAGCACCATGAGCAAACTGTGCCATGCACACTGGATGCCTGTCAAAGCTTGCCTGAGCATCTTGGAACGTCTGTAAAACCATCCCAGCTCAGAGAAAGAAAATTCCTAATAAGAACCAAGACAAAGAGACTAACTCATTGCTGACAGCCGTGTCGTCTTCACTTCCCTTCTTCCATAAATAGAGTGATTTTATAATGTAATGTCCAAACTGGGACACTTTTGAGAGTGAAAGAGGGTGTTATGAATAGTGAAGCTGGGACAAGTGGCATAAATTAGAACTGTCCTAGGAAACCACTGAGCCACCTGTGAAGCCACCCCAGGAAACCTAGTGTGTGTATATATAGCGTGGGCTGAGGTGGTACCCCTGGCAAGGGGTGTGTGTGTGTGTATAGTTGCCTCACTCTACAAGCAAATGTTAGAAGGCAACTTTGGAACCTTTTACTCCAGTACCCTTGTTATTTACTGAAGGAGAAACAAAGACTTTGATTCTCCCACACGTTGGTGGTTGATTGCACAAGCTCATCTTCCCATTCTCCATACTTCATATCCACAAAAATTGTTGCTTCTGTCACAAAAACCCTTCTCATCTTGGGTCTCCCCAGGAATTCTAGCCACATATAACTTTTCAAAGTACTTTCACGTCTCTCCTCTTATTTTATCTCTGCAGCAACTCCATCAGAAAGAGGAGGTAACTGGAATCGGCATTTGGCAGGTTAAAACACTGAGGTTAAAGAGTTTGTCCTAAGATCATGAAACTGAACTCAGAGATCCTTGAGAACAGCCGCATACCTGCACGTCCTTCCTCTTCTTAGCCCCCAGTATTCAGTACGTATTTGTCAAGTGAATGGTCTGGGACCATGACTAGAGTATCCCCACGTGTGGCTTCACATTTTCTCTCTGAGTCAGTCAGGCTCCTGGTTTGTCTGGCTCAGGTCAGGAACTGGAAGCCGCATTCAAATGCTTTCTCTTGCCAGGTTAAGTTCCTACATGGGACAGGGTGATACAGGGGAGGTCTGAAAAGAAGCCCAGGAGTCAGTGTCCTGAGAAATCTTGATGCTGCTTTGGGTCAATATGTGGCTGCCTATAGGAGCCGGGGAGAAATGTGATCCTGCCACTTTCCCTTGGTGCAAATAGTGTCCCTTACTAGGCTGTAAGAGGCACACCTCTGGACTTCAGGCTGGTTTCAGTGTTTCTTAAAGTGAGGATGCAGATGGCTTGATGTGGAGTTCCCAGACAGTGCTTGTAGATCCTGAGCCCTAATCCAGATCTAGAAGAATCTCTGGGGGAGGCTTTGGGCCTCTGCATTGGCAACAAACTTCCCAGGAGTAGCTGGTGCACAGTGAAGTTTGATACTCACCGCCAGTTCCTGACTCACTGCACTAGGCACCCAGCACAGGTGCTCATAAAGCTCATGCACACATGTCAAGTACATAAATTCCAGGAACCACTGAGCCACAGAAATGATGATAAGGACTCCCTGCTCTTTCTCTTCTCCATGCTGTCTGTCCTGTGTCTTCCCAGGCCCTCCACCCGAGAGTCCCCAGGGAATTACCCTCCCTCTCTGCAGATGGATGCTCTGTTTATTCAAATTGTCACATATGAATCCTGGCCAATCTAGGAGATGTATCTCGTGTTCCTTTACATGGTTTACTTTGGCTGAGTGGGTTTTAACACGTGCTCTGGGAAAAAGGGAAAAGCATCTCAGAAAGAGGCAATCAGGTCTCGGCACTCTGGGTGAGAAGACCAGGAGCGGGTCAGAATCAAGGACATAGAGACGAGTGATCAGGTGGCGAACCCTAACGGCTAAGTTATATTCCCTTCTCAGCAATGTCCCACCTACTTATCACTATGCTGCTGCTGCTGCTGAGTAGCCCTCAAAACCAGTTATGAAATGAAGGGATTGTAAGAAAGAAAAAGCAGGAGGGAAACAGGGGAGACGATTGTGGGGCATCAGGAAACAGCCCACAGCTTTGAGATGGGGATGTGTATTTACAGGTGTCCATTATATATAGGTGTATGTATACATATCGATGGGCTTCCCAGGTGGCTCAGTGGGTAAAGGATGGCAGGAGATTCGGGTTCAAGCCCCGGATTGGGAAGACCCTCTGGAGAAAGGAATAGATAATCCCATGGACAGAGGAGCCTGGAGGTCTACAGTCCACAGGGTTGCAAAGAATTGGACATGACTGAAGCGACTGAGCACACAAGCACACAGAAACAAAGATATATATGTACAGGATACACACACACAGTGTGTGGACACCACACAGTTACTAGTGTGAAGACTGCCACTCTCCTTTTGACTTCCTTAAGAATTTCTCATCAAATATCATATATTAATGCAAATGTACGGGATCTAGAAAGATGGTACTGATAAGCCTATTTGCAGGGCAGCAATGGAAGACACAGACCTAGAGAACAGACTTGCGGATACAGTTGGGGAAGAAGAGGGTGGGACAGATTGAGAGAGTAGCATGGGAACATATCCATTACCATATGTAAAATAGATAGCCAGCGGGAATTTGAGAGGTAGGGAGCTCAAAGCAGTGCTCTCTGGCAACCTAAAGGGGTGGGATGGGGTGGCAGGTGGGAGGGAGGTTCAGCAGGGAGGGGACATATGTAGACATAGGGCTGATTCATGTTGATGTATGGCAGAAACCAACACAATACTGTAAAACAATTATCCTCCAACCAAAAATAAATTTACAAAAAAGTCAGAAAGTAGTCAGGTGCATCCCTCTGCATACATACTTAACCAACCATGTCACTTCTGTGTATTTTTCATTTGTGAAAAGTCCTTTAATAATCAGAAAGTGCTACATATGAAACAGATAAATATCAAAACCATACATAGTAACCATAGACTAAAACACATAAGCATATATACTTACACCATCTATTTTTGAAAGAAGTGCATTTCCCTCCCACCCCCCCCACCCCCATTGAAGGTTTCTTGGGTATTTAAAAAAAATTTTTTTTCCTTTTTAATTTTTTTTTTTATTGAAGGAGACAATAATTGCTTTACAGAATTTTGTTGTTGATTTCTTGGGTTTTTGATGTGTTTCTTACTTGGTTTGATGTGGGGCCTACAAGAGAATGTGCCTGATGGTCTGTTCTCTTGGCTCTGTCATAGCCTCAATGGACTAATAGAGACAGCCAAGCAAAATACAGAAGGGGACAACAGAAGATGAGATGGTTGGATGGCATCACCGACTCGATGGACATGAGTTTGAGCAAGCTGTGGGAGTTGGTGATGGACTCCCACATGTAGCCTGGTGTGCTGCAGTCCATGGGGTTGCAAAGAGTCAGACACGACTGAGCAACTGAACTGAACTGAAGCAAAACAAAATACAAAACCCTGAGAGAAGTATGTCCACCTGCAGAGAACTGTCACTACACCTCAAGAAACTGGTCCAACCCCTAGGTATGTTGCAGGACCTCTGGCCTTCTCATATCTTGGCCATCTCCATGGGTTGGAGATTTTATTTTCCAGGAGTCCAGAGCCGTCTCTAGCAGATTCTCTCAACAGGGCTAAAGAGAATAGATTCAAGTCTTCTGGCCATTCAGTCTTCAGCTTTAATTCCTCATCTCAGCAAGGCATCCTCTCTATAGCCTAATGGCAAGACTATGCTGGCTGTCGTCAACAATGATTTCACCCTTCCCTGAGGGTGAGCATAGCCTCAACTCCATAGACTCTGGAGTTAGTCAGACAAGCGTTCAAGTACCAGCCTTGCTACCCATTAGCTCTGTGACACTGGATGAGTTTCTTAACTTCTCTGAGCCTCCATTTCCTCATTAATAGAATGGGATAATATTGGGATAAGATACGATAAGTCTTATAGGAATTAAAGGAGACAATGCATATGAAGGATTGGGCAGTACTTGGTGTCTGGAAAGAACTCTATAGATGTTGTCAATGATGCAGAGGCAGATGATAGAGATGATGATGGTGATGGAGAAAGGGGTAGTTATAAGGGCAGCTCTCATTCTTTGGATGCTCACTATAGCTGCCACTGTGCTCATCCACTGATTCCCGCTAACTCAGGCTGAATTGTCCCAACACTGACAGTAGACATTATGATCCCCTTATCAGCAGATCAGAAAAAAAAAAAAAAAAACCCTCATGCTTGGAAGGTTTGCTCACACTTTCCCAACTGAAAAGTAGCAGAATCAGATTAAAACACAAGTGAGTCTGACTCTAAAGTTTCTGCCTTTTCTTTCTTTCCTATTTTCCCCTATGATCCATGAACACAGTCTTATCCCAGTGCACACTGATGCACAGAGGGACCGTCTGTGTCCCTTTGAACCCCATGACCTTCATTCTCTGCAAAGGCACTGATCTAATGGAGAAGCAGGAGAGTGGTCAGTGCATTAGTCCTCTGGGCCCTGGGGACCCATTTGGCAAATTAGTTCTTTTGGTTCATGAAATGGTACCCCAGTGGCTTGAAATACTTTACAGATCTACCCTAAGTGGGTAATTTATTCTTTTATCACTGATGGTATTAATCTTGGAATCTCCAGCCTATAAAAGTTGTTTTCTGTGGGTAGGGGAGGAAGGGGACAATGATTTTTTTTTTTTCCAACAGAAGTGCATTAGATTGGTGAGGAGCAGAGCAGAATTTTTCAAGAATGGAATTTTTAGGACTTCTTTCTCCCCATATCATGCTCTTTCTCTCATTTATTTAACGAAATGATATCTTTAGCAGAGAGTTTTTCTGCTCATTTCTTCTTTCACCTGTACCCCTCACCCAGACTCTTGTGAGCTTTTGCATCCTTCTTAGTTCTTTTTTTTTTCTCACTCCTAGGATAAGTTATACGCTAAGTCTCCGCTAAGGACCAGTGCTTCCTCTTCCAGGCAGGAAAGAAGAAGATGACCCTCAGTCAAGGCCACAGAGAAGACAGTATATTAGATACCAACCAACCAAAGGAATTAAGACCCTAAAGCCCCCTGACAACTTATTTTTATAGAAGAGTCTCGGATTTGGCAATGTGCACGATCCTTTTTAGGAATTGGAAGCGGTGAGGGTAGGAAAGGGCCTTGGAATCTGCCACTCGCGTCCACACTCAACCTTCTGAGCACTGAAGTGCGCTGGGGAAATATGGATGTGTTGGTGCTCAGTTGCTTCAGCCATGTCTGACTCTGTGATGCTATGGACTGCAGCCTGCCAGGCTCCTCTGTCCATGGGATTCTCCAGGCAAGAATATTGGAGTGGGTTGCCATGCCCTTCTTAGGTGATTTTCCCAACCCGGGGATCAAACCCATGTCTCTTACGTCTCCTACATTGGCAGTGGGTTCTTTACAACTAGAGCCATCCGGGAAGCCCTTGGAAAAATATGTATTAGCCAAATAGTATAGGCTGTTCAATTCAGCATGCCGTGAAGGCCTGTGACCATCTGTCCTGATATTAGGATTATCTATCTGGTTGTACACATAACTAGAAGACAGCTATCTTATCCAACATTCGGCTCATTGGGTAATGTGTGTCCAGCCAGTAAATTGTGAAGTTGCTGTATTTATCGTAATTGACTGCCCTTTTATATTTTTTACCTGCCTTATTTGATGCTGGGGAGATGTGAAACAATTTATAATCCAATATTTGGAACCACAAGGCCGTGTTATTAGGCACGTGTGCAGTTCAAGAAGGAACTGTATTTGCGCAGAGCGATGTCAGTTACAGGGTCTTTTATCAGCACCCTCAGCCGTGTTGGCAGTGAAACGGTACTCTGATACCTTTTCCCAGGAACGGCTAGCTACCAGCGTTTGTTCCTTTTGAAAAACAAATGGAAGAATAGGAGGTTTGGTTTTAAACGGGATGAGTGGGGATGGGAAAACAAGTACTGAGGGGAGGGACTCACTCTTTCTCCTCACCAAGTGCTCCCAGGCGTCCTGTCTCCACGTCCACAGCCCTGGACCCTCCATCCAGCACACTGGTTCCACCCCTACCCCTCAAACCATGGGGATCCTATCTACAGGCATCCATCTGCCCAGGCTCTGAAACAGCTGTCCTATATCAAAGAGACGAGACTCTGGAAAATAGAAACAGAGCTGCATTCCTCCCCAGCCAGTGAGGAGCCCCCAAGGAGTCCTGCAGAAAAGTCACTGAACCCTGGGAGCCTGATAGCTTTGAGGAAGCGTGGTGAGCCTGAGTCCCCTAGGCAGCTTTTGGGAGGACAAGACAGACAGATCTAGGTTCTCATCCTGTCATTCATTAGGAGGCATCAAATCAAAGTGTGAACTTCAATGCCTCCTAAAAGATGGACCAGTCCAGGGCCCTGGCTAGCCCACAGAAGACCTTGGTGCAAATTAGAAAAGATGGGTTCCCTTCTTATAGGTGAGTAACAGCCCTGATTGGAGGCACAGAACCAGAGAATGGAGCCCGAGCACTCTTGCGTGTTAGTTCCTTTTGGAAACTTAACAGGAAGTGATCACCAGTTGGACTTTCAATCTAAATCAGATGGTTTCCGTGATGGAAGAAGGGTTTGTTTTTTATTTTAGGATTTTTTTCTATTATTGTCTTAGTTCCAAGAAACATATACCTTTACAAATCTATGTACACTTTTATATGAACAACACTGAATGAAGAGTCTTCATTAAATATCAGTAATAGTATAAACCCTTTCTTCTTGAAAGTGTTCTAAAAAAAAGAGGCTAAATATTCATCAGAAGGAATGATGCTGAAGCTGAAGCTCCAATCCTTTGGCCACCTTGTGGGAAGAGTTGACTCACTGGAAAAGACCCTGATGCTGGGAAAGATTGAAGGCAAAAGGAGAGGCATGTGGCAGAGAATGAGATGGTTGGATAGCATCACCAACTCAGTGGACATGAATTTGAGCAAACTCTGGGAGACAGTGGAGGACAGAGGAGCCTGGTGTGTCCACGGGGACACAAAGAATCGGGCATGACTGAGCGACTAAACAGCAACAAACAAGGAGCTGGTAGATTCAGAATCCAGTTTTGCCCGAAGGTGTGCATGGAAGACGTGCTAGATAATGACAGTAATGATTCTAGTGAGTTCTTAACCTCATCACTAAGCACTTAACTCATTATTGACCTAGAAATTTTTGTAGAAACTAACATATATGGAAGGAAATTTTTATTTTGGGTGGCCCCAAATTAATTCTGTTATTTCACTAACACTCTGTGGGCTATTACATTCAAAAGTTACACCTGACACACCTGTAAAGTCTTCTGATTTCATGAAATGTTGTCTTCAATCCACTCATTTGTAGAAGAAAAGAGCATTCTCTAGCACCTTGAGTTTTATCTTCACTTTCCGCATCAGAATCAATCACTGAGATTTTCCGTCTTTCTGTTGGTCTCATATTCACAGCGTCTGAATCAGAAGTATATTTTGAAGATCCTCTGAGATACTAGTGTATATGTCACGGACAAGCAGAGAAAGTATCTGAATAAAATTCACTTAAAATTCTTTTTCACTCAAAATTTCACAAGGCATCATTTTTAAAAATTTTATGTTTATAATATACACAGGGTTGGAACAAAAATCTAACAGAGCAAAACGTGAATGATAATAACAATCATAAGTTGTATTATGAACCCTTGATTGGTGTTAAGCTCTAACAACTTCACATGGTGATGTTGATTGTATCACTCTCTAAAAACATGTTGATACAACTCTGGTCAGCAACGTGGGGTAGCAAACAATGTATTAATACGTCTCTAGTCAATAATGTGTGTTTAACCTATGTCCTTTACAACAACCCTCTGGGGAAGATGCTACTATGATTATCCCCATTTTACAGATAAGAAAACTGAGGCTCAGGGAGATAAAGTTACCAAAGGTCAGACAACTCGCAAGTGGCAGAACGAAGACTCATTTTGATGGGATGTCAGTGGATTCCACTTCACTAATATTCTGTATCACCTCCTTTTATGCCAACTTGCCGTTTGCACTGTTGAAGTGAAAAGCATACTAGAGATGGGATTTATGTACAGTCCTGAACTGAGGGTGGCAGTGGATCAATAAACCCTTTTTCTGGAGAGATGGGAGGAAGGGGAATAATGACCATGAGTACAGTCATCTGTCATCTGTGCCAGGAATTCCTAGTTTTACCATTGGGAGGAAATTCCAACTACCACGATCAGTCCTAGGATACTCATGGCTTCAGCAGCTTTGACTTCCTTCCTGCATACCTTTGCCACTTTCATTATCAGCAAGTGAGAAAAGAACATTACCCAGTTGATGGACAGATTTTAGATCGGGAGAGGACCACAGAGTTCATGGGTCAAACACACCTTGTTTACAGATGAAGAAACTGAGAACCGAGAGATAATGTGACTTGCCCAGATGACCCAGCCATGGGGCAGCAATCCTAGTATTCCTGTTTGTTTATGTTTTTATAAGTGAGTACATGGCCACGGGAGATGTTCAGTAAACGTTTATTGAACTGAAATAAATTGTGACATTTGATGTATACATCTGAGGGACACATCAAAAAAAAAAAAAAAAAAACCAGCTCTATTTCTGATCGTTCTGTTGTGAAAAGCTTCCAAACTCAATATGGGGTGAAAGTGGCTCTGAAGCATCCCTTTGATCTTTAGACGACTTTTACTTGAAAATGATAGCAAAGCTGGCAACCAATTCTTCCAGAAATTAATAATCAAACCTTAAAAGTCTCTTCGGTTTTTTTGGCAACTTAAAACAGAAAGAAACTAAACATTTCCTATCGTGTCTCTCCCCTCTCCCTTTTGACACCCCGCTAGGGAACAGCTGTGTCTATTTAAGATGGATTTTGATCTCTCAGAAGGGATCTGGTTTCTGTGCATATGGAACTGCTGCCTGGAGATGGCATGTGCAGTTCTGAGAAGGTGTTGGGATTCAGCTGACTCTGCTGTAATTCTAAGAGGCAATCAGCAGAAGCTGGTCTTCTCTTCAGGACGTGGGTGACATGACGCCTTGGCTGACACAGGTGTGCCGGGCTGTGATGTCCTGCGGCCTCAGGCATCATTTGGTACCCTCTCCTGGTCTCGCTGACCTCTCTGTGGTAGGTTGACTTATTGTTCCTAATTTCTCACTGCCTTTCAATAATAATATTACCCATCCTGTACCCTCCCTTGTGACTTTTAAGCAGCTCTGACCAGCAGAGGTGGAGGACCTTTTTCTGCCCCATTGATACTAGGCTTGGCCACATGACTGGCTTTGGCCACTGGAATCTGAGTGAACTCATAACAAACTGTGACCTTAAGTGTATTCACAGTCTGACCTGACCTCCTGTGCTCTTGTGATCTTCCATCAGAAGACCATGGCTTAAGCAACTCCTCTTTAGTTTCAGCCCCAGGTAAAGACAGATAGAACAAACCTGAACCAGACCTACAGCCTGGAATAAAACCCAGCCAAATCTGAGTGATAGTCTCACCAATATGCAGATGCGTAGATGAGAAAAATGAGTAGGGTTGCAAGCCCCTGAGATTCCAAGGCTGTTTGTTACACAGCAAAGATAGACTAATACATTACTGAAATTAGCACCTTGACATAGACTGTGATTCTGCCCACAAGTGAAAGAAAATCAATGTGTACTGGCTTATATACCAACAGGAAACGTATTGGCTCACAAAACTGGGAAGCTTAGATGTAAATTAAGAATTCTAGAAGCTTGAGTAACACCATCAGATCTCTATTTTTCTTGCTTCTCTTTTCGCATTCTCTCTTTTGCAAGTGGCCTTTATCTACTTACAGAAGGCTGGGAACATGGCTAGAGGCAGCTCCAGGCTCACTTTCTACATTAGCTTTGTGAGCCTCAGAGGAAGAAGCTTCTCTTGCCAGGGGAAGAGCTGACCTATACTTGGGCAGGGTCCAGTGCTACACAGTTGACAAGGCTTGATATGTGAGTCCGCCCTGGAGGCCCCAGTGAACCAGGTTGATGGCCCCACCAGAGGTGCTGGGAGTGGGAAGGAGCGCATACTCAAGGGAGGGGGAGGATTCAGCAGAAGGAGATGGGACACTGGGAAGCCCCAGGTGGTAGAGTCCACACTACCACACCACTGCCCCAGTAATAAAATGATGAGTGCAGTGACAGGGTGTTGACTGGGCTCTTCACTCAGGTCCAGCCTCACCTCCCTAAGTAATGAGCCTTAGGCAAGTTGCTTAACTTCTCCAAGCTCCAGTGTGTTCTATTATAAAGAGAAGACAACAGATGCATAACACATTATAGGATGGTGATGAGGATTAAATGATATATTATGCTAATTGCTCAGTCTGTCTAGGGGATACCACAGAGTTCTCCCAAGGGCTCCTTGTCAGAGCCCTTGCACTTACCCATACAGGGCCATGAATATCAGCAGCTGAAGGCTCACAGTTACATCCCCCAACCAGTGAATGTCCTCTGCTGCAGGAGCCTGCCTCATCCAAGGGTACACCTGCACCCAGGGGCCAGCCCTTGGCCAGTGACTTGGATACTGCCTCCACTTGGGACTCCTCTGAAGGACCACTCCAGCTCCAGAGTCCCCACTAGGCATCAGGGGCAAACCATACCGTCTGCCAACTTTTCCCTCTGTCTTAATTCTGACTTCCTCACTCCCTTACATGAGTATTCCCCTAAAGCAGTGGTTCCCAACCTTTTTTGGAACCAGGGACAGGTTTCATGGAAGACAATTTTTTCATAGATGAGGGTGGAAGGGATGGTTTCAGGATGATTTAAATGCATTACATTTATTGGGTACTTTATTTCTATTATTATTACATCAACTCTGTCTCAGATCATCAAGCATTAGATCCTGAAGTTTGGGGACCCGTGCCCTAGAGTACTCTCCAGTCAACTGTCTGCACATGGAGAATGTAATCCAAGGCATTCTGATAGATAGCATGTGGGGGTGCTCATGGGCGCTAGTTATAATCCACGCCACGCATTCATTCATTCGGCCACCACCTCTCTGCCAAGGGGACCCTTATAAGAGGTAGGATAACATACTGGTTAAGAGCACAGACTTACCTGTGAAACCAGACTTTCTAGGATCAAATCCCTGGTCCCCCAGGCCTGTGACCTTGGGAAAGGCATTTGGCTTCTCTATGCCTCAGTTTACAGTTTCTACCTCATTGGGTTGTTGCAAGGAGTAAATAAGATGATGAACATAAACAGTTTAAAACTGCACTGGATCCAGAGTAAGTTCTTCCTAACATCTGCTCCTCCGTTTTGCACTGGGTGGTGGATTAGGGGATGAAGATCTAGGCATGGAGGAAGTCCATTCCCTGCCCTTCACAGTCTAGTGGCCAAAATAGATAAGTAAGTGGCACAAAGGCTCAGAAATATGAGAGTCCTTGGCTTGTGTGAGAAACAGTTAAGGACTTATAAGGACTTTGGCTTTTACCCTGAGTGAGATGGGAGCCACTGAATGGTTTTGAGCAGAAGAGTGACATGAGATAATTTATTCTTTAAAATGCTCCCATGGATGCTTCATGGAAAAGACTCTAGGGGGACAAGAGTGGAGGCAGGAAACCATTTAGGCAGCTGTTGCTATGTCTAGAGAGATGTGACGGTGGCTTGAAAGATGGTAGTGCAGTGGAAGGAAGCCAGGAAGAGCATGGAGAGAGAAGACTGGATTCTAGAGAGATGCTGAAGCCACAGGACTTGCTGACAGCTGGTTGCAGACTGTGAGAGAGACCGGAAGACACGAGTCAGGAGGAGTTGGACATTTCCTGGTGGTGCAGTGGCTAACACTCTGTGCTCCCAATGCAGAGGTGGTGGTGGTGGTTTAGACACAAAGTCATGTCCGACTCTTGTGACCCCATGGACTGTAGCCTGCTAGGTCCTCTGTCCATGCGATTCTCCAGGCAAGAATACTGGAGTGGGTTGCCATTTCCTTCTCCAGGGCATCTTCCTGACCCAGGGATTGAACCCGGGTCTCCTGCATTGCAGGCAGATTCTTTACCAACTGAGCTACGAGGGAAGCTCTCGTAGAGGACCCGGGGTCAATCTGTAGTCAGAGAACTAGATCCCGCATACCACAGCTAAGAGTTCTCACAGCACAACTAAAAGATCTTGCATACTGCAACTAAGACCTGGTATAGCCAAATAAATAAGACGAGTGTTTAAAAAATAAAAGGAAGAGTTGAATGCTTTGGACTCAAACAACTGGAAGACTGAAAATTCACTTACTGAAAGGGGAGGACTGTGAGAGGATCAGGTTGGGGAGGAGGTTGTATGCTCATCTTGAGATGCATATTCGACATCCAAATGGAGATATCAAGTGAACAGCGGGGTACACATGTTTGGAGTTCAAGAGATGGAGCTAAGCTGGAAATACGAATTTAGAAGTTATCAGCATCTAGATGTCTTTTAGGGGCTTCCCAGGTGTCGCTAGGAGTAAAGAGCCTGTCTGCCAATGAAGGAGATGGAAGAGATGTGGGTTTGATCCCTGGGTCGGGAATATTCCCTGGAGGAGGAAATGACAACCCACTCCAGTATTCTTGCCTGGGAAATCTCATGGAGAGGAGCCTGGCGGGCTACAGTCCATGGGGTCACAAACAGTTGGACATGACTGAAGCGACTTAGCATGCATCAGACTGAGTGAAACTTCTGAATAAATGCTTGTTGGTGGAGAATGACTGAGCCCTGGGGTCCTCCAACATTTAGAGGTCAGAGGCAGGAGGAGAAACAAGAAAAAAAGACTGAGTGGGAGAGTCAGAGAAGCAGGAGAGGAAAACTCAGTGTGATATTCTGAAAGCCACGTGGAAAAAATGCTTCAAGGAAGCCTTGTTAGAACTTTCTGACAGGCCACGTAAGCAAGGCAGAGGATCTGACAGTCGTCTTCACTGGGGGCCCAGAGAGGGTTTCATGCAGAGTTTAAGGGGATGAGATGGGCTGACATGCAGAAAGCACTAGCCTAAAACCTGACGCCTCATGGACGCTCATTAATACTAGTCCTTCGTATCAACCCTTCACCTATCATACAGCTTGCCCAACTCACTCACCCTGAACCTCCCACACAGTTATTAATGTTAGTTCCACAATCATTATGCATGACTAGGCAATTTATATATATGTGTGTTTGTGTGTATGTGTGTGTGTGTGTATATATTTCTGTTGTTGTCATTGTTCAGTCTCTAAGTCATGTCTGACTCTTTGCCATCTCTGGGACTTGCAGGATATCAGATCGTGTTGAAGTCCACTCACTTTTCACCATCACTTGTGAGTGTACCTTTAACATATATTAATAGGCTGAGGGGGTGGGAGGAGGTCCAAGAGAAAGGGGATATATGTATACATATAGCTATTTCACTCAGTTGTACTAACACAATATTGTAAAGCAATTATGCCCCAATTAAAACATATATATATATATATGGCAAAGAGTTGGACACAACTTATTGACTCAATAACAACAATATATATACATATATATATGTTTTAATTGGAGTATAACTGCTTAACAATGTTGCATTCGTTTCTGCTGTATAGTGAAGTGAATCAGCTATATGTATACATATATCCTCTCCCTCATGGACTTCCCTCCCACCCCTCAGGCTATTAACATATCTTAAAGATACACTCACGAGTGACGGTGAAAGTGAGCTGACTACAACACAATCTGATTCTCTGGAAGTCCCAGAGATGGCTAGTGAATTTGCAAATATCCTAATAGTATGCCATGATGATGTAGGATTCCTGTGGCTATGAATTACAATCAGTACTAATTATCCCTTCCTTGGAAATTAAATGAGCAGATTTTTCTCCCCATGTGGCAAAAGGTCGATATGATCTCCTAGAATATAATAAAGTGAATGGACCCAGTATGAAAGGCAGCAGGCAGCCTCACACCGGGTTCCCTGCCACTTATTAATACCAGTGAATTGCATTAAATTAGAGGAAAGGTTTTTCACAGGATCTCTAAAAATTTCGGCCTGGCTACCATGTGAGACCCCTGGATTCTGCTCCTCATCCAGGGACACACCAGCTACTCACTTTGTTCTCAGTAATTTTGAATCTGATGATGAAAGCATGATTTAAAAAAAAAATCAGCAGTGGTCAAAGAGTATGCTTATCCTAGCATTTCTAAGCATACTCATGAGAAAGTGAAAACTATAATTTTAGAGCATTACTATGTGTCAGATATTGTACTATTTTACATTTCTCTCATTTTATCATCTTGAAATTTAACTATTATAAAACTCCATGAGGTAGGTATTATTAACACAGTTATAAGCTAATGTTCCCAGGAATAAATTCTGAAGGTCACATTGTCAGTAAGTGGCAGAGCTGGGGTTTGAATTCAAGGACAACTGATTGTAAAGCTGGAGTTTAACCCTGTGTTTTAAGTTTCCTTTTACAAAAGATTGATGTCTTAAGCAGAACATTTAGGAGCTTCTGCTATACCATGCAAGTTACATTCTTATTAGTCAGGCACCAGGGATTAAAAAAAAAAATGAAAGACAAAAAGTCTTGGTCTCTGCCCTCAATAAGTATAGATTATACTCTCCTATAAAGTGGGAATAATATCTACCTCTGAGAGTCATTGTAAAGTTCAAGTAAATTAATGGATATGAAACCATTCTATTTCCTAAATAGAAGGAGTGTAACAGAAAGCTGATTTAAAATAATACATTCATAAAGTGCACAAATATCAACATATTTTAATCTGCTGAACCAAATGCTGACAAATGACCAAATTTATCACTCCATCCTAAATTGTACCTTATAGATGAATGGACCAATTTTTTAATGACATTTGACACAAATCTACTTAGCTCCCATGACTTGATTCATTTAAAAATTCTTTCCTTTTCAATTAAATAATCACCCAGAATTTTAAAAGGCGTATTTCCATTAATAGACTCCCAAATAGATGACCTTTGAGATCACAAAGGTTTATGCAAATTTTTCTGATTGCTTTTTATCTTCTTGTGTATCACTTTCCCTAAAAATTCTGTCAGTCAGTGTATTTAAATTCTTTTCTCATCTCCTCATTGCACCACTATTTACAATAATGAGCCACAGCTGAAAGGGACTGAAATATCATGGGCTTCTTTTAACATATGCCACCAAGAAGGGTGCTTCACGGTTGGAAAAGGCTAACACATAGCAAGGGTAAGGTTTTCCTCTACTAGTGTGAAATGAAACTAAATTTTTCATTAGTTACTTTCCAGGCCTTGTCCAATTTTTAAAAATTATTTTTATTGGAGTTTAGTTGCTTTAGGGCTTCCCCAGTGGCTCAGTGGTAAAGAATCCGCCTGCCAATGCAGGATACATGGGTTTGATCCCTGGGTCAAGGAGATGGCAACCCACTCCAGTATTCTTGCCTGGGAAAAGCCATGGACAGAGAAACCTAGTGGACTTCAGTCCACGGGGTCGCCAAAGAGTCAGACATAGCGACTAAAACAACAACAAAAAATCGTTGCTTTACAATGTTGTGTTAATTTCTACTGTACAGCAAAATGAATCAGCCATACATATACATAGATCCCCTCCCTGTTGGATTCCTTCCCATTCAGGTCATCATAGAACACTAAGTAGAATTCCGTGTGCTCTACAACATGTCCTCATTAGTTATTCATTTAAAAAATAGTATCACTAGCATATATGTGTCAGTCCCAACAATCTGATATTCTTCATGAGTAACCGTGTATTAAGTGCTCTCTTTGCATTTGATCATTAAGAGTTCATTAAATCTTCCAACCAGCAGGAGATACTTATTCTTACTGGGTCCACTTTACAGTTGAGAAAACTGAGGTTTTGTAAAGGCAAATAAACTCTTCAAGGACATATAGCCAGTATGTCACAGAGTGGGGATCCTGAACCCAGAGTCTGGGCTTTTGACAATCAGGTTCTTGATCCTAGCTTTGCCAGCTGCAAGACCTTGGGCAGATTATTTAGCTTTCTAACTTTTAGTTTTCTCATCTGTAAAATGGGGAAAATAATAATCTCAATTTCAACTTTGTCTCTCCCCAAATTGCTATAGGACTAAAGAAGTCACCGGCTGTGAAATGCTTTGTAAATTGGTAAGAACACAGTGATGGTGATCTCGTCATTGAGAAGCGAATGGAGAAAATCAGTTCCCATTTGCCATGGGGAAAATCAGTCAGTCAATGGAACTGAAGATTGCTCAGTAAGTGGGTACACATTTAAGACTAGAGCTAGCTTTGTTCAAAGAACCAACTGCCACCACTGCCTGTGTGCTGACCCTTAGCTGCAGAGGGACTGGCTGTCAGAGGCTCTCATCTCCCCAGTGACCCAATCTTGCTGCCCAAGTATTTAATACCCTTGGAAGTCAGCCCTTAGCAACCCTCCGAAGCTACTTCTCACCTCCACTACGTGCCAACGAGATTAGTTTTGCCACCCTCTTTGATTAGTGGCACATTTCCAAGCTGAGGGTGTCTGTGGAAGCAATCTTTATGCTCAGATTTATTAAAACCTCTGTGGCTTTAATGAATTACCGCAATCCAATGAGCCCATAGATAGCTTGTATTTAACTTTTATGTGGCTGCCCCAGAAACCAGCTTGAAAAGCAGAAATCAATGATTGTGACAAAATCTCGATACAATTTATTTTGAATGTTCAGTTTGGGATTTGACGTATGCCATTGTCAGATATATTTTATGCTCTCGGATGAATTTTATACTTACTGATTAAAGAGGGTTAGCACTATCAGTAGGATACAATTTGACAAACCTTAAAAGAAATGTTGTGAAAGTGCTCCCATTCATTACATGTTAGTTTCCAGCCAGATTTGCTTCACATTTTAATCAGCAGCACTAGTAGCTGCATCTTCAAACTACCAAAGGGAGGCCCTATTTACCACTTCTTAAGTTAATTAGTGAAAATGCATTTAATTAATTATACCCACTGTGAATATTTGATTTGACAGTAATTGGGTAGGAACCCAGGTGGTATGGGAGGAGTGGACAAATTGACAAGGAATTGTCCCATTGGAGACCTTGGTCTCAATAAGTATTATTTGCTCTTGAATTTTTTGGGGGGTGTTAATCCACCAGCTACTATTTCAAAATAACCTGTTTAGAAGCAACACCTGCAGATTAACATAAAGTGCCTATTTAGAGAGGTGTCTAGACACAGCCTAAAATAAGAACTTTAAATCTTCAGCATTCAATGGCAGCAGACCATAAGACTTTTACAGCAACCAAGATCGGGTAGCTTTTAAAGTTTTCAGACTAATAAATTTATTACACAGATGCTCACAGAATAGGATTAAGTTTGGTCAGAAAAATAGCACGACCTGATGGATAGATCCTAATCAGAATATTCCTTTCATGTGTCCACTCATCTATCAACAATATGTCTATACATTTATTATATCCACCCATGATCTATCCATCCACCCATCCATACATCCATTCATCTCTCCACCCACCCAGCTATCCATCCAGTTATCCGCCCACTCATCCTTCTAGTCACTCATCCGCCCACTATTCAGCAATTCATCCACCCACTCATCCTTCTAGTCTGACTAGCATTTATTGTTTACTTCATGCCAGATACTCTGCTAAATTTTTGTCATGGATTACTTCATCTAGTTCTCACCTCAATCTATGAGGTCCAGTACTTTATTTTTTATTTTATGGTACTTCAACTTTATTTTACAGACGAAGAAATAAAGGCTCAGGGACACAGTGACTTATTCAAGTCACACAGATCATACAGGAAGGGTAAGGACTCATGTTCATCTTCCAATTTCACATCAAGAGTTCTTTTTCCATACTACTTGGCTGCCTCAGGAAAGAATTCTGAATTGCCAAAGTTCAAACTTCTTCTGAAGCCTTGGTTGAATAAGGAAGCCCCTGCCCTGTCCTCTTGGAACATCCCAGCAGCCTTTCCATCACCGTGCTTCCTCCATCATTCCATAACTGTCAGTGTCCTCTGCTAGGATGGAGGCTCAGGAGGGCAGAAACGAGTCCTCCTTCATCTTCGTGTTCTCCATACCTAAGCATCCAGCCTGGCCCAGAGTATGTGCCATGAATGATGGTTGAATATTGAAGACAGAGCTTCCGTGAACAGAGATAACTGGATTTGTGGGCAAGAGAACGCCCTCTGTTTTATGACTGGTGATGAAGAGTCTGCTCAAGATACAACTGGGGTCTGCCTAACACAGAGATGGAATGATCAGGTCTGAGTTTATCTCTGCAAACAAACAGTTCTCCTATCTGACCACGTTCTCTTTCTCTTCCTGAGCACAACCTCTTCTCAAGAAACATCTCATCTCCATGAATCCAGTGCCTTAAAGTTGAGGCATCTATCCCTTCTTTCTCCACCTAAGAAATACGCATATTTCAAGGTCAAGTTGAAGTTCCCCCTTCCAGGTAAAAATATCCCAAACCACAGTCAGGGTCCCTTTCTCCGAATTTCTACACTCACTTATTCCCTGTCACAGTTTGTCTTTTATGAATTCATGCATTCACTCAAAACAAATGTTTATTAAACAGGGTGACAACAAACAGCCTTGTTGTACTCCTTTCTCTATCCTGAATCGGTCAGGATTCATACAGGATTCTAACTGTTGCTTCTTGACCTGCATACACTTTTCCTAGGAGACAGGTAAGATCCTCTGGTACTCCCATCTCTTTAAAAGTTTTCCATAATCTGTTATGATACACCCAGTCAAAGACTTTACCATAGTCAATGAAACAGAGTTAGATGATTTTCTGGAATTCCCCTGCTTTTTCTAGGATCCAGTGGGTGTTGGCAAGTTGATCTCTCAGGTTCTGTGATGGTAGAAAATTTATGTGCCTTTGAACTTGCCATAGCACTCAGGCCAATGACTTGCATATAGTAAGAACTCAACATGCATTGTTGACTAAATGCAGTTTTGCTTCCTACTTATGTTTTTTCTCCTTTTTAAATGGTAACGATAGATGCACAGAAAGATCACGATATGCATAGCAAACTGAGTGGCAGGTAGCTGTGCTCACTGATCTGGGAGACATCATGAAATGCAGCTTCTCATGATGATAAAAATGAAGCAGACTAAGCCTAGAGGAAGTGAGTAGACTTGTTTGAAGTTATCCAGTTAGTTGGAGACTTGCTTCCATCCTGTTCAGCCTTTACATTTATTTTTCCCAAATAGGGAACTTCCCCGAATCTCTTTTGAGTTGCATTCTTAAAATTTCTCATTGAAAACTTTAGGTCATGAAATCCCTGCTGCTTAGAATAATAGACATTTTTAGAAGAAAATCAAGTAGACCAATAGGAATAGTTGGACTGAAATCAATAAAACAGAACTCTGAGCCACCTTTGGCATTGACAATGCTACTGCTGCTATTTAGTCACCAAGTTGTGTCTGACTCTTTTCGACTTTATGGACTCTAGCCCGCCAGGCTCCTCTGTCCATGGAATTTTCCAGGCAAGAATACTGGAGTGGGTGTCATTTCCTTCTCCAGGGGATCTTCCAGATCCAGGGACTGAAACTGTATCTCCTGCTTGGCAGGTGGATTATTTACCACTGAGCCACCTGGAAGGCCCAACATTGATAATACATTTACCTTAATGAAGATATTTCTCTCAAGTAAGGTATTTTCTCTCAGTCAAGATATTTCCTGTTTCAAGTAACAATTGTAGGTACCAGTATTTCTCTTTCTTTCCTTACTCCCTGAAGTAGAAATCTTAGGCATAAAATACAATGGCCAACAAGAAACCACCTTTATATATAGAATGTGAGAATGCTATTCATCAGGTTTATAATATACTTGAACTTGGCTTGGTTGAGTTCTGACCCACACTCATTTAGAGTTTAAGTGTATTTCTAAACGATTCCATTTTGTAGAAATCAGGTTATGGGAAAACCTCAAGTAGATTTGAAAATGTACTTGGAGCTTTACAAAGCTACTTAATTTCTTTTTGATGAGCGCGCTATGCATTGTTCAGAATTGTTCAGCTAAATTTCCCTAAATACACATGGGGGCTTAAAGGCAGAGTGTGGGAGGCTCTAACAGTTTAGGAGAAGTGGGTTTACTGACCCCGAGGAGAGAGGAGCTTAATGAATCAGAAGCGTATTGCTTCTCATGCATGAAATAGGACTTCCACCCTCTCCCCATCCATCAACGCAGACGAGCACTTGAGTGGTCTGTTACATTTTTTGGTCTGCTGCATCATCACTGCTGAGGGGTTTCTACAGGTAGATCTCCAGGTACCAGGGAACATTTCCTCTGTTCAGTGTCTTGACATCACCATGCCCAGAAAGAGTGCTAGGTATACAGTAAGCGCTTAATACTCACATAATGTAAGTGCATCCAGTAAATGAATGTGCTTGCCTAAATAAATGATGAGTCCAAGGAGGGGTACTTTATTCTTGAGTCTTGTCTGGGTACCGCCAGTGTTTCCCACTCCTCTTCCCAGAGCAGGAGCCAAGAAGTCATAGAGTTCACACACGTACTTCTTAAAGGCCCTGCTCTGCCCCGTCTGGGATCATGACTTTGTAACTGTATTTAGACAAAGGCCCAGGAATGGCCTCATTCTGTGTGTCCTGCTGGCCCAGGACACACAAGGCCAGAAGGCAAACTGAGCTATAAACCTTTAAGTTCCTGTTCCCCAGGCCTGAGCTCGGAGCCCAAAGTCATTACAGACCAGGAGTTTGGGGAAAGAGAGGCAATTATCGAGGTCTCCCCCTTGGGAGTCTAGATGAAAAAGAAAATCTTTTGAATCTTGGAGCCATTTTCTCCCAGGAAGGCTCAAGGAACGGGGGCACTATGCAGCCCTTTCCCCTGGGTTCTGAACTGGTGCCAGCACCTCCCGAGGACCCTTAGTCTGATGGCTGGCCATGTGAATGCACAGTCTTTGTATGATGCATCACTAATCTGCATCAAGAAATACAAAGCCCCAAATGTTCTACTGGCCACCATTGAAATAACCTGAAATGCTACGTTTGAACGTAAAATGTTACCTACTGAGTCATTTGAAAGTCTCCCACCCACCCATTAAATGATGAAAATGACTCGACCTGACCCATAATGGCTGGTCACAGAGAAACAATGGGAATGATACGAGGTACTTCTTCCAAAGCTCCAGGGACAGCCTTCCCATAGCACTGGCTGGGTCCTATTACACAGAAGGGCTTCCCCAGAGGTCAACAGGAAATCCAAATCACCCCTCCTGGCCTTTGCACTGGAGCAGGGGGAGGCTATTGGTTGAATTCCAGGTGGAGTTGTTAACACTGAACTTACTGTCAGCATTGCTCTCTGGTGCCAAGCGAATGCAAAACTTGCCTCCCCTTCTCTGCCATCCCTATGGCTTCGCTCTAGCTGCCAGCCCAGTCAGAGGGATGGATCATTTGATTAAGGGTAAATCTCCGTGGGATCTTGGTGGGAGGGGAGGTGCTGCTCTTCTCCCTGGCCTGGATTCCCACAGGCTATAGTGTTCCCAGTTCAAGCAGCACAAACGGATGTGAAATGATGGCTGACTTTATTAGGAAGCAGAGTCGCTGCTCTCAAGCTAGTTTCCTTAGCCTTGAATCAGTTTGCTGAAAGATTGGCAAGGGTCACATCATGTAGGTGCACACAGTCATTGATCTCACATGGGGCATACAAACAGGCTGTGCCAAGAGAGATTAACCCCCAAAGAGCCCATTTGACTGAATTAGGCCACAACAAAATCAGACGCTTAAGAGCACTTGACAATTTCTGCAGGGTAAATTTGGTGAGGAGAGGACAGAGAATACACGAAAAAGATGAAGAATTATGGGCAATGATAACTAGTTTCTACCTCTTTGGTGTAATTATTACATGAAGACAGCATTATACTAAACCTTTTAATGCTAGACCTAATTTCATTCATGACTCTACACATGGACATCACCAGATGGTCAATCCTGAAATCAGATTGATTATGCTCTTTGCAGCCAAAGATGGAAAAGTTCCATATAATCAGCTAAAACAAGACCCGGAGTGCAGATCATTAGCTCCTTATTGCAAAATTCAGGAAAGTAGGGAAAACTACTAAGTCATTCAGGTATGAACTAAATAAAATCCCTTATGATTATACAGTGGAGGTGATGAATAGATTCAAGGGATTAGATCTGGTAGACAGAATGCCTGAAGAACTACAGATGGAGGTTCGAAACATATATGAGGCAATAACCAAAACCATCCCAAAGAAAAACAAATGCAAGAAGGAAAAGTGGTTGTCTGAGGAAGCTTTATAAATAGCTGAGTAAAGAAGAAAAGTGAAAGGCAATGGAGAAAGGGAAAGATATACCCATCTGAATGGAGAGTTCCATAGAGTAACAAGGAGAGATAAGAAGGCCTTCTTAAAGGAACAGTGCAAAGAAACAGAGAGAAACAATAGAATGGGGAAGTCTAGAGATCTCTTTAAGAAAATCAGAGGTATCAAGGGAAATTTTCATGGAAGGATGAGCACAATGAAGGACAGAAATGGTAAGCACCTAACAGAAGCAGAAGATATTAAGAAGAAGTGGCAAGAATACACAAAACTATCTAAGAAAGGTCTTAATGACCCAGATAACCACAATGGTGTGGTCACTCACCTAGAGTTGGACATCCTGGAGAGTGAAGTCAAGGCGGTATTAGGAAGCATTACTACGAACAAAGCTAGTGGAGGTAATGGAATTCCAGCTGAGCTATTTCAAATACTAAAAGATGATGCTCTTAAAGTGCTGTACTTAATATGTCAGCAAATTTGGAAAACTCAGCAGAGGCCATAGCACTGGAAAAAGTCAGTTTTCATTCCAATCCCAAAGAAGGGAAATGCCAAAGAATGTTCAAACTACTGTACAAAAATTGCAGTCATTTCATATGCTCTTTGTGACCCCATGGGTTATATAGTCCATAGAATTCCCCAGGCTAGAATACTGAGGTGGGTAGCCTTTCCCTTCTCCAGGGGATCTTCCCAACAAAGGGATTGAACTCAGGTGCCCCACATTGCAGGCAACTTCTTTATCAGTTGAGGGACAGGGGAAGCCCAAGAATGTTGGAGTGGGTAACCTATCCCTTCTCCAGTGGATCTTCTTGACCCAGGAATTGAATGGGGGTCTCCTGCATTGCAGGCAGATTCTTTACTAACTGAGCTATCAGGAAAGCCCCCTTTCATATGCTAGTAAGGCAATACTCAAAATCCTTCAAGTTAGACCGCAGCATCACATGAACTAAGAACTTCCAGATGTGCAAGATGGACTTTGAAGAGGCAGAGGAACCAGAGGTAAAATTGCCAGCATTCCTTGGATGATGGAGAAAGCAACAGAATTCCAGAAAAACTAAATTCTGCTTCCTTGACTATGTTAAAGTGGATCACAACAAACTGTGGAAAATTCTTAAAGAGATGGGAATACTAGATCACCTTACCTATCTCCTGAGAAACCTGTATAAGGGTCAAGAAGCAACTGTTAGAACTGGACATGGAACAATGAAATGGTTCAGAATTGGGAAAGGAGTATGACAAGGCTGTGTATTGTCACCCTGCTTATTTAACTTATATCCAGAGTACACCATGTGAAATGCCAGGCTGGATGAATCACAAGCTGGAATCAAGATTGCCAGGACAAATATCAACAACCTCAGATATGTAGATGATACTACTCTAATGGCAGAAAGTGAAGAGGAACTAAAGAGCCTCTTGATGAAAGTGAAAAAGGAGAGTGAGAAAGCTGGCTTGAAACTCAGCATTCAAAAGACTAAGACCATGGCATCCAGTCCCCTCACTTTATAGGAAATAGAAGGGAAAAAAGTGGAAGCAGTGACAGATTTTATTTTCTTAGGCTCCAAAATCTCTGGACGGTGACTGCAGCCATAAAATTAAGAGACGCTTGCTCCTTGGAAGTACAGCTATAACAAACCCAGACAGTGTATTGAAAACAAGAATCAATCATTTTGCTGACAAAATCTGTAGAGTCAAAGCTATGGTGTTTCCAGTCATCATGCACAGATGTGCGGGATCATAAAGAAGGCTAAATGCCAGTGAATTGATGCTTTTGCATTATGGTTCTGGAGAAGACTCTTGAGAGTTCCTTGGACCGAAATGAGATCAAACCAGTCAACCCTAAAGGAAATCAACTCTGAATATTCATTGGAAGGACTGATGCTGAAGCTAAAGCTCTAATTCTTTGGCCACCTGATGTGAAGAGTTGACCCATTGGAAAAGACCCTGATGCTGGGAAACACTGAAGGCAAAAGGAAAAGGGGCAGCAGAAGATGAGATGGTTGAATAGCATCACAGACTCAATGGGACATGAATTTAAACAAACTCCAGGAGATAGTGGAGGACACAGGATCCTGGTGTGCAGCAGCCCATGGAGTTTCCAGAGAGCCATACATAACTTCGGGACTAAACAACAACAAAATTTCATTTCCCAATAGGAGTTTAAAAAGACAGCATTCTGAAAAATTGTTTGTGTTTTCAGTTCTTAGTTTTGTGTTCTAGTGGGTTAGCCAAAAAAGTCATTCAGGTTTTTTAGTAAGATGGCACAGAAAAGTCTGAAGGAGCTTTCTGATCAACCCACTATATATATATTTCTGCAAGGTTACACTTGGTCTCAGTTTTTAAAACAAAACCAAAAATCCAAGTAGAGTGAAGGAATTTTGTCAGGTACAGACCTTGGTGGTTATAAAGTTGGGGTTGTGAGGATCATTTGATTGAGTTCTGGGCCTAGTAAACTAGTTTGTACATCAGAAGTTGGTTAGAAATTAAAAGACCAAGTTTACAGATAACAGGGAGGGACTGAAGTTGAGGAACACAAGCAGGTGGGCAAAGACTCAGACAGAGGTCAGGAGTCAAGTAAGAGTTGTGAAATCCAGGAGAGCTGGTCATTTAAAACAGAGGCACGGTGGAGAAACTGGAACCTTGGTACATTACTGGTTGGAATGTAAGATGCTGTAACCCCTTTGGAAAACAGTTTGGCAATTTCTCAAGACACAAAGCACAAAATTGCTGTGATACCCGGCAATTCCACTAGTAGGAATCTAACCAGGAGAAATGAAAATGCATGTCCACACAAAAGTTTGTATGTGAATGTTCATAGCAGCATTACTCTTAATAACCAGAAAGTGGAAACAACCCAAATGCTCATCAACTGATGAATGGATGAATAAAATGAGCTATATCCACACAATGGACTACTATTTGGCAATAAAAAGAAAGTACTGATACATGTTGGAGAAGGAAACAGCAACCCACTCCAGTGCTCTTGCCTGGAGAATCCCAGGGATGGGGGAGCCTGGTGGGCTGCCGTCTATGGGGTCGCACCGAGTCGGACATGACTGAAATAACTTAGCAGCAGCAGCAGCAATGATACATGTTACAACGTGAATTCACGTCAAAACATTATACTCAGTGAAAGAGACACAAAACAACACCTATTGCATGACTGTGCATCTATGCAATGTCCAAAATAGGTAAAAGCAGAGAGACAAAAGGTATATCAGAGGTTGCCTGGGGCTGGGAATGGGAATGAGGCGTTACCAGGTATGAATTTCTTTCTGGGGTGATGACAATATTCTGAAATCAAATAGTGATGGTTGTTGTACAACTCTGTAAATATACCAAATATAATTGAATTTTATACCTAGAATGGGTGACTTTTATGGTAGGTAAATTATACCCCAATAAATCTGCTTAAAAAAAAAGCAGAGGCATGAAGGAACTCAATGAACAAAATCTAGGGATATGAGTCTGACTCTTAGGACCAGGGAACCTGAGATTGGGCATCCTGGCTTTAATCAGAGAACTAATTTGAGGATTCGGCTCCAAATTGGTGCCCGCTGTCTGACTGCAGTGCTTGGATGTGACAGTATCCTCCTAACTGGTGGTCTCCAGGTGTCACTGATTGTAATTTCAGACACAAAATTTCCTTAGCTTAGTAACGATGGATACTACTGAGTATTTCAATTATAAAAGAGGTGGTGGCGGCTTTGTGGTTACATTTGAAAACTTGTATTAAATAAGTCTTTGTACTGCAGGACTTCTGAATCTATTGCATAGATTTTCTTGAAACATTTTCCCAATCTGGAACAACTATTATTGTTATACAAGACCAGTGTATTAGACTTGGATGTAGTCAAAAGAATTAGAAAAAGATTGTTGTTGTTGTTTAGTCACTCAGTCATGTCTGACTCTTTGCAACTCCATGAACTATAGCCCACCAGATTCCTCTGTCCATGGGATTTCCCAGGCAAGAATATGGAGTGGATTGCCATTTCCTTCTCTGGGGGATCTTCCCTTCCCAGGGATCAAACCTATGTCTCCTGCTTCACAGATAGACAATTTACCACTAAGCCACCTGGAAAGCCCTAGGAAAACAAAATACATAGCTATAAAGGGGACAACTTGAGAAAAAATAATTAGGCAGCTGTCATATCTGGGACCCAAGCAAACACCTGTGGGTCACATGTCCTTGGATACTGTGTCTGTACCTGCTGTAGTTGCCACAGTGTAAATAGAAATGCAGACACAGGGACTTCACTGGAGGTCCAGTGGCTAAGACTCTGTGCTCCCAATGCAGGGTACCAGGGTTTGATCCTTGGTCAGAAAACTAGATCCCACACGTGGCAACTAAAGATTCTGCATGCTACAATGAAGCTCGGAAATCCTGAATGCCACAACTAAGATCTGGTGCAGCCAAATATATAATTTTTTTTTTTAAAGAAAGAAATGCAAGACACATAGAAGTTCCACAATAAAAGTTGCAGCTGGGGGATTCCTGATGGCTCAGTGGTAAAGAGTCCGCCTGCACCGGAAGCAGACACGGGTTCAATCCCTGAACCGGGAAGCTCCCACGTGTCGCAGAGCAACTAAGCCTGGGTGCCACAGCTATTGAACCTGTGCTCTAGAGACCCGGAAGTGCAACTACTGAGCCCACGTGCTGTAACTAGGGAAGCTTGTGTGAACTAGAGCCTGTGCCCCGCCACAAAAGAAGCCACCACAATGAGAAGTCTGCATGCTCAACTAGAGAAGTAGACCCCCTGCTTGCTGCAACCAGAGAAAAGCCCACGCAGCCATGAAGGCCCAGAGCTGCCAAAAATAAATAAATGAATAAAATTATTTAAAAATATTTAAGTACCTACAAGGACAATGCATGAAAAATAAGTAGACTTCATTCCTGGGTAGGGACAGGGAGGGGACTAGAAGAATGATGCAATTAGGGAGGGTGCCCAGAGGCCTCTGTCTAAATGGGTGAAGCTCTGTTTATCAGCTGGGAGGTGGGTAGACCAGGATTCTTTTTTTTTGGCCACGCCCATATAACTTGTAGAATCTTAGTTTTCCAATCAGGGATGGAACCTGTGCCCCCTGTAATGGAAGCAGAGTCCTAACCACTGGACCACCAGGAATTAATTCCCCAGGGTTCTTAAATTTTTTTATACTTTTGATGTATGCAGTCTCATAATAATTTTTTCCTATCTCCTTCTCACCCTGTCCCTCCAATGAGAAAATTCTCTTCCTATAGGAAATGTTATTGATAGTGTCTTAGTTATGTTTTCATGGATATTGTATATAACAGCAATAAAACAGTAATTATTTATAGCACTGAATGTTCTAGCACAAAACATACATTAATTCATTTAATTCAGACACCAACCCCATGAAGTTGCTTCTATTATCATCTCATATTTGAGATGAGAACACTGAGGCATAGGGAGGTTAAACAACTTAACCAGTGCCACCCAGTGACTAAGTGGTGGGGCTGAAATTTGAATCTAGACAGTTTGGCTGCAAGCACTACACCAGGCTGCGTTTTATATGGATCCACAGTCAGATAAAGAGTTTCTATTTCTTTTTCTGAAAAGGAACTAAGTAGGAATTCACCAGAGGAAAAAGCAAGGGAGGGCAAATCCATGCAAAAGGGAATGCTATAGAGTGAAATATTAATTTCAGGACATCCCAATTGGGAAGGGGAGCCTTGGGAGATGCACGCAGCCAGGAAGGCAGGAGGCTGGCACTGAATGTCCTCTGATGCCATGTGCCTTAGTCCGTTCAGTCTGCAGTAACAAAATACCATAGTATTTGGGGTAGCTTAGAAATGCATTTCTCACAGTTGTAGAGGCTGGGAAATCCAAGATCAAGGCCCTACCATGGGAGTTATGCTGAGGCCCCTCTTCCTGGTTCGTAGCTGGTGCCTTCTTCCTGTGTCCTCACATGGGAGAAGGGGCGAGGGATCTCCCTGGGGTCTCTCTTATTAAAATCATTAGTCCCATTCATGAGAGTTCCACCCTCATGACCTAAGCATCTCCCTAAACATCTCCTAATATCACAACGGGCATTGGGATTTCAACACATGAATTTCACGGGGACACAAACATTTAGACCACAGGGCTTCCCTGGTGGCTCAGTTGGTGAAGAATCTGCCTGCAATGCAGAAGACTGCCTGCAATGCAGGAGACCTGGGTTCAATCTCTGGGTTGGGAAGATCTCCTGGAGAAGGAAATGGCAAACCACTCCAGTATTCTTGCCTGGGAAATTCCATGGACAGAGGAGCCTGGCGGGCTTCATGGAGTCCGAAGGGTCAGACACAACTTAGCAACAAAATCACCACCGCTGCCATGTTGAAGCATTTGAACCACATCAGAGAGCAATTGGGTACCACTAAGACTCACTGGAAAAGAGTCTGATGCTAGGAGGGATTGGGGGTGGGAGGAGACGGGGACGACAAAGAATGAGATGGCTGGATGGCATCACCGACTCGATGGACATGAGTTTGAGTGAACTCCGGGAGTTGGTGATGGACCGGGAGGCCTGGCGTGCTGTGATTTATGGGGTCGCAGAGTCAGACACGACTGAGCGACTGAACTGAACTGAACTGACTGAAGGGATCTGGGGCAAGAATGACAATCACATTTGTACTTCAAAGCATAGCATTGGTAGCTGTACAGAAATAGGCAAATGAAACCCAAGAAAAGGAGGCCAGTGGGAAGCTCTTGCAATAATCAGAGTGAAAAATGATACACTTGAACTATATGGCAAGGTCAAGAAGATGAAGAGGAATGGATGAATCTCACTACTCTTTAGGGGATGGAACTGATGGGACTTGAGAGAGGAGAGTAAGGTGCTCAGGATGATGAGTTTCTGAGGGTGACTGCCAAGGTTCTGGATTATGGGTGAGAGTGGGGGTGCCACCATCTGAGGAGATCAACCCAGGAAGAGATTGAGTTCACCATGACAGGTTTGGGACAGTTTGGTACCAATGTTGGCAGTTCAAGGCAGGTGTTTAGAAGACAGACCATCATAGGAGCATGTTATGAACCATTATTTTCAAAGTTGGAAAGATCCCCTTGAGCAGGAAATGGCAACCCACTCCAGTATTCTTGCTGGGAGAATATTATGGGACAGAGAAGCCTGGTGGGCTACAGTCCATGGGGTACCAAAGAGTTAGACACAACTTAGCACGCATGCATGCAGAGATTCACTGTGGAATGGAGGAACATCTGACTGGAATACCCTGGAATATGGCTTAATGCACCTTACTAGGTTCTACCAATGTAGAACTTCTGGGAGTGAGACCTGGGGGTCTTCATCTTTAATAAGCTCCCAGACGGCTCTTGTGGGTGCCAAGAAGACCCTTATGGGAATGGAACTGGCTCCAGGAGCCACCTGTGATTGGCTGCACTCCAAAAAAGGGCCAATCAAATTCTAACTGCATTTTAAGTTTTTCACTAGATTGGGAGAACCTTATGGTGGGAGGCCCCAGGGCTTGGAGCAGAACTCCCCGCCCCGCCAACGTGGCAGGCTTCACATTTGCATTGGGGGTAGCCACCATCTGACTCTTCTGGAAGGCACGGGGTTTGCTTTTGTCCTTCTGATTTGACAACTCATCCTGGTCCTCCCATGCCACTTAGCAAACATGTCAAAGAACCACTTCTAAGTCCTTTTAAATGATCCACAATACTGTCTTCCACAAATCCCCTCAGAGATGAGCTGTCTTAACTAAGCACACTCCAGAGTGCTATGCGATCAAGTATTTGGCTCACTGATCATTAACACAGCCATCTCCTGCTTTCAACTGGAATGTCTAGAAGGCACTTGCCATATGGACACGTGGGAAGAATTCAAGCTCGTTTGTTAATAAACATTTACTGCAAGAGACCAGAAAATAAACACAGGGTGTTCTTTGCACCTTAGTAGATGTTCAATAAACAGAAGCAGAAATCGGTTGAAACTACGCATGCATTGTTCCAGCACTCATGAGACTGGGGAGAAATACATTTTCCCTAACATCTGCAGCTATTTCAGACACTGAAAATGTGATGTAAGAAAAAAGCCACCAGGGAGTCAGAGGATTTTAGGATCAGCTTAGGACATCAATGAGAATCCTCTGCAATAGGTCTCAGGAACCACGACTACTTTGAAGAGATGACAGGTCTTTCAGAGCCAAGCTTGCAGTTTGCTGAGGTCTATATAGTTAAATTTATCCAGGTGAGTCAAGCTATAAAATATCTATGACTTTAGAATTGGTATCAGTTACCCAGAAAAAAATCAAAGTCAACATACGTTCCTCCTCATTCCAAATATTGCAGATGGGTTTCCCTCCACTTCCCTTATTACTGGGATCTGGTCTCAGATGCTTTGACTCCCAGGTAATTGTTCACAATTAATTCACTCTTTTCTAAATTAGAAGGTAGAAGCATGGATAGCTCCAAATTAGCTGGAAGATTTCAATTTATTTGCCGATCAAACAGAATGGCAGTCCTATGTCCCCAAAAGAGCTGATTCTCACCTAATAAAAGATTAAGATGTTACCACTTATCTGGTAAGTAATTTTATGGCTTTGACCGGGCGAATCGGTCTCGAGGGCTCCTGCATTTTTCTAGGGCTTTTTCTTTGGGGAACCAGTTTTTTCAATACAGAGGCATTTTAGGGGCTCTCTAAAACACTATCCACAGAGGGAAAGCATTGTTGTCCCATCTCAGATTAAAGGTAGCTCCAGCTTTATAGAAGGAGAACTCCCACTTGCAGCCAAGTTTCTACTTTTCAGTGACATGACCCACCCCCTCCCACACAGATGATTGGCCCATGCTTGAGCACCTCACAAGGAGAGATAGGAAAGCTTTCCTCAGTGATCAATACAAAGAAATAGAGGAAAACAATAGAATGGGAAAGACTAGAGATCTCTTCAAGGAAATCAGAGATACCAAGGGAACATTTCTTGCAAAGATAAGCACAATAAAGGACAGAAATGGTATGGGCCTAACAGAAGCAGAAGATATTAAGAAGAGGTGGAAAGAATACACAGAAAAACTATACAAAAAAGATCTTCATGACCCAGATAACCACCTTGGTGTGATCACTCACTTAGAGCCAGACATCCTGGAGTTAGAAGTCAGGTGGGCCTTAGGAAGCCTCGCTACGAACAAAACTAGTAGAGCTTATGGAATTCCAGTTGAGCTATTTCAAATACTAAAAGATGATGCTGTGCAAGTGCTGCACTCAATATGCCAGCAAATTTGGAAAACTCAGCAGTGGCCACAGGACTGGAAAAGGTCAGTTTTCATTCCAATCCCAAAGACAGACAATGCCAAAGAATGTTCAAACTACTGCACAATTGCACCCATATCACACACTAGCAAAGTAATGCTCAAAATTCTCCAAGCCAGGCTTCAACAGTACATGAACCGTGAACTTCTAGATGGATTTACAAAAGGTAGAGGAACCAGAGATTAAATCACCAACATCTCCTGGATCATCGAAAAAGCAAGAGAGTTCCAGAAAAACATCTACTTCTGCTTTATTGACTACACCAAAGCCTTTGACTGTGTGGATCACCACAAACAGTGGAAAATTGTTCAAGAGATGGGAATACCAGACCACCTGACCTGCCTCTTGAGAAATCTGTATGCAGGTCAAGAAGCAACTGTTAGAACTGGACATGGAACAACAGACTGACTGGTTCCAAATTGGGAAAGGAGTACATCAAGGCTGTATATTGTCACCCTGCTTATTTAACTTATATGCAGAGTATATCATGTGAAATGCCAGGCTGGATGAAGCTCAAGCTGGAATCAAGATTGCCGGGAGAAATATCAATAACCTCAGATATGCAGATGACACCACCCTTATGGCAGAGAGTGAAGAAGAACTACAGAGCCTCTTGAAGAAAGTGAAAGAGGAGAATGAAAAAGTTGGCTTAAAACTCAATATTCAGAAAACTAGGATCATGGCATCTGGTCCCATCACTTCATGGCAAATAGATAGGGAAACAATGCAAACAGTGAGAGACTTTATTTTCTTGGGCTCCAAAGTCACTGCAGATGGTGACTGCAGCCATGAAATTAAAAGATACATGCTCCTTGGAAGAAAAGCTATGACCAACCTAGACAGCATATTAAAAAGTAAAGACATCACTTTGCCAACAAAGGTCCATCTAGTTAAAGCTATGGGTTTTCCAATAGTCTTGTATGGATGTGAGAGCTGGACTATAAAGAAAGTTGAACGCTGAAGAAGTGATGTTTTTGAACTTTGGTGTTGGAGAAGACTCTTGAGAGCCCCTTGGAACTCAAGGAGATCAAACCAGTCAATCCTAAAGGAAATCAACGCTGAAAATTCATTGGAAGGACTGATGCTGAAGCTGAAATTCCAATACTTTGGCCACCTGATGTGAAGAACTGACTCATTGGAAAAGACCCTGATGCTGGGAATGATTGAAGGTGGGAGGAGACGGGGATGACTGATGGTTGGATGGCATCACTGACTTGATGGATATGAGTTTGAGGAAGCTCTGGGAGTTGGTGATGGACACGGAAACCTGGTGTGCTGCAGTCCACGGGGTTGCAAAGAGTCAGACACAACTAAGCAACTGAAATGAGCACCTGACTCCAAAGTAGCCAATCAAGACGGTGCTATAAAATAAGCCTCCCAATCATGATTTCTTTCATTTTTTCCCCCCTCCATCCTGGACCTTTTGTGTCCTTTTTGGTCCCCTTCAAAAGCCTTTTCTCACCCTTTCAGCTCTCATTAGCTGTGCCATTACCTAGAAGATTCTGGTAAACTCGAGTGGTACCCTATCTGGAGCATTCCCATTTTATTCGGAGTTTTGACACCACTCTAGGATTTGACCACACTCCCTGCTGCAGCTGATTGGATGTCAGGGACACCTGATTCAAGGGCAACCAATCCATGGTTTGTCCACCACTGGGCAGGTAACATCGTTGGAGACTTTTTCCCATAAATGTTGATAATGCTAATGGAACCAAGTGGTCCTCCATTCCAGTGTGACTGCCAGCAGGACTCAGAGAGGAGAGGAGCTTTCTGTTCTTCTTCTCCCTTTTCCTCCTTGCTTCTCTTCCCCCATCTCCTTCCCGTTATCTTTGCTGTGGTTACTCAGGGAGCACTTTATTTGTGCTGGGCACAGCCCAAAGCAGTTTGTATCTTTGAACGTGTTTAATCCTCACAGCAACACTGTCAGGTGGGTAGTATTATTATTCCCATTTTTAGATGAGAAACAAGAAGGCTAAGTAATTCGTCCACAGTCATAGGGTTCTATGTGTTGGGGTCAGACTTTGAATCCAGGTTGTCTGGCTCCCAGGTCTGTGCATTCTTATGCCTCCCTTAGAATCAGATCTTCTCAAGGCTCTTCCCTGGTGGTCCTGGTTAAGACTTCATCTTCCAGTGCAGGAGGTGTGGGTTCAATCCCAGGTTGGGGAACTAAGATCCCACATACATCCCAGCCAAAAAACCAAAATATAAAATAGAAGCAATATTGTGACAAATTCAATAGAGACTTAAAAAAGAAAAGAATCAGATCCTGTCAGAGCTTAAAAGGTCTATAGAGGTCATCTCATCCACTAATTGCCATACTTAGGAATTTCACAGACCAATAAAAATAAACAGAGGATGGACATGGGGTTGCCAGCCTCTGATTTCATCAAGAGAGACAACAGGAGTGTTAAAACAAAGTACTACATTCACCATCACTAAAGAAAGGCCAATTAAACACAAAAAGAGTAGGGAGGGCTTCTTAGGCGGCACTAGTGGTAATGAATCCATCTGTCAATGCAGGAGATGCAAGAGATGCGAGTTTGATCCCTGGGTCGGGAAGATCCCCTGGAGAAGGAAATGGCAACCCACTCCAGTATTCTTGCCTGCAAAATTCCATGGACAGAGGTACCTGGCAGGCTACAGTCCATGGGGTCATAAAGGGTGGTCATAACTGTGCGCACACACACACAACCTCAAAATAATGTACAGTCCTTTGAACTGAATAAACTATGCCCTATGGAAAACTCACCGTATTGATTTATTTTTTCTAATTCTGCTCCTCAGCAATTAAAACTGAATGAGTGTGGTTCTTTGATTGGTGGGTATCTCTGGTTCTCTTCCACGTCTCCCTATTATCTGTGACAAAACAGGGGCCTGGAGAGGGTGTGTGTCATTGTTGAGGTCACGCAGGAGTGGCAAGCAGGTCTGGAACTTGATTTCAGTTGTTTCAACTCCTGTGGCTGAACAGTATTACTTTTTGGGGTCGGGGTGGGGGGTCACCTTCAAATAGCAATGACTGAACTCTATGAAAGTTGTGCTTTCTGAGCCCTCAGTGGCAAGGGTTTGGAGGCCCTGGCCTTGGGCCTGGACTGCTGACTTTGTCAATGTGTAGTCTCTTCTGCTATTGACCTCTTATAATTTTCACAACTACCCTGTGAGGCAGGTAATTCTACTCCCATTTTAAAGGTGGAGCAGCTATAGCTCAGGCTTTCCAGAGGGTCCAGTGTCACCTGCTCTGAGGGTAGAACTTAGTTGTCTTGCAGGATGGACTGTGAGACCTGCCTTTCCCAGGACAGGGATGTCACTAACTCATTTCCAGTTGTTTATTTCTGTTCCTCTATTTGTTAGGAGGAAAGACTCTGTGATTGGTGAGCTGACTCATCCATCATGCATTTACTGTCAAACACCTAGAACAGATAAACTTCCTTCTTTTACTTTTAGCCCCAGAAGGGCCCACCCACCTTACCCATCCAACATCTCTGCTACTCTTTCCTCATGTCTAGCTTAGCTGATTGGAAGATGAAACCCGAGGGACTGGCTTGGACCAATCAGATTCCTTTTAAACCAAGAGATAGAAAAAGCAGTTCGAGTTAATAGCAGATGCCTGAGCTAAAGGTCCTGTATCCTTGGATCACATCTCATTGGAACTGGAGCAACTGTTTTGGACCTGGGTAAGATGAGAAGGCAGAGGAGGCAGAGAGGAGGTGGGAGAAGAGGAAAAATGAGAAGTGGGAGGAAAGAAGAAAGAAGAGAGTCCTGAGTCCCTCCTCCACATGGGACTTTGGATGTTTTAAAAGCCCCACTTTTTTCTTGAGCTACTTTGAGTGGATTTCTGTTCTGTGAAATGAAAAGATCTTTAACCAGGATGGCTTGCTTTGGACCATATGCTGGTCTAGTTGCTGGAGCACAGAGAACTGTGGATCAGAGCTGTCAAGAAGCCCAGGTTCCAGCAGGAGCAGGAGACAGGTCCTCCTGTATGCACACACTCCAAAGTCCACACAGTCCACAGGTGTGAACCTGACGTCTTTTTATGCCAAAGATGGAGGCCCCATGACTTTTTCCCAAACAGCTGACCCAGAAACAAGCCATGGCTCCATGTTTGAAAGGAGCAAGAAACTAAAGAAGCCCAGCTAAGAATGCATTGAGAAATTCTCTCAGTACCACCAATTTGTATTTATCACAATGGATGGCTCATCCTAAGATCTCTAAATAAACATTAATCCTTGCTAAGCCTCTTGATGGCAAATGAGTGACAAGCAGTAAAAACAGAAAGGGCACTGTGTACATGCCTCTTGGGAGGCTGGGTTGCTCCTGAAGCATATGCATTACTGGCACCCGGAGCTGGGCTCTGCAGATCTGTTTGCCTTTTGAATTGTCTCACGGTGGTTCATTTTGGTGCCTAGTGTAACATAATGGGGATTCCCAGGTGGTGCAGTGGTAAAGAATCCACCTGCCAATGCAGCAGGACCAAGAGATACGGGTTTGATACCTGGGAAGGAGGGAAGATGCCCTGGAGGAGGAAATGGCAACCCACTCCAATACTCTTTATTTACCTATTTTCTTAAAAAACAAAAAAACAAAAACCATGTATTGTGTTTCCTACAAATCAGGCACTGTGCTAAATGCTTTTTAAAATTGTCTTTAATTAATCTGTTTTTAATTGGAGGATGACTGCCTCCCAATATTGTGTTGGTTTCTGCCATATCACTCCAGTACTCTTGACTGGAAAATTTCAAGGACAGAGGAGCCTGGCAGGCTACAGTCCATGGGGTTGCAAAAAGTCAGACACGACTGAGCATATACACACACAACACACATAGCATAATGATAAAATACCACTTCTACTGTGGAATTGCTCCTGTAGACAACTGATCACAAGTCCTCCAGTTCAATGTGAAGAGCTGGACCTTCCCTGCAAAATGTCTGGCACCCACCTCCAGGCTACCTGAGTAAAGGCTGTCATTGTTTTATGTTGACACATAGCTTCAGAACTCAAAAATAAGACAGGATTTGTCATTTCCTGTGTTAGTATGTTATCACGAGAGTGGCAGTGGAACTGGGAAGACTGTTTCCCTCTCCTTGACACCAGGGTTCGGTGGTGCTCACATCAGCACAAGTTAAATTTGCAAAGTTGTTTGTGCTCTTCCAACTTGATGAAGGTCAAGTTCTATTATTAGTATACTTGCTGGTTTCTTATTCTGTAGTCAACCAGTCTTCTGTGGCAAGAACTAGGCACATAGCCATTAATAAGATGTGAAGGGACTTTCCGGGTGGGCCAGTGGTTAAAACACTAAACTCCCAATGCAGGGGACTGAAGTTTGATCCCTGGTCAGGGAACCAGATCCCATATGCCGTAACTACGAGTTTGCATGGCACATTGAAGATCTCACATGCTAAAGACCCAACACAGCCAAAGGAAAAAAAAAGTGCAAAGTAACTCCCTACTTTCATGGATCTCACGATCTAGGGTAGAGGATGAAAAATTGGGTGTCTGAGTTGGGGAGAGAGTTACTGTACCCCATAGACTTGTTTTATTTGGCCCCCAGTGTGCTTTGAAAACCTTTGAGATCAGGCTACAGACACTGGGCCCATCTCCTCATGGCTGCTGTAAGCTGGCACTGAGCAATGGCTTTCTCTCCAGCTGAGAAAGCTCCCTTCTTCATTATGGTCCTCACCAAGGCCAGCTGTCATGTGACAAGCCTCACCAAGCTTGTCCTCCTTATCTTATGGTAGGAAAAATTTGTGTCCTTGTCTTATGAAAAGTAGGAAAGCAAGAGACCAAGAGAACCAAGTTTATCAAGAAAAAAATGGCAAAGGCTAAACTTTTTCATGATGTGAAAGACTATCCTCTGTGTTTATTTATATATTTATAAATATTTATTATTATAAATACATTTAATAAGGAAAAACGTGTCTATGCCAGCTTCTCTGACACCTGGACTATTTCACTTATTTGTATCATGTATCCAGCACCTTTAGACACATATTTTTGATCTTTGATCCAGTGATTTCAAAGATTTTCCCTCCAACTGGTATCCAATTAGGTAGTTGGGGTACACAAAAACTTTGGGGCTTCCCTGATAGTTCAGTTGGTAAAGAATCTGCCTGCAATGCAGAAGACTCCAGTTAGATTCCTGGGTCAGGAAGATCTGCTGGAGAAGGGATAGATAGACTTCCCACTCCAATATTCTTGGACTTCCCTTGTAGCTCAGCTGGTAAAGAATCTGCCTGCAACGTGGGAGACCTGGGTTTGATCCCTGGGTTAGGAAGATCCCCTGGAGAAGGAAAAGGCTACCCCATTCCAGTATTCTGGCATAGAGAATTCCATGGACCATATAGTCCATGGAGTCACAAAAGTCGGACACAGCTGAGTGAATTTCACTTTCACACAAAAACTTTTAAAATAGCTTCATTTAATAAATGCAAAAGATTGGGTTCAATGCAGGTGTCTCCCATATTGTTCCAGTTTAGAAAATGAATGCAGTTGCCAGGTGTTGGGGCTAAATTAAGATTCACACTAATTTTTCCCCCCATATTCCCATCTGTGGCTCTTGGGCACAAAATGGGTTCTTTCAATTTCCAAATGACTTATCATTTATTGCTTTCTGAATTTGATGGCAAACTCTCTTTTAAGACAATGCAGATCAGCCATGTAAAGATCCTTAGGACTATTTAGAACTTGGAACTAAGAGCTACCTATTAGTAGAATCAGGATTCAGAGTATCAGAGACAAGTGGGCCGTGGAAGCTCATGTAATCTCATTGTCTCTTCTTAGAGATAGGGACACTAGGAGCCAAGAGACTCAAGGTCAACTGTTTGCCAAGGTAATTATAATAGGAAGACATAGGCAGAAACTCTTCTGTGCAGTTACTTATCTGACAAGGAGCTACTATCAATTTTGGGTAAAAAAGAATGTAAATTGAGAAAAACGTCCTGGAGAAAAAACTTTTTGGTCTTTCATGGGTAAGTATGAAAAGAAAGAGGAGAGAAATTTACTCTCAGTTGATTGGTTTGAGGTTTGAAAGATTTAGCTTCACACCCCCATACAAAAGTTTTAATTTTCATGTACATCCAAATTAATGGTATTCCCAGGTGACTCAGTGGTGAAGAATCCATCTGTCGAGGCAGGAGGCACAGGAAACTCAGGCTCAATCTCTGGGTCAAGAAGACCACTTGCAGGAGGAAATAGCAACCCACTCCAGGTCTCTTGCCTGGAAAATCCCATGACAGAGGAGCCTGGCAGGCTACAGGCTACAGGGTTGCAAAGAGTTGGACACGACTGTGTGGCTGAGCATGAGCACACATAAATGTTTAACAACTGCCTTTCTGCACAAAAAGTGCTGTAACCTATGGCATTTGTCAGTTTCTGCAGTGCCAATACTCCTTCTTAGTGGTTGGAGTATTGCTACCACAGGTAACATTGCTTCGTGCCGTGCACACAAATTGCTCTCTGATAATGTCTTTGCAGCCATATTGTTCTTGATTTCTGGCAACTTTCCATCTCTCTGGTGTGATGTCTCAGAAGAAGTATGAGGCAAGCCCATTACCCTCACCACTGCTTTGTACAAATACCCAGGTCACTTGTCTAGACAGTCAGCAAACACAGATGGAGAACCTACTATGTGTCTGACTTTGTGTAAAACCCAGCAGACTCAGGAGTGAACCAGACGTTCATGGTCCTTGGCGTGCCTAGAGCTGATCACCAGGCAGAATTCGGTAGAGCTCTATCGTCTGGTGGCTGGGCGATCTGCCCTTGTATACCTAGCCAACTTGATAAAGTAAAGAAAATGACTGGGGACTTCCCTGGTGACCCAGCAGTTAAGAATCCACCTTGTAATTCAGAGGACTTGAGTTCAATATCTGGTTGGGGAACTAGAATCCCACATACCTCAGGGCTACTGAGCCCGTGAGTCACAGCTAGAGAGAAGCTTGCATGCCATAACTAAGACATCATGCGGCCAAAAAGATAAAAATAAAGCAAATGATGGTAAAATGCCCTGGGAATCCCTTTTCTTCTTCATTGAACTTGCAAACCCAACTTTCCTACATAGTGTTTAGATGTCAGGGATATTGGAAAATATTCCCATTTGCAAAACATCTTTAATGTAGATTCACTGTAATTCCTGAAGTAAAGCTACTTCCTATAGCATTACTAGGAGTGAAGGCCTTCCCCACCACAACTTCAGGGAGAGTGGGGATCTTTATTTATATCTTTTTTGGCAAACAGGTCAATGGCAAATCACTTACCAGTGATTGCTAAATTATCCTTTTTGTTGTTCTATTAATACACTGCTGTTGTTGAAAGACTAAGTCCCCGGTGTTCCTGGTCCAAATGTGTAGGTGCTTAGGCTGCAGGTGCAGATAAAGTAAGCACAGGTTTCCTGTGTGTGAAGCTTTGGGCAAAGCAGATTTGCCGTGCAAGCTCCATGCTCCATTCAACCACTAATTGGAAAGGGGAGTCTATCCTTGGGGTAAACACACAATGAAACTGCACTTATCAATTCTGACAGTGGGTCAGAGACCTCAACCCAAAACTATTGGAGACGTGCTTGATGACAGACCCTCCCTGGCTATAACTATTAACAGCTTATTCTTTGAAATCAACATAATCCCTTAAAAGAGCTAAGGAATTCTCACTGTAGCAGAATTGGAGGCCAGGGGAGCTGGTCTTTCCCATTAAATGTATTCAAAGAAGCAACACTTTGATCTGTGCAGTTGTGGACTGGTTTGGGTCTTCCCTGATAGCTCAGTTGGTAAAGAATCCACCAGTAATGCAGGAGATCCCAGTTTGATTCCTGGGTCGGGAAGATCCACTGGAGAAGGGATAGGCTACCCACTCCAGTATTCTTGGGCTTCCCCTGTGGCTCAGCTGGTAAAGAATCCACCTGCAATGTGGGAGATCTGGGTTTGATCCCTGGGTTGGGAAGATTGCCTGGAGAAGGAAAAGGCTACCAACTCCAGTATTCTGGCCTGGAGAAGTCCATGGGGTCACAAAGAGTCGTATAGTCACTGTATAGTCCATGGGGTCACAAAGAGTCGTACACAACTGAGTGACTTTCACTTTCAATTCACTTGTGACTCAGTGTTTATGTACAAATCATTGACCACTAAGAATGATTTGATATCCTAGCGGAAGCTTACTTAAAGGGCTTGGGAAAGCAGGAGGGGGTTTCTACCAGATAAATCTATTTAGACAAGAGAGAGCAGTTTTAACCTAACTTTAGGAGAGTACTGTTCATGAAAACATGCACTCCACTACACAGATCTTTCTAGAGATGTGAGTACTCAGTTAATGTTCCTAAGGTGCTTTCCTCTAAATTGCCTTTGTCTCCTTCAGAGCACATCTATTACAAGAGTTAGGAGGATGCTGGTGGTGCAGTGGACTTGGCTGCTGAAAGTTTCAGTGGGGACACATATGTCGGTCAGCTGATCCTGCAGATTCTTCTTCACTTGGCTTGAAGGAGAGGAAATTAAGAGTAAGAGTTTAAGACACTCCCCAGGAAGGGTGGTTTCTCCCATCAGGAGATTCACCTGGGAATGGGCTTCAGGGCCATCTGGGGCTCAGCTGTGAACTGACATTAGGTGTGTGTGCCTGCGAGTCAAGCCTCCCAAACTCTGCTCAGACATGCAGATCATCCCACCCTAATGGCAGAAAGCAAAGAGGAACTAAAAAGCCTCTTGATGAGGGTGAAAGAGGAGAGTGAAAAAGCTGGCTTAAAACTCAGCATTCAAAAAACTAAGATCATCTGGTCCCGTCACCTCATAGCAAATCGATTGGGGGAAAAATGGAAACGGTGATAGATGTTTTTTCTTCTTTGGCTCCAAAATCACTGTAGACAGTGACTGCAACCATGAAATTAAAAGATGTTTGCTCCTTGGGAGAAAAGCTATGACAAACCTATACAGCATATAAAAAAAAAACAAAACAGAGACATTACTTTGCTGACAAAGGTCCATGTAGTCAAAGCTATGGTGCTTCCATTAGTCATGGATGGATATGAGAGTTGGAAATAAGGAAGGCTGAGTACCAAAGAATTGATCCTTTCGAATTGTGGTGCTGGAGAAGACTCTTGAGAATCCCTTGGACAGCAAGGAGATCAAACCAGTCAATCCTAGAGGAAATCAATTCTAAATATTCATTGGAAGGACTGATGCTGAAACTGAAGCTCCAATACTTTGGCCACCCGATGTGAAGAGCTAACTTGTTGGAAAAGACCTTGACCCTGGGAAAGATTGAGGGCAGGAGAAGGAGGGCAACAGAGGATATGATGGGTGGATGGCATCACTGACTCAACGGACTCAATAGAGTTTGAGAAAACTCCAGAAGATGGTGTTGGACAGGGAAGCCTGGTGCTCTGCAGTCTGTGGGGTTGCAAAGAGTTGGACACGACTTAGTGACTGAGTAACAGCAACAAAACTCTGCCCAGGTTCACTGCTGTTTGTCTGTATATCTATGTGACTATGGCTAGCGCTGTGCTAGCTGAAGGCTGACTTTTAATGAATGCAGCCATGTGCCAGGTACCGCTTCATTCCCACACACCATCATGTTAATTCTTCACGAGCACTGAGTGGAGTGTTTCTTCGGATCCCCATTTTAGAGATGAGGACACTGAGGCCCAGAAGGTGAACTGATTCCCCCAAGCTTTCTCAGCTGGGAAGCAGTGGCTCTGGGACTTGAACCCAAGACTGTTTGGCTCCAATACCCTTGCTCCTAACTACTCTTCTGCCTCCTCTTGTTCCCAGAATATGACACTTAATCAAGGGGCTGGTCAAGTGGTTGTCACTCCCTGGATATACATTAGAATCACAGGGAGAAGGTTTTATCTTTAAAAAACAAAAACAAAAAACCAGTGCCTAGGACCATTCCAGATGATCAAATCAGAATTCTAGAGGTGGGATCCAGGCATTGGTCATTTGAAAGAGCTCTGCTGGGTGAGTTCACTGAGCCCGAGAGCTACTGGTCAGCCCAGTGGTTTTGAGATGGCGTTTGGATTTCAGTTGTCCACCACTGAAGAGGAACAGTAGAGCCAAGTGTGGATTTTGGAGCTCCAAGCTAAGGAGAGGGGTTTCTGAAAAATCCATGTGGCCCAGGTAAACTTGCCTGCTGAATACCAAAGGGGAGACTTCAGTAGTCATGTGGCCCTGGGTCAGCCACATGAGCACTTAGAGACTGACTATCCCAGTCTGGTTTTTCCCGTGGTCATGTATGGACTGTGAAGAAAGCTGATCGCCGAAGAATCGATGCTTTTGAACTGTGGTGTTGGAGAAGACTCTTGAGAGTCCCTTATACTGCAAGGAGATCCAACCAGTCCATTCTAAAGGAGATCAATCCTGGATGTTCATTGGAGGGACTGATGCTAAAGCTGAAACTCCAATACTTTGGCCACCTCATGAGACGAGTTGACTCACTGGAAAAGACTCTGATGCTGGGAAAGGTTGGGGGCGGGAGGAGAAGGGGACGACGGAGAATGAGATGGCTGGATGGCATCACCGACTCTGTGGACATGAGTTTGAGTGTACTCCGGGAGTTGGTGATGGACAGGGAGGCCTGGCGTGCTGTGATTCATGGGGTCGCGGAGAGTCGGACACGACTGAGCGACTGAACTGAACTGAACTGAACTGATCCCAGTCTGGAACATGGAAGTCGTGCCCTCTCTCTCATGGAGTTTTAAGACCAAGGTTACAAACTGGGACTAAGGAATGGCCCAAGGACGGGCCCTGACCCACTGACATATTGACCTCTTGCATTGGTTTGAACTTGGTTTTTGAATTAGTTACTAAGCTTTCTGGGCTTCATAGGTGGTGCTAGTGGTAAAGAACCTGCTTGCCAATGCAGGAGATGTAAGAGACCTGGGTTCAATCCCTGGATCAGGACGATCTCCTGGAGGAGGGCATGGCAACCCACTTTAATATTCTTTTTTTTTTACCTTAAAATTTTTTTTTTGCCACTTTATTTATTTTTTAATTGAAGGATAATGACTTTACAGAATTTTGTTGTTTTCTGTCAAACACCAACAAGAATCAGCCATAGGTACACTCAAGTATTTTTGTCTAGAGAAACCCCATGGACAGAGGAGCCTGGTGGGCTACAGTCCATAGGGTTGCAAAGAGTCAGACATGACTGAAGAGACTGAGCATGCATGTACTAAGTTTTTAGAATTAGGAGATTACATAGTTATACTTCAATCCAGCAATCGCACTCCTGGGCATACACACCGAGGAAACCAGAATTGAAAGAGACACATGTACTCCAATGTTCATCGCAGCACTGTTTATAATAGCCAGGACATGGAAGCAACCTAGATGTCCATCTGCAGACGAATGGATAAGAAAGCTTTGGTACATATACACAATGGAGTATTACTCAGCCATTAAAAAAATGCATTTGAATCAGTTCTAATGAGGTGGATGAAACTGGAGCCTATTATACACAGTGAAGTAAGCCAGAAAGAAAAACACCAATACAGTATACTAACGCATATATATGGAATTTAGAAAGATGGAAATATAACCCTGTATACGAGACAGCAATAGAGACACAGTTGTATCGAACAGTCTTTGGGACTTTGTGGGAGAGGGTGAGGGTGGGATGATTTGAGAGAATGACATTGAAACATGTATGTTGTCATATGTGAAACGAAAATAAAAATAATAATAAAGCAATGGATAGATTAAAAAAAAAAGAAAAAAAAATAAATCAGGAATTGTATTTTAACTTAAAAAAATAATAAAAAAAAAAGTAAAAGAATCACAAAATTACATATAAAAATCTGTATTTCCAACTTCTCTTGGAAAACTGGAAGATGTGCCCCTGTGTTAGAGGAACTGCTGACTAAAACTGCAAACCTTGTCCAGGCCCGATAGTAACCATTTGCATGAGTCATCTTCAACAAGAGGTCCTAGTAAGGAATGTGGAACAAGCTACCAACATCCAGAAGAATTTAGGAAAGGTCAAAAGGAGAGAAGGGACGCCAGTCCATAGGTCCTACCAACCTCCCAGAATCTGCCTCACTGAAATCGATCATGGCTGAGCAATGCCCTCATCACCAGGAAGGACCTTGAGTCAGCGGGATTGACAGAAGCAACCTGAAACAAACCCAGTTACCATAAAACCTGGAACTGTAAGCTCCTGGATTCAATTCATTTTCAAGGGTCAGACAAGAGCCCACTCTCTGACTCAGGAAGGGGTCCCCTTTCCTGTAATATCCGCACCTCAGTTTTCTCATCTCTGTAATGGGTCTGTGGTCCAGTGAGCACAACCAGAGGACCTTGGCTTCCTCTCTGATGGGACACAGGTGCCCCCAGCATCTCCCCAGCTCCAGTGGCTTTATGGCCTCACATTAGCCTGGGTGCTCACTTTCTTTCCCAGACTAGCCCCAAGGCCATGTGAATTGGTGACCTCCTACTGAACATTAAATTAGATAATATATTTTTAGAGACATAATCATTGAAATTCCTCTTGCCTGTATTTTATTACTATTATTCTCTCTTGCCCAGCTTTTCTAGTTCTGCTGCCTCCCTTGGAATGCTCATGCCCAGTCTTTCACGGAGGCATTCTTGGAGCCCTCCTCCAGCTTCTGTGATGGGAGGAGGGAACTCCTCTTTGAACACGTCCCTGGTTCTCACCAACCCAGCTGCCATGCACCGATGACCACAGTTTCCACCAGAAAACACAGGGAGTGGTTTCCCTGGCAACCGCCAAGTTGTCACTTCAGGTTGGCATACTTTGCCACTGGAAACCAGAGCAGCCAGTTGCCAGAAGGGGAGGCAGTGGGTGCAGAGGGCAGAGATGGGGTATGGGTCCCAGGAGGTGGCTCCCAGTGCTCCTGCCTGGTCCCCTTTCTGCAGGGGCCCTCTGCTTGCCCAGCCCGCTCCTTCTGTAACAGGAGTGAACCACCACCCAGGGTCTTTTCCCAAATGAAATGGTAATAGTGTGCCAGAGAGTGATGACAAAGAGAGAAATGCTGTTCACTTTGAGAAACCTTTGCTTCTTGGACTGAAAGCATTCTGAACCGTTTATATTTGTGTGTGTATGTGGGTGCTGTGCTCAGAGGCTCAGTCGTGTCTGACTCTTTGTGACCCTATGGACTATAGCCCACCAGGCTCCTCTGGCTATTGGATTTTTCAGAATACTGGAGTGGGTTGCCATGCCCTCCTCCAGAGGATCTTCCCGACCCAGGGATTAAACCTGCATATCCTGCATTGTAGATGGATTATTTTTGGTGGAGCAACCGGGGAAATCCATTTATATTTATAAAATTTACTCTTTATTTATAAAGACTAAATTATATTTTAGGGGCACCAAATGAATAATTCAGATTCTCAGCTTTAAACCCAGTGCCAAGAATCTTGGTTAGGGGTACTCTAACAAATGGGGACATTTAGAAAGAGAAAGAGAGGGAGAGAGACTTCTTCATGTTCTCTGACGATAATGAGCAGAGAAGGGAATATGGTGTCGATGCCCCATGGGGGAAGAGGAGTGATAAGAAGGATCCGGATAGCCTTTTAATCCTTTTCCTAATCTCTGGGTGGATTATACCTGCATTTTCCTCCCTGTCGTTAAACATGGCTAGTGAAAGCCTTTGTTGTTTCTGCTGGGGTTTGTGCGTGAGGCCCAGGCTGGGTGGTTTAGATGCCACCAACCTGAGAATCCCTCCCTCCTAACGGCCCCCACCGCTGACTCACTCAACCCAGGCTGCTATTAACATACTGAAGGCCTTGACCTAGAAAGGAATGAACCCCCAGAGCAGATAAGAGTTGCTCTCATGGTGCTTTGTTATTTGTAGCCAACCAGCCAACAGATATTTTATTGAGCGCCTGTGTACAAGGCACGGTGCGTGCACAAATTGCGCAGAGCTTAGCATATTTACAGAATATTAGATTTGTGCCGGGCCTAGCTGCATAAATAGAGATGCCCCGAATCCTCTACAGGGGTTTAATTTGATTCTTCCCGTCCTAGAGTGCTGTGCAAAGTCTTACAAGGAGGACGGCCCATCAGTAACTGTTCCTCATGGTAAGGAAGTGGAGAAGAACCATCTTCACTGTGACCAGGGGCCTCCCACTGCAATTAGAAGTGCAGGCGGAACCTGTATGTCTGTGACAGCGCCTACGTGAGTTTTGTGGATACTGACTTGGTGATGGGTCTGAAGCTGATTGCCCAGGGGCGAAAGAGTAATAGGGCTAATGGAGTTGAGACCCATGGGGCCTTATCTTTTCATATTCATAATATATTTAATGTAAACGGACATTCAGATTTATGTTGATCTATTTGCATTTCAATTTACAACCAGCACACTCGCTGGATAAAGTAATATTTCTGGGGAGCAGGGAAGTGTGAACAAAGCAGAAATGATGGGGGAGGGAATGCTTTGTGAGAACTGAGGTTGCAGTGGCCTGGGGCGGGGAGCAGGAAAGGATGGAGTTTGTAAAAGAGGCATTGCTGGACAGAGTGGAGGCAGCACCCGAGCTGGAGAGAGGTTGGTTCCAGAGAACTGGGAGGGGGAAGGAGCCTCCATCCGCTCAGGTTGGGGGTCTGCCTAGCTAAGGAATTTCTGATCCCAGGGTTGTGTTTGGATAAGCAGGAGGAGGGGCTGAGAGAGAGCCAGACAGAGAGAGAGAAGGCAAGCTAGCACTCGGTCAGGATGCCAATCTCTTACATGGCCCCTGTGTCCCATAGCGTGAGGCACCACCCCATCTTCTCGGTCTCAACGCTGGCCTCTCCCCACTGAACACTTTATGTACCCTTGACATGTAGTGATATTGGCAAAGGTTTATTTAGAAATCAATGTCTGACATTATGGTAATGATCTCATTTCATGCTAATGGCAAAGCCCCATGTGAGGAAGACGTTCTCATGATTCCCTTACTTGAGGAAACTGACCAGTGGTGACAGATCAGAGGGCTTCTCTGGTGGCCCAGTGGTAAAGAATCTGCCTGCCAATGCAGGAAATGCAGGAGGCATGGGTTCTATCCTGAGTCAGGAAGTTTCCTTGGAGCAGGAAATGGCAATCTTCTCGAGTATTCTTGCTGGAAAATTGAATGGACAGAGGAGCCTGGCGGGCTACAGTCCATGGGGCCGAATAGAGTCATACATGACTGAGCATCTGCGTATGAACAATAGATCAGAAGTTGATTGCCAAGGGGCAGAAGAATAGCAAGCAGATCCCATTCCAACAGAAGAAGAATATTGGATACTGAGGTCCAGAGATGTGAGAGCTGCCTGAGGCTACAGAGCCCATAAGAGGTGGAGCCAAGGGGTCCAGAAATCCTGGTTCCCCAATGAGCCACACCTTTCCTGCTTCTTTGCCCATCTCCTGGGATACCCTCTGCTTCTCCCAACTTGTGAACATTCACCCTCCACCAAGACTCAACTCAAACAATACCTCCTCTCTCACGTCCTCTCCTGCTTGGCTGCGTTCATCTAGGTTTCTCTCCCATTGGCCTCAGTGAAAACAGCGCAACATTGACAAGCAGCAGCCATCTCTCCCTTCCACCATCATCATCGAATCCTGACTGAAGAATCTGCAGGAAACAATGTAACCTTGTCTTCAGTCCCATGGCCTGGGTACTGAGCGCTCCTCTGGGTAACACCCTATCTGTGGGTTTTGATAACTGCTATTGTATTCTCTTTTCTCCTTTGTTATCTTAAAAAAAATTAGATGAAGGAAACTCAGGCTGTTTATGTTTTGGCTGATACTAATGAACTTATACTTTACAAGAAAATCCCCAAATATCCCTAGTCTAAATTAGACATCTCTTTAAGCAGGAAGAATATATTGTACCTACCGTTGGCTCTGGCACACTGGGAAGAAAGAAAATAGAGAATGATGAAATATATCCCCTTTGCTCAGGTCTCAGGTCAAATGTCTAGATTACCTTGCTAATGTTCTTTCCCATTCAATCCTCTTTTGCATTACTCTGTTTTCATTTTCTTCCTAGCATTTATCTCTCTCTCAAGTTTTCTTGGGACTTCCCTGGTGGTTCAGTGGCTAAGAATCTGTACTCCCAATGCAGGGGGGCCAGGTTCGATACCTGTTCTGGGAACTAGATCCCACATGCTGCAACAAAGGGCTTCCCAGGAGGCTCAGTGGTGAGAAGACCATCTGCCAATACAGGAGCTGCAGGAGATGTGGGTTCAATCCCTGAGTCAGGAAGTTCCCTTGGAGGAGGAAACGGCAACCGACTCCATATTCCTGCTAGGATAATCCCATGGACAAAGAGTTGGACATGACTGAGTGACTAAGCATGTACACCGCAGCTAAGAGTTCACATGCCACAACTAAAGATCCTGTGTGCCACAACGAAGACTGAAGATCCTATGTGCCGCAGCTAAGACTCGGCACAGCCGAAGAAATAAACAAGTGACTATAGATAAATATTTAAAAATCAAATTTTATTGTTTCTTTCCTTATTCATTGTGTGTCTTCACATTAAATGTAAGTTCCTTGAGTTCAGAGAACTGGTCTGCCTTTTTCAACTCTGTGTCCCAGGTCCTCAACAGTGCCTGGCACAAGTAGGTGCTGCACAAACACGTGCTGGAGGAGTAGCTCCTGCTGTGAAATAGATGTGGTCCATAACAGGCGTCCGTGAGTTGGGATTTTGTAACTCGAACCATGGACTTAATTAATAGCAGGAAGTTCTTCCATTTCCAATCTAAAGACGTCCACGACCAAACAGCTACAAATATGGGACAAAGTATAACAAGTCCCTTCTCAGATGCTTCACTGAACTTGCAAAAAAGGGAAATTTCCAAAAACCAAGCATTAAGAAGAAGCTGAAAACCAGAGTGGTGTGTGGGGGCTGAGGTCTTGGCTGTTGCAGATATTAGCAACCCTGAGGACCCTAGAGGCTTAGTTTTCCATGGAGACAGGAGACAAGCCTTGGACCTGGTCAAGGTGGGAAGATGGAGTTAAGGCCAGTGTGCATTTGGGTTCTTAAAGGGTTATGGATCATGGAGAAAATATGTACCTCTCATCAAAAGGAGATAGCAAGCACATGGTGTGCTCTGTCCTAAATAAAAAAGGGCTTGCCCAGAGAATTCTAAACAGTTTGTTGGCTCAAAAGTATAAGATTCAAATTTACATTGCCCATGTGGTCCAGGAAACCTCAAGGTGAGAAGGGAATGCAAAGAGCTGCCCGATGTCTGTACCACAGGCAGGAGTAAGGGCAGCCCCAGATGAATTCTTTCCCAAAGAGTAGTCTTTTACTTGAGAAAGACCTTCACCTTCAGGGACTTAAACTTACATCCTATTGGCCAGATGCACCTGCCTCCTCCCAGCTGCAAGGAGACTTGTGGGTTGAGTATTTTTAGCTGGGCACAGTGCTGAGGGAATAATTTTGGATTCTGCTAACAAGAAAGGAGGAGGAACAGGCACTGGTTAGGAAGCTGGTGTTGTCAGACACAAGGTATAAAGATAGAAAGACAGACACTAAAGCGTCATGATAATATGATTATCTACATACACAACTTCAAAGACTCTACTGAAAAGTTAGAGTTATAAGTGAGATCAGCATATACACTCATAAGATTGGTATACAAAAATTAATTGCCTTCCTAGAGATAGACAAGAGCTTCAGGGGTGGCTCAACGAGTAAAGAACTCACATGCAATACAGGAGACTCAGACGTGGGTTTGATCCCTGGGTTGGGAAGATTCCCTGGAGGAGGGCATGGCAACCTACTCCAGTATTCTTGCCTGGAGAACACCATGGACAGGGGAGTCTCGTGGGCTACAGTTCACACGGTCACAAAGAGTTGGACGTGACTGAAGCCACTGAGCATGCAGGCATAGACTGACGACCATTTACATAGCAGCAGAAACACTAAAGTATCTAGGAATAAATTAGTATATGCCAGCAAGGTATGGATAGAATTGTAAAATTATTCAAAGATACAATGTTATACTTAAATGGAGAGATCAATCATGTTCATGGATGGGAAAAACCAACAGCCCAAGGATAAAAGGAGCAAATACTGTAAGATTTCCAATCCCATGCAATGCCTTAGAGAACTCTCACGTGTGTACTATAGACGATGAAAAACTCTTCACAGCAGGTTTGTTTCAACAGTGAAAAGTAAGAAGCAACCTAGTTTCTATCAAGTGAGTGTAAGTAAATTTGGTATGTTCATTCAGTGAAATAATCTACAGTTGTAAGCTATGACAAACCTAGACAGCATACTAAAAAGCAGAGACATCACTTTACTGACAAAGGTCCATATAGTCAGAGCTATGGTTTTTCTAGTGGTCATGTGAAAGTTGGGCTATAAAGAAGGCTGAGTGCCAAAGAATTGATGCTTTCAAACTATGATGTTGGAAAAGACTTTTGAGAGTCCCTTGAATAGTAAGAAGATAAATCAGTCAATCCTAAAGGAAATCAACTCTGAATATTCATTGGAAGGTCTGATGATGAAGCTCCAATACTTTGGCCACCTGATGTGGAGAACTGACACATTGAAAAAGATCCTGATGCTGGGAAAGACTGAAGGCAAAAGGAGATGAGAGTAGCAGAGGATGAGATGGTTAGATAGCATCACCAACTCAATGGATGTGAATTTGAGCAAATTCTAGGAAATGGTGGAGAACACAGGAGCCTGGTGTGCTGCAGCCCATGGGATTGAAAAGAGTTGGACACAACTTAGTGACAGAACAATAACAAGAATGAATGAACTGTTGTCCATGTGCCAACAAGAGTAGACTCGAGAATAGAGTATTAAGCTGAAAAGCAAGTCACAGAAAGAAAAATACAAAAATATTCCATTTATACAGTGCAGACATGCAAAATAGAAGTATACATTGTTTAAGGAGATAAAAATATGAAACATTAAAGAAATGCATACGCTTGAGAAGCACCAAGTTCAAGGTGGGTGTTACTTTTGGGTGTTGGAAAGAAGGGGATGATTGGCCCCAGCTGGTGAGGGTTCTAATTGGAGCTTCAAATGTGTTCCTATTTCTTTAGATATTAACTTGAGTAGTGGCTTCATGCTAACAGCAGTATCCTTTTTATCTTTTTTTTTGTAACTGTGAAACATTTCAAAATAAATGGAAAAACTTAAAAAGTACATTAGTAAAACATCTTGATTCCTGGAATCAATTAACTATTTCCAGTTCAAAGGATTTTTAAGGATTATCTATTCCAACCCCTTCATCTATAGATTCTGACACTCAGACCAAGAATGATTGACTGAGTTTTTCACAGATACATACTAGTTAATGGCAAAGTCAAGACTAGAACTCAGGACTTTACTTATGTAGAACTGCTTTATAAAGTGAAAGGTCTCTGTAATTTACAAGTTTTGTAGGTTAGAATTTCTACGTATTGGATTTCGTAAAAGGGTGATATATAGTATTCCAAATATAGATAGGAAATAGGCCAAAGATAGGCTGTATTGAGAAAGTTAGGGAGAAGAAAATGCATTATACTTTTGTTACAGAGTTCAAGCTTGCTTTGCTTGCCAGGTAAGAGGCCAGTGAATTTGAGAGATGAGGTGCTGAAGCAAGGAATATGACTTTATTTGGAAAGCCGACTCATCAAGAAGACGGCAGACTAATGTCTCAAAATCACCATCTTATTGGGGTCTGGATGCTAGGTTCCTTTATGGATCAGAGATGGGGGGAGGTGAGGAAAGAAAGTGAAAAGGCCATTTAATCTTGCAAGAACCTCCTAGAATGGCAAGCCTCAGACAAAGGGATGTGTTAATTTCTTCCTTCCTTCCATGTATAGGTGGACAGGATACTGAACAAAGGCACTTTAGCTTAACAGTCAGGCAGAGGGGCAGGATTCTCTGAGACAGGCCATTATGTGTGATTATAATAACAAAAATGGCCAGAGAAATTGATCTAGCATGCAAGATCAAAACTGACTCTTCCTTTTTACACTTTGATAGCATTAGGATAAATCTATTGACATGTGGCTTACAAGGGGAGATCCTAGTGGAAGAACAGACACCTGGGGTTTTAAATGTATGCCAATTCCAAGATTCTGAGAGTCTCTGACTGGGGTCAGAGGGCTGGATTTGAGCTGGGGTTCTGTCCCTGGCTCATTCAGCACACTTAAGCAAGTCCCTAACATTTCAGATCTTCCTTGTCCCTAGGTGATCGAAAGGGGGCCAAACACTGTGCTTTTTCAGTGGAATTCCAGATCCAGGAGAGTTTACCTCAGGAAGTGAGACTCCAGTGGCTGCTCTTTGCAGTTGGGACTGGATGTTAAAGCAGGAAGGATGCTTCTTGGAAAAAAAACACAAAACAACAAACTCCCTAAAGTTGATTTGCCAAAGCGGATAAACATCCTCCACATCTGTTCACGTAGGAGTGCGAGGCCTGAGTTTTCTAGGAAAGTCTATTTAGACCCTGACACAGATTGCATTTCCTTTTAAAGCAACAAGAATGATAAAGTATCTTAGTATAAAATCAATAGAAAGCAGTTTAGTGGTCTCTGAAGTCTTCCAAGCAGCCTGTCCTTTTAGTCCTCTCTACAGGAAAGATCAAATGAGAAGTTACCAGCTTCCTTGTATGTTTTAGTTATTTGCTACGTAAATCACTGGAAAACATTTAGGGAACCATTTAGAAGTGGGGAGAGCTCTTCTCTTCTTCTGGCATCTCTCACCCCAACAAAGGATTTGAAAAAAAAAAAAAAAAAGGCCATTAATTAAGCTAGTTGACAGGGTTGAGAACCTAGGGGCTATTTTTCTTAAGCACTATGTCATTACTTCTTAAGTTTTGGAGGAAAAAAAGAGGAGTTTGTTTCTATTTTCTCCCTGGAAGCTTTTTTCCCCATCTGTCATGAAACGAGAATGAAATGTTGCAGTAAGACTGCTCAAAAATGATTGGCTATTGACCATGCATGTTATAAAGGAATACTGCAGGAGGATAGAACTGTAGTCAGAAGAGAAAATGTTCTTTGCTATAGCCTATGCTGGGCTTGGACAGATAACTGAGAGTCAATTTCAGGCACAAGCTATCTGTTTTACACCACTGACATTCTGCAGTTTTGCTTGTGAAACCCTGAAGGGATATTGCATGACGGTCACTATCATAATAATATCAGCTTGCTACTACAAGGTGTGGTCAGTAGTACTAAAACCCCAATATTTCTTTCTTTAAAAAAATTACTATTTATTTATGTTGGCTGCGCTGGGTCTTCCTTGCTGCACAAAGGCTTTCTCTAGTTGCGGCGAGCGGGGGCTACTCTCTAGTTGTGGTGCTCGGGCTTCTCATTGCAGAGGCTTCTCTTTTTGCAGAGCACGGGCTCTAGAGCACTCAGGCTCACTAGTGGTGCCTGGGCTTAGTTGTCCCGAGGTATCTTTCCGGACCAGGGATTGAACTCATATCCCCTGCATGGGCAGGCAGACTCTCAACCACTGAACTACCAGAAAAGCTCCCCCAAACCCAATATTTTTAGTTCTCCCAACTTTAAAGTGTGTTGGTGTGGAGCTAAGTGGGGCGTGGAGCTAAGTGGAGCCATGCAGTGATGTGGTTTAGATGGTGAAATATGCACAAAAGTTCCATGTGTAACTTCCAGTGAAAGATTTAAGGACCAGCATGGCTGGTGATGTTCTTTCTTTCCTTTGTACATGACGTACAGGTGGCTGCTTTTCACCTCGTCTCCTGAGTGGCTTCAAAGAACACAGACTTCTGTCTACCAATACGAGCACATGGCATGAGTGAATAATAAAACTTCGTTTTAAGCCATTTGTCTCTTTTGTTATTGCAGTATATCCTTGCCTGTACTGATAGATACACACTTAATAACCACTTGCTAGGGGTTCTTGCCAGGAGAATCCCAGGGACGGCATAGCCTGGTGGGCTGCGGTCTGTGGGGTTGCATAAAGTCGGACACGACTGAAGCGACTTAGCACAGCAGCAGCAGCAGGGGTCCGATAATGCACTAAACACTGTGATCTCATTTAGTTCTTACAGCAAACTTGAAAATGGATACAGTAATTAACTTCCTTTTATTGATGCAGCATCATGGACACTAAAACATTAAGTAATTTGCCCAAGGTCGTGGAGTGGGACATGTGATGGAGCGAGGATTCCAACCTGAACAACCTGTTTCCAAGAGCCTGCAATGAAAACTACAAGGCTGCAGGCCATTTAGGGAAGCTGGAGTGTAGCAGATGGAGAAGAAGAAAGAACATTCCTTAAAACCAGCATTTGACCACATCCCCTCCCATTTTGCTCCCCCTCTGAATAAAGTGTTGCTCAGTTGTGTCCGACTCTTTGCGACCCTGTGGACTGTAGCCCGCCATGCTCCTCCATTCACGGGGTTCTCAAGGCAAGAATACTGGAGCGGGTTGCCATTTCCTTCTCCATGTTCTGCCATTTTCTTCTGTGAATAAAGATGGCTTGTTAATAAAGGCAATGACTCCCTAAGGCCAGGTACAAAATAGAAGGATGGAGCTTCTCTGTCCTTACGGAATAGTGGGAACTTCTTTCTAAAGGCAACTTGGAACAGAAATCAGGAGATCATAAAATTATGTCTTGGGACATTTTGTGGGGGATTGGGGGGAAATGTCTGGTATCAACGTTCAGATCTGACTTTATTGTATCAGAATCTTTGCTAGGCTTAGTGGACTCAGTGTTCAATAAGACGCCATCCCTGCATATATCTGAGCATTGTAGATGAATGTGCCCAGTGCTCCAGAAGAACAGAATAGGGATCTTTGAACAACCTGAGTGTCGGCAGGGGGAGGGGCTGTGCTGGGTGTCAAAGGAATGTCCTCTGAGCATCTTTAGTTCCTCCTCAATCACTGGACATAGATATGATTCCCAGGGATGCATCTAAAGTCATCTCTGAAGCTGCTTGCATTTTTAGCCCATACTACATCTTGCCTAAAGGAAAGCTATTTAAAATAGGGCCTCCTTTAATTTATCCTAAAACTGTCTCTTTTATGTTCCCAGGCAAGAAGGGAAACACGAGTATTTTTGAATTTCATGGAGAAGCCTACACTTGGATTCTACCCACTCATATTCTTAGTCACTAGGGATGAAAGGGAACCGACTTTATCCTCTTTTTACATTTGTGAGAAGTTTCTTTAAGAGGAGACCAACAAAGCAAAAAAACAAAAACAAACGCTAAAAACCTCCAAACCGCAAAGTGCTTTATCTGCACTGTAGTTGTTGAGATATGAGATACTCTGAGAAAATCTAGAAGAAAAGAAAATAATCCTTCAATTCTCTATTCAGAAATCTCCACTCAAAGCATTTTCCAAATCAAAGGAAGCTTTGGGTGTTAGTTTTCCAAAATTATTCTCCTTATAATGAGATTTTTCTTTAAACTTCTGATTTCCATGGGTGCTCTCTGAAAGGATAAGAGCTCCTTTCTAACCTTTGAGAAAGCTGTTTCAAAATTGGTTGGTAAAAATATGCATTTCATGAAGTCATAAAAATAATGATCCTATGCTTAGCGGAGTCTGATTAAACATGCTTTTAACCCAATCTTAGAGAATCAATGCATTATCTTCATAAGCAACGAAATGTAAAAAGATGGGTAGAAACCTACAATTAATTGTCTTACTAACAATGCCTGGGTAGTCCTTTCATTTAATTGGTCATCTAATAATTATGATTCCTCACTTGATTTATTTGCTTACACAAGCAGCTCTAGTATATGTAACTTTCCATCTTCTTAATTCTAATGTATGAAACACACATTGTATGGCGGCCTCCAATGACCCAACGCTGCCAAAAGGACGGCTCTCACATTAATATGGAAATGACTATCACACAAGTCCCATAGTCTTGTGATTTGTTCTTATTTTTTTACTTATTTAGCTTCACTGGGTCTTTGTTGCTGTGCACGGGTTTTCTCTAGTTGCAGATGCAGGGGCTACTCTCCAGTTTCGGCGCATGGGCTTCTCATTGCAGTGGTTTCTCTTGCTGCAGAGCATGGGCTCTAGAGTGTATGGACTCAGAAGTTGGGGCTTTCGGGCTCTAGAGCACAGGCTCTGTAGTTGTGGCACTCAGGCTTAGCTACCCCTCGGCTTTCCAGATCAGGTGTTAAACTCGTGTCCCCTGCATTGCAAGGCAGATTCTTAACCACTGGACCACTAGGGAAGCCCTAATCTTGTGACTTGTTTGCTGTTGAATCAGTGCACAATTATGAAGCAATTGTTATAGCAAAATGAAAAGGGTATGCTATTAAATACAAAAGGGGGCTCCACCCATGTGAAGGAGACCACCCTTTAACTAGCTGATATAATCTTCTAAGGGTAGGAGTTAGCCATGGAGTACACAGGAGGAAGACACTGCCACTCTCTGCCCTCCAGCTCCTTGGCAGAACTGGTTCACTGCAGGACCAGCTGATTGCACAGCTCCCAGATTGCGGGGGGAGCAGGGGGCAAGTTTCTAGCAGAGCAGAGCCTGAGGACCCATGATGCCTGGGGCACTGGGGCTGCTCTGCAGGAACTGATCTGTTATGGGTCAGGCCAAATTCTTACATCTTATTAATTCGAGAATGGCAGGGCTCTTCCTTCTCTCCAGCCAACCCTGCCTTCATTTTACTGACCAAACAATTTTACTTCCAACATCCTTTATGCTGATGAATAAACCCTCTGGTGTAGACTTTGAAGGAGTTACCCACCTACCCCAGAATGTGTATTCATAATTAAAGCATCCCATGTTCCCAGGTGGCGCTAAGTGGTAAAGAACCCACCTGCCAATGCAGGAGATGTAAGAGACGCAGGTTCAATCCCTAGGTCGGGAAGAGCCCCTGGAAGAGGAAATGGCAACCCACTTCTGTATTCTTGCCTGGAGAATGCCATGGACAGAGGAGCCTGGCGGGCTACAGTCCACAGGATTGCAAAGAGTCAGCCATGACTGAAGTCACTTAGCACACATATAGCACAAATGCTCCTTAGTGGCCCCTAGAACATAAGTTGCTGATAAATTCCATACATGTCGAATCACAGTTTGTGATAAAGGATGTTTAAAGTACACATGACCAAGATCATACAGCGTGATTAAAGATGAGGAACTGAGGCTTAGAAAGGAGAGGGAATACCTGGAGTCCCCCAGCTAGTTCTGACCTTGTGTTTTCCCCCTCGTGTGGCAGACCAGCAAGTCACACGTGGAGACACCTAGGAAGTAAGTAACCTCCCCACTGCCCCCAATGTTAGTCTCCTTTCCTGTTTCTTCTATTTTTTTTTCCAATATTCATTAGCAGGTCTGCCACTTATGTTTGGGCAGTAAAGTCATGCATGACTCCAGACAGTGTGGGCCTGGGCCACTGGAGCTGAGTGGTGGTCATGACACTGATCTCAAGTAGCAGTTCAATTTGCTGCTCCTCTACTGCCCAGAGTGAGTCAACGTTAACACTGGGCAGGAGGTACAGGAAAATAGCCGTATTTATGTTTGCTTTTTCTGGGTCCTTAAAATATGAACATATATATGAATATTTATGTTTATTACTTATTTACTTTATCATGGATCACAGCCTTGTCATGGCAAAGGGGGTTGCATAACTCAATGAAGCTATGAGCCGTTCCATGCAGAGCCACCCAAGACTCTTCATAGTGAAGAGTCTGACACAACGTGGTCCACTGGAGGAAAGTCAAAAGTGAAAGTGAAGTCGCTCAGTCGTGTCCGATTCTTTGCAACCCCATGGACTGTAGCCCACCAGGCTCCTCCATCCAGGGGTTTTCCAGGCAAGAATACTGGAGTGGCGTGCCGTTTCCTTCTCCAGGAGATCTTCCCCACCCAGGGATCGAACCTGGGTCTTCCACTGGAGGAGGAAGTGGCAAACCACTCCAGTATTCTTGCCTCAAAAACCCCATGAACAGTAATAAATAAATAACATTTACTTATTTACATATTTAGCTGTGACATCATTTTGCCAATAAAATTCCATGTAGTTAAAGCTACGGTTTTTCCAGGAGTCGTGGATGTGAGAATTGGATAGTAAGGAAGACTGAACACCAAAGAATTGATGCTTTTGAACTGCGGTGCTGAAGAAGACTCTTGAGAATCCCTTTCACGGCAAGGAGATCATACCAGTCAATCCTAAAGGAGATCAGTTCTGAATATTCATTGAAAGGACTGATGCTGAAGTGGAAGCTCCTATACTTAAGCCACCTGATGTGAAGAGCCAACTCACTGGAAAAGACCCTGATGCCGGGAAAGATTGAAGGTAGAAGAGGTGACAGAGGATGAGATGGTTGGATAGTATCACTGACTCAATGGATATAAGTTTGAATAAATTCCAAGATATAGTGAAGGACAGGGAAGCCAGTTGTGCTGCAGATCATGGGGTCAGAGAGTCAGACAAGACTTAGTGACGGAACAACAACAAAAATTTACAAAGTTTTTATTTTAAATACAAATTAAAACTTTGTATTTGCTTACAAAGTTGTTACTTTGTTCTCTTTTGGTATTTCTGGTATTTGTATCACTGAATTCACAGGTCTTGGGTGAGCAAAACAAGCCTCTTTGCTCAGTGGTAAAGAGTCTGCTACCCAATGCAGGAGACACTAGCTTGATCCTTGACTCAATATGATCCCATGTGCTGCAGGTCAACTAAGCCTGTGTGCCACAACTCTGAGCCAGGGCTCTAGAGCCTGGGCTCCGAAGCAAGAGAAGCCTCTGCAATGAAAAGCCTATGCACCACAACTAGATAAAATTCATGCAAACTTGGCTGATTTGTCAGTCCCTCCATGTTGGAGCAAATATGATGAATCTGAGACACTGAGGACCGCCTCAACGCACTTCTGCCTGGAAGTCTGATTGCTGTGCTGCTCAGGAAAATAACCGGAATTTTTGCCTAGGTGCTCCTGATCACCAGATGAAACTTCTCAATGTGACAAAGGAAGCTGCCTTTAAAGATGAGGCTGAGCAGTCATCTCACCTTTCAGCCTCAGGAAAGGAAAACAATTTTTTTTTCATGGATTTGAAAATTGTGGAACAACAGAGATTAGAACCCATAACTCAAGGGCCAGAAACAGACAGAAACGCAGGTAAGAGTAGCCAGCTAGGAACTAGCTTTGCCCGTTGGACACCAGGTCTTCTGAAATGAGCTGGGCCCTCCCCAAAGCTCATCTCCTTTATTCTTCACACACGTGGGCAGGTTCAGAGGAAGCACAAAGAGGTGAGTGATTTACTCAAGGTTACCTGGTTCATCTGTAAATTCTGGATTGGCATGCTGGCCCCAGGTGCCTTTTCACACGGCCTCTCTGGAAAATGCAATTTGGGGATTCACTATATGAAGCTGAACTTACCTTGACCTCAATGTTTTTCTGACTGAAAATGGGGAAAACATACATTTATATGTCCCAGGAAAGAACTTACTGTCTACCCACAAATCATTGTCATAGACATTGGTTCCTTTCTCATTTGTCTAGCCCCTAAATTACCTTGGGGTTCTATTTTGGCTTTGCCATTGCCATCTGGAGAAACTGGCTAATTTGTAGCTATTTCATTTGTCCTTGGAGGAAGCAGAAGCATAAGAAAAATGGTGAACTTTACCTTGGTATCTGCTGACAGACAAATTAAGAACTATTGGAAACAGCTGGATCTTGGGAGAGTTGTTTAGTTGCTAAGTCATGTCCGACTCCTTTCCAACCCCATGGACTGTAGCCCACCAGGCTCCTCTGACCATGTGATTTCCCAGGCAAGAATACTGGAGTGGGTAGCCATTTCCTTCTCCAGGCGATCTTCCAAACTCAGGGATCAAACCCGTATCTCTTATATTGCAGGTGGATTCTTTACCACTGAGCCACCTGGGAAGTCCACTACATTTGAATACTTCCTGTGAAAAGAAAATGAGCTTATACACTTGAGTAGGTGGGTAAATACCTGGCTGGGATTGTTGCCTGCTCCTTGGAAATAGTGCAACTTCCTCCAAAGAATTTACATCTGAAATGGACTTTAAGCTCCCTTCATTATCTTATTGGATTATTAACAGGGATTTAAAGAGCGGATGGAACTTCTCCGGTGGTCCAGTGGCTAAGGCTCCATGCTCCCAGTGCAGGGGGCCTCAATTCTACCCCTGGCCAGGGAAACTATATCCCACATGCTGCAACTAAAGATCCTGAATGCTGCAACTAAGAGCTGACACAGCCAAATAAATAAATATTTTAAAAAATAAAGAGTGGAAAGAGGAGAGGGCTGAAAAGGCATAAGCAGGGACTAAAACCTCTCTTTTTGGATATATAATGCATGCTTTTATGTATTATAAGTACCCTGTGACCCAGAATTTGCTAATATAGAGAGGAAAAGGTATTAGACTTACATTAGCACAAAGTAAATTTATCTTCCAAGGTGGCAGGAACCTATTACTTAACCTACCTTAACCAACCTAGAGGTTATAGAGAGGCTGCCCACAGATGTGTACTGGCTGCAGACTTGACATATTTGATGCCTCTGTTCTGTGTTTAAAAGAGTCAGACGGGGACTTCCCCGGTGGTCCAGTGGTTAAGATTCCATCTTCCAGTGCAGGGAGTGCAGGTTTGATCCCAAGTCAGGGAGCTAAGACACCACATGCCTTGAGGTCAAAAAACCCAAAACATAAAACAAAAGCAATATTGTAACCAATTCAATAAAGACTTTAAGAATGGTCCACATCAAAAAAATCTTAAAAAATAAAAATTAAAGAGGAAATAAAAATGAAAGAGTCAGACAAAGAAGAGCCATGGGACAGCTTCACCTGAAAAGTCAGAGTCCTGGCTGCACTGACCGTATTTTCTTGTGTGGCTACCTCCTTCGGATGTTTGTGCTACGTATGCTGTGCTCGGTCTCTCAGTCATGTCTGCTTCTTTGTGACCTCATGGACTGTAGCCCTCCAGGCTCCTCTGTCCGTGGGACTTATCAGGCAAGATTACTGGAGTCAGTTGCCATTTCCTCCTCCAGGGGATCTTCCCAACCCAGCGCTTGAACTCACATCTTTTGTGTCCCCTGCATTGACAGGCAGATTCTTTACCACTCTGCCACCTGGGAAAGTCCTTTCCTCTTTGGATAGGCATATCTTTCCCAGTTCACTGTGACTCCATCACCCAGGCTGCAAACTCTTCTCCTGGCAGCCTGCAGAATCTCGTGAGCCTCAGTTTGTCATCCATAAAATGGGGTGATCCTGTCTGCCTCATTAAATGATGTCAGCTCATCTCAGAGATAAAATGGGTGATGAGCACTTCTCAATGCAGGGCTGATTCATGGGGTATCCAGCATGTAACCAGACCATCTGGCATTCATTTTTAAGGCCAGTGTCAACATATGTCTCATTAAAAACCCAAAGCAAAACAAACTCCTACCCTAAAGCAGTGATGCAAAACGTAGATTTTATGGAAGGTCTCTTGGGGACAATGAGGTGAAGTGAAATCATATTTCACTCAGTAACACTTTCCTGTTCTGTCAATTCCTTTATTATGTAAAGCCTTTTCATTTTTTCTGGGTTTCTCACATTTCCCCTCTTCCCTTAGCACTGCGGAGAATCATATTTAGAATGCTAAGGATGGGGAAGGAGTTTATATACCCTGGAAGTCATAGGGGAGTCCATTTATCCACATATCATTGGGATGATAGAAAGATGACTTAAAATGCGTTCACTTGGGCCTTCCCTGGTGGTACAATGGTTAAGACTTCACCTTCCAATGCAGGGGGTGTGGGTTCAACCCCTGGTCAGGGAGCTAAGACATGCCTTGTAGCCAAAACAGCAAAACATAAAACAGAAGCAATATTGTAACATATTCAATAAAGGCTATTAAAGTGGTCCACATACAAAATTTCTTAAAAAAATGTTTTCACTTAATGGGTGGGGGTTTCAAAATAAGCAGTGGGGTGTTTGTATGATTGCTATTGGGATTTCATCTTGAAAAATTTAACTAAAAATTATGAAAATTAATTTGCTATCTTGCACCGAACACAATTGAAGTTATAATTCTAGGCACTGATTCTTAGATTCAACAGGTGGTGAATCAAGTAAGGATTGACAGAAAATTTGGGTATATTCTTTTCTACCAACTAAACACTCATCCTTCACACTCGACATTCATAGAAATATCAAAAAGTCAAGTTCTGCAAAAATATCTGGGGGTCTTATTAACTACTGCCAAGGTGGTGCTAGTGGTAAAGAATCCACCTGCTAATGCAGAAACCATAAGAGATGTGGAAAGATCACCTGGGTCAGAAAGATCACCTGGAGGAGGGCATGGCAACCCACTCCAGTATTCTTGCCTGGAGAATCCTCATGAACAGAGGAGCCTGGTAGGTAATAGCCGATAGGGTCACAAAAAGTTGGACCTGACAAGCAACTGAGCTTGCACACAAGGGCTCTTAATCCTGTGATATCAGTCATTCTCTTTGTTTTGGAATAACTTTATATTTATAGAAAATTTGCGAAGAATAATATGGAGAGTTCTCCTATACCCTTCACTCAGTTTTCCCCCAAATATCTTATAGAATAAAAGTACATTTGTCAAGACTAGTAAATGAATACTGGTACATTGAGAGAAAATGAAAGTGAAAGTCACTCAGTCGTGTCCAACTCTTTGTGACCCCATGGACTATACAGCCCATGGAATTCTCCAGGCCAGAATACTGGAGTGGGTAGCCTGTCCCTTCTCCAGTGGATCTTCCTGACCCAGAAATCGAATTGAGGTCTCCTGCACTGCAGGCAGATTCTTTACCAACTGAGTTATCAGGGAAATACTGGTACATTAGTATGATATAAGGACATTCATGGAAAAACTGGCGAAATCTAAATAAAGTTTATTGTTTAGTTAATACTAATGAAAACTGATATTCATTATACTGGTATATTAGTATTAACTAAACAATAAATTTTATTCAAATTTTACCAGTTTTTCCACAAATGTCCTTATATTGTTCCAGGATCCAATGCAGGATATCTCATTTAGCATTTGTCTTCTTTTGAAGCATTTTTTTCTTAGCATCATCTTTTTCAGTTATGATTGGTCTCACTCTGCAAATTGTCAGTGACTTGCCTGCAGTGTGATCCATGCAATCCTACATCATTTATATTGACTTCACAAAATCATAGATCAGTTGTTAAGATTTGCAATTCTAGTTAGCAAGAGACTGATAGTAATAAATTGTTGTTTCATATTTTGGGGGTGGTAGGGGAACTTAGGAGAAGGCAATGGCAAGCCACTCCAGTACTCTTGCCTAGAAAATCCCATGGACGGAGGAGCCTGGTAGGCTGCAGTCCGTGGGGTCGCTAGGGGTCGGGCACAACTGAGCGACTTCACTTTCACACATTGGAGAAGGAAATGGCAACCCACTCCAGTGTTCTTGCCTGGAGAATCCCAGGGACGAGGGAGCCTGGTGGGCTGCCGTCAGTGGGGTCACACAGAGTCGGACACGACTGAAGTGACTTAGCAGCAGCAGCAGCAGCAGGGGAACTTAATGCTAGTGTTAAGCCAGATTGGTTTTCAGTCCATATGCACTGGTATAGTCCTTTGCCTGTTAAAATAGCAAAATATTTCTCTAAGTTTTAGTAAATAACTATGCCAGGAGTCCTTCCATCTTCCCAGTGCAGCAACTGAAGGGTAAATTCCTGGCTAGCAGGGGATACCCAATGCCTTGGAGAGGCCGGGTACACTGACTCCTTCTCTAGCTTGCTCCAATAATTAGGGAGTTCTAGTTCAAGTTTATTAAGAGATTGTTTTGACCAGTCCAGAGAGCCTTGGTCACTTCATTTAATAAATATTTACAGGATATTTTATTTCCATTAAGTTGTCTTGGAGATCTGGGCTCCAGGTTTGGTCCCACACTGGGAAAGCAGATTACCCTTGGTTTTGACTGATGGTTGAATTTTGGAAGCCACAGATGATCACTCTCTATACTGTGAGAAGCAAACTGGGGACTGTGAATGTTCAGGGTGAAGGGTCTCAGAAATGTGGAACAGAGGAAAGCACCAAGATTCTCCGTAGCATTCAAGCATCAGTCTGGGATAATTTTTTTTTTTATGAGGACATGATGGTTCTGATACCATAGTTTCCCAGTGCATGAAATCAACACAGGATACCAGCCCACTGGTAAAGTTTGTATGTCTGTTCAGTGTCATTATTTCTACAGAGATGAGATGGGGCTGTAGGGGTGATTCAGGGTTGGTGATTTTCATAGTATATGACCAATGGGTTGACAGAGCCTGGGATGCTGGTGAGATATTGAGTGATATTGAAGAGGGTGGCTGTGGCGTTCAGGCAAGCTGGCTAACTCATGAACTCTGAGTGTAATATATATCAGGTGACTAATGATGCCACGGTCCCAGAGAGGACAGAGAGTACATTCACTGGATGAAGGGGAAGGGGACTGAAGTCAGAAGAAGGGAGCCCCAGGCTCAAGGTCTAGTTTGAGGACGAGGGATTCAGGATATGGCTGGTGTGAAACGGAGGTGGAAGTCAGTGAGGCTGAGAAAGATGAAGTCAGTGATGGCTCAAAGGGGCATGTGGGACATAGCCTCTCCCATAAGTAAGTTTCAGATGTAGTGGTGAAGGAATTTCCAGTGCTCCTAATGCAGGGAACCAGGGTTCAATCCCTGGTCAGGGAACTAAATCCTACATGCCTCAACTAAGAGTCTGCATGCCACAACTGAAAAAAGATCCTGGATGCGGCAACTAAGACCCGATGCCACTATATAAATAAATAAAATTGAAAACAAAAACAAATGTAGTGGTAAAAATAATCAGAGAATCAGAGATTTTGAACTTGCATAGGTACTTGTCAACATCACTTTTCCAACAAGAGTCTGAATAGTCAAAGCTATAGTTTTTCCAGTACGCATGTACAGATGTGGGAGTTGGACCATATTAAAGAAGGATGAGTGCTGAAGAACTAATGCTTTTGAATTATGGTGCTGGAAAAGACTCTTGAGAGTCCCTTGAACTACATGGAGACCAAACCAGTCAATCCTAAAGGAAATCAACCCTGAATATTCATTGGAAGGACTGATGCCGAAGTGGAAGCTCCAATACATAAGCCACCTGACGCAAAGAGCCAACTCATTAGAAAAGACCCTGATGCTGGGAAAGATTGAAGGCAAAAGGAGAAGGGGGCAGCAGAAGATGAGATGGTTAGATAGCACCACCAACTCAATGGACATTAATGTGCGCAAACTCTGGGAGACAGTGGAAGACAGAGGAGCCTGGCGTGCTGCAGTCCATGGGGCTGCAAAAAGTTGGCCATGACTTAGTGAATGAACAACAATAACAAAAGGACCTGCAGAATATCCCATGGGTTAGAGCCTTTATTGCTGGCTGCTCATCCTGGGAAAGAAGGGATGAGATCTGGGAGGTGTCATAAGTGGCTGGAGATGGAAACTTGAGTGTTTGGACAGTGGCTTCAGTTTTAGTTGACTTTTCACGAGTTATGCACACTTGGAGTTGGGTTGCTTCCCAGAGACTGCACTAGAAATGGACTGTCTGTCTTTAATCATATATCAACAGCAATTGGAAAGACTTTGGTGAGTAACTGAATCTAGATTCAGAGAGAAAGGGCACCATGTAAATTAGTGGTATCTGCAGTAGATACAGGATAGACGAATGGGATTATCCTTGCCGAGTGCATACTACCCTTCTTGTTCTTGTCCTTTTGAAAAGGGTTTCACGGAGCAGTAAGGGAAAGGCACTAGGAAAGAGCACCTCTGCCCCAGTACAGTTCAGGATAAGGGAAACCCATAAAGAAACAGAACTTTTGAGACCATTCTTAAATTCCATGACTCGTTGGAAAAGACTTTGATGCCAGAAAAGATTGAAGGCAAAAGAAGAGGGCAGCTGAGGATGAGATGGTTAGATAGCATCACTGACTCACTGGGCATGAGTTTGAGCAAACTCTGGGAGACAGCAGAGGACAGAGGAGCCTGGTGTGCTGCAGTCCATGGGGTTGCAAAGAGTTGGACACAACTTAGTGACTGAACAACAAAAACAACGTAAACTCCATGACAGTATATCTTTGTTGGCTAGGTTTGCAGCCAGAGCAAGGACGCTTCTTTGAAAGTCTGAAAGATAATCCCCCCTCAAGATTTCTTTCACAACCATAATTCTTGTGTGTGAGCAGAAGTAGAGGATAAGCAAGGTACAGCATGCTGAAGTCTCCCAAAGAAAATTCCTGGTAAGATATACCAGAGTTGCTTATGAAAAGGGGAGAAAATATGAGTCCTAGCCTTTTTGAAATCTCCATGAAAGCCGGTGAAACCTGAGTGTAATCATGAAGGACAGGTGGAAACGGAAACTGTGGCGTGAGAAGTAGAGACCACGTATGATGGATTCCCCTGCTAATTTAAAAGCAAAGAGCACAGCCAGACAGAATCTGTTATGGGTCTGAATAGACCGTGAGGTGAGGGAATAGCTGTCGTATTGCTGACACGATCATAAATACCAGGAACCCTGAGACAGGATGCAGAGACTTTGGAAAGATTGCTAGCCTTGGGACATCAAGATGCTGATTCTTTAAAATTTTACCAATAGCCAATATGCTGAGGTGGTTGGCTGGGAAAGGCCGCCCAGGCTGCACGTAGTACGTGGCGAGCACTCTGCTGCCTTGAAATAGGAGCAGGTGAATTTTTCTGCCTGTAGTTGCTAGACACGAGGATTTTTCAATGTATCTAATTCCTCCCCCCACTTTTCTATGTCTAATAAATTGTCCTGGGGTATTGTGTTTATCCCAGAAATGTTAATGACTTCATAACTCAGCGTGAAATGCTCTGGGCAATTTTTATATTATTAAGGATTCTATGAAATATAAAAAAAGAAATGCTCTCAAGGTGCCAGGCCACAGTTAATATTTGATTCTCATTTTGGAGAAAGGAGGAAAATTAAGCTTTTGAAACACACATGTTTTCAACTGGGAAAGTAGTTCATTTAGGCATAATGATAATCGTCACCCTTTGGAAATGAGGCACAGGTCTCCAGAATGTCCCTGGACAGTGGATTTTATCTATTTAGCAAAGCCTGTCTGAGTCCTGCCAGAATGTGGGCTCCAGGAGTGAGGGCAGGTCTGTGGATTTGAGGGTTGAGGTCGAGGGACCTGGGTTTAGGGTTTTGGAGGGGTGAGTGGGTCGAGACTCTGGTTCTGGCATCTGATCAGGGAGTGAGTGGCAGCGTGGAAATTAAGAGCCAAGAAGGTGGCAAGTTATTCTAAGAGGGATGGGCGCTCCCATGTCCACAGTCAGCTCAGCACCCTCCTTCTTGTACCATTTGCTTGTTTTGATAGTAATGCCTTTTATTTATTTATTTTTAAAATTTATTTTTAACTGGAGGATAATTGCTTTACAATACTATGTTGGTTTCTGCCATACATCAACGTGAATCAGCCAGAGGTACACATATGTCCCCTCCTTCTCAAACCTCTCTCCCACCTTCCACTATATCCCATCCCTCTAGGCTGTTACAGAGTGCTAGGCTTGAGCTCCCTGCATCATACAGCAAATTCCCACCGGCTATTTATTTGGCTGAGCTGGGTCTTTGTTGCAGTATGCGGGATATTTGATCTTTAGCTGTGGCATGTGGGACCCAGTTCCCAGACCAGGGATCAAACCTGGGCCCCTTGCATTGGGAGCATGGAGTCTTAGCCACTGGACCACCAGGGAAGTCCCTGTACCACTTTCTTGAAATCAGTGAATTTCCAACTTTTTTTTTAAGCCAGGAAATCTTGTCCTTCCAGGAATCCAGAAAGGCATGTGAACCCCATAGAAGTTGTGCCGCTTCTCTGGCTGAAATGGTGTTGGGAGGTGAGAATCTTATGCCCCCAGGACCTTCTCTACCCCAGTCCCCTCTCCCAAGGACAGGTACAGGAACCCTCGGGGATCCAGAGAACACAGTTCGAAAATAACTGCCTAAAATACTTTGAGAAGAAAATGTATGTAAAAGCATCTTGCAAATAGTAAAATCCCTTAGAAATCTTCTTGTTATTATTAGTTTCCTTGTTGTTCTATTGAACTGGTCAGATAGTTTGAGTGATAATGATGATACAATCTTTCACAGATAAGGAAAACTGAGGGGCTTGGGAAGATAAAGTAAATGAATCAACGTTTTATTGTTACGGAGTTAGGCACAAACCCTGTCTGTGAAGTACAACCTTCCTCTGTGCAAAACCCCACTTCACACCCTCGAATTTCCTCCACCTTCTTCCTCCCATCTCCCACTCCACCCAGAAGAGCCTTCTCAGCACCTGCACCTCTGGAAACATTTCCCAGCTTAAAACGTTGGCCCCTGGGACTTTCCTGGTGGTCCAGTGGCTAAGACTCAATGCTCTCAATGCAGGTGGCCTGGGTTCTATCCCTGATCAGGGAACTAGATCCCACATGCTGCAACTAAGAATTCATATGTCACAACTGAAAAAATCCTCCATGCCACAAAGAAGATAAAAAATCTCGAGTGCTGCAACTATGACCCGGCACAGCCAAATAATAAAAATAAAACAAATGTTAAAAACAAAAACAAAACACTGGCCCTGCAAGAGTGATCCTGATTACAAATTGTGCGTGAACTTTGGTAGCCCATCCATGCTTTTATTGTTATCTGTGGGGTCTGAGGATGGGATGGTTTCCATGCATGAAGGTGCATTTAAGTTCAAACGGGTGACCTCATGGGATCTCTGGTATATGTGAGGGAAACTCTCCAACTGGTTCTGTCTTTGACAGCTTGGGAGAAGCTCAGCTTAAGATAGATTAGTTTGGATCCTCTCCTAAGAAGTTTCTGTAAATTACACGTTGAACAGTTGGCTGCAGAAAAATGGGGCTTGGGTTCTGTAGGGGGCGGGAAGTTTATACTCTGCAACTCAGTTGTGCCAAAATTTTTTTTAAAAAAAGGAGCTTTCTTTAAATGCCCTCATCTTGCTCAGGAGGCCTGCAGCAAAGGGTAAAACCTGTATCCTCCTCATTGGAGATGCAGAAAGTGTTAGTCGTTCAGTCATGCCCGACTCTTTGCGACCCCACGGACTGTAGCCCACAAGGCTCCTCTGTTCATGCAATTCTCCAGGCAAGAATACTGGAGTGGGTAGCCGTTGCCTTCTCCAGGAGATCTTCCCTACCTGGGGATTGAACCCCGGTCTCCTGTATTGCAGGTGGATCCTTTACCGTCTGAGCTACCAGGAAAATCCAAGAATACTGAAGTGGGTAGCCTAGTCCTTCTCCAGGGGATCTTCCCTACCCAGGGATTGAACCCTGGTCTCCTGAATTGCAAGCAGATCCTTTATCATCTGAGTCTCCAGGGAAGCCCTGGTGGTCTAGTGTCCTCTGGATTACAGGAAGCCTTTCTGGGTTAACTGAGTCTGCTTTGGGTAGGTGTAGGATTTTCTACTGTTCCTCCTATTCCTGCTGCCTCTTTCTGGGGCATTCTGGGAAAAGGGGAGCCTGTCCACCACCCTGCACTAGGGGGAAGGCAGTCTGCCTGTCATCTTCTGTGTCTTTGCTGGTTTCTATGCAGGACCGTTGGCTTCACCTGGCCCCTAGGGTTCCACTGCTAGGAGCTGCAGACCTGCAGTTGGCACCATCTTGGTTTTCTGGGTGCTATGCTGTTACTGACTGCTGAAGTCTGTGGTCACTGTCCTAGGGTTGGACCAAGGGGTCTACCTCCTGTTTGTTCTATTTTTTAAAATTTTACTTTATTTTAAGCAACAGTTAGAACTGAACATGGAACAGCAGACTGGTTACAAATTAGGAAAGGAGTATGTCAAGGCCATATATTGTCACCCTGTTTATTTAACTTATATGCAGGGCTCAGTTCAGTTCAGTTCAGTCGCTCAGTCGTGTCCGACTCTCCGCGACCCCATGATTCACAGCACGCCAGGCCTCCCTGTCCATCACCAACTCCCGGAGTTCACTCAAACTCATATCCACAGAGTTGGTGATGCCATCCAGCCATCTCATTCTCTGTCGTCCCCTTCTCCTTCCGCCCCCAACCTTTCCCAGCATCAGAGTCTTTTCCAGTGAGTCAACTCATCGCATGAGGTGGCCAAAGTATTGTAGTTTCAGCTTTAACATCAGTCCTTCCAATGAACACCCAGGATCGATCTCCCTCAATGCTGGGCTGGATGAAGCACAAGCTGGAATCAAGATTGCCGGGAGAAATATCAACAACCTCAGATATGCAGATGACACCACCCTTATGGCAGAAAGTGAAGAGGAACTAAAAAGCCTCTTGATGAAAGTGAAAGAGGAGAGTGAAAAAATTGCCTTAACACTAAACATTCAAAAAGTGAAGATCATGGCATCTGGTCCCGTCACTTCATGGCAAATAGATGAGGAAACAATGGAAACAGTGAGGCTCCAAATCACTGCAGATGGTGACTGAAGCCATAAAATTGAAAGACGCTTGCTCCTTGGCAGAAAAGCTATATCCAACCTAGACAGCATGTTAAAAAGCAGAGAAATTACTTTGCCAACAAAGGTCTATCTAGTCAAAGCTATGGTTTTTCCAGTAGTCATGTATGGATGTGACAGTTGGACCATAAAGAAAGTTGAGTGCAGAAGAATTGATGCTTTTGAACTGTGGTGTTGGAGAGTCCCTTGGACTGCAAGCAGATCCAACCAGTCCACCTTAAAGGAACTCAGTCCTGAATATTCACTGGAAGGACTTTGACTGTGTGGATTACAACAAACTGTGTAAAATTCTTAAAGAAATGGGAATACCAAACAACCTGACGTGCCTCCTGAGAAATCTGTATGCAGGACAAGAAGCAACAGTTAGAACCAGACATGGAACAATGGACTGGTTCCAAAGCAGGAAAGGAGTATGTCAAGGCTGTATATTGTCACCCTGCTTATTTAACTCCTATGAGGAATTCATCATGCAAAATGCCAGACTGGATGAAGCACAAGCTGGGATCAAGACTGCTGGGAGAAATATCAATAACCTCAGATATGCAGATGGTACCATCTTTATGGCAGAAAGTGAAGAGGAACTGAAGAGCCTCTTGATGAAAGTGAAAGAGGAAAGTGAAAAAGTTGGCTTAAAACTCAATGTTCAAAAAACTAAGATCATGGCATCTGGTCCCATCACTTCATGGCAAATAGATGGGGAAACAATGGAAACAGTGAGAGACCTTATTTTCTTGGACTCCAAAATCATTGCAGATGGTGACTGCAGCCATGAAATTAAGACCCTTGCTCCTTGGAAGAAAAGCTATGTCCAACCTAAACAGCATATTAAAAACCAAAGATATCACTTTGCCAACAAAGGTCTGTCTAGTTAAAGCTATGGTTTTTCCAGTAGTCATGTATGGATGTAAGACTTGGACCATAAAGAAAGCTGAGTACCGAAGAATTGATGCTTTTGAACTGTTGTGTTGGAGAAGACTCTTGAGCATCCCTTGGACTGCAAGGAGATCAAACCAGTCAATCCTAAAGGAACTCAGTCCTGAATAGTCATTGGAAGCTAGAGTTCCAATCCTTTGGCCACCTGATGCGAAGAACTGACTCATGGAAAAGACCCTGATTCTGGGAAAGACTGAAGGCAGGAGGAGAAGGGGATGTCAGAGGATGAGATGGTTCGATGGCATCACCAACTCAATTGACATGAGTTTGCACAAGCTCCGGGATTGGGGATGGACAGGAAGGCCTGGCTTGCTGCAGTCCATGGGGTTGCAAAGAGTCGGACATGACTGAGCGACCAAACTGAACTGAATTATATTGTGGCTTTCTGGTGACTGACAATAGTCCCAAGGGAATGAGATTTTAGTACCCAGAATGAGAGAGGGATTGAGGATACAAGTAAAAATAAGGTACATTATGAAACTGAAAAAACTGGAGCCAAGATTAGGGAGATAAAAATGGAAAAGGGGACAAAAAAGATTTATTTACATCGTTGTCTACTTCAATTAGTCTGTTTTATCTGTGACTACCACGAGGGTTCTTTGTTCTCAGCAGATTTTGTAGCTTGCATGAGTACTAAAATTTTACTGATGATGGTGATGATGAAATGTTTTATTTCAATAAAACACAGTGCATGGCTGTAATCCTTGTCTATACACAAGGCCTTGATTCCTTGATATATGACTCACCTACAATTGTTGGAATGAACCCCAAGGAGTTCCATATATGATCTCGTCTCTGCTGCAAAGACAGTCTTCCTTTACCCTTTGTTCCCTCAACTGGAGCAGCTGGGAAATGATTGACTTGTCTGCTCTTAGGCAAAGGAAAAGTGTGGATAATTAAAGAGTCAATTTTACCCAGTCAGGAGAATTTCCACTCTTTCTTACAAAATGGCGCTGCTGGGATATTGAAAGGCAGAGAGGGGAAAATGTTGGGGCATTCCAGTTTGGAACTCTGACTGAGGAAATGGTATCCTAAGAGGCAATTTAGCAGCGTTGAAGGAGTACAATTAGTGATAATGATGGCAATGATGATAGGTGACATGCTCGAGGGTTCACTAGCCACCAGGCACCAACATTTTATAGGCATCACCACCTTGCCTTTATAATTAAGCTGTGTAGTTTTGCCGTGAATATTATAGCTCTGAAATCCCAAGACTTTGGTTCAAATCCCAGCTCTGCAACTTCTTAGCTGAGACGAGCAAGTCACTTAAATCCTCTAAACCTGTTTTCTCATAGGATTGTGCTGAGAATTAAGGGAAGTAATAAGTATAAAGAGCTTTGCACAGTCCTAAGCATAAACATTAAAACATGTTAGCTATTCTATATGCCATATTTGGGGTTCTTCATGGATTGAATTATCTTTTTGCACATTGATCTGGTAACCCAAACAATATCCACAATCACTTTTTTCCTCTGGGAAATGGCATGCTAAATTACATACTGGCAAACTATGGCCCTTGACCAAATCTGGTCTGTTAACTGTTTGTGTATGACTCCCTAGCTCAGAATAGGGTTTGCATTTTTAAACGGTTGAAAAAAAATCAAAAGAACACAATATTTTATAATATGTGCAAGATATGAAATTCAGACTTCAGTGTCCATAAAGTTTTACTGGAACACAAGCATACTCATTTTTTTCATACTGTCTATGACTACTTTCACCTTGCAATGGCCAACTGAGTAGCTGCAACAGACATGTCATGGCTCACAACCCTAAAATATTTACTATCTGGCTCTTGATAGAAAGGGCTTCTGTGGTGGATCAGATGGTAAAGATTCTGCCTGAAATACTGAAGACTCGGGTTTGATCCCAGGTCAGGAAGATTTCCTGGAAGAGGACATAGCAACCTACTCCAGTATTCTTGCCTGGAGAATCCCATGAACAGAGAAGCCAGGTGGGCTATAGTCCATGGGGTCACAAAGAGTCAGATATGACTGAGTGACAGAGTACATACAAATACCTTGATAGAAAAAGCTTGTCCAACCTCTGCTTCAAATGATAAAACCGAAACTAACTTCCAAGCAGTATATGAGAACATAGCTTTCGAAACTGGCTATTAAACCCGCCTGTATGTGTATTGATATCTTTCTCTGTACTCAGGCACACACTCACTCAAACACACAACAGTACACATTTGTGTGGAACAACCCAGATGTGTCCACATGTCTTCTGCTCTGACCATGAGGTGGGTATCCCTGCTGGTTGACCTGCTGTCCGAAGTCCGCGTTACTTTACTCAGCATCTGTCCAGCCTGGGTTTGTAGGAAAGCATTGCTGCTGCTGCATCACTTCAGTCGTGTCCAACTCTGTGTGACCCCATAGATGGCAGTCTACCAGGCTCCGCCATCCCTGGGATTCTCTAGGCAAGAACACTGGAGTGGGTTGCCATTTCCTTCTCCAATGCATGAAAGTGAAAAGTGAAAGTGAAGTTGCTCAGTCATGTCCGACTCTTAGCGACCCCATGGACTGCAGCCCACCAGACTCCTCCATCCATGGGATTTTCCAGGCAAGAATACGGAGTGGGGTGCCATTGCCTTCTAGAGATAAATATATGTGGCGGAGTTAAAAATGGCTGGCTTTTTCCATACCCTCCAAAGAAATATATGAATATTTGAGAATTTTCCTTATGGTAAAAATTTCCATTTTCCTTATGAGCTCCCTTTGCTAGAGTTTTAAAGAACCTGTTCTCAGGCACAAGAACTATTTATCACACATATGAGAATCAACACAAATAAAACACCCTTAGGTACTGCTCACATTTCTTTTGCCTTCTCACTTTTGGGCTGCTATTAAACTTTAATACATAGAAAATTTGCAGGGCTTTATAGAGTCAGATGGTGAAGGTATAGGGCAGACTGATATGCCTGGGGGTTAAAATCCATCCAGGTTTGCAGTTATATAATGAGCAGTTGCCCTAATCACCATAAAAAGGCATTCAAAAATGTTGTCAACTTGGAAAAACTAGCACCAAACACTGTCAAAACTGAAAAGAGCCTGGTGATCAACTGCTCCAACCCTTTGTTTTTAGAGATGAGTAAATTTAGGTCAGATCAGACGACGGGCTTCCTTAAGGGTCCATAGGCTCCTTTGTGGAAAAGCCGGGTGTAGATTGCTGGTCACTGGCTTCTAGCCCTGGCCTCTCATCCTGCCTCCCTGCTTTCTGAATGACACTGAAGCACAGAAATAACATCTAATAAACCTCTCGGATATACGCTTTCAAAATAAAGCACTGCTTTCCCTTAGCCATTCAATTTGTCTGACATATGTGGCATTTTTATTCCATATCACGTGGCAGTGTCATGTCCCCTTGGGTTCCTGCTTCAAAATCATGGACTCTGACACTTCCTGGGGCTTCCAGCACATTCTGTGGAGCCTCAGGACCAGGTGTGATGCTCATTCATGACCATTAGATTTTTGTGCCCTAAGATCTACCAGCCCATGCTTCTCCCTCCCTGCACTCAAGAGAAAGGAAGGGTCAGGAAGGCAGAGGGAATCTGCTGTGAAATATTAGCTAAGCAACAGAACTAAAGACTCAGTTAACAAACTGCCCAAGTATATGTGAAGGCTGCTGGATTATGATATAGGACAAGGGCACGGTGAGGTTCCCCGTCCCTGCAGTGATATATAACTGTGTAACATTTATAAATGTGGGGCTGATCCCCATTTATCTATATCTATTTGTATTATGTATTTATAAATGTATGTGTGTATTTGTGTATATATAAATATGTACGTGGATATTACCTCTCCATTTTCCTCTTTCCATTTTTCAAATGGGCTTCCCTGGTGGCCCAGTAGGGAAAGAATTCGCTTGCAATGCAGGATATCTAGGTTTGATCCCCATTGATAAGATTCCCTGGAGGAGGGCATGGCAACCCACTCCAGTATCCTGCTTGGAGAATCCTCATGGACAGAGGAGCCTGGTAGGCTACAGTCCATGGGGTCACAAAGAGTCAGACACAACTGAGTGACTAAGCATAAGTACATTTCTCAAGTAGGGCATAAGCTTGTAGCTGGGAGGCTCAGGGAAGCATGGAGAGTTGGAATTGCCTGCCAGGTATTTCTCTTTTTAGCTTTGTTTTGCCAAAGCTGAAAATCACAGAGGTGGATAGTTTGAGGGAGAAGAGTACCTCTGAGATAGAAGTGAAGTGAGAGAGTCTTTGAAAAGACTATTCAAAATAGTCTTTGAATAAAACTCTATTTACTTGAACCAGAAGCAGAACGTATTCTGAGCGTCAGAGGAACCAGTACCCTGGCAGTGTCCAGACCCAGAGGGGTGACAAGCATACCAAGGGGCAGGGCGAGGTGCTTCCCACTACAGGGCGAGGGGATTCTTACTACAATCACCCAACCTCCACGTGAAAAGTGGGAGCAGCAGCCCCAGATCTGAAGGGATGGGTAGACTGGGATGATATGTGTCTCCATGGCAACCAGTGTAGTCTGGTGACTCACAGCTTGTACATGCTGGAGAGTCAGGGGAAGGACTGGGGGATGGGGATCTTCCCAACACCTGGGTACTAGGAAAAGACCTGACTGGGTAGGCATGGGGGAGCACTGAGAACTGCAGCATGGGATAGTCAGAGCTGAAATTAAGCCACTTGGAAGAAAATAAAGGGATCTGATACTTATTCCACATTTGAGTCTGTGGCCTGCGAGTCATCTATTCCTTCAACAGCTGAAACACAAAAATCTATACTTTCCCCTTGAGTTGTCCAGTGCATACTAAGTGTCCAGGTAATTGTGGATGTACTAGCTATTGCTTTTTTGTAGCTACTGTTCATATTCCATGGCTCCTATGAAAAGATGGGCTGTCTACATCAATGCATCTTTGTATTTCTTGTCCTCTTAGACATTTATTAAAACTAGGCTTTAAAACAATGTGGATGGACCTAGAGTCTGTCATACAGAGTGAAGTAACTCAGAGAAAAAGTATCATGTATCAGTGCAGATATGTGGAATCTAGAGAAACAGTATAGATGAACCTATTTGCAAGGCAGGGATAGAGACACAGACGTAGAGAACAGACGTGTGAACACGGCGGGGGAAGAAGTGGTTGGGATGAACTGGGAGATTAGGATTGACACACATGTATCTACATATACTGCTGTGTGTAAAATAGTAGCCAGTGGGAACCTGCTATGTAGCACAGATTGCTCAAAGCACTCGGTGTTCTGTGGTGACCTAGGAGGGGGGTGGGGTGGGGGTTGGAAGGGATGTCCAAGAGGGAAAGGATATACGCCTTCTAACTGTGGCACTGGAGAACACTCCTGAGAGTCCTTTGGACTGCAAGGAGATCAAACAAGTCAATTCTAAGGGAAATCAACCCTGAAAATTCATTGGAAGGACTGATGAAGAAGCTGAAGCTCCAATACTTTGGCCACTTCATACAAAGAGCCGCTTCAATGGAAAAGATTCTGATGCTGGGAAAGGGTGAAGGCAAAAGGAGAAGAGGGCAGCAGAGGATGAGATGGTTGAATGGCGTCACTGGCTCAGTAGACATGAATTTGAGATCATGAAGGTCAGGGGAGCCTGGTGTCCATGGGGTCACAAAGAGGCAGACACAACTTAGTGACTGAACAACAACAAACAGTTGATTCACTTTGTTGTCCAGCAAAAACTAACACAACACTGTAAAGCAACTATACCCCAATTAACAACAACACCACCACTGAGGATTACTGCAAGACGCTAAAGATACCAAGACACCAGGCTTCACATGTCAGAGGTTTAGATCTTTAGGCAAGTCTTCTAAAGAGCCTGCTCCTTGATACTTTTCATTATTATCATGATCAAGTTACAAAAGACCTAAAGCAACAGCAGCAAGAAGCTGGATCTGCTCAAATCTTCCAACTGAGCCTAGCTTTTATTCTAAAAAGCAAGCCTTTGTAACCAATAAGGCATTTCAGACATAAGTAGGTCTCAGATGGTTTGCCCTTCCAAAGATGGAATGCAGACCTTATTTTCCTTTAAGTTAGGTCAGTTACAGCCTTCTCACTGGGGAGAACAAAGCAGAGATGGTGGAAGCTGTGAAAATTGTTTCTTGCTTAATGAATGAAGTTGATGCTGGAGCAGAAAAACTCATTGGTAAAAGGAAGGAGACTCCTGTGCAGCTTGGGGTATGAGTTTGTTTGTATTTTTTCCATGTGTCTATGACATTCTTGGTGGAGAAGGCCTGTGTGAAAGATTTGAAATAACAGAGCTGAGTGTACATTCCTCAACACAAATTTACATCTACACTAGAATCTCAGAAGTGCACATTCTTTCAAATTTAGCTGCAACACTCATTGAAATGTGCTGATGTCTACAGATATGAGCTTCTTTTTCTGGTGCACTTTTATCCACTTAAAAAAAATGCAGTTTTTAGTGTACAGTTGCCAAAAACATCAATTCTGATAACCCAAACCACAATGTAGTAACTTGACCCCTAACTAGTGGGTGATGTAAGCCAAATACTCAGGACCATGCTTCCTTCCTCCTCCAGACTTTTAAAGAAAAGCAATGTTTCAAAGACAGGATGAAGCCAACTCAAAGTCTGGACGGATCTTTTACTGAGAGGAGGTGGTGCTTGGTTCCAGTTCAAAGCCAGTTGCCTGGCTGCTGTCTTCCTTGAGTTGCTCCGTGGCAGCGTGGACCGCGGTTCACTGTCTCAGGCAAGAGGCTCAACTAAAGACAGTACCGTGTTTTTAGGACTACGTTTCAAAACACAAAAGCTGATTTCTCAGCATGACGAAGCTCCCATTTCACTAAAAGACTTGGCCCCATTTAATCCTCAGCTCATCAAGCCCAACTTTACTTTTTTTCTTTTTTTCCCTTCCTGTTTTTATCAACAGTTTCCACTTCGGATAGAGCCCATGAATGAACCAACCCTAGGACAGCAGGGTTCTGAAGGGTTTGGGGAGAGAAATGTCACGAGGGTGACATTTCTGTTTAAATATCACATTGGCCACGCCAAGTGAAAAGGGATTTGGCTAAAGCAGTCATGGGCATCTCTGTAAATGTCAGAGTCCAAGTTCACCAGCGTTTGGAGGGCGTCCTCAGAACCCTGCCCCCAGACCCTGTTCTGTATTTCCATTTCTCTTAACGATGTTTGAGATGTAGAATGCGCCCCATACCCTGGCATTGATCAGCTCACATGACCTTGTGGCCGGACACACATTAGCTCATCCGAGCTTTGCCTGTGGGTTGTTAGCAGGATGGGGAGCCCACGGGAGGGGACTTCTTCCCCTCCTCTTCTCCTAGAGCAGTCACTGCACGTGTGCCTCAGCTCCAGCCTCTCACATGCCCCTTTTTCTTTTTCATTTTTTTATTGGAGGCTAATTCAGTACAGTTCAGTCGCTCAGTCGTGTCCGACTCTCCGCGACCCCATGAATCACAGCACGCCAGGCCTCCCTGTCCATTACTTTACAATATTATATTGGTTGGTTTTACCATACATTGACATGAATCCACCCCGGGTGTACATCTGTTCCCTTTCTTGAACCCCACTCCACCTTCCTCCTCCCCATATCCTCCCTCCGGGTCATCCCCGTGTACCAGCCCCGAGCATCCTGTATCATGCATCGAACCTGGACTGGTGATTCATTTCACATATGATAATATACATGCTTCAATGCCATTCTCCCAAATCATCCCACCCTCACCCTCTCCCGCAGAGTCCCAAAGACTGTTCTATACACCTGTGTCTCTTTTGCTGTCTCGTATACAGAGTTAAGGTTACCCTCTTTCTAAATTCCATATATATGCGTTAGTATACTGTATTGGTGTTTTTCTTTCTGGTTTACTTCACTCTGTATAATAGGCCCCTTTTTCCCTCGAGGGAATGAGGCTGAGTGAGAGAACAGCATGCTTCAGGCTGGGATCATTCTGCCCCTCCGGTTTGGTTTTGCTCTTTTCTTTTCAGGATGCTGTTCATTTTTAGTTGGGACTGGTTAGACAGGTGTTGAAATAAAACTACCTTTGGTTTCATGCAGGAGAATCGGGGTCTAGAGGGAGTTTTGGAGGTTGATCGCACGTTGTTAATGGTTCAGTTCATTTCCATACAGAAACAGGGGAAATTCTGGGAGGTAGCTGCATCTGGAGGGAGGCAAACCCCAGCCATACTGTGCTTAGCTCTTCCCCAAGCCTCCTCCCTGGCACCATGGCTATGCTCTCACTCAGGAAGAGGAACTCTACTTGACTTTTTGTGACAGGTGGTTGTCCTGTAAGCTGCTACTTTTTATAGTGAGGTTCACTGGGTCGGTGTGAGCCTCCGTTTGCCCCCCTGCGCCCCCCAGTTCCTAGGTGCCTGGCGTCCCACACACGACCACTCCTGGGCTCCTGCAGATCCAGTGCCCATTGCTCTGTCATTCTCACTGTCCTTCCCTCCCCACTCCTGCTGTTCCCTGCTGTCCTGGTTTTCCATTCTTCTCCGTCTTGGCAGGTCTGTCTCCTCCATCGTGCAGTGACTACTGGTGGGAAGAAACCACGTGGACCATGCTGTGGTCATCTTCATCCCTGTGTTTCCAGCCTGGCCATACCCAGTCCATCATACTGCTGTCTGTAGAATGAACAACCAGGCCTGGATACCGCTGGATCTTGTGTCCTCCAGCGGTCACACAGGCAGCACTGTCTGACCTTGTGTTCTTGTCATCAGACTGCTCATGTCACTAGGTCCTGCCTAACCCCAGCAGTGGGGCATCTTTCTCTTACCACCTGTGGCACGACAGAGGCCACACCTGTGTCAGATACTCGGCCCCATGGAAAGGAGCCATGGTGGCCATGCCACCCTATGACCCTGAGGGTACCTGGAAATACTCTAGGGCTGGGAACACTTGGCCCAGGAATCATTTGAGGCTGTCCCAGGCCCACCCACTCCTCACTCAGACATTTCTCCTGCTGCTGAGTCATGCCAGATCCAGGAGACTCCAGGATTTTCCTGGTTCTCTGAGGTCCATCTGTGAGGTGGTTTGCCCCCAGCTCTCTGAGGCTCCCAGAGTGATGCAACATGCAGGGCCCCGATTAGGGCCCACTGTCACCTACGTTTCCCCTCCTACTCTTTCCTCCTCTGGATGGGAGGGCATTTACCACCTGGAATTCCATACCTTCTGTATTGTGCCTCAGTCTAGGCTTTTGAAACTCAAAATTCAAAAATAGATTTTGTTCTGGCCCAGATCAGCTTTCCTCAGGGGCGCTGAATGCTGCAGGGCTGGGAGAACCGGGGAGGGGCAGAGCCTCCAAACTGACGACAAACACCTGCAAGGGCAGCTGTCACTCAGCGCCCGCAAATCCCTGCTGTTTTCACTGCTTTCTACTGCTTTTCTCAACACCCAGCTTTTGCCTCCTTTTTTCTGGGACCATGTCATGCTTCCTGCATTTTCCCTGCAAAGAACTGGAGTTTGAGACCATTTAAAATGAAGCAGAAGCCTCCCTTCTTCCAAACTTCTAAACCATGCGTCCTTCCTACATAGAGGCCCTCTTCTCGTGGAGTTTCAGTTGAGCTGTGTAGCCAGGGGCTCTTTCTTTGACTCTAGAAACTTTTTATATTTTTTTACTATTTAAAAATAAAATTAGGGCTTCCCTGGTGGCTCAGATGGTAAAAGAATCTGCCTGCAATGAGGGAGACCTGGGTACAATCCCTGGTCAGGAAGATCCCCTGGAGAAGGGAATGGCTACCCATTCCTGTATTCTTGCCTGGAGAATTCCATGGACAGAGGAGCCTGGAGGGCTACAGTCCATGGGATTGGAAAGAGTCAGACATGACTGAGTGGCTAACAAAAATAAAATTAATTTACAATTATTTAGAACCACAGCAAGTCAGAGCTGAATGGGACTCACAGGCTCAGATTATTTCTAATCTTTGCTCCATTGGCCCCTCTCCTCACTGTGGCTGAGAAAATGTTTCTCAGAGAGGACAAGATACCTGCCAAGTTTGTGTAGAGTCCCAAGAGCAAGAAGATCATCGGAGGTAGGGATCTGCACAGATGACGTTTTATTTCCATATCTGTTTCCAACAATTTCAGTTATGGCATGTTCCAGGATAGTTCCAGTATAAAAGTGCTTGCTTTGGCTTTCAAAATATGAATTATTAATACTAGCATTTACTGAACACCCAGGATTTTCCTAGAAGTATGACTAGCTCTCAAAATAGAGTATCTCTGTGTATCTTCCAATAACCCCATTTTACTGATGAGGAAACTAAGTTTTGCCCAAGGACAGGCAGTATGTACACGCTGGAGGCAGGACTTGAGGCCTGACCTGTGTGACTAGAGGGCTGGAGTTCTCACCAGTGATATCTATCACACAACAGCCATGAAAAGGACTGCACTGATCAGCCCAAATATGGTGGGCCAAAAGATGAGAGCAGATCACCTCTTCCTTGGCAAACCCATCACTTGGAACATGAACAGGCTTACACTGCTAATGGTTTCTTACTTTCCCTTTATACATGCCTTCCAATAGACTCCAGTTAGACGGAGCACAGTTCTCTGATAATGATAGATATTTATTACCCCACTGACAGACTAAGAAGCTAAGGCCAGAGCAGCTTAATTGCTTGGTCAAGGTCTTGAAGCCCATCAGTGGCATATCTTGGACCTGAATCTAGGACTCTAATCCCAGATAGAGTTAGTTAAGAAACCTAAAACGCCCATCACTAGTTCTGGAACACACATAGGTATCTGGCAAAGTTCTCTCATTTCCTCTTCTCTTTATTCTGCACATGGTTCCCAAGGGTTGAGCACACACAGCTAACGCAATCTACAGTCTCTACAATGTTTTATGGCAATAAAAAAATATAAAGCCATCCAGCCACTTTGCTGCTGTTGAAAAATAATCACTGGATGATGTTCCCCTTGGCAGCTGTCTGGGCCTGGTATTTAAGCAGCATCCAGTTCCAAAGAACTGCCCTTTAAAAGGAGATTAGAATTGCACATCCACGGTGTATGAGCTGGAAGATAAACAAATGTTCTTTTTCACCCAAATATTTCCAGCTTTTGCTTGAAGGTATTTCTCATGACTGGAGCCCAACACATTCTATATGCAGAACTGGAAGAGCTTAAGCTCACACTGTGAGCCACAAACTATGCAAAGGCAGTTCGCTTTTGGTTCTGGCATTAGTGTTTTGGTTGCAAATGACACAAACTGAACACATAATCACAAGGGATTTTTATTGGTTCATTAATTGAAAAGTCTGGAGATAGACTTAACTTCAGGTATAGCTGGATCTAGGGGTTCCAAGAATGTCATTCTCTCCTCTCCTGCACTTTCTTTCTGCCTTGCTCTCCTTTTTTCTTAAAAAAATTTATTGAAGTATACTTGCTAGGACTTCCCTGTAGCGCAAACGGTAAAAAATTTGCCTGCAATGCAGGAGACCAGGGTTCGATCCCTGGGTCAGGAAAATCCTCTGGAGAAGGGAATGGTAATCCACTCCAGTATTCTTGCCCAGAGAAGCCCATGGATAGAGGAGCCTGGTGGGCTACAGTCCACGGGGTCACAAAGAATCAGATGTGACTGAGTGACTAAACACACACACACACATGCCTTACAATGTTGTGTTACTTTCTGCTGTACAACAAAGTGAATCAGCCATATGTATACTTACATGTCTGTACTGGATTCACCCGCACACAGGATCTTCCTCTTTGTTCCATGATGATCACTATCTACAGTAGTAACAGGCTTATAGTCCACTGAGGAAAAGTGACCTCTGCTTCCTAGAAGCTTGCATAAAATCACAGAACTGACTCTCATTGGCTCGACGTGGGTCACAGGTTCATTTCTGAACCAATCACTGTGGCCAGGAGAGTGGACAACAATGATTGGTCAGATCTGGGTCATGTGCCTCTCTCTCTGCATCAAAGCAGTGAGGTGGGTCCAGAGGAAACCACTATGACTCGCTCTTAAGCAAGGACAGCTTACCTCAAGTAAAACCAAAATTCTGTTACCAGAAAAGTAGTGAATGAATGACTGGTAGTCAAAACAACAGCTGACCACGGTAATTAGATTCCTTATTTCTAAGAGAATGCAGACGATTCCAAAAAAAGTTTTTGCTGACTGCTTTTTCTCACCAAGAAAGTCATGTGCAGAAATTCAAGGGAATAGGAAGAAGAAGCTTGGTCCCAGTTAAGGAAATAGAACTGTGGGTCACAGAAGTGAAAGAACTAAGAGGTAAGTGTGGATTCCTTTCTTTTCCTTGAAAATATAAAAGTGAGATGGCACCTGTCCTAAAGAAGCCTTTGGCTGGGAACAGTTGGAGCCACAAAACTGCAAGATAGTATACTTCAACACAACTAAACTGCTTTAACATAAGTCACACCCTCCTCAACCCTTTATTCAGTAAATGTTGAGGGTCTACTGTGTGCTCGAGTGCTGTTAAGACCTTAGGGATACAGAACTGAAGATAGGCGGAAGGCAGACTTGATTCCTGTTGATGGAGCTTACATTCTAATTGGGAGAGAAATAAAACAAATGAGTGAGCCAGTTCATGAGCAGAAGCATTTCATAGAAGCATGACAACTGCCAGGAAGAAAATAAAGCAGGTTTGATGTGTAATATCGAGAGATAGTTAGCAAAGACATCAGAAGCATGTAACAGCTGAGACTTAAGAAAAATTAGCCAAGAAGGTCCCATGGAGATGAGGGCTCCAGGCAAAAACCCTGGGGCAGGAAGAGATGTGTGCGACTGAGGACCAGAAAGAGGGGCCATGGACTGGAGCACGTGAATGATGGGGGCACTAGAACAAAAGGACAGAGGGGAGGTGGAAGCTAGATCCTATAGGGAGGATTTTGCTTCTGAATTTCCCGAGTGCTTTATTGATGAGCATGTCTCGCTGCTTCAGGGCTTCCCTGGTGGCTCAGAATCTGCCTGCAATGCAGAAGACACAGGTTTGATCCCTGGGTAGGGAAGATTCCCTGGAGAAGGGAATGGGTACCCACTCCAGTATTCTTTCCTGGAGAATTCCATGGACAGGGGAGCCTGGTGGTCTACAGTCCACGGGGTCGCAAAGAGTCAGATACGACTGAGCAACTAACACTTTTACTTTTCCACTTGTTGCTACATTTGTTGAGAATGATAGCCAGTGCCATGTCTGACTGAGAAAAGGACATGTCTGCCCCTGTGTCTCCCATGGCATTCATACTGCCTGGCATCTATCAGACATTCTGTGAGTACTTCCTACAGTGAGAGAGTGTGGTCTAGTGGAAAGGACTGGATTAAAATCCTAGTTCTATCACCTTGTAACTAAGCAACAATGGAGAGATTGTTTAAAATCACTGGACCTCGCATCTGAAAGTGGGATAATATGGGTCTCTTAGGGTGTTTTAAAGATTAAGCAAGACCATGTGGGAGAGAATTCATAGTGAAAGCTCTTTCATTAAATGATGGTTTTTCTTCCTGATTTCACTGGTAAGAACAGGAATTGTGGCCTAGCATTGGGTGGGTTTGGTGAAAATTCCGCGTTCCTAATTTTTACTCATTCTAGAAAACTAGACACCTGGGGATAATGGTTTGAAAATGGATCATAATATGGAATAACAAGGATACAGAGAAGATAAGAAGATCAGAATGGTGTGGGATATACATGAATGGTGACAATAGCACAAACAGAATTTACCATTTCTTTAGTTCACATTATGAGCCAAGGATGCGCTGTCTCTCCATGTACCATTTGATATACGCCATCAACCTGAAACAATGACCCGAATCAAACATCAACCCTATCAGACATATTGGTTTATTGGTCCCACGCTATGAATGAGATTCAGGATGGAAGAACAGGAAGATGAAGTCACTTGTCAAGATCATACCCTAACTGGTAAACGGTTGACCCTATGCCACCCTGACTCCCTTGGTGAAATTATTAACGTGGGCACACATCCTTGCTATATTGTTGCCTATTTTTTTTTTTCTCAGATGATTCTTATTCCTCAAAAATCCCAGTGTTCCCTGACTTCAATTGGTTAAATAAGCAGCGTCTTCAAATGAAGGAACTAATGATACTGAACCTCAAAATTTTTTTTAAGGAATTAAAGATACCCCTAAGAATGGTTTCCTAATTGTAGAAGCCTGCTACATTAATGCTGAAAAACTCATTTACAATTCAGCTATTAAATGACAAACCATTACCACCATTTTTATTGCTTTATATTCCATAACAAATTTATTATGTAATTACCCTGCATAACAGTATCATTTTAGGATGTAAAGTTGAAATAAGGTCCCTATTTTAAAATGTTTACTATTATGTGTTTTCAATATCTAGTTTATATAAAATATCCAGAATCGAGAAAGTTTTCCCTTCTGTTAACCAGGGCTCAATAAATAGGTTTGCAATTCCTCATTTCATGAATCTGATTCTCTTCTGCCCTCTGCAACCCATTAGAGAGGGGGAGAAATTGGACGGAGAGGTTGCCTTGCCCATTCTTCAGCTTGGCAACTCATTAGTTGAAAACACTAGGGGATTATGAAAATGGCTACTATTCCCAGCTGCCCAGTGAGTCTGGGCCCAGGTTTAAACAGAAGCGTATCCACAAAAGAATGGGGATTTAGGAGTGACTCGAACAATTTCTCCCTGATGCTGTTGTTGACTGTGGGAGTCAGAGAAATCCCCCAGACAAGGTTTGGAGATGGGGCGGGCAGCTGCTAGCACAGAGGCATAAGACAATAAGATATACAGTGCCCAAAGGAGAAGCCAGTTCACACCAATACTCCTTTTCGTAAAGGCAGGAGAAATTGGACTTGTTTCCAAGAAAAAGGGGCAAAGGAGTGAGCTGGGGGATGTGCCCAAGGGGCCCAACTTCTGCATTGCTGTGGATAATGAGACGGGAATCAACTATAAAGAGATCTCTTCTAAGTAAACTCAATCACATGTGATATTTTCTTTGCTTTTTTGTTCCTGGGGCTGATTAGGAAGACAACCTGGGGAGGGACTGCATTCTAAACCTGGCTGCTTTTCAGTCCGGAGAAAGAGAGGTATGCTGTTTCTCTCAGCGGGAGAAGAGTCTGCCTGATTACCTATGTAAAGTGTCATTGGCGACTACAGTCTCAGTTGTCAGATCTGAATAAACTTGTACCTCTTTGCAAATACTGCCATGAATAGGAATAAGACAATCTGCTACGTTTCTTTATCTTTGTTTTAACTTCTCTCATAAACTCAGACAGGTAGAATCTGGGCAGAGAACGTGCCAGCGAGAGTTGGAAGAGCAGCCAGGAGATAGATCTTGCTTGACTAGCTGTGTGAACTTGGGTAGGAAACTGTCCTTCTCTGGGCCTGTTTTCTTGCCTGTGAAAGTAGAGGATTGGGACTGATGGATGCTTGGCAGGCCTTTCTTGAGTCAATGATTCATAGCATGTTGAGAGTCCAAAGTCCTGAATCTTGTTATGCAACCCAACTCAGTGGTTCTCAAAGGTGGGTTCTCAGTGCTAACTAGAGATATCACTTTGCCAACAAGGGTCCATATAGTCAAAGTTATGGTTTTTCCAGTAGTCATGTACGGATGTGAGAGTTGGACCATAAAGAAGACTGAGTGCCAAAGAACTGATGCCTTTGAACTGTGGTATTGGAGAAGACTCTTGAGAGTCCCTTGGACAGCAAGGAGATCAAACCAGTCAAACATAAAGGAAATCAACCCTGAATATTCATTGGAAGGACTGATGTTGAAGCTCCAATATTTTGACCACCTGAGGCAAAGAGCCAACTCATTGGAAAAGACCCTGACTCTGGGAAAGATTTGAAGCAAAATGATAAGCGGGCAACAGAGGATGAGATGGTTGGGTAGCATCACTGACTCAAAAGGACATGAGTTTGAGCAAACTCCAAGAGATAATGGAGGACAGGGAAGCCTAGCACACTGCAGCCCATCGGGTTGCAAAGAGTTAGACATGACTTAGCAACTGAACAACAATAACAGTGCTCCCCAGGGGACATTTGGCAATGTCTGAAGACATTTTTGGTTGTGACACTGAGTAAAGAGTGCTACTGGCATCCTGTGGGTAGAGGCCAGGGATGCTGCCTAACATCTGAGAAATGGAATATTTCCTGCTATATCAGAATACATGAACATCACAGTCATCAGTGATTGCAGCCCACCAATGTGGGCCAGGGAACCCCAAGGACACTCAGGAAGGAAAAGAATACCTGCCATCTAGCAGCTACCAGACTGCAGCCACTCCCCACGGTGAGCCTGAGGAAGCTCAGGAAACCAGCCCCAGATAGCTAGGTGCATACGGAAGGAGTGATTTCAGTGAGCCCAGACTCTTGCAACTCCCCGTACATAGAAAATCACTGAATTCCTTAACTTGAGATATCTGGTTTTCTTTAATTCACAATAATCTTTTGACATTCAGACTTCCCACCCTTTGTTACAAAACTTCTATAAAACCTAGCTCCTCCCCTTCCTCCTCAGAGAAGTTCTCTCAGGTTACTTGAGATGCTACCTCCCAGGCTTACGTCCTAAAAATTGCCACTGAAGAAAACATAACTCTCAACTTTCAGGCTGTGAATATACAGTCCCCACAACAGAGAATTATCTGACCCCAATGTCAATACTGCTGAGTCAGAGAAACACCACCTTAAACTATCAATTAGACATAAACTCATATCATCCCTTCAAGTTAACATGTATCCACAGGAGATGTCCTGAGTAAAGTTCCTCCCAAGGCCTGTAAACACAGAGAAGGTCACCCTAAATGTTATGTCTGTGTGAATTCCTTGGGGGAAAGCCACTCCATGAATCTGGAAGCATCTGGTATGAAAATTTAATGTTAAACATGCATATGCACTGGTAGGGGGAAAAAGTAGAGCACCTTCCGTGTTTTCTCCAGAAGGAAAAAGTCTATCTTGACCTCCCTTGCCACCCCCTGAAAAACTGTTCTGTGGCCTCCCCCAGCTGCCTGAGTTATGCAGAGAGGATAAGCAGCTTTGTTTCTTTCAGTCTTCAGAATTCTAATGTTTAAACTAATGTATTTATTTATGCTGAATGCAGCTTTCCACCCAGAACATTATGAATCTTTCTTCAGGAGCCCGGAGTGAAATCAACCTCTCTAGTCTTTGTCAAAGCCGCTGGTTTCTACTCCCTGTGTTAACAAGACCTGACTTTGTGGATCATTTAATATTTATCCCAAATATTTGATACACATATAATGACATAATCACTCAGCTCCTTAGCCCGACATGGTTGCCTAAGCACCTACCAGCTTTGAAAATCTACATTTTTCAGAATATGTTGTCAGTTAGTATAATGTATTCCAGAGCATAGATTTCTTGCCAAAATAATTCTGCCTGGTGAATGATAAATGTGTTGTGATTATTTCTTCAGCTTTTGTGAAAGCATACAGTAGGGATAGTGTCTTGAAAGCAACACACAGACCAGAGGAACACAGTGCTCCTTTGTTTGGTTCTGCCATACTCAGAATTCGTTCTCTACATTCTTTCCCCAAACTCTCTTTAACTAGTTTCTACTCCCTGAAGTGATTGGTGCTGGCAGTGGAAAGCTGTGTTCAGCTAATAAGTTCTTCTTGGCTCCAGCATGTGTCTCTTTTAGTTAAGCCCACAAGAACTTAACGAATTGTTGTGTCTCTCCTGGGTAAAGGTCATTGTAGCTCAGGTTTTAAAGTAACCCCGTCTTTCAAAACTGGCTTGACAAATGGAAAAATCCAGAGCCCCAGATGTCTGCAGTTTCTGGCTTCTTCCAGGGTAAATGAGACTGAGTATCACACGCAGCATGGAAACTGGGAGTCCTGAAAAGAACTCTAAGGCACATGATGTTTGATTAAAAATGTAAATGACCAACTTGTAGAATGTTGGTCAAGGGTATAGAATTAAGGGGGAACCAAAGACCACTGACGGAGAAGGCAATGGCAAGCCACTCCAGTACTCTTGCCTAGAAAATCCCATGGATGGAGGAGCCTGGTAGGCTGCAGTCCATGGGGTCACTCAGTTGGAGACAACTGAGCAATCTCACTTTCACTTTTCACTTTGACGCATTGGAGAAGGAAATGGCAACCCACTCCAGTGTTCTTGCCTGGAGAATCCCAGGGATAGGGGAGCCTGGTGGGCTGCTGTCTATGGGGTTGCACAGAGTCAGACACGACTGAAGCGACTTAGCAGCAGCAACAGCAAAGACCACTGAAATCACCATGTGTCTGGACCACCAAAGAGACCTCTTGGGTGACTTCAGTCAACCTGAACACTTGAGAAGCTTCTCTCCGTGTAAAAAGCAGATGATGTTATGCTCCAGTAGCAAATAGTCATTGTTAATTCTCCAGTTTCCCTCCCCCACCCCATCCCGTCCATCACAAGCTCTACTCCCAAAGCATCTCCTGAACTACTCTACTTTTCTCCAACCCCACAGCTACCTCCTCATCCAAGCCACCATCCATCTTTTGCCTGGATATCTATAGTAACTTGGGGCTTCCCAGGTGGTGCTAGTGGTAAAGAATCTGCCTGCCAATGCAGGAGACACAAGAGATGCGGACTCAATCCCTGGGTCGGGAAGATGCCCTGGAGAAGAAAATGGCAACCTGCTCCAGTATTCTTGCCTGGAAAATTCCATGGACAGAAAAGCCTGGTAGGCTACAGACCATGGGGTCACAAAAGAGTCAGGCATGACTGAGTGGGCACGTGTGCACATGCACGTGCCCACACACACACACACACACACACCAATAACTCTCTCCCACTTCTCTTGCTCCACCACAATTCACTTTCCCCATAGCAGCTAGAACAATCTTTTAAAAATGTGAATCAGTTCATGTCCGTTAATGCTTAAAGTCCGTCAGTGACTTCCTGTTGTTCTTAGAATTGGTTCCTAAGAGTTCGCTATGTAGGGTTGCCTAATATAGCAAGCAAAAATACAGAGCCAGGACTTCCCTGGTGGTCCACTGGTTAGGAGTCTGTCTTGTACTGCAGGGGACATGGGTTCGATCTGGTCAGAGAACTAAGATCACACATGCCTTGGGGCAGTTAGGCCCATGAATCACAACTAGAGAATCTGCACTGCAAGGAAAGATCCCACATGACACAATGAACCTGAGGAAGCCAAATAAATATTAAAAAAATACAGAGGTCCAGTTATATTTGACTGTCATTTAAACAATGAACCCCACTTTTTAAAGCAAAAATATGTCCCATGTTTGTTTAATCTATACGCTGAGCACATCACGAGAAATGCCGGACTGAATGAGTTACAAGCTACAACCAAGATTGGCAGGAGAAACATCAACAACCTCAGATATGCAGGTGATACCACTCTAATGGCAGAAAGTGAAGAGGAACTAAAGAGCTTCTTAATAAGGGTGAAGGAGGAGTGTGAAAGAGCTGGCTTAAAACTAAATATTAAAAAACCCAAGATCATGGTATCTGGCCCTATTCATGGAGGGGAAAAAGGTAGAAGTACTGATAGGTTTCCTCTTCTTAGGCTCTAAAATCACAGCAGATGGTGACTGTAGCCATGAAATCAGAAGACGTTTGCTTCTTGGCAGGAAAGTTATGACAAATCTAGACAGTGTGTTGAAAAGCAGAGACATTACTCTGCCAACAAAGGTCCATATAGTCAAGGCTATGGTCTTCCCAGTGGTCATGTATGGTTGTGAGAGATGGACCATAAAGAAGGCAGAGTGCTGAAGAATTGATGCCTTCGAACTGTTGTGTTGGAGAAGACTCCTGAGAGTCCCCTGGGCAGCAAGGAGATCAAACTAGTCAACCTTAAGGGAAACCAACCTTGAATAGTCATTGGAAGGATCAATGCTGAAGCTGAAACTCCAGTATTTTGGTCACCTGACGTGAACAGCTGACTCACTGGAAAAGTGCCTGATGCTGGGAAAGATTGAGGGCAGAAGGAGAAGAGTGAGTAGAGTAAGATGAGATGGTTGGATGGCATCACCAATGCAATGGACATGAACTTGGGTAAACTTCGGGAGATGGTGAGTGACAGGGAGGCCTGGTGTGGTGTCCATGAGGTCACAAAGAGTAGGACATGACTGAGCAACTGAATAACAACGATATTCCATGCAATATTTGGGACATACTTAGCAAAAAATTATTTGCTGTTTATCCAACATTTGGTGTAACTGAACATCCTGAACTTTGTTTAGCAACCCTACTTAATAGACTGTCTATGGCCTGGCACCTGCCTACTTTTCCAACTTCATCTCACACTCGTTTTCCTCTCACTCGCTCCAGCAACATCGGCCTCCAATATTTCAATATTTCAAGCCTCTGGTTTCCACTCCCTGTGTTAACAAGACCTTACTTTGTGGATAATTCCAGCTTCTGGGCCTTTGTTCCAATGTCTGCCTCTGCCTGGAACATTTTACCTTTGGTGCTTCGTGTGGTTTTCCCCTTTCTGTTTTCAGGTCTCAGTTCAAATGCCCCTCCTTAGAAAAGCTTCTGTTGATCACAGTCAGGACTCCTTTCCCCATCCCTTAGAACTCTTTATTATCTCACTTTGTTTTATTTTCTTCATGGTGATTTAGTCACTAAGTAGATTCAGACTCTTGCAACCCCATGGACTGTAGTGTGCTAGGCTCCTCTGTCCATGGGATTCTCCAGACAAGAATACTGTAAGTGGGTTGTCATTTCCTTCTCCAGGGGATCTTCCCTGACCCAGGGATTGAATCAGGGTCTCCTGCATTGCAAGGAGTCTCCTGCATTGCAGGCAGATTCTTTACTGACTGAGCCACCAGGGAAGCTTAGGTGAGTCTATATTTATCTTTCATCTGCTCGCTTGCTTTTTGCCTGCTTCTTCTAGGGGAAGAGGAACAGGGCTTTGTTCCAGAGTCTGACACAAGCCTGATGCATGGCAGAACCTCAGGGAATAACTTGTGAATGAGTGAATAAACCTATATTTATCCTTTTGCTCTTAAATAAAATTCGTTCTTTTCCATGGCTTACAAGGTTCTTTGCCTTTTGGCTTAATATCATCTCAGATGGAACCCTTTCTTTTCGTTTCTAATTTTTTTTAGTGGGGTATAATTGCTTTATAATGTGTTAGTTTCTGCTGTACAACAAAGTGAATCAACTATATGTATACATATATATTCCCTCCCTCTTGAGCCTCCCCTCACCCCTCTAGGTCATCACAGAGCACTGAGCCAACCTCAGATGGAGCCCTTTCTAAGGAAGTCTAGAATGTCTAAAGCCCACAGCTGTTTCATCCATTTGGTAAACTGAATCACACTCACATCCACCATGGAGAAGATACATTGATTGGTAGAAAGACTGTCAGTTTGGGTGGTGGAAAGATCTGGGGTTGAATCTCAGCTTTGACTTTGGTTAAGTCACTTCATCTTTGAGACTCAGTTTCCTTATTAATATTACAAGGGATATCCAGATGTTGCTTGTGGGAATACAATGAAAAATGCAAGGATATGTGTAAGGCACCTGTATGAGGCCTGACACACAGTAGACCCTCAAGAAGTAGATGTTGAATCTGCCCATCACAAAGGGCTCTCTTAAATACCATGGTAGAACATTATGCTTTAGAGGCTGTTAAAACCCTCCACGTACCATAGACTCTCCTGCTAACACTGTGTACCTCCCCTTTCTCACTGCCCTGTTATCTACTATATCCTTGCACCATTTCCACTGGGTTCCAGTGAGCCCTTAGCTCTGTTTGTACAGCTCTGTGTTGTCTGCTTTCTTAGAGGATAGAAAAGGCAGGGGTCGATCCCAGAAAGACTCTTTCTAGTCTCCTGCTTACATCCAGGTTGGTACCCATTCCTGTCTGATCAGGTGCTGCTCCTTAAATATCCTCCAGGCTAGATCTGCTACAGATGTTGCTGTTGCCATGGTAACTATTATGGACAAGATTTTCTCAAACTATGAAAGGAGAATAGCAGAGTTCCAAAGAGCAAATATAATTACTCTTCTACTTGGCTTCAAAGGCTCCACATTAGGTGTTGGATGATACATACCTGGACACTGGGTTTTTTAAACCCTCTTCTCATGATAACCAATCACATCATATGGATTCGTTGGTTAGTGGAGAGAACTTCTATTGAAACCAGACCATTCACTAGTTATGCTGTAGTCAAAAATTTCTTGTTCATTGTTCAGTCACTAAGTTGTGTCCAACTCTTTGTGATCTCATGAGCTGCAGTATGCCAGGCTTCAGTGTCATTCACTGTCTCCTGGAGTTTGCTCAAACTCATGTCCGTTGAATCAATGATGCCATCAAAAATTATTAGCCATCTTTTAGGAAATTTTCTCTTGAAGTTTGGAATCATTTTATTAAGATCTTAAAGTACATCTGTAGTTTATTATATTTTTAACTTTGGCCCAGAAATTCTCACCCTTTCACTGAGAAGTCTGAACTATTTCTCCACTCCTTTAATCAGGGATCAAGTTTAGTAACTGACCTGTAACCAAAGGTATGCAGTGGAACTGATACTGATGCTATGTGACTTCCAAGGCTGCTTCACAAAATGCCTTGCTTGCACGGGCTTTTGGAATCCTGATTGTCACGTAAACTTGCCTACTCCGAGGCCACCATGCTGTGAGGAAGCCCAAGCCACTTGGAGAGATCACAGGTAGATGATTCAGCTGACAGCCCCGTGGAGGTCCCAGTCACAGACAGCTAGCATTAGTCACCAGACAGGTGACACCCTCAGATGTCTTCAAACCCCTGTCATTGATCACCCAACCATGAGTCACCTCCAGATGTTGTGTCTTCCCACCTGGGACCTCAAGAAGCAGAGACTGCTGGTCTCTGCCTCGCCTGGATCCCTGATCCCTAGAACCTGAGAGCCTAATTAAAAAGATCCTTTTAAGCCACTAAGTTTGAGGATCCCTTGCTATTCAGAAATGGTATCTGGAACAGATGGGTTGACTCTCTTTGATTGTCTCAGGGGCAGTTGAGATTCAGCCTGTTCCAACATGGAACCATGACTTTGTCCTTCCTGGTACAAGTTGATGGCTTTGCATGAATAGCATTGGGCTCTCTTGGAGTAATATTTCCAATGCCACTGAATTCAAAGTCCTTCAGCCTCAGGAATAATGATGCTTTAGAGACTCCTGCCAGAGAAGGCAATGGCACCCCACTCTAGTACTCTTGCCTGGAAAATCCCATGGACGGAGAAGCCTGGTGGACTGCAGTCCATGGAGTTGCAAAGAGTCGGACATGACTGAGCGACTTCACTTTCACTTTTCACTTTCATGCATTGGAGAAGGAAATGGCAACCCACTCCGGTATTCTTACCTGGAGAATCCCAGGGACAGTGGAGCATGGTGGGCTGCCGTCTATGGGGTCGCACAGAGTCAGACATGACTGAAGTGACTTAGCAGCAGCAGCAGAGACTCCTGCATTGGAAGGACTGATGCTGAAGCTGAAGCTCCAATACTTTTCCCACCTGATGCAAAGAACTGACTCACTGGAAAAGACCCTGATGCTGGAAAAGGCTGAAGGCAAAAAGAGAAGAGGGCAGCAGAGGATGAGGTGGTTAGATAGCATAACCAACTCAATGGATGTGAGTTTGAGCAAACTCTGGGAGATAGTGAAGGACAGGGAAACCTGCATGCTGCAGTCCATGGGGTTGCAAAGAGTCAGACACAACTTAGTGGCTGAACAAACAACAAGAGACGCCTGCAACAATGAAGGGTTTCCCTGGTGGTTCAGTGGTAAAGAATCCATCTGCCATTGCAGGAGACATGGGTTCAATCCCTGTGTCAGGAAGATACCCTGGAGAAGGAAATGGCAACCCAGTCCAGTATCCTTGCCTGGGAAATCCCATGGACAGAGGAGCCTGGTGGGCTGCAGCCCATGGTCCCAAGGAGTCAGAAACAACTTAGTGACCTAACATGCACAGGTGCAACAATAAGGGTAGAAGGGGAAGGCAGGTAGCATGGTGGGATACACAGTACTGGGGCCATAGGAATTGGGCCTATTTGACGAGGGTCTTTGGAAGATTTTGCTTTGAGTGTGGGACTTCAAACCTTCATTAGGCTTTCAGCACTTTTATTGGACACCAGAGTGAAGTGCCCATGGGTATAATTGTGTACTGAATTCCATCAACTAACCGTTCATTGCCCTGAGGCCTTCAATTAAGAAAAGAAATACAGTTTCAATTTGGGATTGAAAAGACTGCCTTCTTCTGCTAGGGGATGCCCATTTTAGCCAAACTCTTACATGCAATCTGTTTTCCTCTCAAAAAGAATTTGGTGTTATTGGTATGATCCCTGGTGGATGCACTCACTATGTATTTAGCCTTTGATTCCTGGAATACGGGCTCTTAGGTCTTGCAGCCATTGCTCTGCAACTTTTGTTTCCATAGAAACTAATGTTTATGTTTATATCTATGCCAGTTCTGTTTCTATCAGATTTTACTTCTTGGAGCAGCTGTTGTAAATCGTTTCACCAAGATGGACATTAGTATAGGGGACAAAGCCCCCACTCTACTGAAATGAGCGTTTTCTTTAGCATCAGTATAGGCTCAAAAGTCAGAGTGATCCACAATGGAAATAAAAGGGTTTCAAGGAGGGATCAGCATCAGTGTAGTCTAGAAAGCAAGGGGTCCAGTTCTGAAGATGATGGATCCTGTGGACAATTAAGCCCTCGCTCTGCAAAGCAACAGGAACTCTATCAATCTCTCTCCCTAGGGAAATCTAATGCAATGTATGTATTTAAGTGCCAATCTGTTTTCTGCAGCCAAAGGATATAGCAACTAAGTGGAATGAAAATCTGTGTTCACATAGGGCCATTCTGCGCATCTCATTTATGCAGATGCATCACGAGGGGAATGACTAGTTAGCATTCTCCGGTGTCCTTATCAGGGTTCGGCTTAATATTTCCTGAACTGCCTTTGAAAACAGGGCTTCCCAGGTAGCACTAGTAAAGAACCTGCCTGTCAATGCAGGAGACATAAGAGACATGGGCTTGATCTCTGGGTCAGGAAGACACCCTGGAGAAGGGAATGGCAACCCACTCCAGTATTCTTGCCTGAAAAATGCCATGGATAGAGGAGCCTGGCGGACTACAGTCCATGGGGTCACAAAGAGTTGGACATGACTGAGTGACTGAGCATGCGTGTTCACCTTTGAAAACAGTATATTCACAGTCTCCTTTGCAAAGCTGAGGCTACTGTCAAGTCTAACAGGCAGCCAACGTATCTTATTCTACTTAATCTTGTTTGTTTTGTCATGACTGACAATTTATATGTACATGTACATAGATTTTTCCCTTATTTTGTTCATCCATTGAACAAAGATTGAGTTGCCACATGTCCCTGATGCTGTGCTTGACAGTGAATGATCATGATGACGACTAAAATTCATTGAGCATTTAAGGTAGGTATGCAATGCTTGCATGGGCTTCTTCATTTAACCCATATAGGTACACATGATACTGACCCCATTTTTACATCTGAAGAAGGAGACTAATGCCTAGAAGGTAATTTGCTGGAGGTCACACAATGGGGAATGGCAGGCTGGGAGTGGAGGCTCGAGGGTCTGCTGTCTGAGCAACAATACTCTATGGTTCTCTGCTCTGAAGTTCATAGGCCAGTGAGAGAGACAAGGGTATAGAAAACACTTATGGCACATGATATACAGTAGTAGCTTCACACGCCATATATGCTGCCATAGAAACATAGAAAAGACGTGATCAAGTCTGCCTGGGGGAGTGTAGCCAAGGCTTAAGCAAGGTGGATTATATCAGCTCGGTCTGAAAGAACAACTAAGAATTCCTCAAGTAAGGAAAAAAAGTGCAGCTCAAGCCAAGGGAGTAACCCACGAAGTGTCATGGATGCGCAAAAGGACAAGCTGGATCATCTTTGCTGCTTTCCCTGCATTGGATCCCGAATAAACTTCTTATTCTATCCTATTCTATTTATTGTGGTGAAATATACATCACGTAAAATTTACCATCTTAACCATTTTAAGGGTGGAGTTCAGTGGCATTGAGTACATTCATGTTGTGCAACCCTCACTACCATCCCTCTCCAGAGCATTTCATCATCCCAAACAGAGACTTTGTAAAGGTTAAATAGTAACCCCCACTCTCAGCAGTTCTTGGTCACCACTTCCCTGCATTCTGACTATGAATTTGACAACCCTAGTTGGAATCATATAATATTTGTTTTTTTGCGGCTTGCTGATTGGACTTAGCACAATGTCTTCAACCCTAGTTAACTTTTGAGCTTGTGGTTTTATGTTTTCATTGCTTTAGTCAATATTGCCATCCAATTGTGGATGAAGTCACATGTCACAGTAGGAGAAGGTACAGTGGACATTGCTCGGCTTGTCTGCACAGAATGTATCTTCTTGGATCTGCCCCTCTGCCTCCTTCTATCTACTTGCTCACAAGGGGAGGAGCCATATTGAGACCTCACCTCCTGATCTTGGTTGATTGGATCAGAATGGGCCTCTGATCTAAGCTGACTCTTAAGCCTCTTCTCTGGGAATTTGGAAATGGGACGAAAAGAACCCCACCCCTGTGGCTATTCTTGGAAACGGGGGAGACATCAAGTAGGGACATATTCAGGGTAGTTGTTTCCCACCAGGGCAGCAGAGAAGCCCTTTTAAAAGTAAAAAGCAGAAAAAAGATGAAAGAGAGGCTTCCTGAGTTCCTCACTGAGCTGCAGGTTTTGCTGATGTTTCCTGCCTGAGGTTAAGCTTGTTACTGTCTTTAGAATCTAAGGGATGCTCTGTAACCTTGTAATCAGATCTCCTTTCTGGTGAACTATCTCAAGTCACATTCTATTACCTGCAACCAAAAGAGTTCCAGTTGATTCAAGAAGAATATAAAACCCCTGCTCTGCTGATATCCACCTGAGCCATGAGCTTGGTCATGAGGGAGAAAGAAGAAACTCAATTTACAGCTCTTTACCTGGGGGCAAAATTGTTGATCAACTGGAAAGAACCCTCGGACTTTTGAGAAGATGCCTCACACAATTACAGAGTGATGCATGAATTCAAAGCTTCCACAGGAAGATGGGTTGTTTCCAGAGCATTTTCCCTCCTAATGTCCATCACCCATGAGTAGCTTCTCTTCCTACAAATAGCTCTTCCTCTGAGATGCTCTTATCTCTCCTTGGGTAGCAGATCCCATCACATCAGCTGCTGCCACTCCATGTTGCACCTTCTTTTCTAGAATTCAGTTGAATTCTAGAATTCAACTTAGAACTCATTTGTTGGAATTGCTTACTTGATGACTTCTTTCTCCACAAGCCAGATGCTTGGCATTCATCCTCATTACGCTAGTTTCAGTTCTTTCCATGAACTCCCCTGTCTACTCTAACATCCTGTAGCATTTTAACTCAAGGCCACTGGCTTTCTTAAAACTCTTCTCACTGCCAACTTTAAATGAATGGTGAGTTTGGTCAGCGCCAGCTGCTGAATTAAACTGGACTCAGTGTCGACTCTTGCTTCCCTATTACACCCAAATCTCTTTCCATTTTGTAGTTTAGAGACACTGTAATTTTGGCAACTGCAAATACAAACCATGATACTTTGTTCTCAGTGTGTTAAGATCTGTAGGCATCTTGAGAGGGGATATGATCTGGTCTGGGATTAGGGTGAGATGGGATTAGGATTTTAAAAAACTTTTTATTTTATATTGGAGTATAGCCAATTAATAATGCTGTGATAGTTTCAGGTGGACCGCAAAGGGACTCAGTCATACATATACACGTATCCATTCTCCCTCAAACTCCCCTTCCATCCAGGCTGCCACTTAACATTGAGCAGAGTTCTCTGTGCTATACAGGGGTCCTTCTTGGTTATCCATTTAAAATATAGCAGTGTGTACATGTTGATCTAACTATCCCTTCCTGCATCCTTCCCACCAGGAACCAAAAGTTCATTCTTCAACTCTGTGAGTCTGTTTCTGTTCTGTAAATAAGTTCATTTATTTCATTTCTTTTCAGATTCTGCATATCAATTCAGTTCAGTTGTTCAATAGTGTCTGACTCTTTGTGACCCCATGGTGTCCAACTCTTTGTAACTCCGTGGACTGAAGCATGCCAGGCTCCCCTGTCCATCACCAACTCCCGGAGCTTGTTCAAACTCATGTCCATCGAGTTGGTGATGCCATCCAATCATCTCATCCTCTGTCATCCCCTTCTCCTCCTGCCTTCAATCTTTCCCAGCATCAGGGTCTTTTCCAATGAGTCAGTTCTTTGCATCAGGTGGCCGAAGTATTGGAGTTTCAGCTTCAGCATCAGTCCTTCCAATGAATATTCAGGACTGATTTCCTTTAGGATTGACTGGTTTGATATTGCTGTCCAATGGGCTCTCAAGTAACTTCTCCAATACCACAGTTCAAAATCATCAATTCTTCGGCACTCAGCTTTCGCTATGGTCCAATTCTCACCTCTATACATGACTATAGGAAAAACCATAGCGTTGACAATGCCCAGCTGTGGATGTGACTGGTGATGGAAGATTCTGCACATGAGGGATACCATATGATATTTCTGTTTCTCTGCCTGACTTACTTCATTCAGAATGACAGTCTCCAGTTTTGTCCATGTTGCTGTAAAGGGCATTACTTCATTTTTTTAAATGGCTGAGTAATATTCCATTGTACAAATGAACCACATTTTCATCATCCATTCCTTTGTTGATGGCCATTTAGATTGTCTTTGGTATTGTAAACAGCACTGCAATGAACACTGAGGTACATATATCCTTTCAGACCATGTTTTTCTCCAGATATTTTTAGGGCACAGAATTTAAGGAGGTGGCCAGTCTCACTTGCCACCCTTGCCCTTGCATGACCCTGGTAGTGAACAACTCCTTAAGTTTTGTGTCCTAGGTACCCACATATCTCATTCTTGTTATAGCCCAGGTTTCAGCTTACCACTATCCCCTGGTATTGTTCAAATGCCGTCATGTGATCAGACCTTACAGGTGAAAAGTTATCTTGAGAAGGAAGCTGTTCCAAGTCCTGAGGAATGTGATGGGTTCTTGCCCAACAGGGAGGATAATGACATCAATTGCCAAATCTGTTTCGCATCTTAGGCTTTGTGATCTTACCCTTGGGTTTCTCATCTGGAACATAGGAAGAATTACTCTTCTCTGCTTTCATAGAGGTTAGGTGGGTTGGATATGGGGGCCGGAACATGTTCACCTGGTGTCAGGCATCAGGTAATTTGATCAGATCCACTGTAATTGCTATTAGGTACATGGCATTTGACGAGGGAATGTAATTGATATTTATTGGTGACATTTATAGCCAAACCCTGCTCTAAGCACTTTACACACATCAGTTCATTTATCCGGATAATAACCCTCTGAGACTGAGATTGCTATTGACCCATTTCTTAGAGGAGAGAATGGAGGCAAAGAGACATAGCTGGCAGGTGCAGAAATCTGAAACAACATCTGCCTCAGGGCCCACACCCTGCATTGGTGACTTATCCCTTTGCCTCAGTAAGGCTTCTAGGTATTCTGAAGGCAGAACACAGATGGCAATGCAGGAAAAGGGAATGCTCATGGGTTTTGGAGCAGGGGAAGCTGAAGTGAAAGTTCTGGCTCCTCAACCCATTAACTGTGTCACTGGGCAGTTGTCTATGAAAGGTGTCTATAAAATAGGGACCATAAAGTTACTGGGAGGATGGAATGAGATGATGCTTGTCAAAGTCCTGTGCAAATACCTGGCCTGTATTAAATGTTCTGCCAACACTGGCCATTTAGCTTTGCTGTTGCTGTGACTAACCTTGCAGGGTGGCTGTGGTCATCACACAGTGCCTGGAACCTACCAAGGGCCCAACTGACATGGGGGTTTTCTCCCCTTTGAAAGTCCGCAAATAAAGTAGGAAGCACCAGAAAGGTAAACATTTTAAACTGACCTTTTGCCAAACAGGTGACATTGTGATAAGCACATGGATTGGATCCACCAGATACCTGAACTAAAGGCCCTAAGAAAACCAACAAAAATAGTTTCTCTATTCCTGCTCCCACCCTCACAGTGTAAGAAAATGTTTAAAAAGATGAAATTCAGAAATAAATTTCAAGTGAGTGTGAGTGATGTAAGTTTGCTGAGGGCAGGGACCTCGTCTGTCTTCTCCGGTTCTCTATCCCCAGGGTCGAGCACAGAGCATGCATGATATAGGGTAGGCACTCAGTTAATGTACAGCAAAGGAATGAATGAACACATCAAGACTCTTCAGTGCAGAGACTCACTGTTAGCAGAGGAATGTCTTAAAGGGGATGAAAAGAATGAGCACCGATTTCATCTAATTAAAAACAGACCCGTAAAGGGCATTCGCAGCAGTGACTCCCAGCAAGGATGTTTTAAAGTATAACAATTTTATTGAGCTGTAATTCGCATATGAGAAAATTCACTCCCCCCCATTTTTTTACTTTAAGCAATTTTATTTGTCAATTTTACCTCAAAAAAGCTGGGGGAAACAAAGAAGATGGAGTTTGAATAAGCAAGTGAGAGAATAAATGAAAGGGCAAGGATGATCAGAAAACTCACCCTTTAAAAAGCATAAAATTCAGTAGTTTGTAGTGTATTCACTGTTGTGCCACCATCACTATCACCTGATTGCAGGACTTTTTCATTATCCCTAAAGGAAATTTTACCCATTAAGAGTCTCTGTCAGCAACAGAAGTAAGTCAGAAAGAGAAAAACAAATATCATATACTAACGCATATATATGGAATCTAGGAAAACCCTACTGATGAACCTATTTGCAGGGCAGGTTAATAGACTCAGACAGAGAACAGACTTATGGACACAGCAGGGACAGGAAAGGCTGGGATGAACTGAGAGAGTAGCACCACCATATGTAAAACACATCCATCCGTACATACATCATCACACGTAAAATAGACAGCTCATGGGAAGTTAGTGTAACACAAGGAGTTCAACTTAGTGCTCCGTGACAAACTAGATGGGTGGGGTGGGGTAGGAGCTGGGAGGGAGGTTCAGGAGGGAGAGAATGTATGTATACCTATGGCTGATTCATGTTGATGTATGCAGAAACCAACACAGCATTGTAAAGCAACTGTTGCCTGTCCTCAATCGCTCAGGTGTGCCCGACTCTTTGAGACCCCATGGACTGTAGCCCATCAGGCTCCTCTGTCCATGGAGATTCTCCAGGAAAGAATACTGGATCAAGATGTGCAAATATATTTATCTTTTTAATCTGGAAGGCTTTTATGTTCTCTTCGTGCCTGATGGCTAGAACCTCCAATACAATGTTGACTAGAAGTGACGAGAGCAGACATCCTTGTCTTGTTGCAAGAATACTGGAGTGGGTTGCCAGGCCCTCCTCCAGGGGAGCTTCACAACTCAGGGATTGAACCCAGGTCTCTTGCATTGCAGGTGGATTCTTTACTGTTTAAACCACCAGGGAAGACCATAAAGCAATTATCTTCCTACTAAAAATAAATAAAGAAATAAAAAAGAGTCTCTCTCCACTTACCCCTCCCCCCACTAGCACTACCTGGGATGGTCTGTCTATCCCTGTGGACTTGCCTAGTCGTGTAAACAGAATCACAGACTTTGGTAACAGGCTTCTTTCACTTAGCAGGATGTTGTCCAGATTCATCCACATTGCAGCACGTATCAGTACTTCATTCTTCAAGGTTGTGTGGCGTTCCACTTTTTTAGGTTGACTAAAGTTGGGATTTTGGTAGAGATTTTTGTGTTGAATCTATCAGTTTGGACAGTACTGTCATCTTAATATTATATTATGTTTTTCAGCCCATGACAAGGGATACTGTTTTCACTTATTTCAATCTTATTTCGTTTCTTTTAACATGCTTTGTAGTTTTTAGTATAAAATTCTTACGCATCTTTTGCTAAATTTTTCCTATTTTATTCCTTTCTATTGTAAAAGGAGTTGAATTTCATTTCTGGATTATTCATTGCTAGTGTAGAGTAGAAATACAATTAATTTTCATGTATTGATCTTGTATCCTGCAATGTACTAACTCATTTATTAATCCTAACAGTTAATTGTATATGGTATGTGCATGTGTGTGTGCAGGTGAGTGTGTGTGTATTCATCATTGTGGTTCAGTCACTAAATTGTGTCCAACTCTTTGTGATCCCATGTACTGTAGCACATCAAGCTCCTATGTCCTCTACTGTGTCCCAGAGTTTGCTCAAATTCATGTCCACTGAGTCAGTGATGCTATCTAATCATCTCATTCTCTGCTGCCCTCTTCTCCTCCTGCCCTCAAGCTTTCCCAGAATCAGGGTCTTTTCCAATGAGTTGGCTCTTCACATCAGGTGGTCAGAGTATTGGAGCTTCAGCTTCAGCGTCAGTCCTTCCAATGAATATTCAGGACTGATTTCCTTTAGGTTTGACTGGTGTGATCTCCTTGCAGTCAAAGGACTCTCAGTAGTCTTCTCCAGCACCGCAATTTGAAAGCATCAGTTCTTTGTCACTCAGCCTTCTTCATGGTCCAACTCTCACATCCGTCCATGTCTACTGGAAAATGATAGCTTTGACTACACAGACCTTGGCTGACAAAGTGATGTCTCTGCTTTCTCATATGTTATCTAGGTTTGCCATTGTTTTCCTTCCAAGTAGTATCTTTTAATTTCGTTGCTTCAGTCACCATCCTTAGGAAGATCAAAATGTGTAAATGCACTTATCTTTCTAATCTGGAAGCTTTTATGTTCTCTTCTTTCCTAATGGCTAGAACCTCCAATACAATGTTGACTAGAAGTGATGACAGCAGACATCCTTGTCTTATCGCCAATCTTAGAGGGAAAACATTCAGTCTTTACCATTATGTAGGATACTAGTTATGAGCTTTTTGTACATGCTTTTGATGAGCTTCTGGAAGTGCCTTTGATTTATAATTTGTCTTAGATGCTTTTTTGGCGTCTGTTAAGATTGAGTGAAGAGTAAAACTCGCTCAGTCATGTCCTACTCTTTGTGACTCCATGGACTGTTCATGGAATTCTCTAGGCCAGAATACTGAAATGGGTAGCCTATCCCTTCTCCAGGGGATCTTCCTGACCCAGGAATTGAACTGGGGTCTCCTGCACTGCAGGCAGATTCTTTGCCAACTGAGCTATGGTTTTGGCCTTTATTCTGATAACATAGTAGACTTCACTGATTAATTTTCATGTGTCAAACCACCCTTGCATTCTTGGATTCAAACCCACTTGGTCATAATTTGCAGTCCTTTGATATATTATTAGATTCCATTTGCTAGCATTTTGTTGAAGATATTTATGTCCGTACTCTTAAGAGACCTTGGTCTATCGTTTGCTTGTGCTTTTTTGATCTGGTTTTGGTATTGGGGTAGGTAATACTGGCCTTATAAAATGATTTGGGAAGTGTTCGTTCTTCTTTTAATTTTTGGAAGAGTGTGTGAAGAATCAATTTTAATTCTTTTTTAAACATTTATTAGAATTCACCATTGAATACATTTGGTCCTGGGATTTTCTTTGTGGGCAGTTGGCAGTCTTTTGATTAGTAATTCAATCTTTTTACTTGTTATACTAGTCTATTCAGAGTTTGTATTTCTTTGTGAGTCAGCTTTTATAGTTTGTGTCTCATAGGAATTTTTCCATTTTATCTAAGCTGTATCATTCCTTGGCATGCAATTGTTCATGGTGTCCTTTTATAATTCATTTTATTTACAATCAGCTTTATTTTTGTAAGGTTGTTAGGAATATCTCCTCTTTCATCCCAGGTTTTCGTTGTTTGAGTCTCCTCTCTTTCTTTCTTGGTCAGTCTAGTTAAACACTTGTCAGTTTGACTGATCTTTTCAAAACTTTTAGTTTTGTTGACTTTCTCAGTTGTTTTCTACTCTATCTGTCATTTGTTTCTGCTCTTATCTTGATTTCCTTTGGTTTTACTTTACTCCTTTTTTTTTTCTAATTTAAGTTAAAAATTTATGTTATTGATCTGAGATCTTGCTTCTTTAAAAAAAAAAAAAAGTAGGCATTTATAGTTTTAAATTCCCCAGAGGGGCTTGAAAATAAATACAAGGTTGTACCATTTAAGTTCTGAGAGGTTATCAAGGCTAGAAAGAGAAATAAACGAAGTTTAGATTGGTGTTTTTCCAAGTATTCTGAAGTCAAGTAAGTTTGGAACTAGCTGGCTTAAACAAAGAGCAAGTCGATTCCTTCACAGTAAGATGGCTGTGGTCCTTTGATCTGCTATTGTACAATGTGAATCTTCCAGGGGAGGTGGTGCCTTGGGTTTCCTGGATTTTATTTGCCCGAGGAGTGTCTTCAGGGCTGGCATTCTGCAGAGTACAGCAGTATTATCACTTTTGTGGGTCTTTGGCACTTTTGTCTTTGCGGGTTCTTTCCTTCACAGATAGTATTAAAAATTATATCAACCAACTACATTGACATAAAGCAAGTATAATCCAGGCTGGATTTTTTCAAATTATATATTCATCATTATTGTTTTCACCTTTTCTTCTGAGTTGAAAAGAATTTGTATGTAAAACATTTTCCCACATCTTGAACAGTACTGTGGGTCCCAGACCCTGTGCCTACTGGGTAAGTCAGGTGGGTTCAGAGAACCCCCAGGAGAAGTGAGGGACCTACTCAGGTTAGCAGAAATCTCTGGACAAGGCTTGGAATACAGCCTTCTGAGGCCCAAGCCACATGGACCAAGCCAGAGTCATTGCCAGGATGACTGCCCTGAACCATTTTCAGCATTCAAAAAAAATATATATACTTGGTCAGGAGTAGAGAGTATTTTCATATGAAATAAATAACTTCTCTCTGTGTATACCCGCCCCCTCTTTTTAAAGACTTTATTTGCTTTAGGAAGGAGTTTGAAGGAAGGGGGTGTGAAATGTGCACCAGTTCTAACCCAGTTAGACTGCATAACAATCGGTAATGAGACAGTGGGCCATTGTTGTTCAGAAATACTGCCCTGGCACACAATCGCTAAGTCTACAGTCAGCTCCTCACACAAAGAAAGGCAGGACAGCCATTGTCACGGGATCAATATCTCTTAGCTGAGGCGGCATCGATCCCATGGCAGAGCCTCAAGGCTGACTTCTCTGTATCTGAGACTTGCAGAGGGTGGGGAGGGTGATAAGAATCCACCCCAAAAGCAAGGCGTGCAAAACAGGTGCGTTGGGTCTTGAATGGGTCTCAGAGCTCTCTACATCTAAGTTCCCTTTTATTCTGGAGAAACTTCGGGAGAAGCAGAAGCTGTTATCATCCCCAGGCTGAAGAGGGAAGGAGAGATTTCTAGAATGTGAAGAATTTGAACTCTGGGGGAGGAGCTACCCCACTGGAGTGCTGTGTGTGTGCTCAGTCACGTCTGACTCTTTGCAATCCCACGGACCGTAGCTTACCAGGGGTCATTTTTTATTATTGCTCTTAGTTATTTGTAATCATTCTTACTTGTTTATGTGCAGGGTCTTACTGTGGCACTCGGGATCTTCACTCTTTGTTGTGGCATGTGAACTCTTAGTTGCTGAATGTGAGATCTAGTTCCTCAGACCAGGGATTGAACCCAGCCCCTGCATTGGGAGCTTGGAGTCTTAGCCACAGGACCACCAGGGAAGTCCCTAGAGTGGTGGTCTTAGGTAAAGGTTTATAGCCACTACCAACCCATGGCTTATAGGAAAAGAGCCATGGGAATAAATACCCTGACCCTTCTTTCTTCCCACCCTCCACTTTCCATTTTTTATCTCTGCCCTCTGGTCTGGAAGCCAGAGGACAATGTTCGGTTTAGCATGTTTTAGTTTTATAAAATACCTTCAGCAGATGATGAGCCTAAGCCAACTAGAAAGCCAGAGCAATGAGCTGGTGTGATATTCTACCCTGGGGCACAGAGCAGGGAGGAGAGGGTGGAGAACGGTCTGAAGTGGCAAGTGGACCATAATCAGAAGAGCACAATAAGCACAAGGATGGAGGAGCCTGTCCTTTGGCCCAAGAGTGGAGGGAACACAAAAGAAAAATGCTGAAGACGGGGCCAGTGAGAGAAGTCAGAGGTTCCCAAAGACAGGACCTTGAACTGAATTTGGGATGTTGAATATGAATTAAGGGATGGAAGAGCAGCTTGTAAAAGTGCAGGCATGGGAGCCATAATGGACCATTGGCAGAAATAGGTGCCAGGCTGCAAAGTTTGAGTTCTAACCAGAAGGTAATGGAAAGGCATTAAAATGTATTATGTGTCCATGGCAAAAGATTGAGATGATTTCTTCCTAATAGTGGGTTTTGGTCACGCTGGCTTTCCCTCCATATAGTGGACACTATATTCCACCACACATTGTTTTAGTTGCCCAGTAGTTCCCAAGAGGCCACTCCACAGTCAAAGCATTGACCCAGCAGCTGTATTGGAACCTAAGTCCTAGCCCTGTAAGTGTTTCAGATTCTTAATTCCCCTTGGCAATCTACTCTTCCAAATAATATATCTTCATAGGCTGAATGGGATAAGCAGTCCTCAACAAGCAGTATTAAATTCCCTACCATTTCACTCTGTTTTAAATTCCATACTCATTCGTATGGCCAACTTTAAATTCAAATAAATTATTTTCCTGGTTATTCATTCTGAAGTTAAAAACCTCCGGAAAGTAATAGAAACTCAGGTTCTAAGGTAGTCAAATGACTGATTTACTTCTGCAAAATGTTTTCCCTTTTAAAATGACTTATAACAGTTTGCCACTATTCAAATCTCTTTAAGTTTTTATAGCTGAATTTAAAAAATATATATATATTTTTTTTCCTTTAGTAACAGAACTAGGTAAAGTATTTAAAAGACCAAACTCCATAAGTGCAATATCTCTCATAATTGAGATTCGATTTCACTTTCCTTTATATCTCTCATAATTGAGATTCAATTTCACTTTCTCCTCTGTCTCTGCTTATTAGTCAGAATCCCAGAGCAAAAGGGTGGAGCTGGTGTTTTATTGCTATCAGACTTGGAAAGGGAATGAGCCTTATGGGGTTTTCTGTACCTCCTTTGTGCATGCTCTCTAATCGTCCAGTGTTCTTTTGGTGGATATTCAATACCAGTAGATTGAATTTTGGCAAATAAAACACAATGTTGCATTCAAGTATATATAATACTTTCGTCTAAGCAAAAGAATGATAAAGATGTATTTCTCAGTTGTCAAGTTCTAAGATCAATGCAAGGAAAGGGAGCCAGCAGCTTCATAGATTCCACATGCAGCTTCCTCTTAGCTCCTGGATTTTGAATTCCAGCCCTTTTGCGAAGCCTGTAAAATGCCGATTCTGCATGTTCTGCAGGTAACTGTGTGCACATGAATGCCATGCTTTGCGCTCAGGCACACACACATTTTCATGTATGTCTCTGCTCTGAAGAGATGCTTCCGTGTGATTGAGAGTACCACGCGGCATCCTTAGAGTCATTGCCAAGTTGTTTTAGAGCTGAAAATTTTCAAGGGAATAGCAAATTAGGCTTTTATTTCCTTTGTCACTGCTCTGCATCTATCATTGTAACAAATATATCCAAGAGTGATCACAAACCTTTTCAAGAGCAATAATAATTAGTCTTTCAAGAAGTTTCTCTGGTCTCCAAAGGAAAAAGCCTTATATTTCTCTGGGCTTTATAAAAATAAAAAATATTGAGGATAATATACAGTCTCTTGCCTCCTAACACCTTATTTACCAGCCTATGAATATCAATCTGAAGAATATATTCATACACATAAGCACTATCCAACAATACTTGATTTATTTCCTTCCCCCCATAGAATTTTTGCATTCCTTAATGCACTTTCTGTATTGTTTCCAACATCCCTCGTTCCCATTTTGATTCATGATAAGCAAGGAGGAGAGGTTCAGAATCTTTTTCCTTGTTAAATTCACATCAGGAATTTTTTTTTTATATGGAAACTATGGCAGAGTTTGATTGCGTGTGAACTGGCAACCAGCAGCCCCTTTAAAGTATAATTTATTAAAATTAAAAAAAAAACCACATGGCAACAGGGATCCTTCTTCATTCTCTTGACTCAGTGAAAAGTGAGTCTGTGAAAATAAATAGCAAGCCTTGGAAAATCCTAATAAACTCAAAATACTGGGTTGGGTAAAGCATACTTTTAGAAAAGTCCTTGACTATCAAGAAGAGAAAAGAAGCGAAACAAAAAGAAAGAATATTTCACTCCTAAAGACCCACAATTCAGGGTTCCATGGGCTTCCCAGGTGGCTCAGTGGTAAAGAATTTGCCTGCTAATGCAGAGGATGCAAGAGATGCAGGTTCAATCCCTGGATTGGAAAGATCCTTTGGAGAAGCAGCCCACTCCAGTATTCTTGCCTGGAAAATTCCATGGAGAGAGGAGCCTGGCAGGCTATAGTCCATGGGGTCACAAAGAGTCAGAAATGACTGAGCATGTAGGCACTCACCCCTGAAGACAAGTGATGAGAAAGAAAAGCCCCTTAATCTTCAAACGATGTAATTCTGGATTCATTTTGCAAGAACTTGAATCACTCTATAAGACCCAAAGGCAATTTCATTTTCTAGAAACCCTTTTCTACTCTAATTTCCTAAGCAAGTCAATGGTGGATCACTGAACTGCAGGTTCCTGGGCATCTCATTTCTTACTGATTTCCTGAGGCACCTTCTAATAGAGCGGGAGAGATAGAGCGATCCCCCCCACACACACACACAAGGAGACTAATATAATCACTTCTGTCAAACTAAAATTCTGACTCATACTAATTCACCATGACCGATCATTGGGAATTCAAGAAATAAGCTGAATCTACACTGTTAATTTAAATTATTCCAATGTGCCCCATCTACCAGAGAAGAAAGGAACATGCGTTTCTTCTCTGCCTGGGGTTATGGACTGAACCATCTGAGTTAAGAGGGGAGCTAACACTCACTTGGGGTGAGGCTCTTGATGGAAGATAGAGCCTGGCATCCTTGCCTTCATTTGTAGTGTAGCCTTCCTCCAGTGCTCTCGAGGTCTTAAGGAAGGTCTGATTGAGCCAAAAAGATTACTGTCACAGAACTTTTTTATGGTTTTCTTTTAATTGCCAAGCCTGGATAAAATTACCTATTGATTGACCTTAAATGAAATCTACTTTAACCTGGGAACTCCATTAAAAGAATAATTCAGGAGGCTATCTCCCTACCAGCTAGCTCGTTGTTAACCTGACTGCCTGGGAATTAATGATGCATACTATTTCAGGAGGCTCATAATTCCTTCCCTGTTTAAATATTTATCTGAACACCTTGAAACCTTGGGGCTTCCCAGGTGGCTCAGTTGTAAAGAATCTGCCTGCAATGCAGGAGATGCAGGAGACGTGGGTTCGATCCGTGGGTCCAGAAAGTCCCCTGGGGGAGAAAACGGCAACACGATCCAGGATTCTTGCCTGAAAAATCCCACAGACAAAGGAGCCTGGCAGGCTACAGTTCAAGGGGTCGCAGAGTCGGAAACGAGTGAACATGCACACGTGCTCGAAACCTTGCTGTCTTCGTTCTTCACTTTCGTTTCTTCCTCTTTCCTTCTCAGAGAAATGAATTTTTGGTTTCCCCTCCTCAGAATCAGATACATTGGTGCTGTCTGGGCCCCAAATTCTAGCGGGTCTGTTGTGGGAGCAGTTCCTCAACTTACTTGCATCTTCACATCATCCAGGATGTCTCTATTAACGACCAGAGAGCATCAGGAATACAGTATGCCTTCCATAGTTTCCTTGAACACCTCACCAAATACATTTCAGTAATATTGGAAGGGGTTGCATTTTGGAAGACACTGTCTATTCTGGACTGATTTACTCCAGGAGAGTCCTAGAAATAGTGCCTGCTGGAGATTTCAATTTTGCATGGACAACACAGTTGGTTCAAGATGCCAGAGAGTAAAGTGTTGAGGGCAGAAGATCTTACTTAATGTCAGCAGAGTGATGCAATAAGAATATCTGCTTCTCTGTGCTGGAGGTTGGACCAGAGGCTATGGCTATCCACCTGTCACCTGCCTGGGCATCTGAAAGGACATTTGAATGACAAACACCTGAATGAGAAGAAGGAAGGGGGACTCACAACATTCCATCTGTTGCTACATAGGAAGCTCGTGTCAATCAAGACTCATTGAATGCAACTGAAGTAAGGAGGAAAAATGCTCAAACTCAACAACACGGGCTGTGAGAAAAAATATCTCAGGATCAGAGAAGGTAGCATCATCTCCCCAGTTCCATTTCTGTAGTTGACAAGATTATACATGACTACTGTGTGCCCCTGATACCAACCACATGTGTCCTGTCCACAGCATTTGTCATATTATTAAAATTGCTTGTATAATTGTTTAATGCCTTCATTTGACTCTACCGTTTGTGGGGACTTGCTGGCTATCGATTACCTCCTGGCAACTAGTTCAGGGCTAGGTACCAGGGAACTGGTCAATACATTTCATTAATGAATGAAACATCCTTAATATTCAAAGGAAATGTATGCTTCTGGAAAGGATTACTTCAGCAACCAGAAGAAAAGTGTAGAAAAGGTTAGAAGACAATGTAAGGAGACAAGAATGTGAAGAAAAGGAGCAGAAAGTCCCAGCAGAGAAGGGCCGAGGCCGAAGACTGCCTGAGGCACAAATATTACTTGGAGATAGGACTGGGGAGACAAGGATGGACTGAAAGGAAACAGCGGGACTTAAGTCCTCTCTTGAGGTGAAAAAAGACGGAATCAACACTGCAAAAAAACGAATCAATGACCCATGTGTGAACTTGAGGAGCTCTCCGAGAATGCAGAACAAGAAGATCTGTAAAGAAATAAGATATAAAAACATAAACTATAAGACATCTTTCAGGAGCCAGAGAAGGGCTTTGGGAGCAAACAAATGACACATCACGTTTCAGGCCACATGAATAAAAAGGGGACCGTTTCTAGACACATTTTGGCCAAACTTTAAGGATAGAGGCAAAAGTCATACTTGAGTCTGTATGAAATGCATGGTGAGGAGAGAGAACTTTCCCCCTTCCTCGTGTCCCACCCCTCACTCCTTCCCCAGCGGCACAGAGCACGGCCTGAGGGGTTCCGGAGATGAATGAGGCTGGAGTAGCTCAGTCCTTTCTCCCTTCCCCCACTCTTTAGGATCCACCTGCAGAGCATACCCTCCCTGTCCATCATTCTCTAGCACCATCACCACCCGTATCACACACCACTTCCCTCATTCATTCTTTCAACAGATACTCATTGAGTCTCTACCTAGTGCTGTGCTCTGTTCTCTGAACCAAAGATCCTGCAAAGAAAGATCTTGCCCTCAAGGAGAGAGTGTGCATGCTCATGCTGGGTCGCTTCAGTTGTGTCCAACTCTTTGCGACCCGCCAGGCTTCCCCATCCATGGGGTTCTCCAGGTATGAATACTGGAGTGGGTTCCTGTGCCCTCCTCCAGGGGATCTTCCTGACCCAGGAACCAAACCCTCATCTCTTCTATCTCCTGCATTGGCAGGAGGGTTCTTTACCACTAGGGCCACCTGAGAAGCCCCCACTAGAGAGAGACAGACAATAAACAAAGACACAGATAAATATATACGCCACAGAGTCAGGCAGTGCTAAGAGTGATGAGGCAAAACAAAGCAAAGGCAAGGATCTGGGTGATTGAGGGGGTTGAGGGGAAGGGGTAATGCCTTATATGGAGAGGGTGGTTGGCAAAGGCCATATTGATAAAGTAACATTCAATCTGACCTGAGATGTGGGGAAGCTTATGGAACATCTTGTGGAAGAGCATCCAGGCAAAGGGAATATCCAGTACCAAAGCAAAGAGAGAAGCACACCTGGTCTATTTCAGGAGTGTAGAGACCAAGAGGGTGGAACTCAGAGAGCAAGGCAGAGAGAGGAGTTGAAAAGCTAGGAGGTGGAGGAGGGTGTCAGTTTATGTAGGACCTAAGTGTCAGGGAGGAACTTTGGATTTTCTTCTAAGTATAACGAGAAGTCATTGGAGGAGGCTTCATCCATGACACCACCATCTGCAATTATCCTGTACTTTCACTTAGTGTCTGCTCCCTCCTCTAGAATATAAGTTTTGTGATGGCAACTATCTTTCATGTCTTCTTCACGGTTGATTTCCCAGTTCCTGAATGACACCCGATACACAGAAGGTGCTGAGAAATCATTTGCTGATTGCACGAGTGAGGGAGTGAATGAAAGAGAAGCTATGAGTAGGCAGAAACTATAAAATGGAGAAAAGGAAAGCAGAGGAGAAGCAACTAATTTCCTGAATTAACGGTGGTGCCCGAGTGTGGGATCTGCAGGTTCCATGGGGTCCTAAAGTTGTCTGGGTACAGAAGTACCCAAACCCCTATTCTCCCTGAGGCCCAGATGATTGACTCTCTTTGGGTTATCTTGTGTGCATATCTATGTTATACACCTCCTATCATCCTGGGCAACCTTGCCGAAGCCCCTAACTGGGCCAGACCCTCCTGGGAGCCGCGGCTGCCCCAAATCTCCCACAGCAGCACCCGTTTCAGTCTGGGCTGTGGTGCATCCCTTCTGGCAGGTTGTCTCTTTTTTGTATCCCAGGGACCTGATCCAGCATTTGGCAAAAAGTAAGCATGTGGCTTGGGGCTTCCCCAATGGCTCAGCAGGTAAAGAATCTGTCCGCAATGCAGGAGACACAGGAGACCTGGGTTTGATCCCTAGGTGAGGAAAATCTTCTGGAGGAGGAAATGGAAACTCACTCCAGTATTCTTGCCAGGAAAATTCCATGGACAGAAGAGCCTGGAGGGCTACAATCCAAAGGGTTGCCAAGAGTCAGACAGGACGGAGCTACTAAGCACATGCGCACAAGCATGTGACCCACGTTTATCAATTGTTTAATTGAACAAGATGCTGAATATCAATGATAAAAAAAATTAAAAGTGGAGAGATAGGCAAAAAAAATTAACAAATACAAACAAGAAGATTAAAAAGAAAAAGCAGTGGTGGCAGTATCCATTTTAGACAGAGCAGAACTCAGTGGGGAGAAAGCATTATTAAACAGAACAAAAGGGGACGTTATACAGATAAAAGGTATAATCACAGAATTTATAAATAGCCAGGCACTGACAGTGTACTAGATAACATTTAACACCCACTCCTAATTAAAAGCAGGCAGAAAACCTCTTTGAGAGCTGGGAATGTAAGTCCACTTAATCAGCATGATAAATAATATCTAGCTTAAACCAGCAGCTACCATCATATTTAATGGTGAATACAGAAGATACTCTCATTAAAATCAGAGGAAAGCCAAGTGTTCCTGACGATATCAAGAGTTTCATCTGGAAATCTCTTAGAGTTAATCAGTGTTTGATAAAGTGGATGGATTAAGTATAAAACAGAGAAAAAGCAATAGCTTTACTTATATCAGCAATAACCAGTTAGAATATCTCAAGAGGAAAAAAATCTCACTTTCTTAATTATCTTAGCAAACCAAAAATACTTAGAAAAATATGTTACAGGATCTCTTTTTATTCAATATGCTGAAAACTAGGAAAATTTTTTTGAGATACACAAGATGAGACACAAACAAATGTATGAACATATTTTTCTAGAAGAAAAACCTAAAATTTGTGACAATGCCAATTCTCCTTAAGTACTTCTATAAACTTATTATTTTCTCAATCAATCATTTAAAAGGTAAACTGCAAAGGAAAAGAAATTGTAATGAACACAGGAAAAGGACAAATTTCTTTCTTATACAAAGAGCTCTTAAAGATCAAAAAAAGGGCTTTCATCCATTAGCAGAACAAAAGAGCAGAAGACACAAACAGAAAATTCACACAAGAGCTCAACTTGACTAGTAATCAAAGAAATTAATAAATCAAGTCACTGCCTTTTTATGCCAATAAAACTGTCCAGGATGAAAAGGCTGAAGGATGGAGAAGTTAAGATTATCTGTCTTCCTTCTCCATTTGGCATCTGATGACTTAAAGGGCTACACTCTTTCTCAAAAACAATTTGACAATAGATAGCAAGAATTTAAAATGAATTCACATCGTCTGACAGAGATATTTCATTCCCAGGAAGTCTGTCCTGGAGAAACAGCTATCCGGGCAAAGATTTATAAACATAGACATTTATTTATGGGAGAGATTAATATTAAAAATCATATTTTGAATAGCATTTGAACTATGAGAAAATTCACCTGAAATAATATTAATTGAAAAAGTGATTTCAAAACCATTTATTCAATTTGATCTCAAGCTATATAGACACATAGAACATACATAGGTGTGTGGAATGTACAGAGATCTATAGAACCCCAAAATATTATCAGCAATGATCTCGAGTGGAATGATGAGTAATTATTACTTTTGTTATGTTCTTTTATATTTTTCCACTTATCTAAATTTTATACAATGTACAGAGATTGCCTCAATAATAAGAAGAAGACTGCTATTTTCAAAAAACAAAATAAAACGTATCAATACCAACAACTGCCAAGATATTTGAGGTGTGGGACAAAAGTTTTGGTACATATACACAATGGAGTATTACTCAGCCATTAAAAAGAATACATTTGAATCAGTTCTAATGAGGTGGATGAAGCTGGAGCCTATTATACAGAGTGAAGTAAGCCAGAAAGAAAAACATCAATACAGTATATGAACACACATATATGGAATTTAGAAAGAGGGTAACTTTAACCCTGTATATGAGACAGCAAAAGAGACACAGGTGTATAGAAGAGTCTTTGGGACTCTGTGGGAGAGGGTGAAGGTGGGATGATTTGGGAGAATGGCATTGAAACATGTATATTATCATATGTGAAATGAATCACCAGTCCAGGTTCGACGCATGATACAGGATGCTCAGGGCTGGTGCAAGGGGATGACCCGGAGGGAGGATATGGGGAAGAGGGGGGTGGGAGGGGGGCTCAAGAAGGGGAACAGATGTACACCCGGGGCGGATTCATGTCAATGTATGGCAAAACCAACCAATATAATATTGTAAAGTAATTAGCCTCCAATAAAAAAAATAGAATAAGGCAAAAAAAATAAAAACATCTATAAAGATTCTAAAAAAAACAAAAGTCAAATCTAGTGATATATGTTCTCCCCACTCTCTCAGGCAAATTCAGGGAACAATTAAGATAATCATAATAGATGTTTGGGGGCTTCCCTGGTGGCTCAGATAGTAAAGAATCTGTTTACCATGCGGGGGACCTGGGTTCGATCCCTGGGTTGGAAAGATCCCCTGGAAAAGGGAATGGCAACCCATTTAAGAATTCTTGCCTAGAGAATTCCATGAACAGAGGAACCTGGCAAGCTACACTCCATGGGGTCACAGAGTTGGACACAACTGAGCGACTAACACACATACACACACACATAATAAATGTTTATTACACCCTTAGTGTATTTAAGGCACAGGGCTAAGAGCAATGAAGAAGTGCAAAGATGAGCAAGACAGGGATCTGGTCCCCAGGTATAGAGTAATCAAGTGTCAGGAGATGGACTCCACCTTGAAAGCCCAGAAAACATGCAGACTGGGTCAAGGGGTGATGGGAAGCCAGAGGCAGATGGAAAGGACCAGTGGGAAGGATGTCTGGGGCAGAAACATCTCATACCTCTCAGAAAAGTGAAAGCGTTAGTCGCTTCAGTCACGTCCAGCTCTTTGTGACCCCATGGACTATAGCCCACCAGGCTCCTCTGTCCATGGGATTTCCCAGGCAGTACTGGAGTGGATTGCCATTTCCTCCAGAGGATCTTCCCAACCCAGGAATCAAACCTGGGTCTCTTGTATTCCAGGCAGATTCTTCACCAGCTGAGCCAGCAGGGAAGCCCATACCTCTCAGACCTTACAGGAAATGCAGTGAAATGGAGAACGCTTTATTCTCTGTGACTCCTTTCAGGAACAACATTTTATGGGGTTGGAAGGCAGAGGTGGCTGATGAAATAAACGGTCAACGTTTGGAGCGTGTTTCCCATGGGCTGGGTTCTCTGCTAAATGTTAAATTGTTCTATTTTGTTTAATCCTTAGACCAAGTCAATAAGTTTGTTACTGTGATAAAGCCCACATTTTGCACAAGGAAACAGAGGCCCAGCAGTTACATAGCATACTTATGGTCACACAGTCAGGACAGTGTGGAACCAGGATTTGAATCCAAGCAAGTTCACCTGGCGGTGGGGGGTGCTTCCTCAATGGCTCAAGCAGTAAAGAATCCACTTACAATGCAGTAGACACAGAATCCATGGGTTCAATCACTGGGTCAGGTAGATCCCCTGGAGGAGGAAATGACAACCCGCTCCAGTATTCTTGCCTGGAAAATCCCATGAACAGAGGAGCCTGGTGGGCTATAGTCCATGAGGCTGCGAGAGTTGGACACAATTTAGCAACTAAACCACCACATGGTGATGTAGTTAATAATACTTTATTGTATATTTGAAAGTTGCTAAGATGTAGATCTTAAAAGTTCTCATCACAGGAAAAATAATTGTAACCATCTCATATATTTTTGAATTGTTTCACTGGTTGCTATGAGCATGAGTTAACTTTACAGAATCAGGAAAGGAAATTAATAGAATATGTTTAACATGTTGGTCATTATTTAAAGAACGGGAGTCATTTGGTTAGTTATATGGAAATCTTTAATGTAATGATACTTGCCTTCTCTTTTCCAGTGGTTTTCCAAAGAACCAGGTCAAAGGAAATAGGAAGTAAGGAGGTGGCCTGAGCACTCAAGTTGAATCAAGGGCTTTCAGCCGGGTATAGAAGAAAATAGTAACCCTGTTTATTTGGCCCTGGCATCCTGAAGTGCTGTGAGAGAATTTGTGACTGTAGCTGTTGGTACTGATTTATGGAATCTCATCTAGACCATTTTCAGCCCCACCGAAAAAAAAAGGTTGGTATTCCTGAATGCACATGCTGCTGATGGATTCCTCTGTTTCAACTTGGCCACAAGCAAAACGAAACTGAACGTGAATAATTGCTTCAGATAAAACGACAGAACCCACAATTTATAGGAAGCTACCAACGAATTTAGGATGGGGGTGAAACTCATGGCCCGACAAGTGTAATATTATGTCTGGTGCTTCTCAGTGGTCGGTATTTTGGAATTCAGCCAGGCAGCTTGTGAAGTTGAGCACAAAGGAAAAGGACAGGATTCTCCTCCCAAACCAGAAGGTATTAGTGGCATGGTGTCAAACCTTATTACCCAGTTAAAAATTGATTATCAAAATGTCTATCCTCTGAGTCTATCTGACTCAACCATCTTCACTGCACATTATCTTTTATGGATCTTAAATGTACAGGCTATTAAAGTGGCGGCTCCTCTTATAAAACTACACAAGAAAAGGAAGAGTGTTTCTCAGATCTCAGATAGTTTCTATGTGAGAAACACACTGTAGTGAAATAGTCAACGACGAGTCTTGATTTTCATCATGGATTTTACTTTCCATCTTCAATTTATTTCCCTGGAACCTATAGGAGGCACCAGGATTTCAACCACAAGGCATGGTTAATGCGGACCAAGAGACCCACAACAAATATCATGTTCAAAATGATTTCATTTATGACTTACCCGGAGGGTCTTAACTGAGAGTTGGTGAAAGAGAAGAGTCAAGGGAGAACTCTCAAACTTTCATGCCTAAATTAGAGTCAGACCTCTTTGAAATGGGGAGAAATCTTGATTTCTTTAATGTTATTTTTTATTTTCACATGGGTATGTAATTCCTGGAACAGTAAGGTCTTGGAACAGGATGACTGGAAAATGGTCCTCTGAAGGCATATCTGGATTCATTCAAAGTAGGTGGGACTAGAAATGTTGAGAGAGATTTTAAGATGGAAAAGAGTGAAATGTGAGAATTGGTGTTTGACACTGAAAGGTCTATAAAAGATTTAACACCCTCATTTAATCCCCTCAAAGTTGCTTATTTTGCTTTCCTTTCAGTAGATTTGATTTCTTTTATAATTTTTCTCTCTCCTGCAATTAACGTTGTCAAGTTCTTTGGGGTATATGATTGATCAACTTGATGGGCTCAATTCTTTACCCCTTCCTGGTCCTAAACCCTTTGCTGTGCATCATTCCCCATACCCCCGCACCGCCCTGAGTGTGCACGTGTGTGTGTGCATGTGTGTGTGTGTGTGCATGTGTGTGTATGTGTGCAGGTGGTATTCTGTTCCGTATCTTGACTTTGTGCTCAGTCATGTGAGTTCTTTTGGCCAAAGAAATGACAGCAAATGTGAGACAGAAACTTAATCATGCATTTCTGCATTCCCACTCACTCTTTGCTCTTGCTGTGAAGGTATGCCTGGGCCAGTCTGCTGGAGGATGAGGTCCATGGAGCAAAGCTGAACAACCCAGCTGAGGTCCCGTGTGTGTGAGACAGCGAAGCTGCCTGAATTTCTTGCAGCTAATCATGGACTTGTGAATGAGCCCGGCCTCAGATCAGCAGAACCAGTCAGCCAGCACACAGACCCATGAACCAAAGCAAATGTTTACCATATGCCACTGAGCTTTTGAGGTTGATTGTTCCATTCCGTTCCGTTCCGTTGCTCAGTCGTGTCCGACTCTTTGCAACCCCGTGGACTATAGCCTACCAGGATTCTCCGTCCATGGGATTCTCCAGGCAAGAATACTGGAGTGGGTTATGCAGCATTATTTGGACCGTAGATAACAGATACAAAATGTAATTATGTTTCCCTTACACTCGGCTCAAGGAAGAAACACAAGCACAGAATATCTTCCACGAAAAAGTTGTTCTTTTGTTTCTTTGATTGGTTTATCTTAGTGTGTTCCCCTGAGCCTGGGAGCCCCTAACTTTGGGTAGGAGGCACCCTTGCTGATTTTTATGCTCCTTTCTGAAGCACAGGTGAGAGAGATCACCTGAGTGCATGGAGGAGGAAAGCCCCACTTGCTATCTTCATGTGACTATTGGTGGCTTTGAAATTTTTATTTCGATGTGACTCTCCCTTGCTGGAAAATGACCTGGAGTTTGGATGTGGTTTTTTTTTTTTTTTTTTGAAAAGAAATCAAATTTGAGATCCTGAGGGATTTTAGCAGCTAAAGTGTAAACTTGGATGGAAGCAAAATCAGAATAATAATAGCTAATGTTTAAAGCATGCTTTATTATGCCAGGAATGAAAGCTTAGAGATGTTATTTACATATGTTCATTAATTTTAAGCTTCAGGACAACTTTATGGAATAGGAACAATTATTAATGACCCCCATTCTACAGATGAGGAAAGTAAGGTACAGGGAGGTTATGTAACTTACCCAAGGACACTTGCCCAGCTAGTAAATAATGCCAACCCAGGTACTAAGATGCTAGGGCACATGACTTTGACTACAAAATTATATTAGCTCTGACCAGCTTGGAGCACGTGGGAACCACATACTTGGTAGGTACACATGTAAAGTCTGCTCCTCTGTCCCCTCAGCAAATCAGTGAGGGACCCACCATGTCCAACGTGGGGTCATTCTCATGTATCATTACTGCCAGAACTAACAACTCCATGAAGACCTCCCCCACTTACCCAAGACTCCTCCCCAGTCCTTCCCCTTTTCATGATGTACTAGCTTATTTGTTAGCCTACATTTATTGAATACTAGCCCTCTAGGGGTTTATACGCAATTTTTCAGTTTAACACATACAATCAATTAGGGGGGTTTATATTATGCCCATTTTACAGATGAGCAAAAAGACTTTGGAAGAAATAGTACCTGATCAGCTTACAAGAGGCAGAGCCATGACCAAACTTTTAAAACTCCAAAGCACCCACATTCCTAACCTAATGAGTTCTATCCACTGTCTCCATACAGGGCTCTCTGATTTAGTGTTTGTTCTGAGTAGCTACGAGAAATATGCATTTCTATAAATGGCAACCCACTCCAGTGTTCTTGCCTGGAGAATCCCAGGGACGGGAGAGCCTGGTGGGCTGCCGTCTACGGGGTCGCACAGAGTCAGACACGACTGAAGCGACTTAGCAGCAGCAGCAGCAGCATACTTGAACCTACTTTTACTTTGGGCCCTAGTTCCTCTACTGTAGAAATTTCATTCCACCTGGAGTTCTCTGCTTTTTTTCCAAGTGAGAAGGGGAGAGGCTGAGATGCTGAGGATCTGTTCTCAGTTGCTGTCATCTGTCCAGGAGGTAACTCTCTTCCTATCTAGCCTTTGGCCGTCCATCCATGCAGTTCACTCCTGTATCCTCCCTGAGCTGTCAAGCATTACCTCATGCCTGCTGGTTCTTAGGGCTGCATTTGTGCAATTTGGGGGAAGTATTTCACAGTCCCTGGCCACTCTGGGCTGAAGAAAGCTGTGAGAGTATCTCAGGTGCGTGTGTCTGGATACTCCATGCGGTCATGTAATTTGCTCCCACACCCCTGGGCCTGTGTGACTCTTCACTGATCTGAGACTCCCAGTGGTCCACCTGGGGATGGGAATTCCAGAACGTTCTCCAGGGAGTTGGGTCCTAGGACTCCTTCATAGGAATCCTCCAACATCCCCTCACACTTGCTCCTCCATCCCACTTTGAGCACACCACTCACTTAACATTCTCTCTCATCGTTCTTTCTGGGTGTTCTATGTTTACAGGTCCTATTTTTCCAAATGGGGTGGAATTTTTCTTTTTTTTTTTTTTTGACCTGAGATGATCAAGAACCACAATAAGTACACTCAGTAAACTACTAATTTCAAACAAATGAAGAACTTTGCTGTGTTCCTCCAAGCAAAATTAATTTGCCAGTTGTATTCCTTGTTGTCTGAAAACTTGGGGTCAAAAAATAAATCAAGGGGGCAAAGATGACTGCAATCACTGGCCTCTGAGATTCAGCAGAGAGAAGTTGGAACCTGTCCCCTTTATTAGACTAAGTTCTCATATTTTTAAAAGAGCTTTCTAGAAAATTGGCACTAGCACTCTGCTCCTAAGTATTGTGTATGCTTAGTAGCTTAGTCGTGTCTGACTCTTTGTGACCCCATGGACTGCAGGCAGCCAGGCTCCTCTGCCCGTGGAGATTCTCCAGGCAAGTGGGTTGCCATGACCTCCTCCAAGGGGTCTTTCCAACCCAGGGATCGAACCCAGGTCTCCCACATTGCAGGCAGATTCTTTACTAGCTGAACCACCAGGGAAGTCTGCTCCTATGTAATAATCTTGAATAATAATGATAACAATAAAACCACTAATAATAACAGCTAGCCTTATTGAAGGCTTATTATGTACCAGGTGCCTTAAAAGCTTTTTCATTTACTAACTCATTTCACCTTCAGAAAAATTCTATGAACCAAGGACTTTTATCATCCCCAATTTATAGGTATGGAAGCTAAGTGGGCAGATAAAATCCCTAAGATGACACAACATGTAAGAGCCAAAGGATTTGAATATATAGATGGTTGAGCACTGTAGCCTTCCCTTTTAAACATTTGAGACTGACCCATTCATTATAGGCTTACTCAGCTGGGTTAAAAAGAAAAGGCAGGGAGGTGGGGGAATCTGTGTTTATGGAATAAAAGACAGGAAGTACAGGATGGAAGGGCAATTGACCAAGTATCCATTCATTTATCCTAGACTATTCTGTCGGTGTAAATTTCTCCTAGAGCTTCCATTATCCCTTGCAGATCTGTGCAGCCTCTGTACACAGTATGCCTTATATTGACTGAGTGAGTGAAGTCGCTCAGTCTTGTCTGAATCTTTGCGACCCCATGGACACCAGGTTCCTCCATCCATGGGATTTTCTAGGCAAGAGTACCGGAGTGGGTTGCCATTTCCTTCTCCAGAGAATCTTCCCGACCCAGGGATCGAATCCAGGTCTCCTGCGTTGTAGACAGATGCTTTACCGTCTGAGCCATCAGGGAAGTCCATGCCTTATATTGGGTTGGCCCAAACTGAAAAAGCCGAAAGAACTTTTGTGCCAACCCGATTTATTATTGTGGTCTTGACACCACCCTGTCACGGTGATCCTGGACCCTTATCTTGGCTGCTAGAGTATAAGGGACCCCTGAGGGCAGGGATGGTCCTCCTGTGGGCACAGTGGCAACACATGCCAGGGGCTTAGTTAAAAAAACTGGGCTGTAGCTACCTGCCTGTGACCTAGAAACTGCCCTTCCTGTAATGGTCTCCCTTACAGATTAGAGGTGAATGGCTCAGCTGGCTGACCTTGCCCCATGTGGGTGCCTGCCTGTGAGCACAGAGGGTGGATCCTGTCTGTGACACCTGAAGGCCGGCTGCCTAGATAGTCTATCTCTGCCCTGGTGTGCGGCTCCCCGGCACTGGTCACACAGATGCCCTCAGGCACACCAGGTATTTTTATCTCATCTTCTTATCCTGTGTCCAAAGCAGTGACTCAGCTCTTCAGCTGTCCAACAAATGTTTGCTGAAATTGAATTCACTGTCAGAGCTGTCACCTTCTTGATGGGCACATGGGAAATGGTTTATGTGTCCTTAAACAATGGTGAACAGATGGCGCAGACTATTCAGATCGGAATCTAGTGAGACATCAAATCAAGATGCCTTTCATCATGTGGGCTTTGCTTCCCCTTGAAGGCATGATCTTTTCTAAGTAGCCATTACCGCTTTCTGTCGAATAGATACAAAATAAAGACCACCTGCCCCAGGAGTTCCCTTGCTGTCGAGTGAGGGCTCAACGCTTTCACTGCTGGGATCTGGGTTCAATCCCTGGTCAGGGAACTAAGATTCCACAAATAATGCGGTATAGCTAAAATATAATAATAAAGCCCCGAGCTTTTGTGTATGTGTCCAGCCAGCCATCCTTTCAGCAATTGCTCCTCTGTGCTAGGTCTTCCCTGGGATTGGGGAACCCAAGATGAAGAGGACCCTGCCATTGCCCTCTATGAATTCACCACTGAAGTGGTGGTGGTGGTGGTGAAGGAAGTCCCTGAACTGGAGATAATTATTAAAACTGCAATGGGAAGCAATACTAGAAATATGAACAGGGGGTCTCATTCTCCCTGAGACAGTCAGGAGAGGAATCTTGAAAAGTCATCTAGAGAAGGAGCGCAAATGAGAAGAGAATTCCAGGGAAGGGAACAGTACAGGCAAAATCATGAGGTGAAACTCGTGAATGGTATGGAAAGTGAACCCAGAGTGGGCAGTGGCCACGAAGGAGCCAGCAGCAGAGGCTGGGCTGGATGATAGATCTTTGGCAAAAACCATTACAATATTGTAATTATCCTCCAATTAAAATAAGTTAATTAATTAAAGAAAAAAGAAAGCAGGACATTTCTCTCTAGGCTCAGGGGAGACATCAGGGAGTGTTACCCATTGGGAAACACAGCTGCATATGCACTTTAGAGATGGTTCTATATAGACAGCTCTGCTACTGTGTCACACACATCCCTCAAAGCGCTTCTGGTTTCAGCTGTAGCTGCAGTGCACAGTTTCTCAGTAGCTCAGACTCACCTCTGGCCTGTATGTCCTTTTCATTTTCTGTCCCAGGGTCTTTTCTACCACCACAGGGGCCCACTTGGCCTGAACACAGGTCTGGAAGTGTAGGGCAGTTAATGCCACCATGGGCAAGCCTGATCCGATGGCGTGGAGGCTGGTGGATGAATGCTCCCGCTTCCCATCCTCCAGGTGGGGAATTGTTAGAGGCATTCTGGATGCTTCCCAGGAGGCCCCAGGGGACCTCCATAGCAGCAGCGTTGATAATATACCCCATCTTGATCCGATTTACCTTCTTACCTGATCCTCTCCCTGCTTCTCCACCCCTGTTTTCTGGGATCTCTTGGGGCTTCCCTGATGGCTCAGAAGTAAAGAATCTGCCTGCAGTGTGGGAGACTTGGGTTCGATCCTTGAGTCAGGAAGATCCCCTGGAGAAGGGAATGACTACCCGCTCCAGTATCCTTGCCTGGAGAATTCCATGGACAGAGGAGCCTGGTGGGCTACAGTCCATGGGGTTGCACGGACTTAGCACACACAATCACATTGGCCTTTGAGTGCCTGGAACTGCCATCCACCCATTTGTCTATCCATCTACCTTCCATTCACCCTTTCCTTCATCTTTCTATCCATCCAGCCATCCATACCCCACCTCCACCTGTCCATTCATCCAAACTCTATATTACTGATTGAGTGCTTTGTAAGTACTAAGAAATGTTTCCAGTCCTGGAGATTGCCTTGGCCTGCATTCTCCAGGAAACAGAGCTTGAGGCAAAGGTTAAAATACTAATGTTTCCAAGGTCTGTTCTCTGTGTCTGCTTTTTCATTCCTGCCCTGCAATAGGTTCATCAGTTGTTCTTGTTCAGTCACTCAGTCGTGTCCTACTCTTTGCGATCCCATGGACTGCCGCACGCCAGGCTTCCCTGTCCTTCACCATCTCTTGGAGCTTGCTCAAACACATGTCCATTGAGTCAGTGATGCCATCCAACCATCTCATCCTCTGTCACCCCCTTCTCCTCCTGCCTTCAATCTTTCCCGGCAGCAGGGTCTTTTCCAATGAGTCAGCTCTTCCCATCAGGTGGTCAAAGGTTCATCAGTACCATTTTTCTAATAGTGGGGGAAGGAGAGGGTAGGGCACATTGAGAGTAGCACTGACATATATAACATATATACACTACCATGTGTCAGAAATAGACAGCCAATGGGAAGCTGCTGTATGATCACAGGGCGTGCAACCTGGTGCTCCGTGACAGCCTAGAGGGGTGGGATGGGGTGGGGTGGAGGGGGAGGTTCAGGAGGGAAGGAACCTATGTGTATTTGGGGCTGATTCACATTCTTGTATGGCAGAGGCCAACACACTATTGTAAAGCAATTATCCTCCAATTAATTTTTTTTTTAATTAAAAAAATACTAATGGTTCATTTTCGAAGTACAAACCCAGGGCAGTGAGAATGAGGGAAAGGAAGTGAGGTGAGTAAAAATATGAATGATATGTTACTGTGTTGACTTTTACTTAATGGTGAGCTGTGGAGAGACAAGGCTAGTTGCACGGCAGATGCACCAAACTTGCCATACGGAACTTCCCTGGATGGCGCGCAAGTAGGGTAGTTTCTGGGAGCAACAAGGGAAAAGTGATTTATGTGCCGACGCCCCTGCCTCATTCATTTCCTATTGGTTGTATGTAGTTTCTCCCATGGAGAGTCAGCTGTGCTGGACATTTAGTCCACAGTTACTCCTTCTGGTGGGTTGACCTTTGATGGTTACACAGCCAGATACCATGCTCTGTACCATGTGCTTCTTTCACATTTGGAAGTGGCAGAAAGGTTGGGCATGTGACTGGTTAGTCTCCTACAGAAGGCAGAACCTAGTGCCTTGAATGGGCACAGTAGGGCATTCAGTTCAGTTGCTCAGTCATGCCTGACTCTTTGCGACCCCACGGACTGCAGCATGCCAGGCTTCCCTGTCCATCACCAACTCCTGGAGCTTGTTCAAACTCATGTCCATTTAGTCAGTGATGCCATCCAACCATCTCATCCTCCATCATCCCCTCTCCTGCCTTCAATCTTTCCCAGCATCAGGGTCTTTTCCAATGAGTCTGTTCTTTGCATCAGGTGGCCAAAGTATTGGAGTTTCAGCTTTAGCATCCATCCAGTGAACATTCAGGACTGATTTCCTTTAGAATTGACTGGTTTGATCTCCTTGCAGTATAAGGGACTCTCAAGAGTCTTCTCCAACACCACAGTTCAAAAGCATCAATTCTCTGGAACTCAGGTTTCTTCACAGTTCAACTCTCACATCCATACATGACTCCTGGAAAAACCATAGCTTTGACTAGATGGACCTTTGTCGGCAAAGTAATGTCTCTGATTTTTAATATGCTGTTTAGCTTGGTCATAGCTTTTCTTCCAAGGAGCAAGGGTCTTTTAATTTCAAGGCTGCAGTCACCATCTGCATTGATTTTGGAGCCCAAGAAAATTAAGTTTCTCACTGTTTCCTTTGTTTCCCCATCTATTTGCCTTGAAGTGAGAAGACTGGGTGCCATGATCTTAGTTTTTTGAATGTTGAGCTTTAAGCCAGCTTTTTCACTCTCCTTTATCACTTTCATCAAGAGGCTCTTTAGTTCCTCTTCGCTTTCTGCCATAAGGGTGGTGTCATCCACCTATCTGAGGTTATTGATATTCCTCCCAGCATCTTGATTCCAGCTTGTGCTTCATCCAGCCTGGCATTTTGCATGATGTATCCTGCATAAAGTTGAATAATCAGGGTGACAGTAAACAGCCTTGACATACTCCTTTCCCAATTTGGATCCAGTCCATTGTTCCATATCTGATTCTAACTGTTGCTTCTTGTCCTGCATACAGATTTCTCAGAAGGCAGGTAAGGTGGAATGGTATTCCCATGTCTTTAAGAAATTCCCCGTTTGTTTGGACCCACACAGTCAAAGGCTTTGGCGTAGTCAATGAAGCAGTAGGGCGTGGTGTGGACCAAATGACTGGCAGCTCCAAGAGAATCAGGAGGTGCAAAAGATTTGTGTCACATACAGAGGAGAGCAGAAGCAAGACAAGACTGTGCCCAGTGAAAAGTAAATGTAAGAGATGTATTCCTGATGCATCCATGGGGAGAGATGCATTCCATGTCCATCGACTCCTCTGCTACCCTCAGAAAACCGTAATTAAAAAAGACCCCAATACTCATAGCAGCACTATTTACAATGGCTAGGATGTGGGAGCAACCTAGATGTCCACTGACAGATGAATGAATAAGTAAGCTGTGGTACATATATAAGGCTTCCTGACAGCTCAGTGGTAAGAGAATCTGCATGCAATGTTGGAGACACAGGAGGTGTGGGTTCAATCCCTGGGTCAGGAAGATCCCCTGGAGTAGGAAATGGGAACCCATTCCAGTATTCTTGCCTGAAAAATCCCATGGACAGAGGAACCTGGTGATGTACAGTTCACAGGACTGCATAGTCAGACATGACTGAGCACACACAAAAAGTGGGTACATATATACAGTGGAATATTAGTCACAAAAAGGAATGAATTTGAGTCAGTTGAAGTGAGGTGGATGAACCTAGAACCTGTTGTACAGAGAGAAGGAAGTCAGAAAGAGAAAAACAAATATCATCTATTAATGCATACATATGGAATCTAGAAAATGGTACTGATGAACCTGTTTGTAGGACAGGAATAGAGAGGCAGACGGGGGAAGAAGGTGGGATAAACTGAAAGAGTAGCAATGACATAGATGTACTGCTGCTGCTAAGTCACTTCAGTCGTGTCCGACTCTGTGTGACCCCATAGACGGAAGCCCACCAGGCTCCCCTGTCCCTGGGATTCTCCAGGCAAGAACACTGGAGTGGGTTGCCATTTCCTTCTCCAATGTGTGAAAGTGGAAAGTGAAAAGTGAAAGTGAAGTAGCTCAGTCGTGTCCGACCCTTAGCGACACCATGGACTGCAGCCTACCAGGCTCCTCCATCCATGGGATTTTCCAGGCAAGAGTACTGGAGTGGCGTGCCATTGCCTACTACCATGTGTAAAACAGACAGCTAATCTGGAAAGTTGCTGTATAACACAGGAAGTTCAACCTGGTGCTCTGTGACAACCTAGAGGTTCAAGAGGGAAAGAATATATGTATACCTATGGCTGTTTTATGTTGATATACGGCAGAAACCAACACAACATTGTAAAGAAATTATCCTCCAATTAAAAATAAATTTAAAAAGTGAAAATTAAAAAAAAAAAGTAAATGTAAGAGAGACAGAGAGAAAAAAAGGATTACCTGGGTGGGTAAGATAACTTAGGTAGTCCTTTCCAGGTGGGTGACATTTGCATTGAGACAAGGATGATAAAAAGGAGATGGTCAGACACAGGCCTTCAGAAAGAACCTTCTAGGCAGAAGGGATGGGAGGTGAAAGACCTTGAGGTGGGAACTAGTTGGTAAAGCTGAAGAACAAATAGAATGCCACCATAGCTAGAGAAAGTGGAGCAAGGGAGAGAGTGGAAGGAAGTAGGCAGGAATTAAATCATGTAGATCAAAGAGCCTGGAGCCCCACTGCCAGAGGCATCATCATAGTATCCACACATTCCTCTGTCTTTCATCCAAAAGGGGGTTTAATGGGGTTTTAGATTGGAATTAGGTTTGATCTGGAAGTTGAATGGAGATGGCAGCATTTGAGAATCAAGTCATCATCATGAAGAGCTTTTCAGCAAACTGAATACATAACATCTGAATTGTATTGATAGATGAACTATTACAGTTTATAGGAAATTGTTATTATCAGTAATTATAACTACATCAAGGAAAGTAATTACTGATTCAAGTTTGAGAAGTTCTTGGCTACATTCTGCTCGTTCCCTGCTGTCTGTTCTCTGATAGCAATCCCACAGAGCACTGGGTGGAAAAACATATTTAATCTAATAAAGGTTGCCCTCACATCGCTCCTGTTCTGTGACATGCCATTTACTGAATCATCTATTATTGCCCAAAGAACAAAGATGAGCTTCACTAAGCAAAGGGATGATAAAGCTCCCTTGAAAATTGGGGAAGAAATTGCAAAACTATTTGAGGCCAAGGGTACAATCACGCACAGAAATCAATAGCTGTCAGCCAACGAGGAGGGAGGAGGATAAATAAAAACAGTAAGTAACGCTGAGAAATGACTCAGAGGCAAATAGCCAATCAAGTAGAAGTCTAGGAGCACAGCTAAGAGCTCTTGCACTGGAATCAGAGGGGTCTGAGTGTGAAGCTCTGCTTTGCTCCATGGGCATCTAATGTGTCCTTTGAAAGCCTCTGCTGACTCATCTGCACAATAGGAAGAGTAATTCTACCTGCTTCCCAGGTTACAGGGAGCATCTCGTGAGTTCTTCATGTGTGTCTGTAGTAAATGTTCAGACAATGAGGTCGTCACCATCACCACTGTCCCAATCCTCCTTCTCCCCTTTCTCCTTTACTCAAGGTTTGTCAAAATAACACAAAAGATAGGCTGGTATAGTGAGGAATCTTCCAAAATCTTCCTTTCTCCAACTGTCTGAGAAGAGAGGAATCATTTTTTTTAGATCCTACAAAAGTATTTATTGTGAAAAAGATGCCCTTTGGGCTTCCTTTACCTCACTTCACTGACAGTTAAATGAGTTTCTTCCACCTCATGCTCAAACTCGAAGTTTAATTATTCACACATACTCACAAGAGCCCTCCCTATATTAAAAAACTATCAAAGGGAATTCAGGATTTTGAATAAAAAAAACTGAAATACTGAATAGTTGATAACTCTTCCCATACTGCATCATTTCTCTCTTTCATTAAAAAAAAACCACAGCTTTAAACATTTGATATCAATGTTTTTGTTTGTTCTGGGTTTTGGTGCAGGCTGGGAGTGTGAGCAACATGAAAGTAAGTGAGTGAGAGAGACGAAAAGACAGCTCGATGGTCACAAACTGATGTGCAAGATACTAGAGGGAACTAACAATAACCACTGTGTTCTGGAACTGGCATAATGACTCAGTAGACATTATCCCTTTTAGGCCTCCTGCCTTTTTGATAATGCATATATGACTATTCCCTTTCTTTGCAAATAAAGAAAGTAAGGCTTCTTAAAGTTGAGCTAGCTCTTCACGGTTGCCCTGCTAGTAAGCGTATCAGCTATGGGACTCAAAAGGTGATTGTTCAGAATTCAGAGCCTAGGCTTTTAAGCAGTGTGTTCTACTTCCTCATCCATCTACCACTCGTCCACCCACCCGTCAGTCCATCTCTGCCATCCACGCGCCATCTCTCACTCATCTTCCGATCCATCCGTCCATCCACTGTGTATCCACCCTTCCACTCAGTCATGCATTCTTCCACTAACTGAGCAGGTTTTGATGGCAATGCCTCACACTTATGTCTTAAATGTGCCCCAGTCTCTCTCCCTTGCCAATGCCAAAACCCAGACGAACCCATTATTTTCTCTTGCCTGGATGGCTGCAGTGGCCTCCTATCTGGTCTCCGTATCTTCATACTTTTTCCTCTATAGTCTGTTATCATTCCTACACCCATCAGAATGCAGAGTTCCAAAGAATGGCAAGGAGAGATAAGAAAGGCTTCCTCAGTGATCAGTGCAAAGAAATAGAGGAAAACAATAGAATGGGAAAGACTAGAGATTTCTTCAAGAAAATTAGAGATACCAAAGGAACATTTCATGCAAAGATGGGCTCAATAATAGATAGAAATGGACCTAACAGGAGCAGAAGATATTAAGAAGAGGTGGCAAGAATACACAGAAGAACCATACAAAAAGATCCTCATGACCCAGATAACCACAATGGTGTGATCACTCACCTAGAGCCAGACATCCTGAAATGCAAAGTCAAGTGGACCTCAGGAAGCATCACTATGAACAAAGCTAGTGGAGGTGATGGAATTCCAGTTGAACTACTTCAAATCCTAAAAGATGATGCTGTGAAAGTGCTGCACTTAATATGCCAGCAAATTTGGAAAACTCAGCAGTGGCCACAGGACTGGAAAAAGTCTGTTTTCATTCCAATCCCAAAGAAAGGCAATGCTAAAGAATGCTCAAACTGCTGCACAATTGCACTCATCTCACACACTAGCAAAATAATGCTCAAAATTTGCCAAGCCAGGCTTCAACAATACGTGAACCGTGAACTTCCAGATGTTCAAGCTGGATTTAGAAAAGGCAGAGGCACCAGAGATCAAATTGCCAACATCCGCTGGATCATGGAGAAAGCAAGAGAGTTCCAGAAAAACATCTACTTATGCTTTGTTAACTCTGCCAAAGCCTTTTGTGGATCACAACAAACTGGAAAATTCTTCAAGAGATGGGAATATCGGACCACCTGACCTGCCTCATGAGAAATCTGTATGCAGGTTAAGAAGCAACAGGTAGAACCAAACATGGGACAACAGACTAGTTCCAAATTGGGAAAGGAGTACATCAAGGTGGTATATTGTCACCCTGTTTATTTAACTTATATGCAGAGTACATCATGAAAAATGCTGGACTGGATGAAGCACAAGCTGGAATCAAGATAGCCAGGAGAAATATCAATAACCTCAGATATGCAGATGACACCAACTTAATGGCAGAAAGTGAAGAACTAAAGAGCCTCTTGATGAAAATGAAAGAGGAGAGTGAAAAAGCTGGCTTAAAACTCAACATTCAGAAAACTAAGATCATGGCATCCGGTCCCATCACTTCATGGCAAATAGATGGGGAAACAATGGAAACAATGATAGACTTTATTTTCTTGGCTCCAAAGTCACTGCAGATGGTGACTCCAGCCATGAAATTAAAAGACGCTTGCTCCTCAGAAGAAAAGTTATGATGAACCTAGACAGCATATTAAAAATCAGAGACATTACTTTGCCGACAAAGGTCCATCTAGTGAAAGCTATGGTTTTTCCAGTAGTCATGTATGGATGTGAGAAAACTGAGTGCCAAAGAATTGATGCTTTTGAATTGTGGTGTCAGAGAAGACTCTTGAGAATCCCTTGGACTGTAAAGAGATCAAACCAGTCCATCCTAAAGGAAATCAGTATTGAATATTCATTGGAAGGACTGATGCTGAAGCTGGAGTTCCATACTTTGGCCATCTGATGCGAAGAACTGACTCATTGGAGAAGACCCTGATGCTGGGAAAGATTGAAGGCAGGAGGAGAAGGGGACAACAGAGGATGAGATGGTTGGATGGCATCACTGACTCAATGGACATGAGTTTGAGCAAGCTCTGGGAGTTGGTGATGGACAGGGAAGCCTGGTGTGCTGTAGTCCATGGGGTCACAAAGAGTCGGACACAACTGAGTGACTGAACTGAACTGTTTTTATTCTAGCTACCAAGGTGATCCTCTCGAGGGACATATTACTCCCTTGATTAAAGTCCTCTAATGCATTACTCTTGTATTTGAAGTAAAACTGAAACCAAAGCCAACCTTCTCTGGCTGTCCTCTGCCCACCTCTCTCACTGGCTGCTTCTGACTGATACCCTTCTAGCCATGCTGGTCCACTGTCTTCTCCTCAAACTAGGCTGTCTTGCCTTAGGAACCCTCCTATTACCATTATGCTCTGAATATTCCTCCCTTGGGTGGCTTCTGTCTTTTCATATAGAGACCTCAGGTCACATCACTTCATCAGAGATGCTTTTCCTAATCACTTCAATGAAAGTAGAACCTATCTCACTTAGCATCCCAGTTGACCTTCAATTCAGTGACCCACTCATTTTTTCTCACCACATTTATCCTGAACAGAAATTACATCATTTGGTTTCCTAACTCCCTTCTTTTCAGGCTCCCCCTCCCCTGTTGTTGTTTTAGTCACCAAGGCGTGTCCGACTCTGTGACCCCATGAACTGTCGCTGGCCAGGCTTGTCTGTCCATGGGGTTTCCCAAGCAAGAATACTGGAGTGGGTTGCCATTTCCTTCTCCATCTCCTACCCTAGCCCAGATACATCAGAAAACTAGCAAACAGGAGCCTAGAGAAAATCAAAGCATCATTCAATTCATAAATGCTTATTGCTCACCTATAGTCCATGCTTATTGCCCTGCTGTCAATGCAGAATATAGTGAAGAACCAAACAGACACGGCCCCTGCTCCCAGGGAGGGTACATTATAGTGAAGATGGACACACACACAGTGAAACTGGGATAACTGCAAAGAGTGGTAACGACTACAAATTCAGTGATGTGATGAAGAGTGAAGGCAGGGCGAGAGGGTTAAACTTGACATCATCTGATCAGAGGAAGCTCTCTGGAGTAGCAGCATCTGAACTGAGGGGGAGAAAGAAGAGGAGTCAGCCACTCAGAGAAACACGCAGAGGGGAAGCCCTTGAGGTCAACTCATACCAGGTGTGTTAAAGGAACAGAAATGGGGTCAGTGTGTCTGGGGTGGCACAGTGGTGTGGTGGTGGCGAGGGAAGTGATACGGATGAGGTTGACGGTGGTTGGTGCTTCCATGATGATGAAGGATGTTTAAGATAGGGTCGCCAGACCTAAATGCTCATCAACAGAGAAATGGATAAAGAAGATGTGGTACATATATACAGCGGAATATTATTCAGCCATTATCAAGAAAGGAATGATGTCATTTGTAGCCACAAGGATGGACCTAGAGATGATCATACGAAGAGAAGTTATAAGACAGAGAAAGAGGAATACTGTATGATATCCCTTATATGCAGAATCTAGAAAGAAATTATACAAATGAACTCATTTATAAAGCAGACTCACGACTTTGAGAATAAACTTATGGTTACCGGGGGTGGTGGTGGGGAACTGGGGGAGGAGGCATAGTTAGGGATTTTGGGATGAACTTGTAAACACTGTTATATTTTAAAATGGATGACCAACAAGGACCTACTGTATAGCACAGGGTACCCTGTTCAATGTTATTTGGCAGCCTGGATAGGAGGGGCGTTTGGGGGAGAATGGATACATGTATATGTACGGTTGAGTCACTCTGCTATGCACCTGAAAATATCATACATTTCTAATTGACTCCCCTCCAATATAAAAAGTTAAAAAAATAAGATTGCCAGATTTAGCAAATTAAAAAAGTAATGCCCAATTGCATTGAATTTCAGATAAAAATCAAAAACATTTTAGTAGAGGTATGTCCCAAACATTGCGTGACATATGCTTATGCTACAAATTCTTATTGTTCATCTGACATTCTAATTTAACTAGGTACCCTGTACTTTATCTGGCAACCTTGTCTGAGGACAACATTTCACATCTAATCAAGGTGCAGACCCCAGATTCCTGGACCATGCTGCTATCCATGATCATAGAAAAGAATTCAGAGAAGAAGTCTAGACTGGCAATTAATTGAATTATCACTCACTCCCGTCTACTTCAGGAAAAATGATGCCAGGAATTTGGAAAGTGTATTTATCTCTGGAACATATTAAATGATGATTATTCCAGACAATTTGCTCTCATAATTGTGTTAAAACAAAGAGGCCATCTGCTTCCCTTAAGGGAAGGACCATACCTGATTGACTTTGTATCTCTTCTACAGCACCCAGCATAGTACCTTGTACATACACAGTTCCTTGATGAATAAGTATTAATTCACTGAGAAGGAGGTAAACCAGTCTAGGACTCACCTCACTTTATTTCTGTCTCATTGAGAGACAAAGATCTCAGGGACTCAAACTGTGGTTCCCAACTTTCTTCTTACTCTTCTCATTAAATTATGAAGAAGAAAAAAAAAGAAGCTTCCTTGTTGTAGGCATTACTGATACTTGTCAATGTTCTGTTTTCTTCTACTTCCAGGTGTGGGTACAGTAACACTTCCTCACCTCCTGGAGGATGGTGCTTCCGTGTGACTAGCTTTGGCTAATGCTGCTGCTGCTGCTGCTAAGTCGCTGCAGTCGTGTCCGACTCTGTGCGACCCCATAGACGGCAGCCCATCCGGCTCCCCCGTCCCTGGGATTCTCCAGGCAAGAATACTGGAGTGGGTTGCCATTTCCTTCTCCAATGCATGAAAGTGAAAAGTCAAAGTGAAGTCGCTCAGTCATGTCTGACTCTCAGCGACCCCAGGGACTGCAGCCTACCAGGCTCCTCCATCCATGGGATTTTCCAGGCAAGAGTACTGGAGTGGGGTGCCATTGCCTTCTCCGTGGCTAATGCTATGTAAGGAGAAATGCCATGTGCCACTCCTAAGCCAAAGCATTTAATTCCAGCTATTTTTCCTCTGCTGTAGCAGACCAGAAGCCTCATGTGAGTGGAGTTACAGGATGCTAGAACCTCCATCAGCTCAGGAACTAGAGTGATTACAAGAAGCAGAGACTCTTCCACTCTGTACTGGACATGTAGCAGGATCAAGAATGAAACTTTTTTGTATTCAGTTCAGTTCAGTTCAGTCACTCAGTCATGTCCGACTCTCCGCAACCCCATGAATCACAGCACGCCAGGACTCCCTGTCCATCACCAACTCCTGGAGTTCACTCAAACTCATGTCCACAGAGTCGGTGATGCCATCCAGCCATCTCATTCTCGGTCGTCCCCTTCTCCTCCTGCCCCCAACCTTTCCTAGCATCAGAGTCTTTTCCAGTGAGTCAACTTGTCGCATGAGGTGGCCAAAGTATTGCCATTTCAGCTTTAGCATCAGTCCTTCCAATGAACACCCAGGATTGGTCTCCTTTAGAATGGACTGGTTGGATCTTCTTGCAGTACAAGCACTGAGCTTTGGGGGTTGGTTATTTGTTACCACAGTATAACTGACTGATACAGTTCCTAAACCCTCTGAGAGTCTATAATGGAATACTGTAACATTTCTAATGGGTCGTCAGGCTAAGTTAGGCAGTCTCAGAGCCAAAAAACAGGATGGTTATAGCTTTTCTGAACATTTTCGGGTAAGCAGAATGTTCTGACTCTCCCCCTAGTTATCAACACCCATTTGAGGATAAACCCTAAGGTACAGTCCAAAGGGAAAGGAGGAGTGATAGTTTTCCTGGTGGGGTTGAATGTAAGTGAGCCTGGGAACACCTAGAGGGCAGAGGCAGAGAGCCCCTGGCACATATTTGGATACACAGTAGTCTGGTACATAGTCTGTCTCCTGGACACTTCAGTTCTATTATGTCTCTTCTCTGCCCAAGACCCTCCAATGGCTTTTCCATCTCATTCAGAGCAAAAACTGAAGTCTATGCAATGCCCTATTAGATCTTATATGTGATGTCGTTTAGACCTCCAGATGAGATTGTACTCATAGAACACTGTTCTATCTGGCTCTTGTTGTGTAGGGTAATAGATTAGGGTATGGAATTGTATCCCATTTATACCTAAATTTATATTGCTTGTTCTATTTTCTTTTCATATAAAAGCTTGATGTACTTTTAAATTATAATTACAGAAGCAAATCCCAAATCAAGAATTAGAGTCAGTTGTATTAGTTAGCTCTTGCTACATAGCAAATTACTCTAAAATTCAATGGCTGGAGACAAACGAAAATTATTATCTTGCAGCTCCTGTGGGTCAGGAATTTGGAAGTGGCTTAGCTGAGGAAGTCTGACTTGGAGTCTGCCCTAAATTTACTGTTAGGATGTTGGCTGGGGTTGCAGTCATCCTAAAGGTAGACTGGATACAGATGGCTCATGTACATGGCTGTTGGTAGCAGGCCTCTGCACCTCAGCACATGGGCCTCTCCAAAGGGCTGCTTGAACGTCCTCACAACATGACAACTGGCTTCTTCCAGAACAAATGATCCAGGAGAGCAAGATACAAGCCACAATGTATTTTTTGAAAATAATGTTATTTATATGTTTTGGTTATGTTGAGTCTTTGTTGTTGCACAGGCTTTTCTCTAGTTGTAGAGAGGTCAGGGTCTAATCTCTGGTTATGGTGCATGGATTTCTCATCACAGTGGCTTCTCTTGCTGCAGAACACAGGCTCTAGGGCACATGGGCTTCAGTGGTTGCAGCATGTGGGCTCAGTAGCTGTGGTGCAGGGGTTTAGTTGCTCTGGGGCACATGGGATCTTCTCAGATCAGGGATCGATCCCATGTCTTCTGTATGGGCAGGCAGATTCTTCATCACTGAGCCACCAGGGAAGCCACATAATGTCTTTTATGACCTAATCTCAAAAGTCACACTCTATCATTCATGCAATGTTTTATCAGTTTTATAAGCCATCCTTATTCAGTGTGAGTGGAGACCACACTGAACATAAATAACAGGAGGTGAGAGCCACCTTAGACATTAACTATATTTAGTGGATGGTGCTACAATAGAGAAGCACTAAGGAACCCTAGAAAATAGCTTCCTCTCACTATCCATGCTGCTGTGTGTGTGCTCAGGCTTGTCCACCTCTTCAATACCACAGACTGTAAACTGCCAGGCTCCTCTGTCCATGCAGTTTTCCAGGCAAGAATACTGGAGTGGCTTGCCATTTCCTCCTCCAGGGGATCTTCCTGACTCAGGGATCAAACCCACATCTCTCTTGCATCTCCTGCATTGGCAGGTAGATTCTTTACCACTTAGCCACCTGGGAAGACCATAACTTCCTTTGCCTACAAAAGTAAACTCTGGTCCACATGGCAAGTTGTTTATCTATGTAGACTTTCCAAGAAAAACAAAACAAAATAAAATAAAACAAAACAAAACATTCTCTCTCCTCTCAGAATAGAGTTGAAAACTGTTGGCTAATAGGGCTCTTCTACCTAAATAAACAAACTTAGACTCAGTCCAACATTTTCTCCTAAGAAAACTGCCCATTCTGATTGGCAGGTCTGGATAGTCCAATGGTGGATTTGATACATCATCTCTCTGTGCTTTGGTGTAGGAAAATTGCTGGTTTTCCTTTTTGTCTTCTTCCTTGTACCCTGGCCCATTTCCATGGCCACACCTCTTTCTACCTTTCTCAATGATTTGTTGCTGTCACCAAGAACTAAGTATTTACAGAGGGGATCATAGACACACCTCTCCTGAGGAGGCTGTTTTGTGTTTCATCCATTTTGCTGACATAGTATTCTGCCTGTATCTGTATTTCCTGTTTTTTATCATGGTATTTTCAAACTGGGCTATCTGTCTTAACTCAGCATTCATTCTAATTCTATTCATTGTACTTCAGTGGACATTTCTCAAGCACACTGTTTATGAAACATGTAAGCACATGGCCTTAAAAAGAACCTGTTCCTCTGAAATGCTCAACAATGGTAATTTTGCTGTTAAACATTATCACCAGGCAGTCACTTATCCCCTCCAAATAGTGTTGGCTATATCAATGCAACAGCATCCATTTTGCTCTCAATCATTCACCATTTCCTGGTGTTTTACAAAACAAGACATTATTCAAAGCCAAAACCCCACACAGAATACTGATAAAGAAGAGCTAACCCAGCAAGGAGAGAGCAAACAGTCACTCAGTCCTGACTCTTAGTCTCAAATCATCCAGGAAGATTTTTTGTCTAAGATTCAGAGCTTTTTTTCAAGCAACTCATTAGTAATGCTAATAAAACTCTGACATTACGACCTATTGTCCAGAAAACTCTGATGTCCACCAGGACAAGCTCAGGGAGAAAACATAATCCACCACCGACGTTTCTGCCTAGGAGACCAAAATTCATTATTACCGTCCTGGAACCTAGAATTTTTTTAACTTGTTAATGCTGCTGAGGATGGCAAAATAATGTCTCTGGCAACCCTGTATATTTGCTGTTGCCATCTTCACTGATAAACTGCCCAATTTTCTTAGCAAATTCAGCAACAATAACAGTTTTCTGCTAGCAAAATAACCTTTCATTTCATAGGAAAAAAATGGGATGAAATGGAAACGAGTGAGAGAGGTTTCATGTCTCCGAGAAAGCCAAGTTTCTAATTTTCAGTTTTCACTAGCCATGGGTGGGGACTGAATTTTCATTCCTGATAAATGAAAGTGCTCTATTTTACATTCAGACAATTGCTGTCCTTGAACTGCTGGCCCAATAATTTTGGTACAAAGATCTATTGCATCACTTTACAAATTCATAGAGAATGTAGTGGGTGCTTTCTCTTTTGGTCTGCCTGACATACAGCCCTCCATAATCTGATAGCATCACCCCACTTTTTATGGCTGAGATTTTTGGTAATTGTGTTCAGCAGAACATATTGTAGGAATTGTTGCCTTAATCCATCAAAAACTAGAGAAGTGCTTTCAAGGAAAGATCTGGATGATTTCAACGTTGGTTATCCACCTCTGCCAAAGAGAAGGCAGAAGGATGAAAAGGGAAAGAAAAAGTAACTGTGACAATCCCAGTTTTCATAACAACTCATCCCTGATAATTAGATGAAGCCAAAGATTGAAACTTTGATGTGATATGAGCTGGAACCAAGAGACAAATAAAAGCAAGAAGCATGAGCCATGCCATGAGGAGACCATCTTGCAAACTGCTGACAATGTCTTACATCAGAGATGTCTGGACATGCAAAATATGAATACACAAGTTATACAAACCAATAACCAGACATTTACAGTAAATTAATTTCCCAGTAAAGTGAAATACTAGAAATCATGACTTTGTCATTCACTGGTGCTCAATCTTTAATTCTGCTGCTTTAGCTATAATCCTAATGTTTAAATACAGGTTTGCAGTGAAGCCAAACTCTCTCTGGGCACATCTGTGGCTTCTTTCTAGTTCTCACTTGAACATGGAACATGCAGGAAGACACACAGCTGAGGCACGTTGCACAATATGGTGCAGACAATGAAGTATGGAGAAAAGAATTCCAGGCTCTGAGGCCAGGTTGACTTGGATGGCAATCCAGACACTGCGTGCATGCTAAGTCACTTCAGTCATGTCCGACTCTTTGTGACCCCATGGACTGTAGCTTGCCAGGTTTCTCTGTCTGTGGGATTCTTCAGGCAACAATACTGGACAGAGTTGCCATTCCCTCCTCCAGGAGATCTTCCCAATTCAGGGATCGAGCTCAAGTCTCTTGTATCTCTTGCATTGGCAGGAGGGTTCTTTACAAGCAGCACCACCTGGGAAGCCCAAGTCTAGACCCTACCACTTGACAAATGGGCACATTGACCAAATTATTGATCTCCTTCTCCCCAGTTTCCTCATCTTCAAAAGGCTGAGAATTCCATCTAGTTTGGGCTTCCCTGGTGGTTCAGACAGTAAAGAATCTGCCTTCAATGCAGAAGACCTGGGTTTGATCCCTGCATCAGGAAGATCCCCTGAAGGAGGGCATGGTGATCCACTCCAGTATTCTTGCCTGGAGAATTCCGTGGACAGAGGAGCCTGGCAGGCTACAGTCCATGGAGTCAAAAAGAGTCAGACAGGACTGAAAAACTAACACTTTTACTTTCAGGAGAGTGTCACATAGCTTGAGTAAGATTAAGTATGTAACAGTTCAGTTCAGTTCAGTCGCTCAGTCGTGTCCGACTCTCTGTGACCCCATGAATCACAGCACGCCAGGCCTCCCTGTCCATCACCAACTCCCGGAGTTCACTCAAACTCATGTCCATCGAGTCGGTGATGCCATCCAGCCATCTCATTCTCTGTCGTCCCTGTCTCCTCCCACCCCCAATCCTTCCTAGCATCAGAGTCTTTTCCAGTGAGTCAACTCATCGCATGAGGTGGGCAAAGTATTGGTTTCAGCTTTAGCATTAGTCCTTCCAATGAACACCCAGGATTGATCTCCTTTAGGATGAACTGGTTGGATCTCCTTGCAATCCAAGGGACTCTCAGGAGTCTTCTCCAGCACCACAGTTCAAAAGCATCAATTCTTTGGCGATCAGCTTTCTTCACAGTCCAACTCTCACATCCATACATGATCACTGGAAAAATCATAGCCTTGACTAGATGGACCTTTGTTGGCTAAGTAATGTCTCTGCTTTTTAATATGCTATCTAGGTTGGTCATAACTTTCCTTCCAAGGAGTAAGAATCTTTTAATTTCCTGGCTGCAATCAGCATCTGCAGTGATTTTGGAGCCCAAAAAAATAAAGTCTGACACTGCTTCCACTGTTTCCCCATCTATTTCCCATGAAGTAATGGGACCAGATGCCATGATCTTTGTTTTCTGAATGTTGAGCTTCAAGCCAACCTTTTCACTCTCCTCTTTCACTTTCATCAAGAGGCTTTTTAGTTCCTCTTCACTTTCTGCCATAAAGGTGGTATCATCTGCATATCTGAGGTTATTGATATTTCTCCCGGCAATCTTGATTCCAGCTTGTGCTTCTTCCAGCCCAGCGTTCCTCATGATGTACTCAGCATATAAGTTAAATAAGCAGGGTGACAATATACAGCCTTGACGTACTCCTTTTCCTATTTGGAACCAGTCTGTTGTTCCATGTACAGTTCTAACTGTTGCTTCCTGACCTGCATACATGTTTCTCAAGAGGCAGGTCAGGTGGTCTGGTATTCCCATCTCTTTCAGAATGTTCCACAGTTTATTGTGATCCACACAGTCAAAGGCTTTGGCATAGTCAATGAAGCAGAAATAGATGTTTTTCTGGAACTCTCTTGCTTTCTCCATGATCCAGCGGATGTTGGCAATTTGATCTCTGGTGCCTCTGCCTTTTCTAAAACCTGCTTGAACATCTGGAAGTTCATGGTTCACGTATTGCTGCAGCCTGGCTTGGAGAATTTTGAGCATGACTTTACTAGCGTGTGAGATGAGTGCAATTGTGCGGTAGTTTGAGCATTCTTTGGCATTGCCTTTCTTTGGGATTGGAATGAAGACTGACCATGTCCAGTCCTGTGGCCACTGCTGAGTTTTCCAAATTTTCTGGCATATTCTGGATGGTCTTGGTCCCTGTGTCCTGTACAATGTCACGAACCTCCGTCCAGAGTTCATCAGGCACTCTATCTATCAGATCTAGACCCTTAAATATATTTCTTACTTCCACTGTATAATCATAAGGGATTTGATTTAGGTCATATCTGAATGGTCTAGTGGTTTTCCCTACTTTCTTCAATGTAAGTCTGAATTTGGCAATAAGGAGTTCATGATCTGAGCCACAGTCAGCTCCTGGTCTTGTTTTTGCTAACTGTATACAGCTTCTCCATCTTTGGCTGCAAAGAATAGAATCAGTCTGATTTCGGTGTTGACCATCTGGTGATGTTCATGTGTAGAGTCTTCTCTTGTGTTGTTGGAAGAGGGTGTTTGCTATGACCAGTGAGTTCTCTTGACAAAACTCTACTAGCCTTTGCCCTGCTTCATTCCGTGCTCCAAGGCCAAATTTGCCTGTTACTCCAGGTGTTTCTTGACTTCCTACTTTTGCATTCCAGTCCCCTATAATGAAAAGGACATCTTTTTTGGGTGTTAGTTCTAAAAGGGTCTTGGAGGTCTTCATAGAACTGTTCAACTTCGGCTTCTTCAGCATTACTGGTTGGGGCATAGACTTGGATTACCGTAATATTGAATGGTTTGCCTTGGAAACAAACAGAAATCGTTCTGTTGTTTTTAAGATTGCATCTAAGTACTGCATTTCGGACTCTTTTGTTGACCATGATGGCTACTCCATTTCTTCTAAGGGATTCCTGCCCACAGTAGTAGATATAATGGTCATCCGAGTTAAATTCACCCATTCCAGTCCATTTTAGTTCACTGATTCCTAGAATGTCCACTTTCACTCTTGTCATCTCCTGTTTGACCACTTCCAATTTGCCTTCATTCATGGACCTAACATTCCAGGTTCCTATGCAATATTGCTCTTTACAGCACCGGACCTTGTTTCTATCACCAGTCACATCCACAACTGGGTATTTGTTTCACTTTGGCTCTATCCCTTCATTCTTTCTGGAGTTATTTCTCCACTGATCTCCAGTAGCATACTGGGCAACTACCGACCTGGGGAATTCCTCATTCAGTATCGCATCATTTTGCCTTTTGATACTGTTCATGGGATTCTCAAGGCAAGTATACTGAAGTGGTTTGCCATTCCCTTCTCCAGTGGACCACATTCTGTCAGACCTCTCCACCAAGACCCATCCGTCTTGGGTGGCCTCACACGGCATGGCTTAGTTTCACTGAGTTAGACAGGGCTGTGGTCCATATGATCAGATCAACTAGTTTTATGGGATTATGATTTCAGTGTGTCTGCCGTCAAATGCCCCCTCGCAATACCTACCATCTTATTTGGGTTTCTCTTACCTTGGTCATGGAATATAGGGTCCTGATATAGTGCCTATGCTTCAAAATATGAGATTCCTTCTTCCCCTTTCCCATTTTCTTAGAACTCCACTCAAGTATGTTCTATACATCAAGGCCACTGAAAAGACTCTTTAATGGAGAAACTCTTTGTACAATTAAAACACGAACATGAAGGGATAGTGTAAACTCTTCAAAGTTTACTTAGCTTTGCTCTTTTCCATAGTCAAAGAACATCTCTCCATCTCCAGCTGACCCAAAGTATGTGTGGTAGGCACTTACTGTTTAGTGCCCATCTGATAGTTCATTCTCCCTTATTCTGGTTATAGCCTCCTGGACTTCATTGTCCAAGCACCCCTCATCTACCCTCAGGCATGTTGTTCAGGAGAGGCTAAGCCAAACTGCCTCTGAATCCAGATATGACACATGCTTGATCATGGAAACTGGCTTAGGTGTGGACATTTAATCCAAGCAGGCCAATGGAACTTAAACCAGGAAGTTTACTGTCATAATAGAGAAAGATAAGGTAATTTGCCATTGGAGTTGCTCGGCCAGAATCTTCAGGAGGGGGCAATCAGGGGAAGCTGAATCACCCAAAAATGGAATTTACACAGAAGGAAGTTAAATGACTGAGACTGAGTCCTGACCACATCATTTGAACTCTTAGAACTAGCTGAGCTTGGTGTAAGGTCTGCATGAGCCATTTTGGATACGTGAGTCAAGCACTTATTTTTCACTCTTTTATTTTCCATCTAATTGTGCCTTTGACTCTAAAGTGTGTCCCTTGAGACAATACATAGTTGCATCCTGTTTTTTTTTTTAATCTGCTCTGTTAATCTCTCTACATTTTAATTGGAGTGTTTAATCCATTTATATTTAATGTACTTACCAATAAGGTAGAATTTACATTTGCCACTTTATATTTTGTTTTCTGTATAGCTCATGTCATCTGTGTTCTTTCATTTCTCCATTAATGATTTATTTTGTATTAAATACATATTTTCTATTTACCATTTTACTTCCCATGTCTTTTCTTTGCCATATATTTTAAGTTACTTTTCTTAGTGGTTGCCCTGGGGATTGCAATTAGCATTTTAACCTAAAAGAATCTAATTTTTATAAATGCTGCTGCTTCTGCTGCTGCTAAGTCACTTCAGTCATGTCCGACTCTGTGTGACCCCATAGACGGAAGCCCACCAGGCTCTCCCGACCCTGGGATTCTCTAGGCAAGAACACTGGAGTGGGTTGCCATTTATAAATGCTAACTTACTGTTAATAGTATAGAGAAACTTTGCTTCAAATAAACTGCAATTCCCCCTGTCCTCTTTCATGCTACTTTTATTATATAAATTGCACTTTTATGCATTATAAGACGACTCAGTTTTATAATTAATGCTTTATGTTGTTGCATTTAAAATCAAATAGAAGAGAAGAACAAAAACATATTTATACTGTCATTCATATTCACTTACGTATTTACTTTTATTGGAATCAATAATTTCATCTCTTTTTTTTCTTACAAAAGCTTGAAGTGCAATTCCTTATATTCTAAAGTGTTCTGTGTGATATTGCATGCCATGCTGCTGCTGCTGCTGCTAAGTCGCTTCAGTCGTGTCAGACCCTGTGCAACCCCATAGATGGCAGCCCAACAGGCTCCCCTGTCCCTGGGATTCTCCAGGCAAGAACACTGGAGTGGGTTGCCATTTCCTTCTCCAATGTATGAGAGTGAAACGTGAATGTGAAGTTGCTCAGTCATGTCCAACTCTTCGCGACCTCATGGACTGTAGCCTACCAGGCTCCTCGATTTTCCAGGCAAGAGTACTGGAGTGGGTTGCCATTTCCTTTTCCATGGGGACCATCTAAAAGGGAAGTGGACACGTACCTCCTATACAAACCTATCTTTCTGCTTCAGGGATCAGAGGTATCACGTTTATGAAATGTAGTGAATTATTATAAGATACATTTGTTTGTCCTAATCTGTATTTTCTAATTCAGGAGAGCAGAATTTTAATAATAAGCATATAGATTAAAGATGCTATAAATTATTTTCTACACTTCCTATTGAGTTTATTTCCCATCCCCATGACCAGGATGGCCTTAGTGACTTGCTTGACCAATAGTATGTGGCAGAAATGATTAGGTCTCAAGAGGTGCTGCGGCTTCTGCTTGGGACTTCTGAATTGTTCATCCTGGGATCCCTGAGTCACCACATGTGTCCTCCTACCTTGATCCCATGCTGTGCTGGGGAAACCACAAAAAGGTGCTTCAGGTGACAGATGTGGGAAAGCCTAGACTTCCAGCCACCCCTGCCAAGGCACTAAATGTTTGAGTGGAGTCATCATGGACTCTCCATACCAGCTCAATCACCATATGAATAGCTAGAAGTAAGTGATTTTGGCTGACACCAAATGAAACAGGAGACACGTCCATCAAAATTCTCAACCCACAAAATTACAAGATATCATAAACAGTGATTGTTTCAAGTCACTGTGTGTTGGGGCAGAGGGACCATTATAATCATTTAGACTCAACATCTCAAATACCAATAAAGGTAATGTAAATGAATGGCTAACCTGGGAGAAGGGGTGGGATTTATGTAAACTAGAGAACATAAGTCAAGTCTGGAGAGAAAAGCCAATTGTTGTCTTAACAGAACACATGCCTAGTGTTGGCAGACTTTTCAAGAGCTGTCAGATTTTTTTAATGTAAAATTCCCAATATTTAACTGTTGGGAACCAATTTTTAAAAATTCTAATGTTACCTTGCAAGCCAAGTAATATACACCTGCAGGATGTACTTTCTACCTACCTACTAGTTTGTAATCTGACTGAATCCTCTCAGGTTCATGAGCAAATAGTCATCCAAATAGGGGACATGTCATGGTGGAACTGTGTGTTAACATCCTATAAAAGCTGGAAGCCCAGGTCTTCACTGCATGGTTCAGGGCTCTTGTCACTGCTCCATAGTGTTTGGTCAAGACAGAGAATTCTTAGATAGGTTCTACTTTCAAAAATTAGCAGAACCACAGCCTGAAACTCCTGAAAATGCAAGATGACATAGGCTTCACACTAGGGTTTCTCCTGGTGTGAATAAGACTTCTGACTCATTTATATGTGCTTGCCAGTAACATTCGTTTTGTGCCACAATTTTATTGAAACATGTAAAGTGTTTATTAGAAGGAAATGAGTACATGTGGATAGATACATGAGTGGGCTCAGCGAGAGAAAGCTGCAACCTCGTGGCAATTTAAATCACTTATATAGGACATTTCTTCCAGGTTTTCTTTGGCGAATCATTTTGATTTGCCCGATTCAGAGTCCATATCTGGTACAGCTCAGGATCCTCCCATGTGTGCGTATGCATCTCTTAGTCAAGATGAATTCTACCAACAAAGCCTATGGGTAGTTTTCATCAGTTAGCATCCCTCCCCTTTTGATCTTCAAGGAGCCTGTCTGGGCATATGTGTACCACAACTTTTTATGGTAAAGGATAGTATATAAACTGATATCTTGGTTTATCAGAACCTGTTGGGGTGGCACCCCTGTAATTTACTTAATTTGTCTCAAAAAATGAAGATATCTGTATTAATTAAGGTAAGTTCACTTCTATACCCCTAATTTTAAATACCTTAACATAATTTTAAAAATTGCTCTTGTCCATACAACAGTTCAGTGTGGGCATGCTCTTTGTGGCCCTTTAAATGGAGACTTGCAGATCAACCTTCTTCTGTCTCTTGCCTCTGTTGTCACCTTGAGTCTTGGTGACACTTTCAGCTTCATGGATGGGAAAGTCTCAAATATGAAGAATTGCTTTGAAGAGTTTAAAAAATAGGCTAGGCCTGAACATTCATGCACATCAGTTCTGCTCACATCTCATTGGCCAGAACACAGTCATGTGAGCCTGCTCTACCTCAAGGTGGCCTGGGAGATGAAGTCTAGCTGTGTGTCCAGGAGGAAAGGGAATGGGGTCCTTGCAGTATCATTGTTGTCAAGCTTCCTCAGCATTTTAAAGACTAGAGAGCTACCTGCTGCTTTTATCATAGATTTCTGAGATGGGGACTGCATCCAGATTTTATCTTGCTGTTGAGATTAGACGCAATAATAATTTTTTACAGAACATTGTCTGGAAATTGTCATTCTATATATTAAAAGCTCAAGGGGAACATATGCTGCTGATTCCAAGGACCATATTGTTAATAATAATAACTAACATTTATTGAGAGCTTACTTTGTGCCAGGAACTACTAAAGAAAAGCACTTTACAGGAACAAACTAATCTTAATTAGACAGATTCAGATAAGGTAAAGTGGGGGCTGGTCAAGGAAGCTTCATGAAGAGGAAGGCATTAGGTAGGTCGAAGATCATGGCATCTGGTCCCATCACTTCATGGGAAATAGATGGGGAAACAGTGGAAACAGTGTCAGGCTTTATTTTTGGGGGCTCCAAAATCACTGCAGATGCTGATTGCAGCCAGGAAATTAAAAGACGCTTACTCCTTGGAAGGAAAGTTATGACCAACCTAGATAGCTTATTCAAACAGAGACATTACTTTGCCAACCCAAGTCCGTCTATTCAAGGCTATGGTTTTTCCCGTGGTCATGTACGGATGTGAGAGTTGGACTGTGAAGAAAGCTGATCGCCGAAGAATTGATGCTTTTGAACTGTGGTGCTGGAGAAGACTCTTGAGAGTCCCTTGGACTGCAAGGAGATCCAACCAGTCCATTCTAAAGGAGATCAACCCTGGGTGTTCATTGGAAGGACTGATGCTAAAGCTGAAACTCCAATACTTTGGCCACCTCATTTGACAAGTTGACTCACTGGAAAAGACTCTGATGCTGGGAGGGATTGGGGGTGGGAGGAGACGGGGACGACAGAGAATGAGATGGCTGGATGGCATCACCGACTCGATGGACATGAGTTTGAGTGAACTCCGGGAGTTGGTGATGGACAGGGAGGCCTGGCGTGCTGTGATTCATGGGGTCACATAGACTCAGACATGACTGAGCAACTGAAATGAGCTGAACTGAACTGAACTGAAAGGACTTTGGGATCACGGTTGGAATGGAGGTACTCAGAGTGTTCTAGGTCTTGAATGAGTGAGATTCATATCAGTGGGGTTGATAAATGGGTTGGTCTCCGTTACTTTTGAAATATACAAGTGGAATAACAATTGGCAAATACATAGCTTACAGAAAATCTCCCCCATACAAACTAAAGCAACTGAACTCAGAGTTGTCTGGAATTAATCTCGGACCCCCTTGCCTAAGTTACAGACACTCTTCACTCTCAGTCCCTCACCCTGGTAGTCAGGAGATTGGGGAAAAATGAAGGGAAACCAATGTAGTTTAATTCTCTCCCTTGTGCAGATAAGAAGGGCATTGCAGTTTAGCCTTGCGTGGAACTGTAGGAGAACAAAAATATTCAAAACCAGAAGGCTCCTCTTGGTTTATTTGGGAGGGCATCTCAGGTTGATGATCAAAGAGTCAGGCAGGTCCCTTTTAGGAATGTTTCCAATTTCTGTTTTCTTGATTTGCTTTATTTTAACCCCTTCCTGGCTTCATGAAGAACTTGCATGTTTCTGGATGTAACAGGATGGGCAAGGTCAAGTTCATAAAGGTGGACGTCATTCCTGCCCTCCATCCCCATTTGGCCTCTTTCTCTGCTTGTGTTAACTGCAGTCATGACCTGATACCTCAGTTCAAAAGAGAGTGTTGAATAAATTAATTCCAACTAAATTGTAATTATCTGAATGTCTTATCTCTCCTAGGAATATCTAAACCCTGGAAAAAAGGATGACAGCTGGGAGAGGGTAATTTCTCTGTTGCTAGATTTCAGGTACAATGAAGGAGTTAGCTCTCTGTGGGGCTAAAAAGCAGTGACAACTTCATAAGACACAAAAACCAGCCCTAGGAACCACGTTTACAGTCAGTGTAGCTGCAGATGAAAATTTAGGCCACACTGCCTGGTTATAGGCAAAAGACCAAGTATGGAATTCAGATGGGCTGGGTTTGAGCCCTAGCTCTGCCACTAACTCATTGCATGGGCTTGTGCAAGTTATTTTACTTTTCTGAGACTCAGCTACAAACAAGCCATCTCGAAAGTGTTTTGTGATTTAATGAGATAAAATTAATAATGAGATCACGTTTGCCAAAATGGTCTTGAACTGTAAAATGTTGTATCAAAGTGAGGAATCTGCTTTCCTAAGGAGGCTCTATTCCTGATTTCTCATTGGAGAGTCATTTATTTTTTCGGTGTCTTTTCATTTATTAGAGATAGAAACATACACACATAGGAAGAGAACCTGTGAAAACTGATGCTCAAATAATGTAAACTGGCCTGGGACATCCATCTTTCAGGATGTTTACTGACCCATTTTATATCCCGATCTATTTAGAAGCCACTAGAAGGACTGATGCTAAAGCTGAAACTCCTATACTTTGGCCACCTCATGCGACTAGTTGACTCACTGGAAAAGACTCTGATGCTGGGAAGGATTGGGGGCGCGAGAAGGGGACGACAGAGAATGAGATGGCTGGATGGCATCACCGACTCGATGGACATGAGTTTGAGTGAACTCCGGGAGCTGGAGATGGACAGGGAGGCCTGGTGTGCTGTGATTCATGGGGTCTCAAAGAGTCGGACACGACTGAGCGACTGAACTGAACTGACTGAACTGAAGTTTAATTAGTGCCACATACAACATCCGATCCCATAAGCATTTTCTGCCATCTCTTGTCTCTTTTGAAACTTTTCCTTTAAATTAATTTTTATTGGAGTATAGTTCTTTTACAATATTGTGTCAGTTACTACTGTGGAGCAGAATGAGTCAGCTATAGATATACATCTTTGTTGTTATGTAGACGCTAAGTTGTGTCTGACTCTTCTCCGACCCCATGGACCATATAGCCTGCCAGGCTCCTCTGTCCATGGGATTCTCCAGGCAAGAATACTGGAGTGGGTTGCCATTTCCTTCTCCAGGATATCTTCCTGGTCCAGGGATCAAACCCACATCTCCTGTATTGGCAGGCAAGTTCTTTACCACTGAGTCATCAGGGGAGCTTTTTTTTTTTTTGTATTTCCTTCCCATTTTGGTCACCACAGAGGACCGAGTAGTTTCCTGTGCTATACAGTAGGTTCTTGGTAATTAGGTATATTATCCATAATATCAATAGTGTACATGTGTCAACCTCAGTCCCTCACTGGGGACTCTTGATGTGGAAAGGCACAGTATCTTCTTCGGTTCCTAGAGGGACTCACGCTTGCTGTGTGGGGCAGACAGAGGTATCCTGAGCAGGAACTTAAATGAAATTAGGGAGAAGAATGTCAGAGAGGAGAGGCCTGCAGTAAATGGTGATGGGCCATCTGGCCAGAAGAGGTCAGAACACGGGGTCACAGAACATGGCCTGGGGACCCCATTCTGGGTCTAAGCTGATGCTGGTGCCCTTTGAAGGGTAAGCAGAGCCAGAGAAAGAGAAGCAAATGTCTCTGAGAAATAAACAGCCCTAAAGCTGGATTCTCAGTGCCATGCTGGACCTTCTGGGTGCTACCAGGCTCCGTGTGGGCCCTGCCAACTGGGCTGAGCACCCGGGTATCCCGCATGGGGATTGGCTCAAACAGGCAGAGGGGGACTATGTGTTCCTGTATGCTTGGCTGGATGTTGTCTCATGGATTACTGATGATCCTGTACCCTGTCAGGGTGGCAGGGCCACACAAGTGCACAGACGCGCGGCGTCAGCTAACAGCCCCCGGGCCCAGGCTCTGGAGTGACTTCCAGTCTCAGAAACTCAGAAACTTGAAAGCAACCCCTATCAACTGATTTGAATTGGCGGATAAGAAGCATACTGATCTTCTGTTCTCTCTAAATGCGTCACCTGCCTAACACTCCACTTGTTGAGTATTAATTACTCATGTGGCTATGGTTTCCATGGGATCATATGAATGCAAGGAAAAGAATGAAAGGGAAAAACAATCCCAAAGAAATTAGAACATGGGTGACAGCAGCTCAAATCTTGCCTTTCTATCCTTCCTCCCCTTTCTATTTGTGCAAACACAGCTTAATTATTCCCTGAAGCTATTTAGGTATGCGTTTATGTTGCAATACACAAGGAACTTTGTTTTCCCTGGGAGGTCAGACTATTCTAGCACATTCATTACTCTGAGGGTATAGGACCAGCACCTCCTGCTGTGGCTTGTAGATAGCTTGTCAGTTGCCACTCACCTTTCCTGTGCTCAAGGAAGACATTATTAATTGATCACGTCATGCTTTTCTGCTGAGCTGGAACCCAGCCTCAGAGTCCCTCATGACACGGCAGTCCAGAGAGACAATACCAATTGATTGGAACTCGCATAAGAGGTAAAATGGTGTGTCATCCTCGATTTAATTCCCCCTACCCTATGTTAACTTGGTAAGGGAAAGAATGCAGGACCTGACTGCCTTTCCCCATTCCCCTTCCCTGACCACGAGGTCTGCTTCCCATTCATCAGAGAACTTTGGCTCCATGAGGAGTGACGCAGAGATAGGAGCAAAAATTTTGGAAGCTGCGCGCGCACACACACACACACACACATATACACACACATATATCCGCAGGCTTTATTTCTCTCAGTCTCCCTCTTCATCTCTTTCTCCCTGAATTTTAACTCCCAGGGCAGTGGGAGGTCTGGGATAAGAGGGTGGGGAGAAATGCAAAGTATAAGAAAGAGCCCACTAGTGGGAGAGGAAGCTAGAGGGCTCAGTAGTATCTGTTTCTCTCTGAATTTAAGCTAAGGAAATGGGCCAAAGCTTGGAGGAGCCCAATCACTGAAGTTGCCAGGCAGGAAGCATGTAATGGGGCCACCCAGTTCGAAGAACAAAAAGGAAACCAGGGTTGCCATGGCTTCCTTCTTCTTCAAGTTTGAATTTTGCCAGAGTTGGCTAACTTGAGACCCTTCAAAGACTGAGTCCTCTCTTACACTAGATGTGTTTCTAGGATTGCTTCCTCATTCCTTCATTCAACAACACTTTCTGAAGACCTGCTAAGAGCCCTGTCCTGTACCAGTTACTGAGGATATTTCCGTAAATAAGAAAGACCCACGCCTGTCTTCAGGGTTGCTATAGGCAATCAGGAAAGATTGATATAAATGTGTGCTGTGCTGTGCTAAGTCACTTCAGTCATGTCGGATTCCTTGAGATTATAGCCCACCAGGCTTCTCTATGGAATTCTCTAGGCAAGAATACTGGAGTGGGTTGCCGTCCTCTCCTCCAGGGGATCTTCCGGACCCAGGAATCGAACCTGTGTCTCTTACATCTCCTGAATTGGCAGGCGGGTTCTTTACCACTAGCATTACCTTGGAAACTCCTAATATCAATGTATAAATGTCATGAAGTCTGATAAGGTCCACAATAAGGAAAGTGGAGGCAACTGCTGGTGTACCTTTATTTAAACATACATCTATGCACTGGCATAATGTATTTCAAACCCATGGATTGCCTTGAAATCATGGTAATTTTCTTTTTCTTTTTTGGTAATATTCACTTTTAACTCTGCCCTTGGGAGCTAGGACAAGAACAGTATCAGAGAGTTTGGTCTGCTGAGATAGCATCTGACTTGTGGTCTCTTGTTCATTGAACAATAATGCATTAAGCACCCACTAATGGACTTTCTACTTCAACAAAACCTGCTTTCAGAGAATTCACAGAGAATGACCATTTAACATTTATAGCCAAACCCCCTGTGAGCCAGAGGAGCATAAATGGGACACACAGTCCAGGTCCTTGAGGAAGTGGAATTCTGGCTTGAGGAATGCTCAGATTTGTGTGTCAGTCTCAGCTCTGAAAGTGCAATTAGACAGAAGAGCTTCTCGTTAGCCCCATGAGACTGGGACAACAGAGGTTATCTTCCCAATGTTTTTCTGGAACAGCACAGTCCAATTGACAAAATTTTTTCTTTTGGATCACTGTTCAGATTCACTCAAATAAGCTAATATTCCCACTTCTTCGAAAGAGAAATCAATTTTACTCTTTGCCCATGCAAAGAGAGGAGGAAGAGCTGCAGATACAGGAGCAGCAAAAAGGAAATTTTTATATCATTTTCCAAGACAGGAGTCTCCAAGTCTCTTTGAAAACAATACCAATTATTGAATACACTCATTTAACAAATGTAGCCCCCAAGAGGGCCTCCCAATGATCCCAGCCACGTGATAACCCTGACCTTGTATTGTTCTCTTCCACATTGGTATGTGATTTCTTAGGATGCAAACGTGTGTGTGCTCAGTGGTATCTGACTCTTTGGGACCCCATTGACTGTAGTCCACCAGGCTCCTCTGTTTATGGGATTCTCCAGATAAGAATACTCCAGTTGGTTGCCATTTCCTACTTCAGGGGATCTTCCTGACCCATGGATCAAACCTGTGTCTCTTGTCTGCATTGGCAGGAGGATTCTTTACCACTAGCGCCATCTGAGAAGCCCAACATAACTGTTTTATTTTTTTCTATAACCAAGAATGGCCAACACATAGTTCAGAGGAGATAACACCTCTCTCATTTTTGGCCTTAAAATGTGGTAGATTTATTAACCAAGTAGGTGATTTATTTGTCAGTGAAGATGTTTGCATTAATATATCCTCAAAAATGGCAAGTTTCCACTGAACTCCATAGTCAGTGGAGTTTAGTTACTCAATTAACTTTACTGGAGTCCTACTATGGGCAAGGCAGTGCCTGTGGGCTGGGATATAGATGAGTAAACACATTCTCTCTAAAGAGGGGAGATATTTCATACAGGATCATAATGCAGAGTAGAACATTCCAGATGATCTGGGAATTTGGAATGAGACATGACATCCCTGTCCTCAAGTAGCTTACTGGATTCCAGTGGGGAAGATAAAACTTCTAAATCGGAAACAAGTAGACATGATACTCTTAGCACATTGTCCGAACTTGGTAATTTTATGACAGCTGAAAGGATATATAGTTGCTAATAAACAAACACTAAATGATGAGAAATTATGTAAATATGAAATATTTGCCAGGTTCTTATTTTTTCTTTTAAGTTCCTTAGGGTTCACAACTTAATGGAGAAAAAATATATATAACAACAACAAAACCCTCCCATTCTATCCCTGGACAAAAATTACACCTCTCTCTTCCCCTAACAGGACCCCATGAACTGTAGACTGCCAGGCTCCTCTGTCCATGGAATTCTCCAGGCCAGAATGTTTCCTCCTCCAGGGGATCTTCCCAATCCAGGGATCAAACCCAGGTCTCCCGCATTGCAGGCAGATTCGTTACCAGTTGACTACCAGGGAAGCCCATCCCTACTGCATGTACAGAAAATTAATCCAAAATGTCTCAATTGTGTAAAGCCCCATGGAGAATTTCCTATATTGGCTTATGATGCCACCCTATTGTTCAGACGAAGGAAGGGCTCATTGCATGTGAAATATACCAGAACCTCACTAATACTGTCCTAGAAATGCATGCTGTAAAAGTTCTTTGTTGCAAGGTTGTTTTATATCTTTGTTGAATATGGTAATAGAAAAAGCTATATGAGAAGTTTTATGTCTTGTTTTCATGTCCACTTATATTCTTGGTTTGGGCCTATGACAGATTACTGAATGTAGAGTGCGCATGGTGGGGCAAGCTTTACAGTCACGGTAGACCAGATGTGTTAAACTAGTACATTTGGTCTGCATGCTGTGGTTGTTGTGGATGTTATTATTTTTAATTAAGCAATAAGTGAATATTTACATTCTCAATTATTACTCTTATGCTATGGCTAAGAAGTACTTAAAAAACCCTTATAATAGAGAAACATTTCTCTCTACCCACATTTCTATCAAAATGGGAAAATTAAAAGCAGACTAAAAAAGGTACATATTTCAAGAAGAATGGGAATTGTAAAACATTCATTTCTGGCCTGCTTTACTCATTACCTTCACTTGCCTGGTCCTTGTAGGCAGTTAAGCGTATGACCCTAGCATCGTGTCTCGAGATGGCTCCTTCCTAATACTCTTGGGAATACCTTGATGCTTGGTCCTACCGTAGCATATAATGTCCCCCATAAAATGCAGTCAAAGGCAACTTAACCAGAGTGACTTAAGCAGAGTGTACATGTGAATACAGAACTCAGGGGTGAGATTGCTATGCTGGGCTCTTGGCACACTGACTCCACAATGCCCACCATTAAAGATCCTGCTTTTGCTAAATGGCCACTTGCTACACCGGGAGGGCCTTGGTAAATAGTCACATGTCCAAATCTAAAAGGTTTGTTGTCACTGTGTCCCAGAGTTGTGTGTCTTTTGCCTGTCCTTGCTAACTAGATCCACCAGGCTCTGATAAATAAATCCCCTTGGGTAAAAAGCCAGACAAACTTTTTGTTAAAAATGGGATTCACTCTGTAGCAATTAGATATATAATCAGAGGCCAGTACTTTCCAAAGGTGTAGGAAAGTCTCTTCAAATAGAGGAGAAATGGATGCTCAGAGAGTGTATGCCAAAGACACATTTTTAAGGTTGACAGCCAATAAGACAGTGAGACAGGTGAGGGCTGTTTGCACATCTCATTTGGGGCAGAGCCCAAAGGTGTGTTTACAGAGCTTTCTGTAATTATTAAAAGTGAATCTGCCTGATTTTATTTATCAAAGTCTGAGTCTCAAATCTTTCTTATCCACCAACCAATATAATTTAATAAAAGAGGGCAGAATTAAGGAGGAAGAAAAAGGGAACTGACATTGGCAAATTCCTTACTATATGGGTCAAGCCCTACACCAGGCTCTTTTCATATCTAGTCTTAGCCTGTGAGGTAAGAATTATGTGTCCTGTCCTTCAAATAATATAAGACCCAAAATGTTAAGCAGATTGTTCAGTCTCAATAGATAAAGTTTCAGAACCAGGACAGGCTGGCTCTATAGTATACTCTTCTCAGGAGAAGCGACTAGAATTCTGGTGCACGCATCCATGCTATTTCCTTTTTCCCTCTGCTTAGAATTTTTTCATCTATTTCCTACTCTGTTCCCTGTTCATCTTTCAAGATCCTCATCAATTTCGCCTTCTGGTGAAACTGCCCTGGAACATCCATCCACCTTGACATCTCCTTTCTCCAAACACTTCTGTCTTTGAAGAAGTTCCCACTGGGTAAATGTCTGTTCTGCATAATGCAACACTTTATTATATTGGCAGAAAATGCTATAATATATGGCACTACCCTATTTTTTAATCATTTAGTGGTTGACGTTGTGCCTCTTCAGCTCCTTGTGTGCAGGGAGCTTATTTTATTTGTCCTATACTTGATGTGTGTGTGTGTATGTGTGCGCGTGCATGGGCTTCTCAGCAAACATTCCTCCTTCCTGAAGCACCAGAGTCTCCCTTTGGGGAAATACCAACCCCCCATTGTGCATGGTTTTAGACAGAATGAGAGTACAGACAGAGACTTTGCAATAGGGAACTGAGGAGGCTAAATCCTCTTTCTTGAGACCCTAGTACAGCCAGAGGTGAGAACATGACCTAAGCTCAATCAGGGGCTTCCCCAGTGGCTCAGTGGTTAAGAATCTGCCTGCAATGCAGGAGATGAGAGTTCAATCCCTGGATAGGGAAAATCCCCTGGAGGAGGGCATCACAACCCACTCCAGTATTCTAGCCTGGAGAACCCCATGGACAGAGGAGCCTGGCAGGCTATGGTCCATGGGGTTGTAAAAGGTCTGACATGACTGAAGTGACTGAGGATGTACATGTGCAGCCAGTTAGAGGCTCCCTTCTGAGGATGGAAGGTCTAACTCATGTGACACGTCCATCAGGCTGTCCTGCTCTGAGTCCAGGGCTGAGCTTCCTATTCTCACTGCTGCCTTTGTTCTTGCTCTGTTCTAGGCCTGCTCCTCTGGCCTCCCACCAGTTCTGTGGGCCCTGAGACCTTCCAAAAATGTTCCATTTGCTTTTGGTTTGTTTCGGTTGTTTATAACCATATGCTCCCACAGAAACTCAGCCCTGGGCTGGGCTCAGTTAAGCAGTGTAAGTATAAATTCTTGCTGATTGCCTTTTTGAGGTCACAATATAATTTCCACCCAACATATGTGATGAATAATGGGTATTTGAATCTGTTTCAAAGCCTAAGATTATGAGGGGGCTGGGGAATGAGTTTCAGATAATAATTGGGTGTTCTCTGAGCAGCCAACACCCTTTTTCCCTGTCCCTCCTTTGCAAATCCAAACAGCCTACCCTGTTTTCCCTGCATTTTACTCCTGGCCTGAGTATGGCTTCCAAAAGTGGTGGTGAAGACCATTTCTTCAGCTTCCTCCCATCATCACAATGGCACTGCCACACAGCAGCTCTGTTAAGTCACGGGTCCTGTGCTAGTTTGTCATGAAACCACATCCCATTCTTCAAACCAGTCAGAGCCTGGGGAAAACAGAAATTAAATATGAAGCAAGAGGGATGGAGACTGGCCTGGAAAGGAGAGGCCAGGTGTGGATGGATAACATGCAGGGGGAGCTACAGGAGGGGTGCATTGCTCTCCCCAGCATCTCCTGGAGCATGCTCTGCCTCATATTTGCATGAGAGTACTCGCCCAGGAAGAGCAAATTGGAGCACCAAATTGGAGCCAGGCACAAATGATAAACTTCTCCCCAGAGAGCCCATTAAGAGTTAAACTGGGCAAAATTCTCTTCACCACAATTTCACTAGAAGCTGGGAATGTATGCCATCATTTTTTTTCCCCTCAAACTTAAGAGTCAGAGGGGGCTCATTAAAGTCACTTACACATTCTCTGAGTGCATTTGAAATAACAGGGATGAGGTCAAGGAGGAATCATCTCTTGGTAACAGCCTGATGCTAGAAAAACAGCAATCTGGATGGCCCCTGACCTTGCAAACATCTCTTGCTTCCTGGTAATTATGGTTGAGATGACAATATTTGAAATTCGGTCCTTATCCCAAGTGAAATTCTCCAAATAATCCCAAAGGAAATTTTAGTTTTGCTGATTCTCTACCCCTTGGGGAACACATTCCCCCACCCCTGAACACACATCCATGTGGATGTGCACACCCGACTTTGCATAGAGTTACATTTAGGACAACATCCTTATCCCTGCAGCTGAGGGTAACAAAGATGCTCCCCTCTCCACCCCAACTGAGAACCTCTGATGCACATATGTGGAATCTAGAAAAATGGTATGGATGGACCTATTTGCAGGGCAGAAATAGAGATGCATATGTAGAGAGTGGATATGTGGACACAGTGGGGGCACGGGGAGGGTGGGGTGAATTGGGAGATTAGGATTGACGTATACACACCGTGTGTAAAATAGATAACTAGTGGGAATAAGCTGCACAGAACAGAGAGCTCAGCTCAGTGCTCTGTGATGACCTAGGGGAGTGGGATGGAGGGGCTGGTAGCAGACAGGTCCAAGCAAGAGTGGTGACGTATGTATGATATAGCTGATTCACACATTGTACAGCAGAAGCTAATACAATATTATAAAGCAATTATACCCCAATAATAATAATAATAAAAGAACCTCTGAGTTCGGAGTCAATGCAAGAACATAACCTAAGTTTCTGAGGGCAATGGTGAAAGATTCCTACAGACTGGTGTTCCGTTCTGTACAAACCCTAAGTCTCAGGAAGAGAAGCAACAACTCAAGAGAGGGGTTGATACAGATGAGGCTGAGATGCAAGAAGAGTCCAGGGCTGCCAGCACCCATTTAGACAACTTGTTGGGCAGCTTACTTGATAATGAAGCCAACCCAGAAGAAATTAGAAACAAGAGGAGGAGGGACCAAGTCCTCATGGCAAGGTCTAAGATCCAAAACCCAGCTATTCCTGAAGCCATCACCCCCTGAACTTCCCAGTTACAGGAGCCAGTAAATCCTCTTTGATTTAGCTTATCAGACTTAGATTTCTGTTAAAACCCATGCAGTCACTAATATTTTATCATGGTGTTTCATGAAACCAGGTCAGGAGCCCCAGAGTGACCAACCTAAACTAGCTCCGGGCACTGGACCCACTTTGGACAAGTGTTTTCTCTGGGTGTCTGTTTTCCTACCTGTATAATAAGGGAGTTGGGGCGAGATGCCCGTTTGGCATCTGATTTTCATTTTCCAGTTTTCAAGTTCTGTGATGAGGAGCTGAAGTGTGACCCTGTCCCTCAGCCACTTGTGAATGACATAGGCCGGGAAGAGTAAACACTGTGCGTGTACGTACAGGGCAGGAGAGGTGAAGGGAAGGAATCACGCGCCTCCTCTGGAACTGTTCGAGAACACCTGGAGTCCTTCTCACCTGTCTCCACCAGCCCTGCAGGGCCCTTTGGCTACTGCTCTTCTGTGCAGAGCCACTCCTGTGCCAACAACCCCTTATTCCTGCTCCAGGCTGCGGTCAACACAAGAGCTGTTGGGAATAGCTGAGAGGTGACTGGAGTTTGGAATATGTGTTTCGTAGATTTACCAAGACAGGGGCGTTCAGATCCTTTGCACTGGTCTTCGTTTGCTTATGTTTTTATTTTTATTTATCTATTAATTAATTTGTTTGCCATGGTGTGCAGCATGCAGGATCTTATTTCCCTTACCAGGGATTGAACCCACGTAGCCTGCAGTGGAAGCAGAGTCTTAACCACTGGACTGCCAGGGAGGTACTCTCTTTGCCTGTGCTTTTAAAGTTAAGTTTCCAAAAATACAGTTAGAACTGAAACAGGAGAGAATGAAGCAGGGCACAACATTTAAAAGGATGACATAACCTAAGGACATGACATAAACTGATTAGAACCAAATGGATTCAAGATGGTGGACTAGTTGATTTCTTCTAGACCCTGAGTATGCACTTATTGTAAAACATCAGCAAGCTAAATGACACACCCACAGGTGCCATGACAGTTCCAAGGCTGACCATCAAGGTCAGAAAGTGGCCAAATTTCTGGAAATCGCCTCTCCTTTCCCCAAATAGCTTGAATTCTCCTGCAACTCATTAACCTATGAAATCACCCACCCCTATAAAAACTGACAACCACATACCCTGGGGCCACTCTCACCTTCTGAGATGGCCCACACTTGTCTGTGGAGTGTGTTTCTCTATAAATAAATCCACTAACTATCATTTTGTCTTTCACTGAGTTCTTTCTGTGATGAGACATCAAGAACCTGAGCTTCATTAAGTCCTGAGGCCAGGTGTGTAATCTCAGTTAAAAGACTGTGGGTTCAAGTCCCAGTCTGAGTTACATGGTTTCAGCACAGCCGTGTAAGCAATGTAGATTCATCTCAGTGATCGAGGATACATGCCAGGTCTCTCCTGGTTAACATGGACATAGCAAGTATCAGAACATGTCCTTCTGGTCACTGCTTCCCACTCTCCCTCTTGTTCTCTGCCCACCTCCTGATCCCATAGTTGTAAGGATGGCACAGTCTGGTGCTCTACACACTGGGCTTTGGACCAGAAAGATCTAAGTTCAGGTCCCTGCTCTGCCACTTACCAGTGGTATGACCTTGAGTTAATGACCTAAACTCCTTGGGTCTCAGTTTCCGCCTCTGTAAGACAGACAGACAATTGTATTGATGGAGTGCTGTATTGCAGGGGAGCAATGCCCAAAGTGCTTGGCATGGACCTTAGCACATTGTTGTTGTTACTCAATTAGCAATTCCTTAAACTGCTGAAAATAATTTAATCCCACTTTGTCCTATGAACAAGCTTCTGAGTAGGTGTCACACTTACGGACCTTCCAAAGCTCCCTTCACAGATGTTCTGTCCTGTTATCCAGCTACATTCGGCTGTACCTCTCTTCCAGGTTTTATGTTATAATGTGACAGTGATCGAGATGAGTTCTAATATCTCCTCATCTACTTCGTAGCTGGATGACCTTGGGCAAGTTATTTAACTTCTTTCAGCCTCGTTTATTTTTTTCTGTTTCAAAATGCAAATCCAACTGACCCTGCAGAGGCACTGTGAGATTTGAAGTGGGCGATACATCTAGAATATATAGGACAGGACCTGATCTGAGAAGAAGAGATACACACATGACTGAGAAGGTGAGCTGAATTTCTGAGCCAGAATGCAGGCTTTGCAATGACCAACTGTGGCCTATAAACATGGCAGACAAAAATTAAAAGTGAGAAACAATAGAGGAAAATGAAGCACAGCATGCAGAAAAAGTTGTAACAGAAAAACCAAGATTCTAAATGTCTGGGACCTGCTCAGAATTAAAACATCAGCACAGACATTTGAAGAATTAAATTCAGGATCTTAATAGACATAGCTAAAGAAGTAGGCACATGGTATTTCGTAACTGGAAGCTTCACTACTTTATAATAATTGAGGATTTTAGGAGGAAAATTTCTCTACTTTCCTCCTTTGATTTTGTCAGTTATCTAAAAGAAGTTTGGGACAGTCTCAAAATCAGTTTTTATTTGTTTCAATTAAAATCATGAATTTCATTTATTTTGGAAATGGGGGAGGAGAAGGGTGGGTGATCCCAAAGAAACCAGACAGTAAGGATCACTGTTCCAGTGAATTTTGATATCATTTTTCTTAAAAGGTATATATCTTATAAAGGTTTCCGCTGAAAATTTTTGCATCTCCAGATTTGAGAATCTGTATAGTATACCATGAAATCTGTCAAGAAACAATATTCTTAAGACCTAAGTACTTTCAGGGGCTTCCCTGGCAGTCCAGTGGTTAAGACTCTGTCTTCCAACACAGAAGGCACAGTTTGCATCCTGAGTTGGGGAACTAAGGTCCCATGTGCTATGGAGTGTGGCCAAAAATTAAAAAAAGATCTAAGTATATCCAAAAAGAAAAATTATGCTCTGCAGTTAGGAAAGGCATCAAGGTGACCAGATTCCTTCAGTTTTACAACTTTCAATTTACCTGTCTCTAAGTTCAGCAAAATCTTATTATTTCTTGGGAGGGGGTTATGCTTATCTAAAGAAAAATTATTTGAAAGGACAGTTGAAGCCCTGGGAACCCTTATATTCAAGGTGCAGGAAGGGGGAATAAATAATAAAATTAACAAGAGAAACACCAGTTTGGCAACAGGAAGACCACAGAATGTAATTAGAATTCTAACAAAGGCAGCAAAACACAGAGGTCAGAGGAATAAACAATGCACCTCCAGTGCCTCCGCATCCCCGTGGGAGGCTCAGAAGCAATGAGTCACTGGGGATTAGCTTCTGGAACTGGGAAGACGTGCCTCGCTCCATTAATGACTTCTAGCCTTATCTCCCCATCCCAGCGAGTACCACGATTGCATTCCATCCAAGCTCCAGAGGGTGGCAGAAAGGCCAGCGGCCTTCTACCCAATGGCAACTCTTCTTTGCTCTTTCAGAGGTCTGCAGGACCCCTGTTAGACTGATTCTCTTTGCAAATAGGATGGGCTGCTCCTGATGTATTTCATCGCATTTGCAAAGCTCTGCCCTTCATCTCTGGATGTGTCTTGTGTCTTATCTTCTCAGAGTCCCTTGGTCCGCAAGAGGTAGCCTGCTGGCTGGAACTTAATTAGGCAGCGTTTGAAGATAGGGTGGCCTTCTGGCAGCCAGCTACCTTATCTCCCAGTGCAGAAATCCCTTGGGGAACTGTTACTGCAGAGCAGTGGGGCCTGATCAGGAGGGGCTAGAGATGGATTTCTGATTTGCCAAACAGAACAATAAAAAATAAAACCTATCTTTTAATATATTATCTGGAACACTCAAGTCACCTTTAGGAAAAAAATTGAAATATTTCAGGGTTGTACGAAATCTTGAAGGTTCTATAATTTGGGGGGTGAAGTTGGAAGGAAAGGTGGGGACCAAAGAGAGACCTGACTGATTGGCCAAGTTCACCCTGATTATTCAGATATCTCAATGACACAGCCTAATGGTTCTTCTGTCCCTCAAAATGGAGACTGGGGAAAATAAAACACAGGGGGCATTCCCAAAGCAGGGAAATTCTACACATGTCCCAAGTGCCCAGGAAGTAGGTGGCAGCTCCCCCTGACCAATGCTACAGTGCAAAGATGCCACAAGGCGGCAGTGAGCAAGACCACATTTGCTTTTACAAGAAAAAGTGCCTTTGATGTTCTGTTTTTTGGTACTGAAACTTATGAAATCAGGCTTCCCTGGTGACTCAGTGGTGGAGAATCTGCCTGGCAATGCAGGAGGCTTGGGTTTGATCCCTGGGTTGGGAAGATCCCCTAGAGAAGAAAATGGTAACCGACTCTATTATTCTTGCCTGGGAAATCCCATGGACAGAGAAGCCTGGAAGACTACAGTGCATAGGGTCCCAAAAGAGTCAGACAAGACTTAGTGACTAAACAATTTATGAAATAAGGTCATCGGGGATTCTGCAGTATCCTAACAAGGACATTTGTTGTCCCCAGCACAAATATTAGAAAGGGTCGTATTTCATCTCACTTGTGTGCTAAGTCACTTAGTCGTGTCCGACTCTGCAACCCCATGGACTGTAGCCCGCTAGGCTCCTCTGTTTATGGGATTCTCCAGGCCAGAAACTGGAGTGAATTGCCATGCCCTCCTCCAGGGGACCTTCCTGACCCAGGGATCGAACTTGTGTCTCTTTCGTCCACATCACCTGGAAGCCCCGTCTTTCCCCTTGAGCATACAGTAAACAGAAGTCCAGGCCTTGGTCACCTCCATAGGTCTGGTGACCTGAGCCTCTGGCTTCTCAGGCGTTTGGCTCTCTCCCTCCAGGTAGTCCAGCTCCAACAAAGTGAGGCCCCAAGGATCGACCATTAGGTACTCAGACCTACTGGTTGAGACAGTTCGATTATAACAACTTACAGACTGTTAGAGGCCTCAGCCAGTCCTTTGTGACTGTCTCATAAACTGGCAAAACCTGCAGCGTGTAGTGAGCTATTGTGAGAGTCCCTTTTCCAGAGACTAACATGTCTTGCTGGCTTTTCAACCGTGACAGTAAGAGCTTTGGTAGATGGGTAGTGACTTGTGTTCAATTAATATATCAGGCATTCGGTCCGGCTGAGTGAAATGGTCAAAATACAAGCATACCATTGCAGCAACAATCAAAATAAGGTCCTATCTTTTATTTATACAACATCTTGTAGTTTTGAAATTGCTTTCTCACTCATTATTTCTTTTGATCCTCTAACTCAAGCAGGCAGGCAGAGACAGGTATTGTCAGAGCCTCAGCTGATTCATAGGGTGCCTCTGGGTGAAACAGACAAAGATGCTCCCCGCTCTGGGTTCGGGAGGAGGTGGTGGTGGCAAAGCCTGGCTCAGCTGTACATCAGCTTCCACTTCCCCTCAGCTGATCCTGTTGTGTGGTGCACGACCTGTGCATCCACACATAGCAGCCCTGGGGGTACTATCTCCACTTTTGGTGGAAAAAGAATTAAGACTTATTTAATTGACTTGTCAAGGTCACACAGTTTGTAGATCTCCTGGCCCTTTACCACTATACATCTATCTTCCTATCCCTCTTCTAGCTTTACATCAACAAACAATCTTTAAAGAACGGACTACTCTGGTGGTCCAGTGGTTAAGACTTTGCTCTCCAGTGCAGGGGGTACAGGTTCAACCCCTGGCCCAGGAACTAACATCCCACATGCCTCATGGCCAAAAAACAAAAAACAAAACAGAAGTCATATTGTAACAAATTAAGTAAAGACTTTAAAAATGGTCCACATAAAAAATCTTTAAAAATAATAAAAAACACTTAATATGAGCATTCACCTTTCCTCTCTTATTCTTATCCAAATGCCCTACTTCCTGAGTTGAACAAAGGCCTATATCAAGAGCCAAACTTGTAGGATTTTGACTGGCTATGTAAAATTCTATCACAAAATTTAATCCTTCTAAACACGTAAGACTGCAGCTGCAAACTATTAATCTGTATTAAAATCCAAGTGCATCTGGACATGCATTCCACTAGGTCACTGCTTTCCAAACTGTCTTCCTTAGAATACTAGTACTCTCAGATGAGGCTTCCCCGACAGCTCAACCAGTAAAGAATCTGCCTGCCAAAGCAAGGGACACAGAAGATGCGGACTTAATCCCTGGGTCAGGAAAATCGCCTGGAGGAGGAAATGGCAACCTGCTCCAGTATTCTTTCTTTGCCTGGGAAATCCCATGAACAGAGGAGCCTGGTGGGCTACAGTCTGTGGGGGTCACAAAGAGTTGGACGTGACTGAGCATACATGTACGCACTCTCAGATCTGCATCAGAATCACCTGAAAGGCTTGTGAAAACCCGAATCCCTGAGCCCCAGCTCCTGGGTCCCTGATACAGTAGGTTTGGAGTTAGGCCTGATAATTTACAAATTTTACATTTCTAGAAAGTTCCCAGATGGGGCTGAGGCTGCCTCTTCCAGAACCAAATGTTGGGAAGGAAGTTTTCAGAAGATGCTAATTTAGGGGTTCAACATGACTTTAGTTTTTTTTTTTTAAACATACTTATTAGTGTACTCATGGAAGTTAACTCAGAATGTAGTTTGAAAAATCCAGCACGGGCCATAAGGATCCAACATTGCCTGTCTTGAGTTAATTTATTAATTTATCCTCCAGTCATTTAAACAGACATTAATTAAGTTCTGAAAATGTTCCACAGTCTGTTTATGTCCTTGGGGACACAAAGGTCTGGTCCTTCTCTTCCTGGAATTCTCAGTCCATCCGGGCGCAGAGGTGCAAACAGACCATTACAACCCAATGGGTTACTTACTCTGCCTAAGTAAGGAGGATGCTAGACATCTGAGGGCTGGGAGCAGGGGGTGGTTTGTGAGCCAACAGCAGGAAAGAGGAAAGTGGACACCCACCTCTAAGAACCTTGTTTGAGTCACTCTTTGCCTTAAAGGCAATGACTTTTACATGACCTGGGGCCACTTCCTTTATAGGTTTAGGCTGCCCAAGGAATTCACAGGACATCAGCAGTGGCCAGGGCCAGCTCCATGGATGTCCAGCTGGTGTGGACCCACAGGCCCCGTGCGCAGGAGAGGCCCAAGCTGGGTTTAATGATCTGCTTTAGCCATCCTGGCAAGAGATGCGGGTTTGATCCCTGGGTCGGGAAGATCCCCTAGAGTAGGAAATGGCAACCCACTCAAGTATTCTTGCCTGGAAAATTCCATGGACAGAGTAGCCTGGCTACAGTCCATGGGGTCACAAGAGTCGGACACAACTGAGTGACTGAGCAGAGCAGCACATTGCCATCTTGAAAGGCTTCATGATGTTTGAACAAGGGGCCCTACATTTTCACTCTGCATTGGGCCCTACAGATTATGTAGTGGGTTCTAATGGTGACTACACTAGCCAGTCCATAAAATCTTTTTGACCACCAACTAAGTGTTATTTGCTGAATTGGGAATTACAGAGTCTTGATTTAACTGGATGGGGTTCCTGACAGAAGAGCTATAAGCTGAATACAGAAGACAGGAGTGAGAAGGAATTGACAACCCCGTGTGGGAAGTTAGAAGAGAGCATAACACACCCAATTCCTCATGCCCACAGGAGAGAATTTATCTCTGCCAAACCATGTCAGGCTGTCAGCATAAAGCTCTGCATCTCCTACCACATCCACGGAGGATGGGATTACTCGCCCAGGTAATTTACAGTAAGAGGAGAGGGGGAGTCTCCATCACACAGAACACCACCCTCATGCCAGGTTCAGCATTCGTCAAACTAATGTCATTAATGTGCATTTTTGTCAGAGGCTTGTCCAACAAGCCAGGTAGTTCTGACATGGTAACAGATTTACTTTTAAGAGAAAAATCAGCTTCTGATCTTGACCCTCAAATTGTACTGAGTCTCTATAGCTGTTTGAATATAAGTCAGCAAACACATAACTCTAGTTGGTTGACTTGAAATGGAACAAAAATCTAGATGATTGTAAGTGATAGGTGGCTTGCTTGTCAAGATTGTTTTGAAAAGAGTGGTTCACAGACCACATGCATGAAGATCACCTGGCGTGTGTGTGTGCTCAGTCACACAGTTGTGTCCAGCTGGTTGCGACCTCATAGACTGTAGCCCTCCAGGCTCCTCTGTCCATGGAATTTTCCACGCAAGGATACTGGAGTGTTTTTCCAATTCCCCCTCCGGAGGATCTTCCCCATGCAGGGACTGAACCCGTGTCTCCTGCGTCTCCTGCATTGGCAGGCAGATTCTTTACCACAGTGCCATCTGGGAAGCCTCAAGGATCACCTGGGGTCCTTGTTAAAAAGGCAGATTCCTAAGCTGCAATCCATTCTGGGATCTGGCATTTTTAAAATTTTACTTGCTCTCCTGGAAATTCTTAAACACACAGATGTTTGAGAAGGTTTTTAGGAGCCTTGACAGGAGTGGGGCAGCAGAACCCTGGAATTTAGTAATAAGGATATTTATTGCACTCTCCAAAATACTCAGCAGCCTATTAGGGGATGTCAGAGGTGAAATTCCCCACCAGAAAGTTGACTTCTGTGGAAACAAGACTTGCATGTGGGCAGAGACCAGAGAGGGCAGAGCTAACACGAGTGTTGCAGGCCAGAGGGCGCTATGGAGAACAGTATGGAAGTTCCTTAAAAACTAAAAATAGAACTATCCCGTGACCCCGCAATCCCACTCCTGGGCATATACCTGGAGAAAATCATAATTCCAAAAGGCACACGAACCCCTAAATGAAACCTAAATGTTTATCAGGAGAGGAACAGGTAAAGAAGATGTGGTACATATATGATGGAGTATTACTCAGCCATGAAAATGAACAAAATTGTTGCATCTTCAGAGATATGGATGGACCTAGAGACTTTCATACAGAATGAAATGTCAGAAAGAGAAAACCAAATATTGCATATTAACACATAAATATAGAATCTAGAAAAACAGTACAGATAAACCTATTTGCAAAGCAGAAACAGACGCACAGAAAGTGTCAGTCACTCAGTTACGTCTGACTCTGTGACCCCATGGAGTGTAGCCCACCAAGATCCTCTGTCCATGGAATTCTCCAGGCAAGAATACGGCAGTGGTTAGCCATTCCTTCTCCAGGGGATCTTCCTGAGCCGGGAATCAAACCTGGGTCTCCTTCCTGCATTGCACACAGATTCTTTACTGTCTGAGCCACCAGGGAAGATGCCAAGAGAGACGCAGAGGCAGAGAACAAATTTATGGACACAAAGTGGGGAGGGCAGGATGGATTGGGAGATTGGGATTGACATTACACACACACACACACACAACTTATAAAATAGATAATTAATGAGAACCTACTATATAGCTCAGGGAACTCTATTCAGGGCTCTGTGATGACCCAAATGGGAAAGAAATCCAAAAAAAAAAAGGAGGGGACATATGTATACATATAATTGATTCACTTTGCTATACAGCAGAAAACATTGTAAAGCAGCTATACTCCAATAACAATTTTTTTAAAAGCACCAGGAATGTTTGGGGTTGATGAAGTTTCTTAAGGAGCCATCAGAGGACCTGAGAATTAGCAGAAAAGGTGGAGTTCCAGGCCTCAATCTGCCACCAGAATAGCTCCACTTATATCTGCTATTTGGGAGCTTCTGTATAAACTCTCACTTGACAATGTTTCACAGTTTAAAAGGTGTTTGAGACAACGAATATTCTAAGAGCTCAAGAAAGAAAGAGATTGGAGCCAGCTGCAATGACACAAGAAGAAATCATAGGCCTGGCATAGCCCTGCCTGAACTGGGCCTGGTCCACCACCCAGTGATCAACCTCATCTCAGACCACACAGAATCTGGCTCAGCTGCCCATCACATCCTAGAAACTGGCTTCTTCTCACGGCACGGCCCTCAACTATCACTGTTACCTTCACTGCCTTTTCTCCTCTTTGGGGCGCCTCTTCCGGCTTCCATTCAGCCAGGTCCTTCTCTTTCTTCCACAGGTCCTCTCTGTTCTCATTTTCTAGGTTCACCCCCTTGACAACCATCATTTCCCCCCATCATTGCACTTGCTTCTTTTTAGTATGTATCACACTCTCCCTACCCCGTTTGCCCATTCCGTGTCTATCTTTTGAAGCAAATGCCCACTCCCTTGCCTGCCCTGCTCACTGCTATCTCCAGAGCCCCAATTCCATGCCTGGCAAACAGCAGTCAGTCTTTGATTATTTGATGGATGAAGAATGAATGTGGTTGGAGAGGCAGCAGGTAGCTGAGAGGGTAAAGGCAAACATAAGCAGGACCTGGAGCCAGCAGGGAGTGGCCAGACTTCATTGATTTAGCTCTTTTTGCAAATATTTATCAAGCAGGAAAAGACTCTGATGCTGGGAGGGATTGGGGGCAGGAGGAGACGGGGACGACGGAGAATGAGATGGCTGGATGGCATCACCAACTCTGTGGACATGAGTTTGAGTGAACTCTGGGAGTTGGTGATGGACAGGGAGGCCTGGCGTGCTGTGATTCATGGGGTCGCAAAGAGTCAGACACAACTGAGCGACTGAACTGAACTGAACTGATCAAGCACCTTCTGTATATCAGTGCTCTTCAAGGTGCTGGGGACCCATCAGTGAAATAGATAAAGATCTGTCCTAGTAGAGCTGGCCTTCTCGAGAACAGTTACAAAATGAGAGACCTAAGACGCGAGGGAATTATGTAACCTGATAGAAGGTGAGATGCATTGTGAACAGGAAATAGGAGGAGGAAAGCAAGGAGAATGGGAATGAATGAGGGTGAGGGAAGCTGTACTGCAAACGCAAGACCTTCAGGAGGCAAGGCGCTAACCATGCAGACATCCAGGGAAGGACCCTCCAGGCAGAAGGAACAGAACCTTGAGCAGGACTAAGCCAGGCATTTGGTAAGAGGTCAGAGCAACTGGAGTGATGGGTGTGGGCAGCAGTGGACAGGAGAAGAGGTCAAAGAGCTGGAAGGGGCCAACTCATTTAGGCCTCGTAGACTTGCAGTGTCCAACATGGTAGCCACTGGGCACATGTGACTGTTTAAATGGAATACAACGTAAAGTGGAGTTCCTCAATCTCACTGGGAACTTTCTCAAGGGCTTAGTAGCCACATGTAGGCTGTGGCTATGATATTGGACATTACAGACAAAGAACGTTGCCATCACTGCAGAAAGCTGAGTTGGACAGACAGTTGTAGATTTCAACTTTTACTCTGAGTGAAATGGGGAGCCATTTTGGGCTTGAGTGGAGGAGTGGCATTCTGGCTTCTGTGTTGAGAGTAGAGTCTTGGTGGGTGAAATCAGGAAGCTCCCAGTCACAATCAGAGACTGTGCTGGAATTAATGATGGCGACTCAGGTCAGGGCAGCAGCAGAGGAGGTGGTGGGCCGTGGTCAGAGCCTTGAAATTTTGAACGTAGAGGCAGCAGGACTTGCTGACAGATTGAATACAGGAAATGATGAAGGAGAGAGAGCGGGGTCAAGAATGATGCCAAGGTCTGCATAGCCAGAAGGACAAGGGTGACATCTTTTGAGTGGGGAAGGCTGTGGGGAAAGCAGACTTGTGGTGTGGAGGGAAATCAAGAGTATAGTCTTGGATATTTTTGAGGCTATTTCCGATAGACATCCATGTGAAGACACTGATCAGACAGTTGGGTATACGAGCCTGGCATTCAGAAGGGTCTGAACCAAATATATATACTTGACCACTGTTACAACATACACAGCAAAAAGGACCCAAGACTGGATAAGCTCATCAAGGGAGTGAAGACAGAAGACCTTTGTGAAGCAAGCAGAGGGCTGGCTAGCACTAAAGGCCTCTGTGGGGCAAAAGCAAGCCCTAGGGTAAGTCTTCACATTGTGAAGAAACTTCTATTCCATCCCAGCAGCCCTGGGGAATTTGGAAGGTTTTTATCAAGCACATCACAAACCCACTCTGACTCTTATCATGATTTCTCATTCATTTCACAAGGTTAAGGGAATATCTGAGTGAAGCTTCAGTCCTTACAATAGCTGACAAAGCTCTACATGAACAATTCCCCAATCTCCTCACTTCTTCCATCTCTTTCAAATGTGCTCACTGTGCTCCACCCACACCCTGGCCACCTGCAGTCCCTCAGACACATCAGGTCTCTCTGCCCCAGGGACTTTGCACTGACTGTTTTCTTGATCTAGAATGTCCAGGGCTTATTTTCTGACCACTCCACACTCCCTGTCCACTTACTCCACTTTATCTTTCCCTAAAGGACTTGACTCCGTCTGGCATACTAAACATCTTTATTTTTTAGGTATCTATTTATTTTAAAAATATTTTTCTCATGTACTTATTCATTTGTTTGGCTGTGTCGGGTCTTGGTTGCAGCACGCAGGGTCTTCTTTGTTGCATTGTGTGGGCTCTTTTATTGTGGTGCATGGACTCTCTGGCTGTGGTGCAGGGGCACTGGAGTGCATGGGCTCAGCTGCTCCACAGCATGTGGGATCTTAGTTTGCCAACCAGAGATCGAACCCACGTTCCCTGCGTTGCAACATGGATTCTTAACCACTGAACAACTAGGGAAATTCCTTCTTCCTTCATTTATTGACTGTCTCCTCTCAGCAGAAAGTCAGACCCTTGAGGGCAGGGATGTTTGTTTATTTTTGCCCAGTGAGGTACCTCTGGCATAGGAGACAGTGTCTGGCATGTGGGAGACACTCAGTAAATACCTGTGTTGAATAAATCAACATTAGAGTGTGTCCACAGGACCGTAAAAAACTGTCCACAAATGGGCAAATCACACACAGGGAAGCAGGGTACATTGTGTTTCTCCATTTTTTTCTCAGCCTCAAGGAAATACGGACTTTTGACTCCTCTCAGAATTTAACTGGGGGCAAGGAGGATGAAGAAAGCAACAAAATAGGGAGGAGAGTCTGAGATAAGAGCTGACTTGTTGCTTTCAGGAGAGCTTGCGTCACGCTACCACCTTTCAGGGGACACGAGAAAGTGGCAACGTGTCATCCCATCTCCGGAGATGACAGCAGTTCTTCCTCCTCCGTCTCCACCTCCTCTTTCTCTCCCATCTCCCTTTCTTGCTGTCACTTCAAACGCTGCCCTCTGTGGCTTCTAAATAGCCAGGGTGGGAATATACAGGGGGGAGGTATCAGGGTTCCCTTTGAAACCTGGCCTAGCTACTGCTGCCCGTGTATATCTCTCAGTGGGACAAGCGCCCGGCTTCTCATGTCTGATGGTGGGTGGGTGTGGGAAGGGTCTGCAGGGCACTCAGTTCATTGCGGATGCCTTGACTTTGACACAGACCCTGAGAGGTGGAGGCAAAGCGTGGGGAGAAGAGAGCTTGCTTGACAGTGGCTCCCTTTTTTTCTTTCTTTTAAAAAATTACAGCAAATCGATCGTGTTGAAAAAATTGGACAATTATTTTGACAGCGCCTTGTTTCTGACGGCCAGGGGTGAGGTGAGAAAGACAGAGAACAAAGATGCAGGTCTCCCTGTCTAATTCTCTTTGTCCAGCATAAAGCATCATTTCTCCCGATTGTTGAAAATGCCTCCCTTGCCTCAGCGAACTTTGAAGAGAAGCTGAGGCCCTGAAACATGCACATTTCACAGGCTTTGTTCTGAATATTATCCTCATCACTGCAGATATGCTTGAGTCTTAGGGGTTAAGGAGCAGGAATAGACTGGGAGCAGCTCCAGTTCCTGGCTGCAGGCTGTGGGCTGAGTGGGAGTTGGATGCCTTAGAGCAATGGGGGAGTGATTCTTAGATCAGAAGCTGACATGATTTTATCCAGAAAAGACACATGGTTCTCTGACTCACCGCATTTCCATGCAGGCTCGAACTGGGACACATCAAGGGAACAGGAGTGTTTTTAGAACCAGCTTCACGGAGGGGGAGAATGAGACGTGCTTTTTACCAAATTCCCCTGAAGGACAAAAGGTCTTGATCCAGGGTAGATGGTGAAACAAGGTAAAATGTCAGGCAGAGAGACAGGACTGAAAATGATAATAAAGTCAAAGTAAAAACAGCGAGGAGTGCTGGTGGTATCTACGTGGAGCATCTTGGTTGTGAAGTAGTGTCTGGAATCAGACCCATGTTAAATCCTCTTTCCTCCAATGACAGTTGGCCAACTTCAGGGCTTCCTCTTTCCTTTCTATAAAATGGGTAAAATAATAGTACCTGAAGTGAAAGAGTAGTCCCTCAGTCATGTCCAACTCTTTGAGACCCCATGGAGTGTAGCCCACAAGGCTCCTCTGTTCATGGGATTCTCCAGGCATGAATACTGGAGTGGGTTGCCATTTCCTTCTCCAGGGGATCTTCCTGACCCAGGGAATGAAGCCAGGTCTCCTGCGTTGTATGCATATTCTTGACCATCTGAGCCTCCAGGGGAATCCCACTAAAGTTCCCCTAAGAAGTCTTATTTCCTGTGTCTCAGGGACCCCAGTGTTCTCAGCCAGCTGCTAACTGTAATGGTACAGCCAGGGCCTGCCAAGGCATGTGGCTGGCCCTCTAGCAGAACTTGTCTTGCAAGAGTGTGCATAATCCACTAGAAGTGATGAGGGGAAATTTCTTTCCCCAAATGCACAGGTAAATGCCCTGTCCCTCTTTGTGTTCTTCATGAGAATTCCCAGTACTAGGCAGCCAAAGAGATGTGAAAATATGGCACCGGCTGACTCTCGTCAACTCCACTGACTCTTCAGTTCAGTCAGTTCAGTTCAGTCGCTCAGTCGTGTCCGACTCTCCGCGACCCCATGAATCACAGCACGCCAGGCCTCCCTGTCCATCACCAACTCCCGCAGTACACTCAAATTCATGTCCACAGAGTCGGTGATGCCATCCAGCCATCTCATTCTCCGTCGTGCCCTTCTCCTCCCGCCCCCAACCTTTCCCAGCATCAGAGTCTTTTCCAGTGAGTCAACTTGTCGCATGAGGTGGCCAAAGTATTGCAGTTTCAGCTTTAGCATCAGTCCCTCCAATGAACATCTAGGATTGATCTCCTTTAGAATGGACTGGTTGGATCTCCTTGCAGTATAAGGGACTCTCAAGAGTCTTCTCCAACACCACAGTTCAAAAGCATCGATTCTTCAGCGATCAGCTTTCTTCATAGTCCAACTCTCACATCCATACATGACCACGGGAAAAACCATTGCCTTGACTAGACAGATCTTGCCACTGACTCTTAGAACCCAAATTTACCCTGGTTTCTCTGCCAAATGGACCCCCAGTCTTGGGAGCTCCCTTGGAGAACATCCAAGAGTCAGATGTTCTTTCTCAAAGAGGCTTACTCTTTCTGAGACAAGACCTCAGGGAAGAGGCCTGGGTCACCTCTCAAGCAAACCTTGCAAAGTCTCACTTCCCCTGGAGCTTTTCAGAGGTATGGTCAGAGTCCAGGAAAGTCCCAAAGGTTTGTCATGTCTGTCCTCTTTGATCTGGCCATGGATGTCTCAAGATAAGAAAACCTACCAGGTGTGATCACAGAGTTGCAAGAATATCTCATTAACTCCTCTGATGGAACAAGCTATGTGCCCCAAAGGGCAGGCTGAGGAGCAGGTTGCATTAGACGGTGGCTGGAATCTTAGCTCCAGCAGTGGAAGGCCTGAGTATCTTTGCATTTACCTGTGAATCAATTATTTTAATGTTTTGAACCTAATGCTAGGTGTTTTATGTTATTTTGAGTTCTTACTTTAAAGCACTATATATGCACGAGTCAGTTTTCCCTTGTACATTCCTTACTGTTTAATATAGCCTCAAAATATCACCCTTATTTGAAATATTAGCTGATCACACCTCCTCTCTTCTTTGCCTTTTCTCTGCCCCACTTCTTCCCCTCGTCTTTGCCTCTGATATCCATAAGACAATGTCAGAGTGCATTCTATCCAGTGGACCTTTGTTAAGGGACATAAACAACCATAACCTTAATGAATGTGGCTAGTTAGCTGAATCCAGAAGAAGGGCAGTAGTAACATTGCGAGAGTGCAGATACCTGTGCGTACTTGGTGCCAGGCTCCAGGCCCTGGAGGGATGGTGGGGCGAGGAGTCTGTGCTCTGGCCGCTTCTCTTTCTGGCTTTCCCCCTTCTCATTTTGTGCTCTCTATTCCCCTCACTCTGGGCTTCCTTGGTGGCTCAGTGGTAAAGAATCCACCTGCCAATGCAGGAGATGTGGATTTGATCCCTGGGTCGGGAAGAACCGCTGGAGAAGGAAATGGCAATCCATTGTCTTGCCTGGAGAATCCCATGGACAGAGGAGCCTGATGGACTATAGTCTTGGGGTCGCATAAGAGTCAAACATAATTTAGCCACTGAAAAACAACAGCAAATTTCTCCTCTAGAAATGCAGACTTGAATGGTTAGGGAGAGATTTTCATGAAACTCAGCTAAAATATTTGATGGGTGGGCAGTAGGAGTGGGGTGGTGCAGAAGAGTACAGCTGGTGATGAGCACCCCTGGACCTGAACATCCTTCTGAGACATCCTTGTGAAGATGTCAGGGGGTCCTAGGAAACTTTAAATACAAATTCTCAACCAGTCAGAGATGGGGCAATGTGGGAGAGAACAGAGAGGAAAAATCAAGCAGTCAAGGGTGTTCACAGTAGTTTGATTTGTGACAGCCCCAAACTGGAAATAACACAAATGCCTATGAACATGAGAGTGGATAAACAGATTGCAGTAGGTTCCTACAATGGAATGAAATGGAATTAAAAAGAACAAATGTATTACTCTACCCAGGCTGCCATAGCAATGCAGCAGCCACTGTTGGGGCTGTTGAAGCCAGCTTCAACAACAGATGCCTTCATAGTTCTGAAGGCTGGAAGTCTCAGATTAGGCTGTAGGTAGGTCAGGAGTCAGGTGAAGGCTCTTTTCCTGGCTTGTTCACTGTCCTCAAAGGGCCTTTCCCTGTGTAAGTGTTCACAGAGAGAGCAAGCTCCCTGGCGTCTCTTCTTATAAAGGCACTAATCACAACCTGAGGTCCCCACCCCTATGACCTCACCTAAATCTAATCATCTCCCTAAGGCCCCATCTGCAAATATCATCATATTTGGGGGTTAGGGTTTCAACATATGAATTTTGGAGAGACATTTCAGTCCATAATAGTGAACTTTGGGTAAAAGGAGCAACATGAATGAATCTCAAAAGATATTTTGCCAAGTGAAAAAGGGAGCACAAAAAGTGAATACACTGTTACTTTTAAATGAATGTTTATAATAACAAAATCTATGATGATAGAAGCCAGAAGAGAAGTGGCTCTGTGGAGAGCTATGCATACATACCTAGTTGCTTCAGTCCTGTCTGACTCTTTGCAACTCTGTACGGTCACCAGGCTCCTCTGTCCATGAGATTCTCCAGGCAAGAATACTCGAGTGGGTTGCTATTTCCTCCTCCAGGGAATCTTCCTGACTCAGGGATCAAACCCAGGTCTCCTGCATTGCAGGTAGATTCTTTACTGTCTCAGCCACCTGGGAAGCCCAAGAATACTGGAGTGGGTAGACCATCCCTTCTCCAGGGGAACTTCCTGAGCCAGGAACTAAACCAGGGTCTCCTGCATTGCAGGCAGATTCTTTACCAGCTGAGCTATCAAGGAAGTCCTGCGGAGGGGTAGAAGGTGAGTATTGATTGGGAAATGGCGGAGGGGTGGAAGGTGAGTACTGATTGGGAAATGGCATGACAGAACTTTGTGGGAAGATGGACATGGTCTAGGTTTTGACTGGGAGAGTGGACTCAGTGTATACCTGTTCAGAGCTCATTGAATTATACACTGAGAGCTGTGCATTTTAAGGAAACTATGCCTCAATAAAAACCAGAATTGGGGAAAACAAATATCACATATTAACACTTACGTGGGGAATCTAGAAAAATGGACAAGATGAACCTATTTCCAGTGCAGGAACAGAGATGCAGATGAAGAGAACAGACAGGTGGACACTGAGAAGAGGAGAATGGGACAAGTTGGGAGATTAGGACTGGCAGACACACACTACCATGTGTAAAACAGGTAGTTAGTGGGAGCCTGCTATAAAGCGCAGGAGGCCCAGCTCAGGGCTCGATGATGACCTAGAGGGGTGGGGTGGGAGAGGGGTGGGAGGGAGGTCCTGGGGGGATATATACATATATTCATTCACTCCATTGTACAGCAGAAACTAACACAACATTGTAACATAATTATACTCCAATAAAAAATATGTATGTATATATATATATATATATATATATATAAAATAGAAAAGAAACCAGCTTTGGCATAACATTGTAAATAAACTATACTTCAATTTAAAAAAGTAAATAGGTCTATAGGAGGAGTGTTAATAGGTCCAGGGAGAATAGAGAGAGAGAGACTTATTGTTTGTGAGTATGTGCACACGTGTGTGAGTGTGCATATACACGTGTGTGCGTGCATCTACCTCTACATGCACATACACACATAAATAATTACCAAGAAGGAAACCACAGCCAATCACAACAATGAGACAAAGAACCAAAGGAGAGCCTGCCCCACACCCCCGTAGGAACCCTGTACATCTCAATACCAAGAGGGGAATTTTTGCAGGTGTTACCAGGAGCAGACACACTCACGACCCTGGTGAACTAAATTCAGCCTGGATGACGGGTGTGATTAAAGGGCCACCACCCGTTGAGTTATACTAGAGAGTTCCATGGCAAATAGAAGGGGGAAAGTGGAAGCAGTGACAGATTTTATTTTCTTGGGCTCCAAAATCACTGCGGACACTGATCACAGCCAAGAAATTACCAGACACTTGATCCTGGGAAGGAAAGCCATGACAAACTTAGATCCATAGAGTCAAAGCTATGTTTTTTCCAGTAGTCATGTATGGATGTGAGAGTTGGGGCGCAAAGAAGGCTGGGCACCAGAGAATTGATGCTTGAGAATTGTGGTGCTCACAAGAACACTCTTGAGAGTCCCTTGGACAGAAAGGAGATCAAATCAGTCAATCCTAAAGGAAATCAATACTGAATAGTCATTGGAAGGACTCTGATGCTGAAGCTAAAGCTCCAATATTTTGACCACCTGATGCAAAGAGTTGACTCACAGGAAGAGACTTTGATGCTGGGAAAGATTGAGGGCAAGAGAAGAGGGCGGCAGAGGATGAGATGGTTGGGTGGCTTCGCCGACCCAATGGACATGAGTTTGAGCAAACGTGAAGGACAATGAAACTTGGTGTGCTGCAGTCCATGGGGTCACAAAGAGTCAGACCCAACTTAGTGAGTGAACACCACCAACAACAGAGAACTCTTCATTTTGCTTTTCCAAACTGGTGAAAAACATTGTAATTTTTCAGTGCTGAAGAATTGAACTGTGATTTCATGTTTTGCAATTTACATAGCTGATTTCATGTGCTTTTGGCAGTTCTGCCACATTTTCAGTCGTTACTAGAAAAACGTTGTTCCTCTAGGAAGTTAAAGAGATGTCTACTCTACTTCCCTATTCCTCCCCACTGGCTCCTCCTTCCTACTAAGCTCATGAGAAAGTCAGAGTTGAAGAAGAGAGATATGAAAGTGACTTTGGGAGACATATTCTTCATGCCAGCATTTGGGTCCCTGTTATCCGCCTGCATCATCCGCATTAGCCAAGCAGGGGCTTGGAACACCCCCAGTGCTTAAGTAAAAATGCTGCCTCCACAATTCCTTAACAGTTTGGTCTTGGATGTGCACTCGGTTGCTCAGCTGTGTCTGATTCTCTGCAACCCCATGGGCGGTAGCCCTCCAGGTTCTTCTGTTCATGGGATTTTCCAGGTAAGAATACTGGAGTGGGTTGCTATTTCCCATTCCAGGGGATCTTCCTGACCCAGGGATTGAACCCAGGTCTCCTGTATTGGCAGGAAGATTTTTTTACCACTGAGCCACCTTGGAAGCCTTTGGTCTTGGACAAGTTAACTGATTTCATCATTTGTGAAATGGATCAAAAAAACCCTGCCCATCTCCAATGGATACTCTGAGAATTAAATGAGAAATTGTCTAGCACCATAGCCAATGCTAAGTGGATGCTGGAGGCTAGAGTTTCTCTTTGCACCCACCTTTCAATATAATCACCTAGTTCAGATGCACGGGCCTATCTTTAATTGTATTTATTTATTTTGGCTGTACTGAGTCTTTGTTACTGAGTGGTCTTTCTCTAGTTGTGGTGAGCAGGTTTCTCAATGCGGTGGCTTCTTTCGTTACAGAGCGTGAGCCCTAGGGCATCCCACACATCTGTCCATTCCAGCCTCCATGGCTTTGTCCAGATAGTTCCTCACTCAGGAATGGGCTTTTCCATCCATTCCACCAATTCCAGTCTCTTAGAGACCCAGCTTGATTCCTATCTCTTCCATGAAGTTGGTTCCCGATGAGGCTTGCTTGTGCTCAGCACCCTGATGTGGATTCCCGCAGGACCTAGTCTCTGCCTTACACAATCCACAAGTGAACAGACTATGTTATACGCTGCTTGAATTGTGTGTCTCATCTCCTCAACCCATCTCCTCATTCCACCTCTCATATAATCTTTATGATGCCGGAGGATGCACTGTGCTATGTGTGAGGTCCACAGGGCAAAGGTGGTGGTAGAAGCTTAAATAGAGGAGTTGCAATAAGTTTATTTGAAAAGATAACATTTGGGCACATTCTTGAAGGTAGGGTGCAGGGGGAAAATGTTCCAGACAGAGGGGATGGCCCATGCAGGAGCGATGTGGATTCTGTGAAATGGCCACATGAGTGAGGCTGGAACTGAGTGATCAGGAGACTGATGGGGAAATGAGACAGAAAACAAGAGAGACAGGACCAGGTCAAGGAGGTCCCTGTGGGCATCACAAGGAACTTGGCTTTTACTCCAAGTGAGATAGACCTGTGTCTTGTGGCTCTGTTAGCTGTGAGAACGGGGGAAATCAGTTCACTTCTCCAAGCCTCAGCGTTCCCATTTGAAAAACAGAAATGATGGTTCTGATGATAGTACTTCCCCTATACGTGTCTGTGGTGAGAATTATAGGTCCTAAGCCTGGCGACTGGTACCCAGCAGTCCCCCAAATGGAGACAATCACTGTTTCCAAGCTTGCAGTGTCATTTTTGTTATTGTTGTTTAGTCTGACCCTTTCGTGACCCCATGAACTGTAGCCTGCCAGGCTCCTCTTTCCATGGGATTTCCCAGGCAAGAGTTCCGGAGTGGGTTGATATTTTCCTTCTTCAGGGGATCTTCCCAACCCAGGGGTCAAACCCATGTCTCCTGTATTGGCAGGCAGATTCTTTACCACTGAGCCACCAGGAAAGCTATTACTATTACCTCTATTAATCTTGGAAAGGGAAAGGCATCACCCTTTAGTGAACTTATTCTGCTTGTCAGAGACCTGTGCCCTCCATTATATACAATATAAGCCAGGGGGCCGCAGACTTTGAGATCTAATGCCTGATGATCTGAGGTAGAGCTGATGTAATAATAAAAGAAATAAGGTGCACAATAAATGTAAATATGCTTGAATCATTGCGAAACCATACTCTTTCCCACCTTCAGTCCAAGGAAAACTTGTCTGCCATGAAACTGGTCCCTGGTGCCAACAAGATTGGAGACTGAGGTTCTAAGCCAGTTCCTAACCCTGTGGAAAGAGATCATACTCCTCTTTTAGGTAATGAGTAAACAGATAATCACGATGGTGGATCACTCACATAGAGCCAGATATCCTGGAATGTGAAGTCAAGTGGGCCTTAGAAAGCATCACTACGAACAAAGCTAGTTAAGGCGATGGAATTCCAGTTGAGTTATTTCAAATCCTGAAAGATGATGCTTTGAAAGTGCTACACTCAATATGCCAGCAAATTTGGAAAACTCAGCAGTGGCCACAGGACTGGAAAAGGTCAGTCTTCATTCCAATCCCAAAGAAAGGCAATGCCAAAGAATGCTCAAACTGCCGCACAATTGCACTCATCTCACACGCTAGTAAAGTCATGCTCAAAATTCTCCAAGCCAGGCTTCAGCAATATGTGAACTGTGAACTTCCAGATGTTCAAGCAGGTTTTAGAAAAGGCAGAGGAACAAGAGATCAAATTGCCAACATCCACTGGATCATGGAGAGAGCAAGAGAGTTCCAGAAAAACATCTATTTCTGCTTCATTGAAGCCTTTGACTATGTGGATCACAATAAACTGTGGAACATTCTGAAAGAGATGGGAATACCAGACCACCTGACCTGCCTCTTGAGAAACCTGTATGCAGGTCAGGAAGCAACAGAGAGAACTGGACATGGAACAACGGACTGGTTCCAAATAGGAAAAGGAGTACGTCAAGGCTGTATGTTGTCACCCTGCTTATTTAACTTATATGCAGAGTACATCATGAGGAACACTGGGCTGGAAGAAGTACAAGCTGGAATCAAGATTGCCGGGAGAAATATCAATAACCTCAGATATGCAGATGACACCACCTTAATGGCAGAGAGTGAAGAAGAACTAAAGAGCCTCTTGAAGAAAGTGAAAGAGGAGAGTGAAAAAGTTGGCTTAAAGATCAACATTCAGAAAACTAAGATCATGGCATCCTGTCCCATCACTTCATGGCAAATAGATGGGGAGACAGTGGAAACAGTGTCAGACTTTATTTTTCTGGGCTCCAAAATCACTGCAGATGGTGATTGCAGCCATGACATTAAAAGACGCTTACTCCTTGGAAGGAAAGTTATGACCAACCTAGATAGCATATTAAAAAGCAGAGACATTACTTTGTCAACAAAGGTCCGTCTACTCAAGGCTATGGTTTTTCCAGTGGTCATGTACGGATGTAAGAGTTGGACTGTGAAGAAGGCTGATCACCGAAGAATTGATGCTTTTGAACTGTGGTGCTGGAGAAGACTCTTGAGAGTCCCTTGGACTGCAAGGAGATCCAACAAGTCCATCCTACAGGAGATCAGTTTTGGGTGTTCATTGGTAGGACTGATTTTGAAGCTGAAACTTCAATACTTTGGCCACCTGATGGGAAGAGCTGACTCATCTGAAAAGACCCTGATGTTGGGAAAGATTGAGGGCAGGAGGAGAAAGAGACGACAGAGAATGAGATAGTTGGATGTTATCACCGACACAATGGACATGGGTTTGAGTGGACTCCGGGAGTTGGTGATGGACAGGGAGGCCTGGCGTGCTGTGGTTCATGGGGTCACGAAGAGTTGGACATGACTGAGTGACTGAACTGAACTGAACTGAAACTGAGGTTTCAGAAAAGTGAAGAGGCTTGCTGAGTGTCCTAGAGCTAACTTGCAGCTAAGGAAGACTTTGAACCCAGGTATTTCTGTCTTGACTGATTAACAACTTTCTACTTGACCAGAACAAGAGAAAAGGGAGCAGAACATGACTGAATCTAGAGGAGGAAATGACAATCTACTCCAGTATTCTTGCCTGGAAAATCCCATGGGCAGAGGAACCTGGCAGGCTACAGTCCAACGGGTTGCAAAAGAGTCAGACACCAACTAGTGACTGAGCATACAGACATTGACATGTAACACTGTGTAAGTTTAAGGTATACAACATGATGATTTCATATATGTATGTGTTACAGAATATTATCAGAATGATCTTAGTTAACAACCTCATCTCACATAATTACAGACTTCCCTTGTGATGAGAATTTTTAAATTCCACTCTCTGAGCAATTTTCAAATATTCAATGCAATATTTTTAACTATGGCTTCCCTTGTGGCTCCGTGGTAAAGAATCCACCTGTCAATGCAGGAGACATGGGTTTATCCCTCCATTGGGAGGATCCCCTGGACAAGGAAATGGCAACCCACTCCAGTATTCTTGCCTGGGGAATCCCATGGACAGAGGAGCCTGGCAAGAATATAGTCCATGGGGTTGCAAAGAGTTAGACATGACTGAGCAACTGAACGACAACAAACATGACTTCAGGGTTGGAATGTTTCTGCAGCTGAGGGTCTCCCTGTTTATTGTGAACAGAGCCCAGAGACCCAGGAAGGGTGTTTGGGGCCTCACTTCTCAGAAATGCTGATGGGATTTCACAGTCTGTTCTTAGGAGGTGAGCATCCTCTCTATTCTGTTTATAACTTAAAATCCAATTTTCTAGAGCTTTGCTGAAAGATCATAAAACTATATGACACTGTCCCTCCTTGAATTCGAAGGGAGAATAAGAGCCATCATGAATTCCAAGTATCTACAGAGACCTAGATATTTAGATATTTCCTGAAACTATTCTGGCTTCTTCATGGAAGAGAAAAGAGATGATTTGTGTCTGGCTCCAATAGTTCTGTCCTTGTCCAGAAGGAAGAAATGTTGGCATATAAAGGTAACAAATTAAAGGCTTTGCAGAATTTAGAAGAGATCTGTGTGGAGTTCAATTTGAGCTCAATAATAATAAATTGTTTGTACTGAAGTCTTGCTTGAGCTGATTGAATGTATCTATCTCTTTCATGTCACTCCTATACTTTCTTATGTCCAGAAATTGCAGTGACCCTCTAGAAAGAATTATGGTTTCCAGTTAGAAAAAAAACATTTTAATTTGTGGGGTGTGTCCTGCAGAATGTCTATAAGAACCTAAGTCATTGATATGAGTTCCCTTGATGGAAAGCATGGACCTTTCTGAGCTCATTTATTAACCTAAACTCCTGAGTTGGCACCTTGAAGAGTCATGGAATATTCTGAAATTAAGAGCAGAGAATGTGCTAACTTCATCTTGCTGAATGAGTTCATTCCTCTCCACAGTCTTTAATTAAGATAAGCTATCATATAGGGTATTTCAGACTTGACATAAATCAGAATGTGAGAGTTACATAGGATATAGCTATAACTTTGCCAGAACCCTCATTCAAACTTGATAGATTCCAGGTCAAGGAAGCCAGCCAAATGCTTACTGAATCCACTGAGTAGGGCTGTTGCCAATGGTCATCTTGCCAGAAAGCCATTCTGAAGATCTTGAGCTGCAGTCCATTGCAGCAGACTGCATTAGGAAGAAGACAGTCTGAAGTTCATTTACAGGTAATCTATTATGATTTGGAGTCATCATTCATATCACTGAGGTCCTAGAAACCTGAATACAACCACGGGGCGAAGGAACCTTCATAATTTTGCCTTGTGGTGGGCATGGGCTTGTTTGCTGGGCAGCAAATATACAACCAAATATATTCTTCCTAAACTGTAAACCTCACTTAAGAGTGACCATCAATTCTATATAGACTACACTTTGTACCTGCATTAATACTAATACCTATATATAATGAAACATATATACCAATACTAACACACATATATACACACATGGGCTTCCGTAATGGTTCAGATGGTAAAGAATCTACCTATAATGCAGGAGACCCAAGTTTGATCCCTGGGTTAGGAAGATTCCCCTGGAGAAGGGAGTGCCTATGCACTCCAGTATTCTTGCTTGGAGAATTCCATGGACAGAGGAGCCTGGCAGGCTACAGTCCAAGGGGTTCCAAATAGCTGGACACAACTCAGCAACTAACACACATATACAAAATACACATGTATAAATATATTAAAGACTTTGCTACTTATTTTTTTCCTTTTCTTTATGGTTGGTTGAAAGGTTGGGTGAGTTGGGATCAAAGGCAGTCCCCCCAAATAATTATAATATTGCCTACCCTGTGTTATTTTCATACGGTTCATGAAAAACTAGAGACATTACTTTGCTGAAAAAGTTCCATATAGTCAAAGTTATAGTTTTTCCAGTAGCCATGTATGGATGTGAGAGTTAAAGAATTCATGCTTTCGAACTGTGGTGCTGAAGAAGGCTCTTGAGAGTCCCTTGGACTACAAGGAGATCCAACCAGTCCATCCTAAAGGAAATCAATCCTGAATATGCACTGGCAGGACTGATGCTGAGGCTGAAGCGCCAATATTTTGGCCACATGATTCGAAGAGCTGACTCATTGGAAAAGACCCTAATGCTGGGAAAGATTGAAGGAAGGAGGAGAAGGGGATGACAGAGGATGAGATGGTTGGATGTCATCACCAACTCAACGGATATGAGTTTGAGCAAGCTCTGGGAGATGGTAAAGGACAGGGAATCCTGACATGTTGCAGTCCATGGGGTCACAAAGAATCGGACACAACTGAGCAACTGAACAACAAAACCACCCTGTGTTGTAAAATATTTGTGTATACTAAGCACCATAACAATACAAGGAGGCAGGAACTATTATATTCCCCAGGTCATGGAGGAGGAAGAGAGCTTAAGTAATTTGTCTGTTAGTAAGTCTTCTAACAATGACTGGGGAAGTCAGAGGGAAGAGAGACAGGCACTATGAACCTCAGCCTTGATGATATTAACACACACACTAGAGGTTCTACCTGAAAATCCTCTTTCTTAGAAGAGCCTCTTCTGACCCCTGCAGACGGTCAGTTCCACTTCAGGGCTTCCCTTTACAGTCTTCATGAAAGTTAATGATTCTACATCCACTAGTGGGACTGGTAGGTTAATATTGGTCTCCCCAGTAGGGGGTGCTGGAGACACATGCTCACCATTGCATGTTCAGGACCTAGCTCAATGCCTGGCACACAGTAGGCACTTTGTCCATAACTGCTGACTGAATGAAAGAATAATCCAGAGAGGAAAGTTAAAGGAAATAAAGGGACAGAAGACATCACAACAGCAGTCCCTGAAGTCATAGCTGGTGCAACTAGAAACAGCCAAGGCATTCTCAGGTGCTGACTTCCCTTTCCTGCATTAGTTCTGAGCATCATAGCCTGGAAGGCACTGAGCTGGAGCCAGTGGGGTTGGACCCAAGGTTTTTTACTTCTTTCATCTCCCTCCTGACCACTGTGGTCCCTGCAGGACCAAGCAGAGGCCTTTGGGCAACACTGGGCTTTGTAGTCTATTGGCTCATGTGCTGATTCCTGAGTAATTACATGTAATTGCTAATCCACAGAAAAGGGAATGCTACAGTTGGATCAGCCTGTGGTCTCAGTGTGTCATGAATTCATTCATGAACACTCACTGAGCAATTCTTGCCCAGCTGGGTTCATGCTGGTATCCAATGAAGCCATAAACCTAGGAATGACCACCTTTGACCACTTCAGCCCTAAACAATGCACTTTCAGTGAGTCCCAGAAATCCATCTGGTCAGGTATTTTTGAAAGCCAGAGGGAACTTTGTTTTGTTAAAATGACTTATAGTTTTTCATGATATGCTTTTGCCTAACTTTCTTCTCTGCTGGAGAAAGTCAAAGAATAGAGGATGATTTATCTGTGATATTGGAATTGCTTACAGTAAACCAAAGCCTATTTGTCAGCACTCAGACCAGGCTGGCAGTGGCTTAGCAAGCTATGGGGACCTGGGAATCTGTCTGCCCTTCTCTCCTCTGGCAATGTAGTCTAAGGGACTTTAGTAGGACCAGTTGGAGGCCTGGGCCAAACACAGGAAATGGGAAGGTATTGACATGAAGTTTAGATGAGCAAATGGGTCCTTTGCAATGTAAACATTCTGAATAGCTCCCTGGTGGTTGTCCTTACAAGGTCCACTGTGTGTCTGCGGCTTTTAGGACATTTATGTATGAGACAAGTTGTGCACCGCAGAATTCTAGAGAGCACCATTTGTGTCAGTGTCTGTGTGAATGGCCCCCAGGCAGACTGGGCAGTGCTGGCTCTGAGCAGTGTGGGTGAACTTCACCTTGCAAGAGAGGGGGCCTGCTCACCGGGAAGCAGTGTGCCTCGGTGAAAAGTGATGAAAAGTGCCTGGACTCTGGAATCAGACCGACCTGAGCTTAAATTCTAACCCTGTTACTTGCTATAGACTCTGGATGAAGGGCCTCATCTCTCTTTGCTATAGTCATCCAATCTGCGCAGTGAAGATAATTCACTTGTGAGCTCAGCTATGGAGAGGATTAAGTGAACAGCATAAGTGAAGCATAATGGTCTTGAAACATTATTTGCTGGGTGTGATCTTTGTGCTACTACCTCCTTTAATCTTCACAGCCTCTGACATGTGCATTCTCATTCCCTAGAAAAGAAATTCAAGGCTTCGAGAGATTAAACATATCACATTAGTTGGGACTCTCTTTTTTTAAATAAATTTTTAAAAAAATTGGAGTATAGTTGCTTTACAATGTCGTGTTATTTTCTGGTGTATAATAAAGTGACTCAGCTATATGTATACATATATCCTCTTGTTTGGATTTTCTTTCCATTTAGGTCTCCAGGCCAGAGAGCACTGGAGTTTCCTGTGCTATACAGTTGGTTCTCGTTGGTTATCTATTACAGTATATATGGGGCTTCCCTGTTAGCTCAGTTGGTAAAGAATCTGCCTGCAGTGCAGGATACCTGGGTTTGATCCCAGGGTTGGGAAGATTTCCTCAAGAAGGAAATGGCAAGCCATACCAGTACTCTTGCCTGGAAAATCCCATGAAGAGAGGAGCCTGGTGGGCTTCAGTCCATGGGATCGCAAAGAGTCAGGCATGACTGAGTGACTAACACTTTCACTTTCACTTTTCATAGTGTATTTGGGCCTCCCCGATGACTCAGTGGTAAAGAATCCACCTGCAATGCAGGAGATGTGGGTTTGATCCCTGGGTTGGGAAAATCGTCTGGAGGAGGGCATGGCAACCCACTCCAGTATTCCTGCCTGGAGAATCCCATGGACAGAGGAACCTGGCAGGCTACAGTCCATGGGTTCACACAGAGCTGCACATGACTGAAGTGACTGAGCACCAGCATCTACAGTATACGTGTGTCAATCCCAATCTCTCAGTTCCTCCTGACCTCCTTTTCCCTCCTTGGTGTCCATATGTCTGTTCTCTACATCTGTGTCTCTATTTCTGCTTTGCAAATAGGTTCATCTCTACCATTTTTCTAGATTCCACATATTTTGATTATGTCAGAAACTCAGCTCAAACTAGCTCAAGCCAAAAAGTGACATTTGTTGTGTCAGGTAACAGAAGTGTCCAGAGATGGCTTCAGGCATATTTGTATCCAGGGGCTCAAGTTATGTTCCTAGCACTCTGTCTCTGCCATCTATTTTTATTGTTCTTGTTCTTGGCTTAATTCTCTTTTTCCAAAGAGATTTCATATTTACTAGTATTTTCTTTATTGCTATTTCAGGGACATTTTAACAAGAAAGGAAATGAACAGATGTGAAAGTACACTGTAAAGCACAAAATGACCATGATGTCAACTATTTCATTATATTTGAATATATCCAATATATCACAATCACCCTGTGAAAAAAAAAGAGGGCACATGCTGTTTTCTTCCATTTTACAGAGAAGAAAAGAGAGGAACTGAGAGTTCAAATGACTGGGTCAACTCCAGCCTGAGGTCTGTGGTCCAACTCGGGTGAAACCCACATTTCTTGACTTTCAGTCCAGAAGACTTGTCATCAGATAGTGTTTCTCAAATTCTATTCCAAGGAACACCAGGGTTTCAAAGAAGCACATGGTGGGCAGCAGGTGCTAAGTAAGCAGGCAAGACCTTAGGATCTTCAAAAGTCTCCATGAGACCAGCTCCTGGCCTTCTCTGTTTATAGAAATAAGAATTTGAGCAAGATTTTATATGAAAAAGGTTGCATTATTCTTAAAATCTGGAAAACCATTGCTACAGACTAAGTAAGCCTTTAGGCAAAGAAACCTCAACTTGAGTTTCATAGTCAGAAGTCAACCAGAGTCGTGGAATACAATCAAACGAGGCTCCACAGGGGAAAGTTTTCTTCTACTAGAATCATAAGGAAATCCTGAGGGAATAGAATCTGAGACAAGACTATGGTCTCAGAATGCTGACAGTGTCCTAGTTTTGTCTCCTAGAAACCTACCTGCAGCAGGACCACACAACAGAAGGTCATGAGGGATGAGGTTTCTCTATGTTATACTTTCTAGGTGTAAGGGTGTTACACAGATGCCATGTAAGTGAATTTGAATATAGGCATCATCTGACTGGAAGAAGCACAAGCTGGAATCAACATTGCCAGGAGAAATATCAATAACTTCAGATACGCAGATGACACACACCCTTATGGCAGAAAGTGAAGAAGAATTAAAGAGCCTCTCAATGAAAGTGAAAGACGAGAGTGAAAAAGTTGGCTTAAAGCTCAACATTCAGAAAACTAAGATCACGGCATCCGGTCTTATCACTTCATGGCAAATAAATGGAGAAACAATGGAAACCATGAGATATTTTATTTTTGAGGGCTCCAAAATCCCTGCAGATGGTGATTGCAGCCATGAAATTAAAAGACACTTGCTCCTTGGAAGAAAAGCTATGACTAACCTAGACAGCATATTAAGCAGAGATATTACTTTGCCGACAAAGATCTGTCTAGTCAAAGCTGTGGTTTTTCCAGTAGTCACATATGGATGTGAGAGTTGGACTGTAAAGAAAGCTGAGCGTACTGAATGAGGAATTCCCCAGGTCAGTAGGTGCCCAATATGCTACTGGAGATCAGTGGAGAAATAACTCCAGAAAGAATGAAGGGATGGAGCCAAAGCAAAACAAATACCCAGTTGTGGATGTGACTGGTGATAGAAGCAAGGTCCGATGCTATAAAGAGCAATATTGCATAGGAACCTGGAATGTTAGGTCCATGAATGAAGGCAAATTGGAAGTGGTCAAACAGGAGATGGCAAGAGTGAACATAGACATTGTAGGAATCAGTGAACTAAAATGGACTGGAATGGGTGAATTTAACTCAGATGACCATTATATCTACTACTGTGGGCAGGAATCTCTTAGAAGAAATGGAGTAGCCATCACGGTCAACAAAAGAGTCCGAAATGCAGTACTTGGATGCAATCTTAAAAATGACAGAATGATTTCTGTTAGTTTCCAAGGCAAACCATTCAATATTACAGTAATCCAAGTCTATGCCCCAACCAGTAATGCTGAAGAAGCCAAAGTTGAACAGTTCTATGAAGACCTACAAGACCTTTTAGAACTAACACCCAAAAAAGATGTCCTTTTCATTATAGGGGACTTGAATGCAAATAGAGGAAGTCAAGAAACACCTGGAATAACAGGCAAATTTGTCCTTGGAGCATGGAATGAAGCAGGGCAAAGGCTAATAGAGTTTTGCCAAGAGAACACACTGGTCATAGCAAACATCCACTTCCAACAACACAAGAGAAGACTCTACACATGGACATCACCAGATGGTCAACACCGAAATCAGCTTGATTTTATTCTTCCCAGACAAAGATGGAGAAGCTCTATGCAGTTAGCAAAAACAAGACCAGGAGCTGACTGTGGCTCAGATTATGAACTCCTTATTGCCAAATTCAGATTTAAATTGAAGAAAGTATGGAAAACCACTAGACCATTCAGATATGACCTAAATCAAATCCCTTATGATTATACAGTGGAAGTAAGAAATAGATTTAAGGGACTAGATCTGATAGATAGAGTGCCTGATGAACTATGGACGGAGGTTTCTGACATTATACAGGAGACAGGGACCAAGACCATCCCCATGGAAAAGAAATGCAGAAAAGCAAAATGGCTGTCTGAGGAGGCCTTACAAATAGCTGTGAAAAAGAAGAGAAATGAAAAGCAAAGGAGAAAAGGAAAGATATAAGCATCTGAATGCAGAGCTCCAAAGAATGGCAAGGAGAGATAAGAAAGCCTTCCTCAGTGATCAATAGAAAGAAATAGAGGAAAACAACAAAATAGGAAAAAGAAGAGATCTCGTCAAGAAAATTAGAGATATCAAGGGAACATTTCATGCAAAGATGGGCTCGATAAAGGACAGAAATGGTATGGACCTAACAGAAGCAGAAGATATTAAGAAGAGGTGGCAAGAATACACAGAAGAACTGTACAAAAAAGATCTTCATGACCAAGATAATCACGATGGCATGATCACTGACCTGGAGCCAGACATCTTGGAATGTGAAGTCAAGTGGGCCTTAGAGAGCATCACTATGAACAAAGCTAGCGGAGGTGATGGAATTCCAATTGAGCTATTTCAAATACTGAAAGATGATGCTGTGAAAGTGCTGCACTCAGTATGCCAGCAAATTTGGAAAACTCAGCAGTGGCCACAGGACTGGAAAAGGTCAGTTTTCATTCCAATCCCAAAGAAAGGCAATGCCAAAGAATGCTCAAACTACCGTACAATTGCACTCATCTCACACGCTAGTAAAGTCATGCTCAAAATTCTCCAAGCCAGGCTTCAGCAATACATGAACCGTGAACTTCCAGATGTTCAAGCAGGTTTTAGAAAAGGCAGAGGAACAAGATATCAAATTGCCAACATCCGCTGGATCACAGAGAAAGCAAGAGAGTTCCAGAAAAACATCTATTTCTGCTTCATTGACATTGCCAAAGCCTTTGACTGGGTGGATCACAATAAACTGTGGAAAATTCTGAAAGAGATGGGAATACCAGACCACCTGACTTGCCTCTTGAGAAACCTGTATGCAGGTCAGGAAGCAACAGAGAGAACTGGACATGGAACAACAGACTGGTTCCAAATCGGAAAAGGAGTACGTCAAGGCTGTATATTGTCACCCTGCTTATTTAACTTATATGCAGAGTACATCATGAGGAATGCTGGGCTGGAAGAAACACAAGCTGGAATCAAGATTGCCAGGAGAAATATCAATAACCTCAGATATGCAGATGACACCATCCTTACGGCAGAAAGTGAAGAGGAACTAAAAAGCCTCTTGATAAAAGTGAAAGAGGAGAGTGAAAAGGTTGGCTTGAAGCTCAACATTCAGAAAACAAAGATCATGGCATCTGGTCCCATCACTTCATGGGAAATAGATGGGGAAACAGTGGAAGCAGTGTCAGACTTTATTTTGGGGGGCTCCAAAATCACTGCAGATGCTGATTGCAGCCATGAAATTAAAAGACGCTTACTCCTTGGAAGGAAAGTTATGACCAACCTAGATAGCATATTCAAAAGCAGAGACATTACTTTGCCAACCAAGGTCTGTCTAGTCAAGGCTATGGTTTTTCCCATGGTCATGTATGGATGTGAGAGTTTTACTGTGAAGAAAGCTGATCGCTGAAGAATTGATGCTTTTGAACTGTGGTGCTGGAGAAGACTCTTGAGAGTCCCTTGGACTGCAAGGAGATCCAACTAGTCCATTCTAAAGGAGATCGATCCTGGGTGTTCATTGGAAGGACTGATGCTAAAGCTGAAACTCCAATACTTTGGCTACCTCATGCGACAAGTTGACTCACTGGAAAAGACTCTGATGCTGGGAGGGATTGGGGGGCGGGAGGAGATGGGGACGACAGAGAATGAGATGGCTGGATGGCATCACTGACTCGATGGATATGAGTTTGAGTGAACTCCGGGAGTTGGTGATGGACAGGGAGGCCTGGTGTGCTGTGATTCATGGGGTCGCAAAGAGTTGGACAGGACTGAGTGACTGAACTGGACTAAACTGAACTGAAAGAATGGATGCTTTTGAACTGTGTTACTGGAGAATACTCTTGAGAGTCCCTTGGACTGCAAGGAGATCCAACCAGTCCATCCTAAAGAAAATCAGTCCTGAATATTCATTGGAAGGACTGATGCTGAAGCTGAAACTCCAATACTTTGGCCACCTGATGTGAAGCACTGACTCTTTGGAAAAGACCGTGATGCTGGGAAAGATTGAAGGCAGGAGGAGAAGGGGACGACAGAGGTTGAGTTGGTTGGATGGCATCACTGACTCGATGGACATGAGTTAGAGCAAGCTTTCGGAGTTGGTGATGGACAGGGAAGCCTGGTGTGCTGCAGTCCATGGGGTCACAAAGAATCAGACACGACTGAGCAACTGAACCAAACTGATCATCTGTTTTTAACTCTTTCTGGGGGCATCTGGACCAAATATAGCCACACAATGAGATTTTTTCTTTTTGTTTCCTTCCCTTGCATGTGCAAAGCACAAGACAGAGGTCAGATACAAAGACCTGCTTAATGTTCAGCACTGCAGATTAACAATCTCCTTTAGATTCTGGATGGTGCAATTTGAGCCCATGTCTTGGATACTGTGTGGTGCTTTGTTCCAGGCCAGGCTAAGATGTTAAGTCATCTGCCTGTGCTGTTAAAGGCAAAAGGAGAAGTTCTTCCCCACTGGGCCTTTTACAGTGATATAATTCATGCTCTCATGCTGACTGAGCAAGTGTTCTCAGGGCAGTTAGCTGAGTAAATGCAGAAGATCATGGATGCTCTTGGATGCACACTCAGATCACATCTCATCAGAACCCAAAATATGAAACTCACCAGCCAAAGCCAAAATATTGACTACACTTTAAGTGTAAAATAACAAGGGTAATACATGAATTTGCTTATTTTTGTCTTTTTCACCATGGTTGACTGAGTTCTTTTACTAGTGAAATGTCTCATCACCTTTACTATGAAAAAGTGCAGAGGGACTACCCAACATAGACCTTCCAAGTCACAGTCACTGGGGTTAACAAAATTCACTTTACAGGATAATACATTGATTTTGGAGGATTAGCTTGACAGCCTGAACATTGCCCAACATATTTGTTACTTGGTTATATATACAAGCTCATTGGGTGGTTAAACCCGCTTAACATAAAACTACTTTGGAACCAGGTTGATGTTTAGCAGTTCATTTGTACCTGTTTATTAAGACTTTGGAAAGGAGTGTCCCCTAGACCTAAGGCTATACATAAGAGTTGGGGCTCAAGGCCTATGTGAGCATTTAAAAAAGTGAGTTTTGCCAAATATTAAAGATATACATAAGAATTCTATGGGTAGAAGAGTTTGGGAGACTCTTCTGTGAGTCACAGTGCCCACTTGCACAATAAAATTTCTGAGAAATTTTGAATGGAGACAACTATTCAGCAATATTTAACTGAGAATCTCTTAAACTTATTGATACAATTTGCTTATGACCTAAAGACTGCAATTTGGAAAATACGGTTTTTAAACATATAATGTCTCACAACTGTCATTCGCTCACTATTCAATGATAACATTAAAGAAAACAATCAGCTGTGCTTAGTAGGGTCTTTACGGGAAAGTATGTTCCAGGCCCTAACTGGGAAAACACAAATGTGCGATTTCTCAGTGATGCTCTCCTTGTGTTCCCCAGGACAGAGATTTCAAAGCCACTGTTGGTAGATAGATAGTAACACCCCAAGAAAATCATACAACAAGAGGACATAAGATGATACATGATTGATAACCCAGGGTTAAATGTGATGTTATCAGTGCTTCTGCTATATAAGAACCAGGCCATTGATTACTCCAATTAATGTTTCAGAACGCACTGAGAGCTGCTCCCTGAATAATATGAGAAAACAATTATTTGTAATTGATGTAAATCGATTACATGCAATTTACATCCTTTTAACTGGTGTAGTAGCTCTAGCTTTAACTCCAGGCACACTGTGTACAACTAATTCTTATGCAGAGAGAAAAAGCCCTCCCTTCTACCCCAAGTCCAGGAGAAAGAAATGCTTTGTGGAGTGGCTTGGACAGAGCCACTCGGGCACTTGTGTCTTCTCTGGGATGGATATGACTTCACAGGCAATGGCATGGGAGATGGCAGGGCAAGGTAGAAAGTACACAAACTCCAGGCCAAATAAGGTTTAGATTCTGCCTTTCCACTGTGTGACTTGGAGAAACTCATGGACCTTCTCTGAGCCTAATTCACTTATCTGTGCAAGTTTACTTATGTTATTGCATAACAACAAAGAACTGCCAAGAGACAAACTTCTTCCTGTTGAAGATGATCAATAAAACTCACATAGGAATGAAAACACAGCATCAGTTATCCTTTTCCATATGCCTGCTGAGCACTCAATATGATCAGCTGCATCTGAATGGCAGGCAGACTGGGGGCTGCAGATAAGAATTCACAGGGGGACAAGTCCTAGATGGGGAGTGAAGTGAAGTGAAAGTTGCTCAGTTGTGTTCAACTCTTTGTGACCCCATGGACTATACAGTCCATGGAATTCTCCAGGCCAGAATACTGGAGTGGGTAACCTTTCCCTTCTCTAGGGGATCTTCCCAACCCAGGGATCGAATCTAGGTCTCTGGCATTGCAGGTGGATTCTTTACCAGCTGAGCCACAAGGGAAGCCCCTAGATGGGGAGGACTCACCCCAAACCCCCATCTGGCCATCACTGTTACAGATGCAGCAGCCTGATTTTTATTAAAACAGAGAAGCATCCTGGTGACCAACTCACAAGTCACAGAGGGATGAGCCAGAAGCTGATTTCATGACTTCAGTGGGAGAAAAGGCCTAGTTGCAGAGTTGGGGGCAGCCATCTGTTCTGCCTTCCTTAGATCAAGTCACAGACTAGAAAGTTGTTTGGGGAGTATCCAATTAAAAGACAGGAGTTAGATCTCCTGAAAAATTTCTCCCTCTAGCCAGGAAAGTCAGATTAACTGTCTAAAGAGTGAGGCTTGCTGTCTAGAGAGTCTCATTTTCCTTACTTGATGCTGATAAATTCTGACAAATTCCTAATATCCAATTTCCTTTTCTTTTTCTTTGTACCAAGAGTGGCAGAAAATTTACAATGTACTTATGGGGTACACTTTCCTACAGAATTCCCTATAGGTAGCGTTTTCTTTCCATTGGTTACATTATGATAGTAATAATAACTGTAGCAGCCACTATCTACTGAGTACTTACTATGTTCCAGACACAAGTTAAAATACTTTAACATATAGTATCTCCTTTAACCATTGCAACAAGTCTGTGTGACTTTAGAATTTACTGATGAGGAAACTGATACTTGACTCAGAGAGCTTAAATAACATACTACCATGAAACTGTGGGGTTGGAATCTGAACTTGGATTTTCCTGACTTTGAGCTCCTAACTTTTAGACCTTACTTTTGGTAAGATCTCACCAAGGTTTCATAATACACACATCAACTGGACCCAGAGATTCTTTGAATGGCTGTGGGATGTACCCTGCTTCCAATAGTAACTCTGTGGACCATCTGCTATGGACACGTCTAGAGGTGGCAAATTTTTCCACGGAGTTTTCTTGTAGTTTCCATTTCAGATAATAAGGTTTTCTGATGGTCCCAAAGATCAGGCCTGCTCTTCTGGGGGTCTCCTTGCATATAGCCTGTACCTACAGTGGCCACCAGGTTCTCTGCTTTACTCTGGCCAGCAAGGAGAAGACAATATCTCAGGCTTCCTTCACTGATGATCATCTGAACTGATGTGTTTCATTGACTCCACAGTACTGTATAAATACATTGTAAACTGAGAAAGCCAAGCTGATTTCCCTAGGGATTTGTTTATTCACCTTTGTGAGATGGCAAAGTCAAGTATCTTTCCTTCCAAATCAGCAGCCAGAAAACTCACCACAATGCTTTTGCTATTGATAATAGTCAGATTGACTCAGTTGCCAGGTGCAATGGATTTAGAGTTTAAAAAAATCACTGTGCTTAAAGGTGAAGTGTTGTCTGCAGAATAATACATGACGAGAATACCTACGACCTTATTTGTTTGTTTACATATAACACAATTTATAATTTGAGCCATCATTTTTTATGTTACTGTCAAGGCAAATACTTTTTAATTCACCGCTGAAATCTCCACACTGGGGAAACTGGACTGATGCTTTATCAGGAAGTCATTCTCTAGTGACATTCAATAATATTTTCTATCAAAGCAGAATCTATCAGCACCAAATCCTGCTCTGTAGACATGTCTGGAATGTGAATGCAAATAAATTACATTACAGTGGGATTAGACATAGGATAGCATGCAATAAAGCTGTGTTAAATTCCTAACTCGGCCAAAAGAACCCCCAAATGAGGCACTGCTTGCTGTGAAGGCTAGCAGAGGCTCAGAACTGCTGCCATTGGAATTTCACTTATTTCCATGATGCAGGAAGGCATCATCATTTCTCTGCAAATTCTTAAGCAGCCTTTGTCTCTGCTGCTCCTCAGTCATGCTTTCCATCTCTTGCATGTGGCATATCACACATTCGCCTGCCCAGAGTCTTTGTAATCTTTGGGTGTTTCCCCCTCCCCTTGCCAGACTGGGAGTGACAGCATGGTGCTTGGTGGCATGTTGGCATGCTTTGGAAGTGGACATGCTTGGGCAATATGCTTGCTGCCTTAGTGTCGGCTCTCCCAGAAGTAGATCCAAGACAAAGACTCAAATAAAAAATGGTTCATTTGGAGAAGTGGGGCTAACACTGGCAAGTGAAGAAGGGATAAAGGGACGGGAAGATAACCTAAAAGTGAATACTATTAAATCTGCTAACTTGGAGGGTGCCTAAAGCTTAATTTTATGGGGAAATTTTGGAAAATGGTGTGAAGCACAAGCCTCAGAATTATCCCAACTGAGAGGCGTGGGAGCTAGAGTATTTACACGCCAGCTTCTGAAAACCACTGGTTGATGGCTGCATTCCTTAAAACCACCTGAGGGCAGTGAAGCTTTTGAGAGCTGGAGATAGGTAGGGGGAGAGTTCATCTTTCAGTGTCTTATCTTCTTGCCTTTTCATACTGTTCATGGGGTTCTCAAGGCAAGAATACTGAAATGGTTTGCCATTCCCTTCTCCAGTGGACCACGTTTCCTCAGAACTTTCCACCATGACTCACCTGTCTTGGGTGGCCCTACCATGGCTCATGGTTTCATTGAGCTAGACAAGGCTGTGGTCTATGTGATCAGTTTGGTTAGTTTTCTGTGATTGTGGCTTTCATTCTGTCTCCCCTCTGATGGAGAAGGATAAGAGGCTTATGGAAGTTTCCTGATGGAAGAGACTGACTGATGCTGAAGGTGAAACTCCAATACTTTGGGCACCTGATGCAAAGAACTGACTCACTGGAAAAGACCCTGATGCTGGAGAATATTGAAGGAGGGAGGAGAAGGGGATGACAGAGGATGAGATGGTTGGATGGCATCACTGACATAATGGACATGGGTTTGAGTAGGCTCTGGGAGTTGGAGATGGACAGGGAAACCTGGTGTGCTGCAGTCCATGGGGTTGCAGAGAGTTGGACACCACTGAATGTCTTGACTGAACTGAACTAAGGGGGAGAGAGACCTCAGCATAGAGATGCAGACACTAGTAGCTGGGAACCTACTGGAGCACCCAGAAAGGGCAACAGAGCATGGAGCACAGACAGGGCAGTGGCTGTGTCTGTCATATCTGTTGTATGAGACAGCAAATTTACCCAAGACCATCAATTTTACCTCCAACATATCTTGGTTCAATCCATTTCTCTGTCTTCTGTTTGCACTCCTGGCCCTAGTGTATATTATTTCCGTATTGTCTGAATTAATACAATAGCATCTGGACTGGTTTTTCTACTTCCGTTTTTAAAGTGTTAGTCACTCAGTCATGTCTGACTCTTTGCGACCCCATGGACTGTAGCCCACAAAGCTCCTCTGCCCATGGGATTCTCCAGGCAAGCATACCGGAGTGGATTGCCATGCCCTTCTCCAGGGCATCTTCCCAACCCGGGGATTGAATCTGGGTTTCCTGCATTGCAGGCAGATTCTTTTCTATCTGAACCACCAGGGAAGCCCTTTCAATTTTTAAAAGTCAAATACATTTTAAAATTAATTAAAAATTTTTTATTATAAAAGTATTTCTTGCACACAGGAAAAATAAAGAGAATAATGTGTATCTACCATTTCAACACGTTATCTAATTACTTACTTACTTAATAGCATTAAAGTTTTACAGACACAATTGAAGTTCCCTGTATGTTCCTTCTTGATCTCGTTCTCCTTCAGTTCTCCCAGAGGGGCTGATGCTTATCACTGACATGCTTGCTCTTCGACTCTTGTTACATATGTGTATATCCTATACACATGGTATAGTATTGTACATAATAAGATTGCTTTACCTTTTTTCAATGTAAAGCAATTGGCATCATGCTGATAAATCATAAATCATTCTGAATTTTTCTTTTTCACTATGTTTTTGCAGTTGCATCTATGTTGGTACAGTTAGCCCTAGTTCAATCATTTTAACAGCTGTAAGATATTGCATTGTACAAATATACTACAAATTATTCATTAGTTTTCTATTAGCAGATTATAAACTCCCACTCTTCCCCACCACAACCAAAAGGTCTTTTGTTTTTTTTCTGTTACCAATAGTACTGCAATCAGTACTCTTCAGTTTTACCAGTTTCTTTATAAAGATTTCCTTATAAACACATGGGAGCCTTTTTGGGGTATATTCCTTAAAATGGAAATGCTGAATCCTCCAGTGTTACTAAATATTGCCAAATTCCTGTCTAAACTGAGCTAATTTGCTCTTCCATGGACAGGGTACAAAGATTCCTACTTCTCTACATCCGTATCCAGCTCTTGATGTTGTCATTAGTATTCTTGCCAATCTAGTCCAGAACAAGTCACGTGCCTCAGACGTTGCTCTGCTCTGGCTTTCTGCCCTTCCTGTTGCGTCTGTGCAGAAGGGCCTGCCAGAGCCGACAGGGGTGGGAAAGACCTCCCTACTTCAGTTTGCATTTCCCTGATCACTACTGAGGTCCAACATCTTGTTTTGCATGCTGAAGGGACATTCAAGTTTGAGTTTTTCAAATGTTCGATTCATTCCCTCTATCTTGGTTGCCTTGCTCTCACTGAATAGGAGGTGTCGCTTCTATATTATGGATACTAACCTTGATTTTATGTGTAAGTATCTGATGCTGGGAAAGGTTGGGGGCGGGAGGAGAAGGGGACGACAGAGAATGAGATGGCTGGATGGCATCACCGACTCTGTGGAGATGAGTTTGAGTGAACTCCGGGAGTTGGTGGTGGACAGGAAGGCCTGGCGTGCTGTGATTCATGGGGTCGCGGAGAGTCGGACACGACTGAGCGACTGAACTGAACTGAACTGATCTGCTCCATTCTAAACTGTAGATGCATCCTCTGTACAGTCTAGATGCTGTTTTTGCTTTTATGCATAAGTATCTACTCATTCTATGATTTGTGTTTTTACTGTTTGCAGTGACTTTGTTTTCTAGATCTTTCAATTGTAATGTAGTCAGATTTATCATATTTTCTTAACCCTCTATATGTTTTAAAGAAATTATCAAGAAGTTATAAAAATACGTTTCTGTATTTTCTCTTAACCATGTTAAAGCTTTGCCTTTTTATTGAGGCTTTATCCACGTAGGATTGACCTTTGTGTCTTGACTTAAGAATCTGATTGATTTTTTTTCCATATGGAGAGATGGCAATCACAGTACTGCTTACTGTCAGTTCATCGCATTTCTCGCTGATTCATAATGCCAAACGTATTACAGATTAAGTTCTCACACACCTATGGGATTACATCGGAGCACTCCATTTCATTGATCTATTTGTCTATCTCTGAGTCAATATCATGTTGTCTTTATTACTGTGACTTTATATTGTCTTGATACCTAGGAAGCAAAGCCCCTTCCCCATACTGCCCTTTCTAAGAATTACTTGGCTCTTTGATTTTCCTTATACAATTTTCATGGAAAATTCTTTTAGAGTTGTAATTAGAATTATATTAACTTATACAATGATTTGGAAGAATTTCCATTTTACAATATTGATTCTTTAATGAATATGACCCATCACTTTTATTTCTATTCTTCCATTTCTCTAGGTCTTCTTTTATGTCTTTCAATAAAGTTAAAAATTTCTCCGTAAAGGTTTATTCCTAGGTATCTAAGCTTTTATTGCTAGTGTATATGCTATCTTTTTAAAACTATATTTTCTAATTGCTGTGGCTGATGCATAAAATTGATTTTTATGTACTTGAGCTTGTTCCTAGCAACAGTGTCAAATTCTCAACTTAGCTTTATTATCTGGGAGATGTATCGTGTTGGCCAAAAAATTCATTTGGACTTTTCAATAGCATTGCCCAATAGAGTCTGAGTTTTCTATGTAGATAATTTTGTCTTTAAATAATGAAAAATTTGATTTTTTTCTTTCTAGTTGAGTATTTGAGTTCTTTAATTTTAGATATTTCCTAAAACATAGAGCAAATAGATTTTGTTTGTTTACCAAAGAGTTGTTTACACCTTTTGTGATTTTTGATAAAGTTAGATTTATTTACTGATACACAGATTTTTTGCTGATCTTATTTTGCACTTGCTGTTTACTGTGTATTTTCATTGTACCCTTTTCACCTCTTTCCTGATACCTATTGTGGTGGTTAAATTTCTTTATTGTATATATATTTTACTTAATAAAGTCTGAACTTAATCAGTATCTTTTGTCTACTCCTGGACAAGGCAATGACTTTAGAACTTTTAACCTCAAACCTTTCCCTTAAATCTAACATATTATTAGTTTGGTATTTTAATTTCACCTTCATTTTTTGCAGTCTCTTTAGTCATAGGTTTATTTTTGCTTTTGCTATTTCATACATTTGATGCTTATTTATATTTCATCACATTCTTTCCAGCTTCATTGCTTAGTATAGCTTCTCATATCTTATAAGTTTTCCTGTTTTTTTTCCCACTTCTTTCTGATGTTCACCTCTTAGCAGTTGTTTAGGTAAGATTCTATTAGTGGTCAACTCAGCCTTCAGTTCAGTTCAGTTCAGTTCAGTCGCTCAGTCGTGTCCGACTCTTTGCGACCCCATGAATCACAGCACGCCAGGCCTCCCTGTCCATCACCAACTCCCAGAGTTCACTCAAACTCATGTCCATCGAGTCGGTGATGCCATCCAGCCAACTTATTCTCTGTTGTCCCCATCTCCTCCCACCCCCAATCCCTCCTAGCATCAGAGTCTTTTCCAGTGAGTCAATTCGTCGCATGAGGTGGCCAAAGTATTGGAGTTTCAGCTTTAGCATCAGTCCTTCCAAAGAACACCCAGAATTGATCTCCTTTATCATGGACTGGTTGGATCTCCTTGCAGTCCAAGGGACTCTCAAGAGTCTTCCAAACTCAGCCTTACCTGCCGGAAAATGTCTTTATTTCATCTGCACTTTTAAATAATAATTTGTCTTCATGCCTGCAAGTGTGCATGCTAAGTCACTTCAGTTATGTCCAACTCTGAAAGTCCATGGACTGTATGTAGCCCAGCAGGTTCCTCTGTCCATGGGATTCTCCAGGCAAGAATACTGGAGTGGGTTGCTGTGCCCTTCTCCAGGTGATCTTTTTGACCTAAGAACTGAACTTGAGTCTGTTATGTCCCCTGCATTGGCGGACAGGTTCTTGGCCACTAGTGCCACCTGTAAAGATAACATTTCATTGTCTTCTAGATTATATTAACACTTTGAAACATATACTATCTTCCTGGTCATTGCTCCCTTGTACTTTACTCTCTGGGTGATTTCGAAGTATTTTCTCTGTATTTGGTTAATTCTCCAGTTACATTGTGTATCTAGTCGTATATCTATTTTGTTCTTCCTGTAAAACTGTACATTCTCAATATATAAATGCATGTGTTATTTTATAAGGTTGCTATAAGAAATTACTACAAACTTGGTGACTTATAAGGACTTAAATTTATTCTTTCCAGTTCTTAAGGCCAGAAGTAAAAAATCAGTGTCCTGGGCCAAAATCCAGGTGTGGCAAGGCCATGCTCCCTCCAGAAGCTCTGGGGCTGATCTGCTCCTTATCTCTATCAGTTTTTGTCTTTTTCAGTGGCTGCTGGCATTCCTAGGTTTTATTGGCCATGCCACTCCCTTTTCAAGGCCAGCACCTTCAATCTCTGTCTACTCCATCTTTCCATTATCTTCAATGTATGTGCCCCTTCTTCAAAAGACAAGTTTGATTTTATTTAGGGCCCTGTGTAATTCAGAATAACATTTCCATCTCAAGATCCTTAACTTAATCATAACTGCAAAGACCCTTTTTCCTATAGTGAAGTGAAGTCACTCAGTCGTGTCCGACTCTTTACGACCCCATGGACTGTAGCCCACCAGACTCCTCCCTCCATGGGATTCTCCAAGCCAGAGTACTGGAGTGGGTTGCCATTTCCTTCTCCAGGGGATCTTCCTGACCCAGGGATCGAATCCAGGTCTCCTGCATTCCAGGCAGACGCTTTAACCTCTTAGCCACAAGGGAAGCCCTTTTTTCCCCCTATAAGGTGACATCTAAGGGTCCCAGGGATTAGAATTTGGTATCTTTGTCGATGTTCAGTGGCTAAGTTGTGTCTGACTCATTGGGACTCCATGGACTACAGCATGGCAGGCTTCCCTGTCTTTCACCATCCCCCTGAGTTTGCTCAAACTTATATCCATCAAGTCAGTGATGCTATCTAACCATCTCATTCCTCTGTGTCCTCATGCCCTAAATCTTTCCCAGCCATCAGGGTCTTTTCCAATGAGTCAATACTTTGCATCAGAGGGCCAAAGTATTGGAGCTTCAGTATTAGTCCTTCCAAAGAATATTTAGGGTGGATTTCCTTTAGGATTGACTGGTTTGATCTCCTTACTGTCCAAGGGACTCTCAAGAGTCTTATCCAGCACCACAATTCAAAAGCATCAATTCTTTGGCACTTGGCCTTCTTTATGGTCCAGCTCTCACATTCGTACATGACTAATGGAAAAACCATAGCTTTGTCTATATGGACCTTTATTGGCAAAGTGATGTCTCTGCCTTTTAATATGCTGTCTTTTTTGATATCTTTGGGTGGCCATTATTCAGCTTACTGTATATGTCTATCATTTAAATTCTGAAGATTGTCAGTCATAATAATGTTGAATATTGCCTTTCCCTAATTCTCTCTATTCTCAGCTTCTGGGACTCCTATTAAAAGTAAATTGGACCTTTTCATTTGATTATCTCTTTCATTTAACGTTTCTTTCATGCCTTTTACCTTTTAACTCTATGCAATATATTCTGAGTAGTTTCCTCCCATCTTCTAATTTATTTTATTTTTAAATTTGACTAACCTGCTGTTAAAACATGTGAAGATTTGATTTAATTATTATTTTAAAACTGGAAATTCAGTTGTCATTTAAAAAATCTGCTGTGTTTTTAATCTTTAGAGGATCTGTCCTTTTAATGACTTCAGTCATTTTAGGTACATTATGTAGCCTTTTAGATAGTTCTTTTAAGTGGAGTTCTTAGGGAGAAATATCTAGTCTACAGTTTATTATACTTTCTGACTCTTACACATGGTGAAAAATTTACTTGTGCATTTATAATTTGAGATTGAGAGCTCATTTTTGGCAGGCCCTTATCTGATCTGTGGGAATTTTGTGTGACCTGGGTTGATGGTATGTCTTTCTCTGGAATTTTTGTGTCTGATTCTTCTAGATTCTCCAAGGATATCCCTTTTTAGCACTGATGTTTGAGTTCCTTCTCAACTTGAAGATTCTAGGGAGTTGTGGGTAGTACATAAATTTGAACCCCAAACCTATGGGACAAGCATGATCTTGGTATTGATTTTCAGAGCATTTTCTTTTAATAGGACCTACAGAAGGTAATACAAGCTCTGTCACTATCCACCTGGGTGCACAGGTAATCTCCCTTCATCTACCGTTTTATGGAACAGGGGCTGTTACATTCTCAGAGTTCTAGCTTCATAGGGAGATTCTCCTTTCTCATGACCTACTTCCCCTGAGTCTAAGACTTCAATCTCTATACCTTTCAAGGCATTAAATCTCTAACACCTGTGTCATCAAGATAGCTTTTCACTTCCTCCTTTGTTTTTGGTCCCTTGGAACACTTTTACTTTCCTGGGAGCTCATCTGTGCATTTAAAACGATGCTTGCTGTATTTGTGATGCATTCTGAAGTGTTCGTGTGGGAGACTTCCCTCCTCAAAGACTACGCTCAAGCCATGCTAGTCTTTCTGACAGTTCCTAGAACACATTGTGATATTCCTTGAATAAAGGCTCTGCATTTAAGAAAGTTCCCTCTGCTTGAAATGTTTTCCCATGACTGGCTCGTCCACATCCCACTGACCTCAGTTTAAATGTCATCTTCTCTGGAAGGGCCTTCTTGATTTCACCTCCATAAACAACTTCCATTATCCTCAGTCACACCCTCTGCACTTCCTTCATGGAATTGATCAGGATCTATTGATAGCTTCCATGATGTCGGATTCATGGTTTCTGAAGAAGAAGATTTAGCTTCGGGACCAGGGAACAGGCTTGATCATTCAAGAGCTTTTGTGTAGCAGAGTTTTATTAAAGAGAAAGAGGACAGAGGAAGCTTCTGACACAGACATCAGAAGGGGGACAGAGAGTGCCCCACTCACTAGTCTTAGCAAGGGAGCTATATACTTTTTAAATTGGTTATTACAATAAATTAGAAGAATGTCTCAAGATTGTACAGATATTACTAGACCCACTCCCACAATTTACATTTTTAGATGACAGGATTAGAACTAACAATAGAAAGATCTTACTAGACCCATTCCCATAATACACATTTTAAGATAACAGGATTAGTCAGAAGGTTCTCAAGAAGGAGAAACTGTCCTCAAGCAGGATTGTTGTTGTATAATCCAGAGTTTAAACTGAGCTGTTTTGTTGCATAATCATCAGCTCTGGGTTTAAAGAAAAAAAAAATTTTATGTGACTAAGACTAAGGAATGTAGGAAAAAAGAAAACATTTGTCCTTCTCCTTGAGAATTCCAGACTCCTATCTCTTCCTTGAGAGCCCCAGATCCCTTTCTCCTCCTCAGGGACCCTGGACTTCTTATCAACCTGCTTAGGAATTGACTCTCTCATTCTATAACTGCCTAATTTATTTATGTACTTGTTCATGGTCATCATGCCTCCGTGAATAGATGATGAAGCAATCTTATTTGATTTGCCCCACTTTGTATCTACAGCATCCACAGTAACATAAGACACATAGCAAATTTCCAATAAATGTCTACTGGATGAACAAAGGAATGTACCCAAAACTGCAGGCTTTCAATAGGCTCCATTCATACCAAGGACATGCTCACGATAAGGCCATGATGTTTTACAGAGCTAGGAAAGTTACATCCCCATGGCCTATGGGCCTAAACTCTTTCCTTGTTCCCATGCACAAACTCTTAATACTCAGAAAATCCAGGCTCCCGAAAAGGTAGAACAATGGAATTTGCATATAACTTTTAATTATAATCAAATCATTATGTTTCCTCTTCTTTATAGGTCCCTACTGGAGATTACGCTTACTTTGTGCAAGGCTTGGCCCTAGAGACGGCCTCTTGGGAATCAGGTACCTGCCTGTGTTAACTGAAGTCCAACAACTCTGTGCCCCAGCTCCCCATGGAGGGGATGCACTGAGCTGAGACGTGTGTGAGTAAATAAAAGTAGCACATGGCATCCAAATAACATAGCAAATATGGAATCTTTAAAAGCAAATTCATTTTCCTATTTTGAAAGTAGTATAATCACTTTCCAGGAGCTCTACATATAGAAAAAAGAAACCACTCATAATTTAAGACCTACATAAGCCTCAGTAATCACTCTAGTGCATATTTGTCAGATTTTTAAAATTATGTTTGGCAGTTTGGGGCCATCAGTATTGAGTACTTACTATACGCATGAGCTCAGTTTATATGGTACTCTGAACCAGGTGTGATTTATTACTCCCATTTAAAAAATGTGATCCCAAGGGCATGTAGAGGTCAAGTTATTAGCTCAAGGTTTCAGTCAGGCAGTGGGCAAGTGAAGGCTTGACCCCAGGTCTGTCTGATTCCCAGACCCTGTTCAAGCCTTTTCGTGCAACTCTGATATTATATTGCCTCTTATCTATGGGGCTGTGATCACATTTAATTGTAAGCTCTTTTTTTCCCCACTTAATATCATAAACTGTTTTTGCCCATTCTTGGATAGTCTTTATAAGTACCTATTTTAATGATCAACAAGAGGATAACTGATTGTTATTTCCTCATTCAACAGGGCAAAATGACCACTTTGGGGAATAATTTACCCTGATCTTGTAAAATGGAACACTTGCCTATCTGTGACTCAGCAATTCCACATCCTAGAGAAGATCACATGGGCCCCACTTACTATAACAAGATGACTCACAGGAGCAATGTCCATAATGGAAAAACTAGGAAAGAACCCCAAATCCATCCACAGGATGGGTATTCTCAGTAGTATCTGAATACCTACAGTTACATGCAATAACATGGGTGAATGCTGCTAATATAATATTGACTGAACAAAGCAAGTCTCTGAAATACAGAAAAAGCAAAAAGATGCTTACTCTTTGGAAGAAAAACTATGACAAACCTAGACAATATATTAAAAAGCAGAAACATCACTTTACCAACAAAGGTCCATATAGTCAAAGCTATGGTTTTTCCAGTAGTCATGTATGGATGTGAGAGTTAGACCAGAAAGAAGGCTGAGCGCCAAAGAATCGATGGTTTTGAATTGTGTTGCTGGAGAAGAAAAAGACTCTTGAGAGTCCCTTGGACAGTAAGGAGATCAAACCAGTCAATCCTAAAGGAAATCAACTCTGACTATTCATTGGAAGGTCTGATGCTTAAGCTGAAGCCCTACTTTGGTCACCTGATGCGAAGAGCTGAATCAGTAGAAAAGACCCTGATGCTGGGAAAGATTGAGGGCAGGAGGAGAAGTGGGCAACAGAGGAGGAGATGGTTGGATGGCATCACCAACTCAGTGGACATGAGTTTGAGAAAACTCTGGGAGATAGTGAAAGACAGGAAAACCTGGTGTGCTGCAGTCCATGGAGTTGCAAGAGCTGGATATGACTTAGCAACTGAACACAAAACAACAAATGTAATCTGCTGTTTGGACACTCAAACATGACTAGTAAAACTGTATGAAAAAGGCAAGAAAGTGAGAAACACAAAATTAAGACTGAATTCCACTCTGAGTTCTGTGTACTAACTCATTTGGTAAATATTGATTGAGCATCTACTAAGTACCAGCACCTCTGTATGCTCTTCATAGAGATCAACTTATTTACTCCTTATTTCAACTCTATGAGCTATTTATTAGTATTAGTAGCCTTTTACAGATGAGGAAACCAGGGCTTAGAAAAGCTTATTGTAGTGGTTAATTGTATGGATCAACTGGACTGAGCCAAAGGATGCCCAAAATATTTGGTCAAACCTTATTCTGTGTGTTTCTATTAGGACATTTTTGCATAAGGCTAGTATTTGAATTAATAGACTGAATAAAGCAGGATGCCCTCCCTAATGTAGGTGGGCTTCATCTAATCAATTGAAGGACTGAATAGAACAGAAAGGCTGACCCTCCCCTTGAGTAAGAGAAAATTCCTTCTCTCTAGCTGCCTTTGATCTGAAACATCAGGTCTTCCTGGGTCTCCAGGTTATCCACTCACTCTGCAGATCTTGGGATTTGCCAGTCTCCATAACTGCATGACCCAATTCCTTGTAATAAATTAATTACTATGGATATACACATAAATCTCATTGGCTCCGTGTCTCTGGAGAACCCTGACTAATATAGTAAGTAATCTGCCCAAATGTCACACAGCTAGAAAGCAGGGAAGCAGGTTTGATTCCAGAGAATGCTTATCCACTCCATTCTACTGCCTCTCCAACACAACACAAAACTAGTCATATAGGACTCCTAAGATTCAATGAGAATTTTAAGTGTCAAAACTTTATAATCTGAATGGACATACAGGTTTCCTGAAAATCTCTATAATTCTTAGTTTAGATGCTTCACAAATCATACACTTTCTTCTCTGCTGGGCATACAACCAATTTCTAACATCACATTTGGACTTAAACAGGCTCACATCCAACACAAAGTATCCTGCATTCCACACTGGTTTCCATCAGAGTAAAAGAGGAAGAATCTGCATTTCAAATCATTGTATTTGTTGTTATGACAACACAGCCTGGATCTGTTCTGAAAGGCAGTATGCAAAGTTCTAAGTCTGAAAGCATTTCTATTATGTGATTCAGAAGGTTTCTGAGAGAGGTGAGTCTAATTCACACACACTGCCCACCTCCCCACCATGCACAAAGATGAAAACGTTTCTCTGCTACCTTAATGCAAGGTAGAAAACATAAAGAATGCACAAAAGCATCACACAGAAGTATAATAAGTGAAGCTCTCCCAGCAGGGAGGCTGAGCATTTTGCTCTTTCTTCCTCACTCATCTTAACAATAAAGTGACAAAATGTCAGACACCAGACAGCACAGTGAAACGTGATTTCTTCCACTGGATTATTGAGTATCCTTTAAGTCATTTCCTTATTCTTTTACAAATATACACATTAGTGACAGTATATGATTTATATTTGCATACATGTGTTTTATTCCACAGTTTGAGGTGTTTCTTGTTATTGGTCACTCATGTTTTTGAGAAGTTTTGATAGCTCATTCCTTTAGTTGTGTTAAATAATCATCTTATGAATAGAGCCCATTATTTCTCTCCTATTTATAGATGCTTAAATTGTTTCTATGTTTTTGTTTTCATTCTCTGAGTAAAAAGTACTGCAATGAACATCTTCATGGATGCATCATACCCTTTTTCAGTTTAACTAGATAAGCACAAGATATTAACTAGATCCTGACAAATTGCCCATCAAGCAAGTTGTTCCAGCATATTCTTCCATCAGCAGTGTATGTAAGTTCCTGTTTGCTCATCACTCACTGATGCTTGATATTATCAGATTTTAATTTTTTCTCCGTGGATGGCCATGAAATTATATCTGGTTGCAGTTTCCACACTGTCAGTGAGGTTGAGCCTCCCCTTCTGTGCGACTGGCCCAGTCAATTCACATTACTTTACTGTTCTGATGTTTTTAGTTTGTGAATTTTCTTTTGCTCTTACTTGTTAGTCTTTTTCTTATTGATGACTTGAAAATTGTTTATATATTCCAGATACTAATTCAGTTATATACTGCAAATATCTACTTCCAATCTATAGTCTGTCTTTAAACTTGCTCACAGAAGTCATGTGTTTGGAATGAACAAAACTTATGAATGTTTCATATGCTGATTTTTTGTGGGGAGGGTGGTAGATCAGTGGTCTTACTAAGAACTCCTTTCCTTGCCTGAAGACTTAAAGATATTTTGTTTCATTTTTTTCTAATAGATTTAAAATTTTCTTTTTTGTATCTAGATCTTTGACCCATCTGAGTTTTATTTTGTGTATGGTGTGAGGTATGGCTATAGTTTCAATTTTTTTCTTCCTATGGAAATTTAATTCTCAGAATCATTTGTAAAGGTATTTAATGGATCATATTTTCTGTATTAGTTTGCAATGTCTATTCTTTATTTATTAAGTTTACATATGTATATATGTTTGTGTCTATCTGTGAGTTCTTTATTGTTTTCTATCAATCTGTTCATCTATTTCTCTATTACTCTCATGATTTATGAGAGTACTATATGAGAATATTAGTCTGGTAACTGATAGAGCAGGATTTTCTTCTTTGTCTTTATTAGATTTTTTTGACTTTTCTTAGATGTTTACTCTTTTCTAGGAATTTTAGAATCAATTTGTCTAGTTTTGTTCCCCAAAACTTTCTGTTAGAACTTTGATTGAACTGTATTGACTTTAAAACTAATTTGGGGAAAATTGATGTTTATGATTTTATATGTTGATTCTCTCATCAAACTTACTTGAGCCCTTTATGCCCTTTAATAATATTGTTTAATTCTGTCTATAAAGTTCTTCTAAGTCTTTTGTTAGATTTATTCCTTCCTTCTTAGTTAGAAGTTATAGAATTGTTAAGAGAATTAAATAGAATGTAGATCCTTAGAACACTAGAAAGAATTCAATAAGTATTAATAATTACTAACACTGTCTCATAAATTTGTTGATATTGTAAACAAGCTACTTTTGAAATTATATTTTCTAGTATCAGTTCAGTCCCTCAGTCATGTCTGACTCTGTGACCTCATGAACTGTAGCATGCCAGGCTTCCCTGTCCATCACCAACTCCCGGAGCTAGGTGAAACTCATTGAGTCCATTGAGTTGGTGATGCCATTCAACCATCTCACCCTTTGTCATACCCTTCTCCTGCCTTCAATCCTTCCCAGCATCAGGGTCTTTTCCAAAGAGTCAGTTGTTCGCATCAGGCGGCCAAAGGATTGGAGTTTCAGCTTCAGCATCAGTCCTTCCAATGAATATTCAGGGTTGATTTCCTTTAGGATTGACTGGTTGGATCTCCTTGCAGTCCAAAGGACTCTAAGGGTCTTCTCCAATACCACAGTATATTTTCTAGTATATTTTATGGTAAAGATTCTTGTGCTTCTTCTGAACATTTTTTTATAAGAAAAGGATTATTTTCTTTTTTCAAGCTTTGGTAAAACTCTTTATCACCTTTTGGACTTAAGAGTTATCCTCTCTACTTAGAATTCTCCTTCCTGATTTGAAAGTCTCACTCAAATGTCATCAGCTCTTTCAAACCTTATTTAAATCCTTCCCTTACCACCACTCCACTCCTCTACTGACTTAGGAAATCCATCATTCTTGTTCTATCCTTGGCAGCCTCAGACCAATTTGTTTGTTCCATGCTTGTAGCATTTATCCTCCATTTTGGGAGAAATATCCCCATCCCTCTCAAAGGGCCTAGCACAGGCCTTTATCTTAGATGTTTAACATGCAATTTGTTAAATGAATGTATACATAACATTATTGCTGTTGTTCCACATTCCAAATATAGACACACATACATACCAGGCAACTAGGAATATCATGAGAAAAATATGTTTTTATTTTTAATAGTTTTCTGATGCTAATTCTTATGATTCACCCACATCTGGCAGAGCCTTGCTCTTATGCAAGAAATGCCATTACTTAGGCTCCAAGGTGATGGGCAGTGCAGCAAGGGCCAGGCCTGGGAGAGCATACTAGGCAAAAACATTTATTGAGGGTTAATGGGCCGAATAAACTTCTGCATTGCATACTTATCACAGAGGTTTATTACTCTGTACACAAGTAATTACGGCACCTGCTACAGTCAGTGGCATACCTTGGACACAGTAACCCATTCCCTCCCCACAATCCCAGCTCACCATGGGGTGGTGAATGAGCACTAGTTAAGAAGTCGGAGAGCTAGATTTCAGTCCCAGCCCTACTACTGGCTCTATGTCCTTGGGCTACACGCATCTGTACAATGCATGAACCCTTAGAGAAAGTATCTCCCAAAGAATGCATATTTTAATGGACAGACTGGACAAGATGACTTCTAAGTGTCTGTCTAGATCTGTGTGTTTATGATTTACGAGAGCTTAAAGTACAAGGAGCATAACACCAAGAGCCTCGCTTGACAAGCTTTACATTCACTGACAATGGGACTTCCCTTTGCCAAGTTATTTTCACATTGCTCTTTTATTTTTAAGTCTTCTTCTCTTAGTTTCTTTTCTTTCATTAAAAAAAAATTTATTTGTTTGTCCATGTTGGGTCTTAGCTGCCACATGCAGGATCTTCGTTGCATCACACAGGATCTTTCATTGAGATGCATGGACTTTCCAGTTGTGGGGCACAGGCTACAGAGTAAGTAGGCTCGGTTGTTGCAGCACATGGGCTCTCTAGTTGCAGCAGGCAGGTTTCAGTAGTTGTGGCATGTGAGCTTAGTTGCTCCGTGGGATCTTAGTTTCTGGATCAGGGATCAAACCCCTGTTCCCTGTATTGCAAGTTTGGATTCTTAACCACTGGGCCACCAAGGAAGTCCCACATTGCTCTTAAAGATGCTTATATTTCTTCCTTTGTGATTCTTTTAGGACAAACACTGCCTGAGTTGGCATCAAAGAAAGACTTTAGAGCGAAAGAGCATGCTAGCACTTTGTCCCTGTCCCGTATACCCAAGGAGAATAGGAGAAATGGTTCAGTACTTCTGGAAGCCAGAGGAACATACCAGAGGCCTGGGTTTTGGGGATTATCACATATTTATGGGGAAGGACACAAGGAGATTCAGGGCACCTGTGGTGATGGTGGTGGCAGTCCCAAGACTTTGGAAGGGAGGAAAGTCTTGGGCAATCTAGTTGCAAAAGTATAAGAACTCCAAGTGCCTAGACGTGGGGAGAAGAGGGAGGAAACAAAGGGGGGGTCTGCACCTTTTAGGTGGTTGTCCACACTGCAGTCACTTGGTTGCTGGCTTCTCTCTTCCCCGTTACTTCTACATGGGAGAAGGAGTAATGCCATCAAAACATCAATGCCTATTTCTCAGAGAAGATTTAAAAAAAAGAGTCATCTCAGAATTCTAAAGCAGTCTTGATTGCTTTTCCTATATTTGGAAAAGTGAGCTCATCTCATGCTAAAATGAGAGATCACTTTTATTTAACAGTGGAGTTAATGCCACCTGGGCATTAACTAACTTCACCTTCAGCCTGCTCCCTTCAAATCTCAAGCACTTTGGAAGGAATAACAGCAAAAACTTATTCAGTGCTTTCTCTCCGTCAGGCACTGAAGTACTTTATGTGCATTAACCCATTTAACATTCATAATTGACCTATGTGATACTGTTATCATATCCATTTTATAGATGAGGAGATTGAAGCATCTTGCTAAGGTCACACAAACAGTAAGTGGCAGTGGTTGGTGGTTTAGACACTAAGTCGCATCCGACTCTTGTGACCCCATGGACTGTAGTCCACTAGGCTCCTCTGCCCATGGGATTTCCCAGGCAAGAATACTGTAGTGGGTGGCCATTTTCTTTTCCAGGGGATCTTCCTGACCCAGGGATCTAACCCAGGTCTCCTGCATTGCAGGCAGATTCTTTACTGACTGAGCTGCCAGGGAAGCCCATACAAGTGGCAGATGCAGAAGTAAAAGTCAAGAAGGTTGGGTCCACTTCATGTTTTTAAACACTGCACTCAACTTCCATTCTAGGAAGAGTATAAATAATAATGACTATCCAGTGACCAAGCTGTCTCAGTTAGCTATTGCTGCATAACAAACCACTCTAATATTCAGCAGCATAAAACCACAATCATTTATTACTGTAACTCGTGCATTTGTAGGTAGGTGAGTGAGTCAACTGGTGTAGGCTGAACTTGGTTGATCTTGGCTAGGGTCCTTCTTGTAGCTACAGGTCAACTGAGAGCTTAGTTCTTTTTTTTTTTTTTTGAACAGAGGAAAATGTATGCGTTGAACCTGGACTGGTCACTTATGATAATATACATGCTACAATTCCATTCTCCCCAATCATTCCACCTTCACCCTCTCCCACAGAGTCCCAAAGTCTTTGAGAGCTTAGTTCTAAGCTGGAAAAGGCTGGGCCACCTTAGCTAGGGAGTTTGGCTCCATACGTCTCTTATCCTCCTGTAGTGATGCAAGAAAGCAAAATAAATCCCACGAGGACTTTTGAAGCCTAGTCTTAGAACTGGTACACTGGTCAAAATTAAGTCACATGATATCATGGAGTGAATGCTTGTGTCCCTAATAAATCCACATGTTGAAGCCCTAACCCTCAGCATGATTGCATTGGGAGGTGGGGCAATAAGCGTTAGATGGGAGGCAATCAGGTTTAAGTGAGGTCATGAGGGTAGGTCCCCTGTGATGGAATTAGTGTCCCTTTAAGAAGAAGAAGAGATGAGACGAAAGCTCTCTCTCTCTCTGCCATGTGAGGACATAGGATAGTAGCATCTGCAAATCAAGAAGAGAGGTCTCACCAGAACCCAACCATGCTGGTACTTTGATCCCGGACTTTCAGCCTGTAGAACTGTGAGAAAGATATTTCTGTTGTTTAAGCCATCCACTCAATGGTATTTTGTCATGGCAGCCCAAGCTGACTAAGACAAACAGGAGACAAAATATCCTCCACCTTTAGGTGGCTCAGATGGTAAAGAATCTGCCTGCAATGCAGAAAACCCGGGTTTGGTCCCTGGGTCAGGAAGGTTTCCTGAAGAAGGGAATGGCCACCCCCTCCAGTACTCTTGTCTGGAGAATTTCATGGAGAGAGGAGCCTGGTGGGCTACAGTCCACGGGATCACAGAGAGTTGGACACTACTGGGTGACTAACATTACTACTACCCATGATATCTACTACCACTACCCATGAGAAGTGGACAGGTAGAGAGAGAACTGAGTGGAGCCATTAATGAACTCAGTCCACATGAGCCTTTCAGAGGCACATTGACTCTAGGCTCTTGAAAAAGGGGAGAAATAAACCTTCAGAATCCAATGTCACTGAAGTCTCTGAAGGAAGAGTATATTGGAATAGATATTGAGACAAACACTTTCTTTATACCTTACTTTATTTTTTAGATGCCAATCTTGTTCTAAGTAAAAAAGGCTCCTAGAGCAGAGAAAATGGAATCCGTCTAAAAAGACGGCTGGCGTTAGTGGAAAGGCATTTAGGTGACAGCACTTTTTCAATCTCATTGCTATAAACAGACCCAGGCTATACAGCTTTAATTGAGTGGCATATTCCCCCACATTTATTATAGATATTCATGACCAACCCAAAGTTTTCTTCTACATTTATAATAATGTGTTAAAGGGGTAAGATGAGGACAACGCTGGCCCGTTTCTCCATTTCACATGATCTTCCAGAAAACTCAAGTACACAGCCATAGAAATTATCCCCAGTAATTTCAAGTTGGCGGAGCCAGGCTAATTATCTGCAATTTTATCTGTCAAAATAGTTTGGAAAATTGTCACGTGCTAGGGGAATGAGTTGGATGGAAGAATTTCTCCAAAGCTCTGGAACTTTCACAAGTTTGAAATAGTGTTAGATGTTGGTTTTGCACCATCCATTTTGTGAGTGTCCCCCTGTCTGAGCCATGTAGTCACATTCTGTGGTCAGTGGGGACTTGATTCTGTCCTGTCTAAACCACAGTTGAGGCCATAGAAATTCCTAATAAGTGGCCAAAGTAGAGAAACTGTGTGCACAGTCATATGAATTGCCCTGGACGCATGATCGTGCCTTTTCCAGGGACTCTCCTTCAGGGTGCACCAGTGTGAGGCTTCAGTTCTACAAAGTCTCATTATGCCTGGTACTGCTCTGATTGACCATTGCTGTTCGAGTTGCTAGATACCTAACAGAGGACAGAGTTAAGTCGCTCTTCCAACTCTGTCCAGGATATTCTTGTCTCTCCAAATCTACTCTCCATCTTTCTCTGGGAAGCTGGTTTTGATCTTAGCAAGGCAGAAATGAGCAGTGGAATGAAGTGAGACCCTCTCTGTCCAGGAATTGAACCTGGATAACCTGCATGAGAACCAGGAATCCTAGCCCCCAGATGAGTAAGGGCTATCGGCTAGAAGCTATTTTTCCCTGACTCTTTGCCCTCAGTGAAAAATGCATTTATCACAGAGGCATAAACTGTAAATGCAGGTACAAAGTTTATTATTAGAGATATAGCACAACAACAAGTGGGCGCGCACTCAGAGAAATGATTTGTTTAGTTAAGACAGAAGCAAGGCAGAGATGCACTCCTGGAGAGAAAGGCTGTGGGTGTGCCCCTAGTGAGGAGGAGAGCAGTAAAGAGTTAAGTCACTTACATAGGTCAGTTCTTCTGGGTCTTTGTCTCCTTCAGGCCAATTGTCTGGTTTCTTTCTCCACACCTGACCTACCCTGGGACACCCCCCTGGGGTACACATGCACCTCTCAGACAAGAAGGGTCTCAGAGTGACGGCTTCTGGGAGGAACAAGACTCATGGTCTGGTGTCATCCCCTAACTTTTGACCCACAAGGAGCCTTTCCGCACATGCGCGGGGTCTCCTTGTCCCAAAAGAGGGGAGCAGAGCTCCCGGGATCCTTTACTGAATCAGGGTTTTCCCTTGCTTTGTCCTTGTCATCACTATTACCTTGACTATTGTCGGAACTGTCACCTTAAGGTGCTCACAAGAGACAAACACTGGCTATTTACCTCTTTTGTTGTTATTTCCATTTTGGAGGGCAAACAGGAGGCTGATTGTAAATGTCTTAACCGGAGCCCACCTGTCTCTTGTCTCAGAAAATGGTCAACACATGGCCCGGAAGGAAGTGGGGACTGCCCGGGGACTGAAAGGTGAGAGGGAAGGAGTGGGTAAGTTATTCCCACCAGTTGCCTTTTGTCACAGCTGGGCAGCAGCTGCACCCCCCCACCAGGGGCCACAGCTCCCTCCAGTCCTAGAGCAGCTCCTTCTCTGGTTTCCAAGAAGCTCTCCCCGAACCCTGGTCATAACAGCACTCCCAGAGTGCTTCCCGGGCTCTCACTGGTCTCCCTTAAACCTGACCTCACCTTTGTAAATAGACCCTAAATTAAAATCTCCTCAATGATCCCATTTGACTGCACCATTTGTTTCCTGCTAAATCAGTGGAGAAATAACTCTAGAAGGAATAAAGGGATGGAGCAAAAGCAAAACCAATACCCAGTTGTGGATGTGACCGGTGATAGAAGCAAGGTCCGGTGCTGTAAAGAGCAATATTGCATAGGAACCTGGAATGTTAGGTCCATGAATCAAGGCAAACTGGAAGTGGTCAAACAGGAGATGGCAAGAGTGAACATAGACATTCTAGGAATCAGTGAATTAAAATGGACTGGAATGGGTGAATTTAACTCAGATGACCATTATATCTACTACTGTGGGCAGGAATCCCTTAGAAGAAATGGAGTAGCCAAAATGGTCAACAAAAGAGTCTGAAATGCAGTACTTGGATGAAATCTTAAAAACGACAGAATGATTTCTGTTCGTTTCCAACGCAAACCGTTCAATATGACAGTAATCCAGGCCTATACCCCAACCAGTAACACTGAAGAAGCCGAAGTTGAACAGTTCTATGAAGACCTACAAGACCTTTTAGAACTAACACCCAAAAAAGATGTCCTTTTCATTCTAGGGGACTGGAATGCAAAAGTAGGAAGTCAAGAAACACCTGGAGTAACAGGCAAATTTGGCCTTGGAGCACGGAATGAAGCAGGGCAAAGGCTAATAGAGTTTTGTCAAGAGAACGCACTGGTCATAGCAAACACCCTCTTCCAACAACACAAGGAAAGACTCTACACGTGGACATCACCAGATGGTCAACACTGAAATCAGATTGATTATCTTCTTTGCAGCCAAAGATGGAGAAGCTGTATACAGTTAGCAAAAACAAGACCAGGAGCTGACTGTGGCTCAGATCATGAACTCCTTATTGCCAAATTCAGACTTAAATTGAAGAAAGTAGGGAAAACCACTAGACCATTCAGATATGACCTAAATCAAACCCCTTATGATTATACAGTGGAAGTAAGAAATAGATTCAAGGGACTAGATCTGATAGATAGAATGCCTGATGAACTATGGACACAGGTTTCTGACATTGTATAGGAGACCGGGACCAAGACCATCCCCATGGAAAAGAAATGCAAAAAAGCAAAATGGCTGTCTGAGGAGGCCTTATAAATAGCTGTGAAAAGAAGAGAAGTGAAAAGCAAAGGAGAAAAGGAAAGATATAACCATCTGAATGCAGAGTTCCAAAGAATGGCAAGGAGAGATAAGAAAGCCTTCCTCAGCGATCAATGCAAAGAAATAGAGGAAAACAACAGAATAGGAAAAACAAGAGATCTTTTCAAGAAAATTAGAGATTCCAAGGGAACATTTCATGCAAAGATGGGCTCGATAAAGGACAGAAATGGTATGGACCTAACAGAAGCAGAAGATATTAAGAAGAGGTGGCAAGAATACACAGAAGAACTGTACAAAAAAGGTCTTCACGACCAAGATAGTCACGATAACGTGATCACTGACCTAGAGCCAGACATCTTGGAATGTGAAGTCAAGTGGGCCTTAGAAAGCATCACTACGAACAAAGCTAGTGGAGGTGATGGAATTCCAATTGAGCTATTTCAAATCTTGAAAGATGATGCTGTGGAAGTGCTGCACTCAATATGCCAGCAAATTTGGAAAACTCAGCAGTGGCCACAGGACTGGAAAAGGTCAGTCTTCATTCCAATCCCAAAGAAAGGCAATGCCAAAGAATGCTCAAACTACTGCACAATTGCACTCATCTCACACGCTAGTAAAGTCATGCTCAAAATTCTCCAAGCCAGGCTTCAGCAATATGTGAACCGTGAACTCCCAGATGTTCAAGCAGGTTTTAGAAAAGGCAGAGGCACCAGAGATCAAATTGCCAACATCCGCTGGATCATGGAGAAAGCAAGAGAGTTCCAGAAAAACATCTATTTCTGCTTCATTGACTATGCCAAAGCCTTTGACTGTGTGGATCACAATAAACTGTGGAACATTCTGAAAGAGATGGGAATACCAGACCACCTGACCTGCCTCTTGAGAAACCTGTATGCAGGTCAGGAAGCAACAGAGAGAACTGGACATGGAACAACAGACTGGTTCCAAATAGGAAAAGGAGTACGTCAAGGTTGTATATTGTCACCTTGCTTATTTAACTTATATGCAGAGTACATCATGAGGAATGCTGGGCTGGAAGAAGCACAAGCTGGAATCAAGATTGCTGGGAGAAATATCAATAACCTCAGATATGCAGATGACACCACCCTTATGGCAGAAAGTGAAGAGGAACTCAAAAGCCTCTTGATGAAAGTGAAAGAGGAGAGTGAAAATGTTGGCTTGAAGCTCAACATTCAGAAAACAAAGATCATGGCATCTGGTCCCATCACTTCATTGGAAATAGATGGAAAACAGTGGAAACAGTGTCAGACTTTATTTTTTTGGGCTCCAAAATTACTGCAGATGCTGATTGCAGCCATGAAATTAAAAGACGCTTACTCCTTGGAAGGAAAGTTATGACCAACCTTGATAGTATATTAAAAAGCAGAGACATTACTTTGCCAACAAAGGTCCATCTAGTCAAGGCTATGGTTTTTCCCGTGGTCATGTATGGATGTGAGAGTTGGACTGTGAAGAAAGCTGATTGCCGAAGAATTGATGCTTTTGAACTGTGGTGTTGGAGAAGACTCTTGAGAGTCCCTTGTACTGGAAGGAGATCCAACCAGTCCATTCTAAAGGAGATCAATCCTGGGTGTTCATTGGAAGGACTGATGGTGAAGTTGAAACTGCAATACTTTGGCCACCTCATGCGACGAGTTGACTCACTGGAAAAAACTCTGATGCTGGGAAAGGTTGGGGTCGGGAGGAGAAGGGGACAACAGAGAATGAGATGGCTGGATGGCATCACCAACTCTCTGGACATGAGTTTGAGTGAACTCCGGGAGTTGGTGATGGACAGGGAGGCCTGGCGTGCTGTGATTCATGGGGTCACGGAGAGTCAGACACGACTGAGCGACTGAACTGAACTGAAGACTCTATTAAAAAAAAAAGTCGTGATGGTGGAGAACCCAGTGATATGGCTTATATGTTAACAGAATAACAATGAAAAATAACAACATCAACAGAGACTCCGTATTCTAGTTTCAGAGATAAGGAGATGCCTTTAAAACAGAACTGCTTCCTTTCCTCCCATTCCTCTCTGTCCCTCTCTTTTTCCTTCCTTCCCTCTCTTCTAAGAGCCTCCATCTCTTTCTCTCTCTTCCCTGCTCTTCTTCCATCCTTCAGCCCTAATTCGGGCCTGTTTTCTACTAGGCCCAGTGCAAAGTTCTGGAGAGGGAGAGATGAGTTAGACGGTCTTTGACCAAGAGCTCCCAGCCTAGCACTTCGCTCATCCTGGAAGCAGACACCCTGTACTGAGCAGAGGTTCTGAAGTCCGGACACTGGGTCACACTCCAGTTGTGCTGCTCACCAACTGGGTGACCTTGACTATATCTTTAGTCAAATCTTTCTGAAGCTGTTCCCATATGCATGAAACAGGAACACTTCTTGCCTATCTCACAGAGTTCTTGAGAGATTTCAGTGTGATCATATATGTAAACGACCACCTGCTAAGCATGTATTAGGTGGTGATAAGCATTGGGATTGTTCATTTTTCTTTGTATGTGTGTGTGTGTGCTCAGTCGTGTCTGACTTTCTGCGACTCCTTGGACTGTAGCCTGCTTGGCTCCTCTGTCCACAGGAATTCCCAGGCAGGAATACTGGAGTGGGTTGACATTTTTTGCTCCAAGGGATCTTTCTGACTCAGGGAGCCAATGGGGAAACAATGAGAGTACCATTTAATGATGGCATGTTAAGATCTTATGCAAGCTACTTGACTTCCAGGTTTAATGGGACAAATAGAAACTACTTTCTACCCATAACTCAGAGGGTTATGATGATTATACATGAACATGTGATTATATAAGTATATGCATATTCTATATATATCTGTATATGCATATTATATATGTATGTTGAAAGTTCCAGATAATAAATATAGTAAATATCAACCAAATTACCAGTGCATATTATTATATAATGCTGGTGCATTTTTTTTTTTAACAAGTTCTTTACTTGTTTTCTTCAACCACTGGACAGGTGATTTCACCTGCCATCTTATTCCCAGCCCTCTCCTTGTTTATTTCTTGAGTACCTTGAAATAGTCTGACCAGGAGAAACCTGGAAATCAATCTGTCTGCTGAAGTGGCAGTGGTGGTAAGAGGGTCCCCAGGTTCCAGGCCACTGCCAGCCTCCTGGACATAAGAGCACATGACATTTTATCCCCGGTGCGAGCTCCCATACCTTGAACCTACTAAGGAAACAGGAAATCAGGATCATGAACACTGATTCCCTTACGAAGCTCAACCCTGTGCTGCTGGGGGAGGGGCATCCCCCCATCAGAACTGAGCTTTCCCTCCATCCTGACTATCTGATGGAAGGAGGACATCAAAAAGCCCAAAGCAGCTGCACAGTGTCAGATAAATGCCAGTTGGGCCGGCCTGCCTTTGATCATCACATCCTTACAGCAAAGCTCTAATTCCCCTGGTATGATTAAAATTAGTTTAAAGGGTTCCCAAATGCTTTTAGAAAAAAAAACAACAACAACCTTGCCTCCACATGAGGAGTTTGCAAGTTCAGTTTTCCAAGACTTTCCCAAGAAACATACATTGAAACATATCCTTAGGGCAGAAAGAAAGTCAAGGGCAAATGTCCTCCATTTCCACCAGAAGTCCCCTAACTTGAAAATAGATGGACTTATTCTGTACACTGAAGTGGTAATGCTCTGCCTGCCTGCATTAGAATCACCTAGGGAATTCTGAAAAGAGATAGGTTTCTTCCATTGGGCCTGACCAGCAGTTCTCAGGGTAATTTACATTCCCTCCCCAGCCTAAGGCAACATTTACCTATATCTGGAGACATTCTCGGTTGTCACCACTGGGAGGGGGGTTTGATGCTGGCATCTAGCAGGTAGAGGGTAAGGATGCTGCTAAATGTCCTACAATATACAGGGCAGTGTCCCTCCCCTTCCCACCCTCTGCCACCCAACAAAGAGTTATCTGGCTACAGATGTCAACAGTGCCACAGTTTGGAAAGCCTGTCTAGATCGAAGTTCAGTAAAATTCAGCTAATAAGATTGAACCCTGTCTACCTTATTGGATGCTGTGTCTCCAGCACCCTACACAGGGGCTGGCATGAAACAGGCCTTTATTAAACGCCTGAAGACTGACTAATCAAATATGAACTAAATCCAGCTACAGCAGAAATGAAAACGCCACCTCTAATAGTCACGGTAGGGTATTCTTCAGTCTCTCCCTATTAGAAGCATCACGAAGACTTGAGAAAGGTAAGTTATTACAGGATATACTTTAATGTACATTTCTAACTCAAATACCCTTACCTTCTCCCTCCAAAATATTTGATAAAGAGATAACTTTTTTCCTCTATATGATTTTCTTATTTTCTCTGGAAGTCTATGCTATCAATAAAATGCTTGTGTGAAAGAAAGTGTGAAAGTGTTAGTCACTCAGTCATGTCCAACTCTCTGTGACCCCGTGGATTGTAGCCCGCCAGGTCCATGGGACATCCCAGGCAAGAATACTGTAGCGGGTTGCCATTCCCTTCTCCAGAAGATCTTCCTGACCCAGGGATCAAATTCAGGTCTCCTGCATTCCAGGCTAAAGCTACTGTCTATACTATCAATAAAATGCTTGTGTTCCCCTCAAATTCATCTGTTGAAGTTCTAAACCCCAAGACAATAATATCAAGAGGTGGGGTCTTTGGGAGGTTATTAGATCATAAGGGTGGAGCCCCCATGAATGGCATTTGTGCCTTTATAAAAAGGGACCCAGAGAGTTGCCTTGCCACTTCCACCATATAAGATTATAGGAAGGAGATGGCTGTCTATGAACCAGGAAGCAGGTCTTCACCATACAGTGGATCTGCCAGTGCCTTTATCTTGGTCATGCCGGCCTCCAGAAACATGAGAAATAAATGCTCATTGTTTAAGCCACCCAGCCTGGGGTATTTCTGTTACAGCAGCCTAATGGACTGAGACAGTCTGTCTCAGGAGGAGAAGAGGTGAGGACTGTATTTAATGAAGGAAAATCAGACATTGTGCTTCCACACCTTGGCCACAACTCACCATGCTTTCCATGACACTGAAGGGGCCTGTTGCTGCTTGAATCTATGGAAACTCCCAAGGACAAGTCATGTTCCTGGATGTCAAAGTCCATAGATAGCCAGGAAAGATTTGTTCCCAATGGTTATTTGAAGACATGAGGCTGAGAACTGTGAGTGCAAGTAGTATAACACTGTATCAGCTGATTAATATCTGGGGTTGAAATTGTGAGGGGGTGCAAAGGAGGAATAAAAAGACTCAGAAATACCCTGGCTGTAGCAAAAAGAGAATAGCCAAATGCCCAATTGCTGTGAGAATTCAGGGTTCTGGTATGTGTCTCTTGATCCCACTTCTGTCAGTGATTATATACACAAAGTTAATGTGTGGGCGGCTTACACAAGCTGTTAATGGGGAGGGTGGGATTGCTGGAGACTCTGTTTCTAATCACTTTTCCAGTTATTTTTAAGGTGATGCCAATAAGATTTCCTGGCAGATCAGAGGCGGGTATGGGAGAAGGAATGAGGGGCTGGAAGAGATCCCACAGAGGAGAGGTGGGAGGAGCAGGTTGGGGTGTTGGGTAAGTTAAGGTTGAGACGTCTAGTGGACATCCAAGCTTAGAGGTGGGGCAGGTGGCCAGCCATCTCTATGAGTCTGGGGAGAAGTTGACTGTAGATACAAAGATGTGATGAGACTGCCAGGAAATGAATGTCGTTAGTGAAGAGAAGAGGGCTGAGGACTGAGCCTCGGGACCGCACCATTCAGAACCAGAGCCTGAGAGGATCCCTCAGAAGCGACCGAGGAGCAGCCAGTGCTGAGGAGGAGAGCCAGGAGAGTGTGACCGGCCTCTCTGGGCTACCTCCAGGGTCCTCAATACTCCAAGTGCCAATCCCGCCCACCCCTGCCCACTCACCCCACAACCCTGCCTCTTCCTGAGTATGGCAATGGCCTTCTGCTTATAAACCCTTGTAAACCCTACCCCGGCCAACTCTCAACACATTCACCAGAGCAGCCCCATCGGGACTTTCAAGGGCTCCTACCTCACTCCAAGTCAAAGCCAAGGTCCTCACAATGAGCTGGCCTAACCACCTCCCTGATCCCCCCTCAGTGCTCTCACACTTGCTGTTCCCTTTGCATGGAATTCTGTTTCTCCAAATATCTGCACAGTCGCTCTCTCACCCCGCTTAGATCTTTACTCAAATGACCCATCTCAAAGAGGGCTCCCACAGAGCACTGTACCTCCCTTCATCTTGGATTATTTCCCCCTTGCCAGGGAAGTAGGGTTTCTTCCTTCGAAGTTTATACCATAGATCATACTATGCATTTTTCTTACTGATCTTATTTTCTGTCTTTCCCACTAGAATACAAGCTTCAGATGGGTGCAGAAATTTGCCTCGTTTAGTCACCACTTTGTCCCCAGAACTTGATCAATGTCAGCATGTCGTAGGTGCTGGATACAGGTGTTTTGTCTATAACAAAACTTGCTATCATGTTTATTTTTTCTTACACATAGCAGATTTTGTTGTAACTGGGGGAAAAACAATGGAATTTACCTATCTGTTTATCACAATCTCAGCCACGTCCAAATACTTATTTGGTTTGTCCATTTGCTTTTTAAATACATTTTCTTTAAAAGATTTTTATTTTTTTGACATGGATCATTTTTAAAGTCTTTTTTGAATTTGTTACAATGTTGTTTCTGTTTTACGTCTTGATATTTTGGCCATGAGGCACATGGGATCTCAGCTCCCTGACCAGGAATTGAACCTGTACCCCCTGCATTGGAAGAATGGAGTCTTAACCGCTGTAGCGCTGGGGAAGTCCCTAAGTAAGCCTTTCATTGTAGCTAGCTTCAAATGAATTTTTGCAGTATGAATTAAATAATCAAATTTTATTTCTAACATTGATAATTGCATTCCATGAAATTTACCCGTTCTTGATGAGAGAAACTCTATAACTGCTCTGGTTATGTTTTTGTGTCAGTGTCCCTCCCAGAAAATCAGCTCCACTAGAGGAGGAACCTGGTTCACTGTTGAATCCCCTGTGCTTAGAATGGCACCTGTTACGTATTAGGGCCTTATTGACTGTTCAGTGAATGAATGAATGGATAAATAACTGAAGAAATAAATTTCAAAATACTGACCCCTGAAATGTTGGCTTATCAGGTCATAAACCAGTGGTTCTAAACTGGGGAGATTTTGCCCCCTCAGGGAATACTTGGCAGTATCTGGAGATGTTCTTTTTCTTTTTTACCATTTTTTTTTAATGTGGACCATTTTAAAAGTCTTTATTGAATTTGTTTCAATATTGCTTTTGTTTTTGTTGTTGTTTCGTTTTTTGACTGTGAGGCACGTAGGATCTTAGCTCCCCAACCAGGGATAGAACCTGTGCCTTCTATATTGGAAGGCCAAGTCTTAACCACTGGACCACCAGGAAAGTCCCCCAGAGGTGTTCTTAGTTGTCTCATCTGGGGAGGGGTGGTACTTCTGGCATCTACTGGGTAGAGGCCAGAGATGATTCTACACACCCTATAACACACAGCACAGTCCTCATGACAAAGAACGATACAGACCCAAATGCCGATAGTGCTGAGGTTGAAAAGCCCAGACTTGAATCAAGTAGGCAAGTTGTTGCTGTGTGCTTGGGACCTAGCTTTTGGCAGTGGAATAGCAGTGGGTCTCCCCACAAGGGCTGTCTCTTCTCTGCCCTAAAAGCCATAATGTTTTGAAGTCTTGGTTCTGCTGCCCAGGCAGTCAAGCTGTCCCTGACTCACCAGTAGCCTGAGCATTAAGTCAGCTGCACAGGTACCTCCCCCTTACCGTTAGTGACCTGTCCCATTGTGAAAAACCGGGTACAAGGAGTTGGGATCATTGACAATGGGAAAGGGTAGAGGCTGGCTTCTCCGCTTGGTGGGATTGCTACTTCTTACGTTTTCTGACTGTCATTGTTGCCATGGAGAGCATTTTCTTTGAGCAAAAGGAGAGTGGGACTGATAGCCCTCATATTGCACAGTTTTTAAACTGATGTGCTGGCCCCTTGGACCTGCCCCCTCCGGTTCCTAGTAGGCTCTTCCACATCTGTCATCTCTGAAACAGAAGCTTACAGAGTGACTGACTGATGGATAGGAAACCAATTACCAGTTAAAATGATCTTTAAGGTGGATTGATTCCCACTCCCACATTATTTTAAAATGTCTATATTATACTGAACGGTTAGCTACCTTAGAATGTCTCCCATGTAACTACCACATCAAAATGCTGCCATTCCCATAAACTGGCACATAGAAATAACAGGAAAAGGAAAATGGATAAGTAGCTGCCTTTCTTCAATTATTATGCAAGACGGTATTTTTTTTCCAACAACAAAAAATACAGAAATGCCTGGTTGATTGGGAGGATTCCGGTATTAAAAAATCCCATTTGTTACTCGGCACCAGTAGACATTCAATGCGACCGGGAGTATCTGCTTTGCAAATGAAAATGCACACGCCCAAGACAATCTCATTTCACATAATGCTTCGTGGTTTGCTGACACCGCTCTGCTGCAGTTATTTCACACCCAGAATCTAAGGGCTGATTCGATCGCCTCCATTTATTGAGCACTTGCTACAGTTTATCCGGATTACTGTATTTAACCGCAGGACACGACTCTGGGCAGTCATGTGATCTGCCCAAGGTTTGGTAGCCAGGATGTGGGGTTGAGGGATGCCAACTCCTACTGCTGCAGCTTTTATTTCTTGTTATAAGAATGTGCTGTTTCTGGGTACGCTGCATGTACTGGCGACTCACGTTCAGGAGCTGAAAGTATATTTTCTTTCTCTTTTTTTTTTAAGTTTTAATTTTATATTGGAGTACCGCTGATAAACAATGTTGTGACAGTTGTCATGTAGACAGCAAAGGGACTCAGTCCTACATACACATGTATCCATTCTCCCTCAAACTCCCCTCCCATCCAGGCTGTCACATAACATTGAGCACAGCTCCATGTGCCATACGGTAGGTCCTTGTTGGTTATCCATTTTAAATAGAGCAGTGCGCCTATGTTTATCCCAAATTCCGTAACTATCCCATCCCCCCATTCTTCCCTTTTGGGAACAGTAAGTTCTTTCTCCAAGTCTGTGAGTTTGTTTCTGTTTCATAAATAATTTCACTTGTATCATTTCTTTGTAGATTCCACATATAAGGAATGTCATAAGATCTCTCTCCTCCTCTGTCTGACTTACTTCACTCAGGGTGACAGTCTCTAGGTCCATCCATGTTGCTGCAAATGGCATCATTTCATTCTTTTTAACGGCTGAGTAATAGTCCGTTGTATATATGTACTGTGTGTGCATGCATGCTAAGTTGCTTCAGGTGTGTCCGATTCTGTGCAACACTATGGACTGTAGACTGCCAGGCTCCTCTGTCCATGGGATTTCCCAGGCAAGAATACTAGAGTGGGTCGCCATGCCCTCCTCCAGGGAATCTTCCTGATCTTAGGATGGAACCCACGTCTGTTCAGTTCAGTTCAGTTCAGTTCAGTCGCTCAGTCATGTCCGACTCTCCGCGACCCCATGAATCACAGCACGCCAGGCCTCCCTGTCCATCACCAACTCCCAGAGTTCACTCAAACTCATGTCCACAGAGTCGGTGATGCCATCCAGCCATCTCATTCTCTGTCGTCCCCTTCTCCTCCCGCCCCCAACCTTTCCTAGCTCCTCTATTGGCAGGCAGGTTCTTTACCACTAGCACCACCTGGGAAGCCCCACATATGTACACTGTCTTCTTTATCCATTCCTCTGTTGATGGACATTTAGGTTGCTTCCATGTCTTGGCTATTGTAAACGATGCTACAGTGAATATTGGGGCACATGTATCTTCTTCAAGATGTGTGGTTCGGCTAAAATATTCTCCAGAAGCTCCACATCCTTGCCTCAAGTGGATATGAGAACCATGCAGGCACTCTTTCCTTCTCCCTTTGGAATGAGGCTTGAGACATGAACCCCAGACTGTCCTGGGTCCAGCAAATAGGAAATTCTCATTGCTTGCTGACCACTGTGAGATTATCTTCCTCTTGAAAAGTGTCTCATTTGCCTGGGGTGAGAGCTCCATGGGTGGTGCGTCCAGAGCTCTTACAAGGACAAGTAGGTGGAATTTTGTGGAACTCACATTGAACACATTTGTTTTATGGTCTGATGTCAGCTTGCTACTATTAATAAATGTCTGCCTGTGGTTCAGGGTTTGGTCTGAAATGTGCTTTCATTATAACCCAGCAGCTAGGCTGCAGGTGAGTAACTAATTCCCAGCTCTCTTCAACTACTGTCAATAGCTACCAAAAAGTACTTAATAGATGCACAGGCTCAAATTGGCTTATGTCAGTTTATAGTACTACCTGGTTAGTTTTGTAAAAATGGGAGGGTTCTTTTTCTCAGTTCTCTACAAGATTCATTTAAGAAACCTGGGTAACCAAATCCCTAGCAAATTTCACCCTGCTTTGCACAGAGGCATAACTTTGATCTTCTGAAAAAGTCCTCAATTCCCTATGAAATTGGAAGCCATCTTTTCACCTGATGCATTGCCTTGGACTCAGAGAGGCAACACATCACCAAGCCTGTCACCCCATGCTCCAGGACTGTGTAGGATTCACTCTTCCTTAGAAGAAAAACTTCCCCTAGGCCAATGAGCTTGTATCTTATTCCTAGAAAACTTTCTCTTACAGCCCTCATGTACTGTTCTTTCTTTGCTTCAGTCCTTCCCCCTCCTGCCTTTTTCTGCATGTACTATAGTTCCTCTAGCTATTCACATGGCTGCCTCCTACTTATCCTGCAGGATTCAGCCTAAATGTCACCTCCTCAGGGAGGCCTTCCTGGATTACTCTGCCTACATAGGCTGTTTTTGTGTTAGCCTCTAACCCAAATCTTTGTTTCCATCACATGATTTTATATTTTACAATTAATTACTACTTGTTTACTTATTGGTCACTTGACCATCCCACCAGGATGTAATGTTCTTTAAGGCAGAGCCCAAGAAAATATACTGAGCACAATTCATCATTCCTTTGTGACTATAGAAACATTTCCATTGTTTTATTGACCTCAAATTGATGGTACAGCAATCATGATCCGACCAAAACTTTCACTAGAAGGAATCACAGAGATGGCCTGAATTGACCCAATAAAATTCATAGCAGACATTTAACAATGAATCTCTGCTATAAACATATCATTTGCTTTTCCCAAAGTAAGAATGCCGACAGATTCCTCTTGCTTGCATTTTCAGACTCTTCAAATCTACCAAAATAAAAAAAATCGAAGTTAATAAGTCGATAAATGAGAGGGACAATTATTCACATCAGTGAGTGATTCTTTGTTTTTCAGGATTCTCTGCCAGGTTCCTTTAGACAGTTGGCTCTTCTCATGCATTTAAAATCTAACTTGGTTTACAAAAGCATTAATTTATGTGCACACTTTCAGGCCCACTTCCACTGGGAGACGCGAACTGCATCTTTCATGGGAAGTACATCAGCCTTACCTTCTTCTGTTTCTTGGTTTTCTTTTCAGAATATGGTCTCTTTGAAGGGCAAGGTCCATGTCTCTTGGGTGTTTGGTTCTGCCTCCAGCACCAAACATTTTAGGGAACCAATAAATATTTATTGATTGTGCTGAGGCAAACAGAACTAGAGAAGTGTTTTCTCTTGTTTTTGTCATGTTCTTTATGGGACAATTTTGTCAGCATCTGAAAAACATGCATCAAGAAACTCTTTCCTGGGGCTTCCCCAGTGGCTCAGTGGTACAGAGTCCACCTGCCAGTGTGGGTGACAAGGGTTCGATCCCTGGTCTGGGAAGATCCCACAGTCGCAGGGCAACTAAGCCCGTGCACTGCAGCTACTGAAGCCTCTGTAGCTAGAGCCCACGCTCTGCAACAAGAGAAATCATAGCAATTGGAAGCCTGCGAACTGCAACTAGAGAGGAGCCTCTGCTTGCCGCAACTAGAGAAAACCCCGTGCAAAAGCAAAGACCCAGCACAGCCAAAAAATAAATAAATAAAATAAAATTTTAACTATTTTTCTTCAAACATTCAGCCTCTCAAAGGGGTTGGGATGCTTTCTAGAGGTTCCATCACCACATGTCTCCAGTTTAGCCCTTGTTCATCTCCTATCACGGAGAAGGCAATGGCAACCCACTCCAGTACTCTTGCCTGGAAACTCCCATGGACGGAGGAGCCTGGTAGGCTGCAGTCCATGGGGTCGCTGAGTCGGACACGACTGAGTGACTTCACTTTCACTTTTCACTTTCATGCATTGGAGAGGGAAATGGCAACCCGCTCCAGCGTTCTTGCCTGGAGAATCCCAGGGATGGAGGAGCCTGGTAGGCTGCCGTCTATGGGGTCGCACAGAGTTGGACACAACTGAAGCGACTTAGCAGCGGCAGCAGCAGCAGCATCTCCTATCAGATATTCTGCAGGCATAATTCCCTGCCCACACATAGCATCTCAGATGCAGGGGATGGGCTTAGCCTCTATCCCTAAGAGCATAGATACCTTGGACAAGATGGGATTAAGCATGGACTTAATGTCTCAAGATCACAAAGAAGAACTCAGAGACTAGTAGAAATTTTTATTTGCTTTCCATTTGAGGAGTGGAAGAGCAATAGCTCCTAAGTGTGGTCTTAGGACCAGGAACATCAGCACCTGTTTTAACTGAATCAGTATCTCAAAGCAGAGACCCAGGTTCTCCCACAATGTGTGGAGATGCTGGATTTACTTTATGTAACTGGCACTAGGGCTGTGGTCAGGTTCAGTCCCTTGAGGTCCTTGCTCCTGTATGAAACATCTTCCCCAGGAGACGTGCTGTGTCTATTGATCAATGCTGTCCTGAAAGAGCAGTTCACAGTTCTGAGCCCATCCCAGCCTAGGAAGACTTCTCATCCTTTCCTTGTCACTCTCTAAACACCTCCCTTCTCTGTTAACCACTTTCCCGACAGAGAAGTCACTTGAGAAATATTGGGGAATACATTGACATGTCCTTCTTTGAAGCAAAATATATTCCGCGATAAAGTGTCTCCTTTTGGGATGCCAACGTTTTAAGCACTAGGTATGCACATCCTTTAAGATAAATACGGGCAGGAAAGCATTTGGCTAGCGTTAAACTTAATGACCCAGTGTTGAGTGAGGAAATTAAAGCACGAACAATACGCTTCTGACATTTCTGCCACCCAGACGGCAGCGGTAGCTTTGCCATCACACGCACAACGTAAAGAACCTTTCTTCTCAGAGGAAATGCTCGCATGGAGGATCTCTGATTTTGCATTTAGAAATGTGTCTCAGGCCTGACTCTTTCCTGGGGCGATCCTGTAGAAGCACGTCTCTGCACTTCCAGTGGGTGCGCGCTAGAGCTGATGAAAGTCAACACTGTTTATTCAACTCCTGGGAAGCCTGGAGCTCCATATTAGCTGCTGTTTGAAACATGGTCCAAAGAAAGTTGAACCAGGTAAGATATGGATAAGAAATGAACGTGCAGAACACAGGGGCTGTTAATATGCTTGGGATGGGGAGAGAGAAAGAAAGGGAAAGAGAGGGAAGTGGTGGGACTGTGGAGAGGAGAGAGGTAGCTAGTATTTCTCCACTTGACCATCTTACTTTTTTTTTGCAATGAATTCAGCTTTCAACAACTATGAAAACCCAATTGCTGAAAACCAAAGCAATGCCTTCTCTTTCCCCCCCCCTTTTTTTTTTTTTTTTTGGTTTGGTTGCATACTCCAGGCCAAAGACCCCAGGAGCCAAATAGCCGGAAGCAGGATTGAGCTGGAGGCCCGGCAGGTAGGAGGCATATCACAGGTGATGCCCACCAGTAGATCGCAGCATCTACTCTCAGCTATCAACAAAGTGTTTTTTCCAGCTCCCATGGTGGTTCCAAGGGTCCAGTTCTGTTATAAAAATTGTGAGAGTCGATTCTGTATTTTGACAGATTCGAAACTGTCAGGGATCTAGAAGCTTCATTAGCCACTGCATCACGGGAGAGCCTAATGGATGGTTCATTCATAAACACTCTGATAACACAGTGTCAACACATGCTTCTCAGTAAACAACTGCTTTTCATGGACTGATGCTCAGAAGTTAAACTCCAGATCTCCGGGATGTGTCCCATAAGTAAACAGATTTACGCTGGGGTCACTGCTGCTTTCCAAATACAAGATTGCTTTCCAGGTCACAGAGAAGTGCAACGTAGTGGTTGAGAAGAAGCCAAGCCTGTCTTTGCCTCTATCTTCCTTCCTTGCACTGTCCCTCATAGCTGTCAACACTCTCATATTGAATGCCCTTATGTCTGGGGTATCATGCTAGACATTTGCTGTATGTTCTATTTAGCTATTTAGATTCAGATAAAGTCAGCTATTCAGGTCTTCACAGTACAGCTGGATGGTGAACTTGGATGGTAAACTTCACATCTGCAAGTAACTAAAGCTAGGAAGTTCAGGAACAGAGCTCTGAACTTAGATCAGACCTCCAAGCTCTGGCCACCTTTCTCCTTTTAGGCCTCTCGTACTTCACATGCCCTGGCTCATTCTGATATAACGGGGCCAAAGTTCAGACACAGTCAGACAGAAGCATCTCCATGGAACTGAGAGAAAAGGGAGCTCTTAGGGAATACAGTGGAGGGCTATAGGGGGAATACAGACATAGGTGGGGGTGCATATGCCACAGCAGGAGTCTCCCTGGGGTCCCTCAAATCACATAACACAGTGGAGTACTGTTGCCTATGTACTAATCCAAGGCAAGTCTCAGCTTTTGGCTGGTTTGCGTGAAAGCCAAGAATCTCACCGGGGAGGGAGTTGACACCAGTGACTGATAGGCTGGATCACTTCCAGGGTATCTATGACACTTTTCTTGAAAATCTTCCAAGTTTCCTATGGATGGATGAAGAGCACTGACCATTTAATGGCCTAGAAACTTGCCACTCCCTGCACTGCCCCCACCAAAATTTGAACTGGAGACACTGGATGGCTAACAGCCTCAATGGGGAGTTAGTCTACAAGACTTCATTTTCCATTTGAACATCCAGAGGACTCCATAACAATCACATACACCAAATAAACCACACTTAATTGCTAAACCATTTCCACAGACTTCATGAACATGTTCTCTGTAACTTTCCACTGTAAAAGATTATGTTTAGATCTTTAGTTTTTAAATGGGAACAGCTGCAATGGACTCACAGGCAGCTCTAATGAACAGATGTGTATTTCTAGAGAAATCTATTTTCCTTTTTATTATTATGTCACCAAATTTGGTTGACTTCCAAGCAATTTACATTTTAAGTGACAACTCGCTTATGAACTAACAATAATAACTATGTCCTCCAGGTAGGGAAATTTATCTCAGCAAAAAGATCTGCTAAGCAATGCAAAATTTTTAGTTATTAGTATTAGCAATATGCCATGGGAAAGCTAGATTTTACAATGTAACTGCAATGCTAGCCATTTCTGCAGTCTCTCCTCGAGGAAAGTCTTTTTCTTTTGAGTTGGGGTCCCTGACACCTGGTACTGCAGCCAGTTAGGAACCAGACTGCACAGCTGGAGGTGGGCAGAGGGCAAGCAAGCCAGGCTTCCTCTGCTGCTGTCCATCACCTTCATTACCACCTGAACCACACCCCACCCCTGCCTCTGCTCCAGTCCATGGAAAAACTGTCTTCCATGAAAATGGTCCCTGGTGCTAAGTTTGGGGACCACTGGTTTAGAAAGTATCATATTTTTAACCCAGTAGTTCTCAACTGGGCTAAGTGATATCTGGAAATATCTAGAGACATTTTGGATTGTTGTGACTGGGGTGGGGTATGCTGCTGGTATCAGTTAGTAGAGGCCAGGGAAGTTACTAAATATCCTACACGCACAGGGTGGTCCCATAACAAGGAATTATCTTGCCCCGAATATCATTGGTGCCAAGGTTGCAAAACATTGCTGTTGAGTTGAATTAAGTTGAACTGCTGAGCTGAGTTTCCCTACAAAGATATACTCAAGTCCGGACCCTCAGAATGTGACCTTATTTGGAACAAGGATCACTGCAGTTGTAATGAGTTAAAGGAGGTCATATTGGAATAGGGTGAGTCCTTCATCCAATGTGACTGCTGTGTTTTTATAAGTGGGGGAAAGATGGACTTACCTGGTAGTCCAGTGGTTAAGAATATGCCTGCAATGTAGGGGACACAGGTTCAATCCCTGGTCTGGGAAGATTCCACATGACTTGGAGCAGCTAAGCCCATATGCCACAACTACTGAGCCAGTGCTCTAGAGCCTAAGCTCCACAACAAGAGAAGCCACAACAGTGAGAAGCCTGCATGCCACAACTAGAGAGTAGACCCTACTCACTACAACTAGAAAAAGAACAGCAACAAAGAACCCACACAGGCAAAAATAAATGAATAAACCCCGTTTTTAAAAAAGATGAGGTAAGACAACGTGAAGACAGACACAAAGGGACAACACCATGTGAAAACGGAGGCAGAGATGCTGCCATGCGCCAGTGATGCATGCAGCCACCAGAAGCTGGAAGAGGCCAGGAAGGGTCCTTCCCCAGAGGCTTCATGGCTCAGATGGTAAAGAAACTGCCTGCAGTGCGGGAGACTGGGTTCGACCCCTGGGTCAGGAAGATCCCTCTGGAGAAGGGAATGGCAACCCACTCCAGTATCCTTGCCTAAAGAATTCCATGGACAGAGGAGCCTGGTGGGCTACAGTCGTTAGGATCACAGAGAATTGGACATGACTGAGCAACTATCACTTTCACAGGGATCATGGCCCTGCTGCCGCCTTGATTGCAGACTTCTGGCCTCCAAAACTCCAGGAGAATACCTCTGTTTTAAATCACTCCATTGGTGGTATCTTGTTACAGCAGCCCTAGGAAACTTATACACTTCCTTTAAACCAGTAAAACTTTCTTTTTCTTAGAAAGGTGATAGTCATATTTTACTAAGGAAATACACTGTTTCCTCATTATGAATCCCTTCCCCGTACATTATCATGTTAAATATTTCTGTTAGGCAGACAGCATGACTCTCCTTGTAGAGCTGTGCTGTGCTCTGCTCAGTCTTCTGTGTCTGACTCTGTGCGACCCCATGGACTGCAGCCTTCCAGGCTCCTCTGGCCACGGGATTTTCCAGGCAAGAATACTGCAGTGAGTTGTCATTTCCTCCTCCAGGGGCTCTTCTCAACCCAGGGATCCAACTCGCGTCTCCTGTGTCTCTTGCATTGCAGGCGGATTCTTTATCACTGAGCCACTGGGGAGCCTTATAGACATAAATGTTAATGACAGCAGTAGTTGCCATTTCTCCAGAGCTTACTCATGCCAGCCTCCCTGGTATGATTTTTAAAATCGTCATCTCACGCAATTGTTGCTGTGACCCTCAGGGACAGTTGCCATGGTTACCTTCATTTGGCAGTGAAGAAAACTGAGGCACAGAGGGGTAAAGTGCATTTCCTAGGGTCCCACAGGCAGTAAGTGGAGTAAATTTCAAACTAGTAAGACTCTAGAACCTGAACTCTACCACAAGCTCCCTGGCTCTGAAGTGCAGCCAGTCAATGGCAATGGCAGGCCCTTGCCCAGCCAGATTCCATGGTCTAATTAAGAACACACCTCTGGGACTTCCCTGGTGGTCCAGCGGTCCAGTGGTTCCCAGTGCAGGGGGCCTGGATTCAATCTCTGGTCAGGGAACTAGATCCTTGCATGTGGCAACTAAAGACCTTGCATGCCACAACTGAAAACCCCATGTCCTGCATCTGAGACCCAGCACAGCCAAAATACAAAACAAAAACACATCTCTAATGAAGAGGGGGTCTTAATGTAATGCAGTTCCAGAACTTCGTCCCACAAGAGAGGGGTTCTAAGGCAAAAGGAGAGTGGAATCATTTCATACTATATCCCTCTCTTTGAGATTCAAAAATGTTTATTAATAAAGGCTCTGATAAGGTGTGCATTTACAAAAGACTGCTAAACCCTGTTTGTTGTGGTGTTAATCCAGTAACAGCAATTTGGGGAACCAGTAATTTGGTTCCCCAGGTTATTTGGCCATGAAAATCTTTTCTCTTTTGTAGGATACTATTATTAATATTATCTAGATCAGGGAGCAGCAAAATTTTTCTGTAAAGGACCAGTGACTATTTTAGGCTTTGTAGGCCACATACAGTCTCTGTCACTTATTTATCTTTTCTTTAAACAATCCTTTAAAAATGTAAAAACCATTCTTAGCTTGTGCTCAGTCATCAAGTCTCACTCTTTGCAGCCCCATAGACTATAGCTCACCAAGCTTCTCTGCCTGTGGAATTTTCCAGGCAAGAATACTGGAGTGGGTTGCCATTTTCTACTCCAGGGGATCTTCCCAACCCAGGGATCAAACCCAAGCAGCTTGCATCTCCTGCATTAGCAGGCAGATTATTTAGAACTAGCACCACCTTAGCTTGAGGGTCATATATTTAAAAAAGCCAGCTGCTGGCTGAAATTGGCCTGCTGAAATTGGCCCAACACCCCTAGACTCCTCTAGAAGAACATAATTCAGAACACAAACAGAAGACAACTTTTCGATATACTGCTTTTCATTAGGACAACACTGAGAAATTCACTGTTAGATGTCCAGGAATAGAAAACCAAAATTCTCTACGTTACTACTGTTCTGTGTAGCAGATGATAAAATAAAAGTCTGAGCAGTACCTTGTTTCAGATTGAGATTCCTCCCTTAGAGGGAAAATGACTCATGGCCAGAGGGTGAGTGGGTGTGAGCTTACACCTACTCAGACCCTTGAAATGTCCTTCTGCCCATGAGGTGGGCGATGGGGATGTTTAAACATTGTCTCGACATTAGGCAGATGATTTTCTGTCTACCAGGCTAAGGCGGATGCTTGCCAGGAGTAGTTTATAGAGATTCCAGCTATTTCAGAGTTCCCAACTGCCAACCTTAGCAGGATAATGAGGACTTTTATGGGCACCAAATTGATTTCCTTTAAAAATGGAACCATGGCTCCCTGGAGTTTCACTCCAGGGCTTTCTGGAGCCAGGATGTCATCTTGGAGATCTATTGAGAGGTATTTGCTTCTTTGTGGAGGAGAAATCGTGTAAGATAAATCATGGACTACGAGGCAAGGCTTGGAGTCCTGTGTGGGCTCTGCCAGCACTTCACTGAAGGACCTCCTAGAGGTAAAGCCTCCTTTCTGTGTCAGTTTCACAATCTGCAGGTGAGAAGTGGTGTCTCATTTTGGCTCAAATTTGCAATATTCCTCCTGATATTGAGCACAAATGTTGAACACATTATCACATCTTTATTGATCATTTCTATACCTTCTTGTGTGAACTATTAGCTATCTATTCAAGTGTTTGGCCCCTCTTTAAAAATTGAGTTGTTTGTCTTTTTATTACTGATTTATAGAATTTTCTTACATATTCTAGCTACAAGTCTTTTGTTAGAGACATTGTGAAATTTTCCTCTTAGCTTGTGGACTGTTTTTTCACTTTCTTAATGGTGTCTTTTTAAAAATTATTTTATTATTGTTATTTTAGTTTTTTTGGCCATGCTATTTAGCATGAGGGATCTTAGTTCCCTGACCAGGGCTTGAACCTGTGCCCCTAAATTGGAAGCATGGAGTCTTAACCACTGGACCCCCAGGGAAGCCCCTCTTAATGGTAAGAGAACATCTCTTTTAACTCTTTCAATAAGAGAACAATTTTAAGTCTAATTTATCAACTTTCTTTCATGTTTTGTGCTTTCTATGCTCTATCCAAGAAATCTTTGCCTAACCTGAGGCTGTGAAAATATTTCCTCACGTTCTCTTCTAAAAATTTTATAGTTTGTGTCATTTATGTTATTAGGCTTGGGCTTCTCTGGAGGCTAGGATAATAAAGAATGTGCCTTCAATGTGGGAGACCTGGGTTCCATCCCTGGATGGGGAAGATCCCCTGGAGAAATGAATGGCTACCCACTCCAGTATTCTTGCCTGGAGCATTCCATGAACAAAGGAGCCTAGCGGGCTATAGTCCATGGGATCTCAAAGAATCAGTTCAGTTCAATCACTTAGTCATGTCTGACTCTTTGTGACCCCATGAACTGCAGCATGCCAGGCCTCCCTGTCCATCACCAACTCCCGGAGTTCACCCAAACTCATGTCCATTGAGTTGGTAATGCCATCCAACCATCTCATCCTCTGTCGTCCCCTTCTCCTCCTGCTCTCAATCTTTCCCAGCATCAAGATCTTTTCAAATGAGTCAGTTCTTCACATCAGGTGGCCAAAATATTGGAGTCTCAGCTTAAACATCAGTCCTTCCAACTGATCCCCTTTAGGATGGACCGGTTGGATCTCCTTACAGTCCAAGGGACTCTCAAAAGTCTTCTCCAACACCATAGTTCAAAAGCATCAATTCTTCGGCGCTCAGCTTTCTTCACAGTCCAACTCTCACATCCATACATGACCACTGGAAAAATCATAGCTTTGACTAGATGGACCTTTGATGACAAAGTAATGTCTCTGCTCTTTAATAAACCGTCTAGGTTGGTCATAACTTTCCTTCTAAGGAGTAAGGACTAATACTTATAATCTATCACAAATTAATTTTTGTGTATAGTATAAGGTAGGGATTAAAGCTGTACCCCCTGCCCAAGATATCCAGTTGTTTTGGCCCTTTTTCTTGAGAAAACTTTCCTTTTCCCTTTGAAATGGTTTGGCATTCTTGTCAACCATATATGCGTGTATATATTTATATTTCTGAGTTTCCAGTCTTCTTAAAATGTCACACTATCTTGATCACTGCAACTTTATATTTTATTAAAAATTTTTTTTATGTGGACCATTTAAAAAGTCTCTATTAAATTTGCTACAATATTGCTTCTTTCTCTGTGTGTTCTTTTTGTCTGAGAGGTATGTGGGATCTTAGTTCTCTCAGGGATCGAACCACACCTGCTGCATTGGAAGGTGAAGTCTTTGCTACTTGACTGCCCAGAAGGTCCCAATCGTTATAACTTTAAAGGTACGTTTTTAAGTTGTAGACAGTACACACACTCCTTGATTTATTTTTAATATTATTTTAGCAATTCTTTGTCTTTTGAATTTATAAATGAAGTATAATTATCTTACTCATCCCTTGGGGGGAAAAAAAGCCAGCTAATTTTGATTAGAATGGCTAGAATTTACAGACCAATTGTGGGAAAACTGATACTTTTATAATACTGAGTAATATGTATCTATACTTATTTTGTTCTTTAATTTCTATCCATGAGTTTTTATATTTTAATGTTAAAATCTTGGCATTAAAAAAAGTATTCATGAGTATTTTTGTGGGTTTAGATGCTATTTTAATTAATTAATTACAATGTCACAGATTGTAACAGTAGTAAATTCAATTATTAGGTCTAGTAGAGTTCTTGGTAAATTCCTTATAACTTTCTACATACAAAATTAGATCATCTGCAAAGACAGTTTTACTTCTTCCTCCCTAATTGTTGTGCCTTTATTTTATTTTCCTGCCTTCTCGTACTGGCTAGGACTTCCCATAAAGATGTGAGCAGATACTGCTTGACTAAAAACTCCAAATTTAGGGGGAAAAAGCTCAATATTACAACAGTAAGTATTCTGCTTACCACTAAATTTTCATAGATACTCTATGACAGATTGATAAAATTTATTCCTATTCCTAAATTTGCAAAGTATATTTCATTTATAACTAGGTGTTAAATTTAGTAAAATGCTTTTTCTCCACCTGGTAAAAATAATTGTGTCATACTTTCTTTTAATGTGTTAATACCATGAATTTCTTAATTGATTTTTGTTGGTTAAATAAACTTTGCATTTCTGGGATAAACCCCAATTAACCATGATGTATTATCCCTTTTAATAGGTAGGTCTACAATTTTCTTATCTTGTAATCTCTGTCTGGCTGTAATTTTTCATTTATTTGTTTGTTTGATTAGAATGCATTTGTGTCATGAACCAGGGAATCATGTCTTTTTGGCTCACTTTTTTTTCTTATATGTTGCTGCTGCTGCTGCTGCTAAGTTGCTTCAGTCATGTCCGACTCTGTGCGACCCCATAGACGGCCGCCAACCAGGCTCCGCTGTCCCTGGTTAAGAATGTAATAATAGTTTGCTGAATGAATTAATGAATGGATGAGTAAATTATTTCTGGTTATATGTGAAAAGTACTTTATGAGCCCTGAAGCATAAAGCACACACAAGAAGTAGATTAGGTTTAGATTAGAAACATGGGTTTCACAGTAGTAGATTAGAACTATATTGGTACTTTTATAGGGCTCAGAGTCTGAAGTAATCAATTTTATTGTAGTGAATGAATTCAGAATCAGGAAGCTTCACCTAGCTTGACTTCGAGAGGACTCTATTATTTTTTTTTCCTCTACCTATGGGGCCAGGAGGAGTTCAGGCAGCACTTTGCTATTTATACACACAAATGTTTAAGACTCTCCTTTTCCACAGTGGGAAACAAAGCTACTGATCTGATTCTGTGTCTAAATGTACATAACCCTGCACATCTACAGACCTGTAAAACTTTCCTTTCACAGTGAGATCTGTTATAGGCATATTATAGAAGACCCACAAGATTTTTCAGGGATGTATAAAAATGTCTGCAACATGAAAATATGTCATGGCTTTAATATATTGTGAATGTGTGTGTGTATGCTCAGTTGCTAAGTTGTATCTGACTCCTTTGCAGCCCCATGGACTGTAGCTCACCAGGCTTCTCTGTCCATGGGATTTTCCAAGCAAGAACACTGGAGTGGGTTGCCATTTTCTTCTACAGGGGATCTTCCCAACCTAGGGATGGAATCCGAGTTTCCTGCTTCTCCTACATTGGCAGGCAGATTCTTTACCATTGAGCCACCTGGGAAGCCCCATATATATAACTGAAAAAGTGAAATAAACAAATACACAATGTCTATGAAATGTCACATTATCCAAACTTCACCAACTATTCAATTTGGTGTTCAAAAATTTTGTGGCATTTGAAAATAATCTATATGTTTAGTTTTTAAATTTTCTGCTTTAGAAGAATTCCTGGGTGTATTATGAGTCCCTAAGTGATCAGAGCCAATCTTAAATTAAAATGGGCTTCTAGGAGCCAACTAATTTCAAAAGCTTCAAAAGTTATAAAAATTCTTACAAAATTTATGCAAATCAGCAATTGCATCTAACATGTGATCCAGTCACTGGTCACAGTGTTTAGTGTGGTGTGGGATGGGCCTCAGATATAAGAGTGCCTCCTGTTAGCCTAGAAAAGATCATGAAATGGCCTGTTCTTTGTCTAGGGGAACACGTGTATTTCCTTTCAGAGATGATGGACTGTGCTTTTGCTTATGATGATCAAGTCTTTGGTTCTGATTATTTCAGAAGTAAAATATCATAAGTTTCAAATGAGAAGAAGGAGTTTTCCCTTTCTTTCAGTGCCTTTTGGCTGTTGGTTAAATGGCAAAAGCATCTGAGTTTACGCGTCAGAGATTTGTTGAAAATAGGAAGGCAGCTTCTGGGTTGAGGCAGGCTGATGGAACTTTGAGGTTTTAGAACACAAGACTGCTGCCCATTTGAAGGACAGGCCAAGTTCTGGTCAGGTCATTCACTCCTCTTTCACAGACAGGTCTTATGTATCTACTAAGTCAAACCAGGCTAAGCTTGTCCCTCCCAGTAGACCACAGACACCTCTGCCTGAGAGGCACGCTTCAGTATCAACAGGACACCTGGTCCTGGGAGACACCAGAGTGCATGAGAACCTGCTGCCTTTAGGTCCATGACTGCCAAACATGGCTAAGGAGTGGAACTCTGGGGAACTTTGCTAGAACATGAATTGCAGGGCCAGCTTCCAGATGGGCTGACCCAGCATCTTGGGAGGAAGGGCTAGGAATCTGTGTCCTCAGCACATTTGCTGGGTGATTCTGTGAAGTCGGTTCTAGGTAACAATTGTTCTAGACAGGCTTTCTTTGTCCACACTATGGACACCTGGGGCTGGATCATTCTTTGTATTGGCAGCTGTCTTGTGCATTGTAGGGTGTTTAGCAGCATCCCTGGCCTCTCCTCGCTAGATGCTAGTGGTACCACTTCCTGAGCCCTTCCCAATTCATGGAATGATGGATAACTCTGGACATTGCCACATGTGCTCAGGGGGCAAATTCCCTCCCCCATGATAGCCACTATTCTAGACCATTCTATATTATGTCAACTACAAATTGGCACTTGCCGTGGGTTTTTGCCAAACTCTACAAGGATTAAATCATGTGCTGCTGCAGCTGATGACCTTCAACAACCCATGAAAAGAGTTCAGGATGGAGAGCAATGAGGTACTCTATCCACAGGGAAAAACTGGCAGGACAGGTCTTCAGATAGGTGTTTTCAGGAGCTGATTTTATGAGCCCAATTATAGTATCTCCCCATATCTAGAAAATAACTAAAATCCTTCATGGTGATGACTCCTTATGACTAGCAAAAGCTTCATGAGATTAGTAGAAATCTGCTGGAAAAATATATGCTTGATTGCATGTATTCACCCTATCCCTAAACCACATGTATACTGTCTTTTCCCATTACCTCTTTGGAACAATTACTCAGGGCTATCTGAGGTGCTATTTCCCGGGCTACAGCAATCTTTCTGCCCCAAATAAAACTCAACTTGCAACTCTCACATTGTACATCTTTTTTTAAGTAGACAATTATAATATTAATGCTGACGATGATAATGAAGACAGAGATTATTCAGAACCAGGCTCTGTGCCAACAAGTTACTACAGCTTATTTTGCTTAATTCTCATGATAATATTGTTAGGCATCATTCTTGTCACCATTTTATAAGGTTTGGAAAAGATTCAGAGCATTTGAACACTTTTCTCAAGGTCATGTGTAATCAGTGACCATATTTTGAATCCATCTGTGTTTTACTTCAAAGTGGGTACTGGTGTCAGCTAATCCAGAGAGGCGATGAGACTCATCCTCACCCTTATCCTCCAGTGTATGTTCTTGTCACCATTTAACAACTCACAACTCCTAATGTCTAGTCCACAAGATCCGTGATCTTTAGCCTGGCATGCCAGGCTTGCTTTGATCTGCTGTTCTGTTCTGACCTTAGACCAGTCTCCTCTCCAACCCTGAATGTGTCCTTCTAATTTCTACTCTAGATCTATTTCTTTCATTCTAAGGTCTCAAACTCAAAAGTCTACAGAGAGCTAAAAAGCAAAAATCAAAAAAGAAAGTAGTACAAGATGCTTAAGTGCAAATAACCTTTTAGCCTCATATGGGGAGACCTTGGGAATGGTGGCTGCGGCTGTTCAGCGGCTCAGTCGTGTCCAACTCTTTGCCACCCTATGGACAATAGCCTGCCAGGCTCCCCTGTCCATGGGATTCTCCTGGCAAGAATACTGGAGTGGGGTGCCATTTCCTACTCCAGGGGATCTTCCCAGCTCAGGGATCGAACCCAAGTCTCTTACATCTCCTGCATTGGCAGGCAGGTTCTTTACCACTAGTGCCACGTGGGAAGCCTTGGGAATGGTGGTGACTGTGGCAAATTAGAGGGCAACTGCTTCTCCATCTCACAATGTGACAATGTGTACTGGAATTATTGGATTTTTGCACTATTTCAAGAAAACCTGGCAATTGTAGTAATACATATCACACCAAACACAATGGAGTATTACTCAACCATTAAAAATAATACATTTGACTCTGTTCTAATGAGGTGGATGAAACTGGAGCCTATTATACAGAGTGAAGTAAGCCAGAAAGAAAAACACCAATACAGTATACTAACGCATATATATGGAATTTAGAAAGATGGTAACGATAACCCTGTATACGAGACAGCAAAAGAGACACAGGTGTATAGAACAGTCTTTTGGACTCTGTGGGAGAGGGCAAGGGTGGGATGATTTGGGAGAATGGCATTGAAACATGTATATTACCATATGTGAAATGAATCGCCAGTACAGATTCAATGCATGATACAGGATGCTTGGGGCTGGTGCACGGGGATGACCCAGAGGGAGGATATGGGGAGGGAGGTGGGAGGGGGGTTCAAGATGGGGAACACATGTACACCCGGGGCGGATTCATGTCAATGTATGGCAAAACCAATACAATATTGTAAAGTAATTAACCTCCAGTTAAATAAACTAAAAATAAATAAATAAATAAAGTAAAAACAAAACAAAACAACCTTTGGCCTGGTTCTGGGCTGAATCCGGGCCTTCACTTTGAGACTTCTGCCCTAACCGCCTTCTAAGACTTCTGTGCATTTATGTGGGTCCTTCTCGTACTCCAAGGCTGGTCTCAGGGCCCACAGCCATGTATCTTCCCTGGATCACTCCTGACTCCTCTCCAGTATCTCTATCATTTACACCACATATCCTGGCCCTTGGTGATGTAAATGGTTTGATTTGTCCTTTATTTCACATGGTCTTTCATTTTGTCTCCCCAGTGCCAATTAAAGTTGCTTCAAGAGATAGGACCCTGACGTCTATTTTCTTTTGAATTCCTTGCAGCACAGCGCAGAATTCAACACTCAAAACACACTCAGTAAATATGCATGTGTGCCAAGTCACTTGGTCGTGTCCGACTCTTTGAGACACTGTGCACAGTAACCCGTCAGGCTCCTCTGTCCATGGGATTCTCCAGGCAAGAATACTGGAGTGTGTTGCCCTGCCCTCCTCCAGGGGACTTCCTAACCCAGGGATCAAATCCACGTCTCTTATATCTCCTGCATTGGCAGGCAGATTCTTTACCACTAGCACTGCCTGAGAAGTTCCAGTAAATATGTGTTCAACTAAATAAACATCCTTCTTCACAGCCAATCCTGATCGCTTGGTTTGGCATGTAGACCTGTTTCTCTCATTTGCTCATTGTAGACTATATGACAGATCTGCATTCAGACTACAGGACCTTTTATAAATGTAAAAAAACATAACTTAATCACCCTTAGCCTTCTTTATCTCTAGGCTAAAAGCTCCAAATACTTTGAGAAAATTATATGAGACCTTGATTTGCTCAACTTTGGTTATTGTTTAAAAACTAGACCCCTATATGTATGTATGTGTGCGTGTGTGTGTGTGTGTGTGTGTGTGTGTGTATGTAGTTTCACTAATTCTTTTTCAGTTTCCCAATTTGGAAAAAAAGGTAAAAATATAGATTTTTCCCCCTCTCTCACCCTTTTCTAGTTAAAGTGATAGATTTCAGAGATGTATAAAACTAAGGTTGTTTTGTTGATCATGTTGCAGAGAAATGGCTAACATTCAAAACTTCAACCACCTGTCAACAGCCATTTGCAATACCATCACTTGAGAACCCTCTAGGAAAATGTAAATTTATTAATAACTTTATTTACATTTATTTATTTATAAATGGAGCATTGGCTCAAAATCCCTATGGTCTCTGTTAGGTGTAAGCTATGTGCAGACTTTAATTTTCCTGTTAAAAAGTAGTACATGATCCTTATAGAAACTTTAGAAGATGCAGTTAATCAAAGAGAAAATAGAAGTCATCTGTGATCTGAGTACCCAGAAAACTGGGTTTTTTAGTCACACACACATATTCATATATAAACGTGTATTGGGTTGGCCTAAAAGTTGCTCGGGTTTTTCTCTAAGATGGTACAGTGAAACATGAACAAACTTTTTGGCAAACCCAAGAGTGTAGGTGTAATGTATAATATTATATATATAGTATAATATATAATATTTTATATATAACATATATATTAAAGTCAGAAATGGTAACCCACTCCAATATTCTTGCCTGGAGAATCCCATAGATAGACAGAGGAGCCTGGTGGGCTGCAGCCCAAAGGGTCACCAAGAGCTGGACACAACTGAAGCAACTTAGCACACAAGTACAATTTTTATATAAGTGGAATAATTTTATACATATCGTTTCAACAAGGAAGCCATCAGAATTTTGTTGTTGTAAGTAACAGAAACAACTCTGACCTTTGCAACAAAAAAGAACCTATTGGAAAGACACCAAGAAGGCTCGAAGATCAAATACTAATCTGAACAATCAGGCTGTGAGGAGGCTGGGGGTCAGGTGAATCTTCGAATCTAGGTAACAGGACAAATTTTTCACAGTGTTTCCATTGGGAAGACTCAGTTCCAGTCACTTCCTGGCATTACAGCACTCCACTCAAGATATGAGTTTATGGAGGTCCGATTGGCCTAGCTAGACCACATGCTTGGACTGCTGGTATAATTTTCCAGGTTTTTCACAACATAATTCTTGGGAGCATCTTCACATCGGAATCTAGGAGGGTGCTGCTGCTGCTAAGTCACTTCAGTCATGTCCGACTCTGTGTGACCCCATAGACGGAAGCCCACCAGGCTCCTCCATCCCTGGGATTCTCCAGGCAAGAACACTGGAGTGGGTTGCCATTTCCTTCTCCAATGTGTGAAAGTGAAAAGTGAAAGTGAAGTCGCTCAGTCGTGTCTGACCCTTAGTGACCCCATGGACTGCAGCTTACCAGGATCCTCCATCCATGGGATTTTCTAGGCAAGAGTACTGGAGTGGCTTGCCAAGGAGGGTGCAATGCCCTGCTAAAACAACCTACATGGTGGCTTTACATATAAATGCTCACTCTGAATGACAGGTACCATCCCATGTCACTGGGGTGGGGGCAGGGAAGTTGCAAAAGCCAAGGGGATCACCAGTAGAAGAGAGAGCAAAGGACTTCCCTGGTGGTTCAGGGGTTAAGAATCCTGTTGCCAGTGAAAGGAACGGGGATTCTATCACTCATCTGGGAAGATTCCACATGCCTTGGAGAAACTAAGCACAGGCACCCCAACTACTGAGTCTGTGCTCTAGAGCCCATGGGCCACAACTAGAGAAAGCCTGAGAGCAGCAATGAAGACCCAGAGCAGCCAATAAGTAAATAAATTGCTTTGAAAGAGAGAGAAAGGAGAAATACTGGGCAGCCAAAACCCAAAATGTCCACTACATATATTTTCTTGAGTTATTATCTTACCGGCATCCAGGATGTAGTTGAACATTCTCCCTTAGCAGTTTATCTTTTGGTTGTATAATATTCTGTGACATGGCTAGACCATACTTTATTTAGTATAATTAGACATTTTTGTCAATTTTTTCAGTACTCTATCCCTACCACTTAGTCCCTAGCACAGAGTAGATGCCTAGTAAATATTCATTGAATTAGTTTGTCTTCTAATTGTTTATATACTGTTATAGCACAACTGTCCTATTGTCCCAAGGACAACTTGGGAGTTGTTCTTAGGACACACTCATGATTATATCTCATAGGGTGACCAAATTGCCCTGGCTTACCCAGGGCTTTCGTAAGATCCCAGCCCTGGGCAAACTGTCACCCTATAAGGGGTTCTGCACCCAATTCCAGTGTGGCAGGGTGGGGGGTGTATCCTAAACTATCAAGCAATCCCCTGACACCTGCTGGGAGCCCTACAATTCAACTCAATTCTAACACTATCTACTTGGAGATGGATCCTATAGGTTAAGGGCTTAGTCCTACAAGACTGCACCTGACCCCCCAATTCAGAAGACAGTCACAAGTCCAGGTTGTCACTTGTGCTTCTGACCAACTGGCTGAGGTCAGACATTCCAATAACTCCAACTCGGGTTTGATTAATTTCCTAGAGAACTCAGAGAAACCTTTTACTCACTAGATCACTGGTTTATTATAAAAGGATATAACTCAGGAACAGCCAGATGGAAGAGGTATATATGGCAAGGCATGGGGAAAAGGGACACAGCTTCCAGGCCTCCTCCCCAAACCCCTATGTGTTAACCAGTCCAGAAGCTCTCCAAACCCCCTCCTTTTGGATTTTTATGGAGACTTCATTACACAGGTATGTTTGAATAAATCATTTGTCATTGGTGATTGATTCAACCTCCAGCCCTACTTCCTTACCCAGAGGTCACCCTCTTAATCATCTGACTTGTTCCCCTGGTAACCAACCCCATCCTCAGATGCTTCCAAAAGTCACTTTATTAACACAGTAAGAGAGATACATTCTGCCCTCATCACAGGAAATTCCAAGGGTTTTAGAAGCTCAGTGCCAGAAAACAAAACAGGCTGAAGACCAAATATATGTTTCTTATTATACAACACAGTATCCCACACAAGAAACCACACTCTGTTATGCATTCTGGAGGTCTTATCTGCTGATGGGACATACAGAAAATTCACCCAAGGATAAAGAAGGCTGCCCAAAGCTCTGAGAAGCTCCTAAAACTATCCCCACCATACCTTCTTCTCTGTGCCCCCACTCTTCTTCCACCATGCCTACCCAGGGCCAGTCATGAGGAGGGGTGAGAAAGAGCATCAGGGTAAAGGCAAGCCAGGGGCCAGCTGTGAGGCATAGTCTCCAGCCTGGAGCTATGACTCATCCCTTAGTCATCCCTCTTCCAGTTCCGAGTTCCGTTGGCAGGCACCCTAGCTGTCCCCTTAGAGAACAATAGTGTTAGAGGAAACAATGACTGAAACTGCCCATCCTAGCCAGGTACCATAGTAACCATTTGCATGAGTTATGTCATGACAGGAGGTTCTGATAAGGAACATGGAACTAACAAGCCACCACCACCAACCAGAAGAATTCAGGAAAGGTCAAGAGGAGATGCCACCTGTCCTACCAACCCCCCAGAATCCTTCTTGCTGAAATGCATCCTCACTGAGCAATGAGGGCACCACCAAGAAGGACCCTGAGTCAGAGTAACTGGCCAAAGACAACCTGAAAACTAATCCCATCACCATCAAACCTGACACTGTGAGCCATGTGGCAGAGCAGTCCTCCTGGGTTCCCTGACCCTCCTGCTCTCCTCCTGGGCACCCCTTCCCAGTAAAGTCTCTTGCTGTTTCAGCACGTGTGTCCCTTCAGACAATTCATTTCTGAGTGTTAGACATGAGGCCACTCTCAGGCCCTCCTGACCCTCAGGGGTCCTCCTTCCTGTAATACCTTTGTCTCAGTTTTCTCATCCCTTTGATGGGGACTGTGGTCCAGTGGGCACAGTGAGGCAGGGCTGGACCTTAGCTTCCTCTCTGATGGGCCACAGGTGCCACCAGCATACGCCTGGCTCCACCAGCCTCATTGCCTCACATCAGCCCAGGTGCTTACTTTCTTTCCTGGATTGGCCCCAGGACCATGTGAACTGGTGACCCCCTACTGAGCATTAAATTAGATAATATATTTTTAACAGGTATAGCCATTGAAATTCGTCTTGCTTGTATTCTTTTTTCTTTTAATTATTTATTTTTAATTGGGGAAAAAATGGAAACAGTGACAGACTTTATTTTCTTGGGCTCCAAAGTCATTGTGGATGGTGACTGCAGCCATGAAATTGAAAGATGCTTGCTCCTTGGAAGAAAAGCTATGACCAACCTAGAGAGAGTATTAAAAAGCAGAGACATCACTTTGCTGACGAAGGTCCATATAGTCGAAGCTATGGTTTCTCCAGGAGTCATGTACAGTTGTGACAGTTGGACCATAAAGAAGGCTGAGCACTGATGAATTGATGCTTTCGAACTGTGGTGCTGGAGAAGACTCTTCAGAGTCCCTTGGACAGCAAGGAGATCCAACCAGTCCATCCTAAAGGAAATCAACCCTGAATATTCATTGGGAAGATTGATGCTGAAGCTGAAGCTCCAATACTTTGACCACTTGATGCAAAGAGCGGACTCACTGGAAAGACCCTGATGCTGGGAAGGATTGAGGGCAGGAGGAGAAGAGGGCAAAAGAGGATGAGATGGTTGGATGGCACCACCGGCTCAACGGATATGAGTTTCAGCAAACTCCAGGAGATAGTGAAGGATAGAGAAGCCTGCCATGCTGCACAGTCCATGGAGTCGCACAGGGTCAGACAGATGGAACAACGAACAGCAACAAATAATTAGTTCAAGGATAATTGCCTTACAAAATTGTGTTGGTTTCTGCCATTTATCAACATGGTCAGCCATAAGTATATATATGTCCCCTCCCTCTTAAACCTCCTTCCCACCTCCCACCCCTTCCTATCCCTTTAGGTTGTCACAGAACATGGGTTTGATCTCCCTGCATCAAACAGCAAACTCCCACTGGTGATCTATTATACTTATGGTAATGTATATGCTTCCATACAACAATGAAACCAAGCATTTCTTCCTCCTGCTTGTGCATAAATGGAATTCAGCAGTGGGAAAAGAGCCTGTGCCCCTCTGCAGGCAGTGATGAGGCCCCCAAGTCTCAGGAAGCACCCAGGAAGACCACTCAGCTGGATTCACTGTGGGACCAGGGTCCACCTGGAGGGTGACCTCTTAATATATTGCCACTCCTCAAGAATGCACACCAGGAACCATCTATTGCCTAATGGCGAGTGCCACCTTTTCAGGTACTTTGTTTTCTTCTGAAAATCCATCTTTTATTTTTATCAAATAGCACGTATATGGAGTTTTTAAAAGCCCAACAGTACCCACAAGGCTTATAACAAAAGTTAGCAGCCTCCTGCCCCTCTTCTCTCACTCCTGATTCCACCTTCCCTGAGACAAACCTCTTTTTGCTCCTTGAACTATTTCTCACATTGTCATCACCATGTTTTCAGATAGGACACTTATTCTTCTACTTGTTGGTTTTAAAAGTGTATGTGTTGAACTTCCTTGGTGGTACAGTAGATGAAGAATCTGCCTGCTAAGGCAGGGGACATGGGTTTGATCCCTGATCTGGGAAGATCTCACATGCCGAGGAGCAACTAAGCCCATGTGCCACGACTACTCAACCTGGATTCTAGAGCTTGGGAGCCATGACTACTGAAGTCCATGTGCCTGGAGCCTGTGCTCCATAACAAGAGAAGCCACTGCAATAAGAAGTCCAAGCACTTCAATGAAGAGCAGTCCTGCTCGCTACAAACAGAGAAAAGCCTGAGCCTCAATGAAGACTCAGGGCAGCAAGAAATAAAATAAGTAAAAAAATGAAAAAAAGGAATGAAGTACTGACACATGTGACAACCCTGGATGAACCTTGAAAACATTATAAAAAATACAGTAATAAAAAAAATATAGGTGTCCTCTAACACACTAGTGCTCAAAGGGTGACCCCTGGACCGCTAGCACGAGTAGCACCCGGACACTTACCAGAAAAGCAAATTCTTGGGTCCATCCCAGACCTGTGGAAATCAGAAGCTTTGAGGGCTTCAGACAAGTCCTCAGGTGATATTGATGCAGCAGGAGTTTGATAACCGCTAGTCTTGTGTCTCGGAGAAGGCAATGGCAAGCCACTCCAGTACTCTTGCCTAGAAAATCCCATGGATGGAGGAGCCTGGTAGGCTGCAGTCCGTGGGGTCGCTAAGGGTCGGACACGACTGAGCGACTTCACTTTCACATATTGGAGAAGGAAATGGCAACCCACTCCAGTGTTCTTGCCTGGAGAATCCCAGGGATGGGGGAGCCTGGTGGGCTTCTGTCTATGGGTTCACCCAGAGTCGGACACGACTAAAGTGACTTAGCAGCAGCAGCAGTCTTGTGTCTGCCTGCTGCTGATATCAGGACGTAAGAGAGATGGGATGGTGTGTGTTTGTGTGTTTAGAGCCCCTGAAGCCAGCTTCACCCATGAGCTCCCCATCTACAAGAGATAAACTAAAGATTCCTTTCCCCCCCACTTAACCTGATAGGAGTTTTTGTCAGTTTGAGAGTCCTGACCAATGAGGATGCTATTAACATTTTCTTCCCTGAAATGGCTTCTTGCAAAACAGTCTCACTTAGCACTGGCTGTTCCCACATTAAATTGCTCTTCTCCCCAAAGAGTCTCAGTTTTGTTGCAGTCTTCCTGGACTCCCTATTTAAATGACCTACCTGTTTCCTCCCCCTCTTTAGCCTCCTCTCCTGGTTTATTATATTTTCCCCATAGCATGCATCACAATTTGACAGACTATGCATTTTAATTCTTTTTGTTTTTGAAGTCCATGTTCTCTCACTAGAATGGAAGTTGCATGAAGACAGGAATTTTTTATTTGTTTTTCCTGGTGGATTTCCAATTCCCAGACCAGCACTGTTTCATTAGCATGTAATATGAAACCATAAATGTAATAGTAACCTTAAGAAGCTGATGGTTACTGTCTCAGCACGGGCCTACACGGGGCCTAGGCTACAGTGTCCTTTAGCGTGTATTTGGTGAAAGACGGATGTAGCATCTGAAAAATGAATAAATACGCCTTCTCTGGAGGTTAGAATGCCTGTAATACAATATGTAGTGTAAGATCTTGGAATGTGACACTCTTGGCATCAATGGAAGAATAAAAATTCTGGCTGGTGGGGCCAGAGGATGAGGTTCTGTTTCTGGATCCATCATCTAGCAAGAGAAAGAACAGCTGAGCTGGAGAAAACTCAGAAACTCATTCTAATGTGACATAGCCATCGCGGTTAAGGTCCAGGGCTTTTAAAAAACAAAATGGCACCCAATTCCTTTACATGAAAATGCTGTAATGTATTTTTAATTGGATGAGTTCTCTGAAGGAGATGAAAGGGAAGTGGCTGCCTGCCAGTGTTAAGTGTCTCAAAATGGGTCTTAAAATCAATTAAAGCTAAAACTAATTAGCAGAGGAATTAATTGAAAGAGAGATTTTAAAAAATTCTGTTCGTTTCCAAACTACCTTATGAACAAAATTCAGTTTGTGGCTCCCATTTAAATCAATACAAACTGAACATGCTTCTCAAAAGTAGGGTCACCAGGACTGAAATGATGATCTGCTTTTAGGGCAGCTGGTTAATGGGCCTGAAGTTTTACAAGCACTGCACTTACAAACAGCGTGGTGCCACACAAGGAGACGGGAAATGCCAGCGTCGGTGCCACTCGGAAGACTGTCACAGAAATCCATCACCCACATCTGCTGCACTGGCTGACCTTCATATCAATAGCTCTTAACCAAGGAAGAATTATCTTTCACTCCTGCAATCAAGCACTTCAGCTCAAAGCAATCTCCATTTATTTGCACCAATTTTCCTAAATTGCTCAAGTGTGGCAGAAAAATGCAAGAAGTGGACTCAAATCATCTTTCTGATGTCTTTCCTCGACATTCCCCCTCCCGCACCCACAAGGATTGGATGCTCTTACAAATTTATGGTTTTGACTTTAGAAAACAGCACTGGGTGGGACATGACATGTGCCAGGTAAGTACTAAGGTATCTCTCCAACGTGAGTTAATGAGAATCACATTTGACTAGGACAGCTGCAGCTCTAGGTTTCCCTTTGATGGTTCTCATCCCTTAGGTTTTCCTGAAAGTGCTCCTGACTTCTGTCCTTCCTCGTTTCTTTAGAAATCTACTTCTTCTCCCAATCTCCTTGCAGCCTGATGCTTCTCTCCTCATCCTGTTTATTTACAACTGATACAGGTGATCATTTTGAATAAACAAGACGAGGAGGTGATATTTGGGGGCCCTTCCTGTCAATATATGCCAACCATTGGACTAAGCACTTTAAGTGAATTATCTCAGAGCCTCCATTTATGGAGAGCCTACTATGTGCAAGGCATGTTGTTGTTGTTTAGTAGGTGAGTCGATGTGAGTTTCTAGGCAAGAATACTGGAGTGGGTTTTCTGGTGGCTCAGTGATTAAGAATCTGTCTGCAAATTCAGGAGCCAAAGTTTGATCCCTGGGTAGGGAGCATACCCTGGAGGAGGAAATGGCAACCCACTCCAGTGTTCTTGCCTGGGAAATCCCATGGACAGAGAAGCCTGGCGGGCTACAGTCCACTGGGTCACAAAGAGTCCGACACAACTTAGAGACTAAACAACAACTGTGTGCAATACGCCACTGTAGGCACTGGGGATACAGTCATGAATAAATGGACAAAAATTCTCCCCTTCATGGAGCTTACTTGCTAGTGGGAGAGGCAGGAAATGAATGTGATATATTAGGACCATATTCAGATTGTCGGGAAGGGGTGAGCACTAAGGAGTATGGAGCAGGACAAAGAATTGGAAGTATTGCTTGGGGAAGGTAAGTGGATTGAGGTTCTAGACAGGCAGCTACGAGAGGCTTTCTGTGAACATGACAGCTGAGTGAAGACCTGAGGATTAACTACATGGATGACTGAGGGCAGGGTACCCAGGTAAAGGGAAAAACCTGTGTCAAGGTCTGAAATCAGGAGCACCCTTGAGTGTTTGCAGAACAGCAAAGAGGAGCATGCAGCTGGAAAGGAGTGAAGGAAGAGTGTGCTGGGACAGTGAGGGGTCGTGGGAGCATGTGGACTTGGTGAGTTGGGAACCACTTCAGCACTCCGAGTCAGGGAGCAGCATGGCCTGACTTAAGGTTCCACAAGGGTCACGGTCTGTATCATGAAGAATGTGGCGAAGAGCGTCAATACCGGTGGATATTGTATTTGATCATTAAAATGACCCCTTGAGGTCATCACTGCTATCGCCCTATTTCACAGACGAGTGTTTTGTAAATAGTAACTAAAAAGGAAAACTATGGGGCTTCTCTGGTGATCCAATGTTTAAGAATTCACCTGCCAATGCAAGAGACATGAGTTCAATCCCTGTTCTGGGAAGATTCCATACACCCCAGGGCAACTAAGCCCATGTATCACAACTACTAAAGTCTATGAGTCCTGGAGCCTGTGCTCCAGGACAAGAGAAGCCAGAGCAATAAGAGGCCCACGTACTGCAACAAAAGAGTATCTCCTGCTTGCTGCAACTAGAGTAAGCCCTTGCAGCAATGAAGACCCAGTGCAGTGAAAAAAAAAGGAAACCATGACCCTCATGCAGATAGGGTGTGGCACTCAGTCACTCAGTGGTGCCTGGCTCTTTGCAAACTTTTGGACTGTAGCCCACCAAGCTCTTCTGTCCACTTTTTAGGCAAGAATACTGGAGTGGGTTGCCATTTCCTCCTCCAGGGGATCTTCCTGATCCAGGGATTGAACCTGGGTCTCCTGCGTCTCTTGCCTTGCAAGTGGATTCTTTAACCACTGCATTTTATATCATGCAGATAAAAAATAAACAGATAACCCCAAAATGTTAAATTCACTCAGAATGAGTGAACCAAACAAATGTTAAGAGGTCAGAGAACAAGCACATTTGTAGCTCAAGAATGTCGGAATGAATAGCAGATGAAGGAAAAACTGGCTTTTTCCACAATGGGCCAAGAAAGATCAGGGTACCTCTGCTACCACAGGACAGAACATGACTTGCATGTCTATCGACAAGCAATATTTTGCATCACTATTGGTTGTTTGCAACTTACATGAGATCAGAATCAGGTTAACTAGAGAGGTGTCTTTTAGACAGTACATAACTTTGGGAAAAAGAATGTACACTTTTTTTCTCCTTAGAGGAAAAAGTAATCTAAGGCTTAGAGAGGTTAAGAAACATGCTAAGGTCACAGAGCAACTGCTGCAACTGGGGTCTGAACCCAGCTCTTTCTAACTCTCAAGCTGGTGCCCCCTACATCCTACACTGACCAAGCAGATGCCTAGTGATTCAGGAAGAGCCCTGTGAAAATATTTTCAGAGATTTGGAGGGCAGTAAAACTTGGTTATATAAAGCAAGCCTTTTAAAAAGAAATGCGTAGCTTAATATCTAAATCAACAAATATTTCAAGAATGTCTTCTCTGTGCAAAGCATGGAAATAGGGCATAGGGGACCCAAAGATAAATAAGAAATAGCTTCCAATGAGCCAGCAATTTAATGGTGCAAAAAGCAACTCTGGCACAATGGAGATGTTTATAATGCACTGAATGTATTCATCCAGAGCACTGATGGAAGACCCTTCAATCTTCCCTGATATCCCTGTTGTTTCCAGCTACATATTGAGTAACAAGAGGAATGCAATACCCAGATACGTAAATGTGTCCATTGCCCTGCAGAATTCCACAGAATACTACAGCTGGGAAAATTCACAGTGAAGTGTGTTGGGTCTGATGCTTGAAATAGCCGGATAAGGAAGACAGGTATCTTGTGCATATTTGCATCTCAATTTAAGAAGTGTTTTATTAACCATGATAACAAGTTAAGGGCTTATGGGCAACTTGTGGAAGGAGGGATGACTGTATTTTTGGAGAAAACCCATTGCTGCTTATGATGGTAAATTTCATGTGTCAACTGACGAAGGCCATGCTGGGGTGGGAGGGCTGATATTTGGTCAAACATTATTCTGAGTGTTTCCATGAGAGTGGTTTTGGATGAATTCAACACAATAAAGGGCCGAAATGATATGGACCTAACAGAAGAAGAAGATATTAAGAAGAGGTGGCAAGAATACACAGAAGAACTATACAAAAAAGACCTTAGAGACCCAGATAATGACAATGGTGTGATCACTCACCTAGAGTCAGACATCCTGGAGTGTGAAGTCAAGTGGGCTTTAGGAAGCATCACTACAAACAAAGCTAGTGGAGGTGATGGAATTCTAGCTGAGCTATTTTAAATCCTAAAAGATGATGCTGTGAAAGTGCTGCACTCAATATGCCAGCAAATTTGGAACATTCAGCAGTGGCCACAGGACTGAACAATGTCATTTTTCATCCCAAAGAAGGGCAATGCTAAAAAATATTCAAACTATCACACAATTGCACTCATTTCATATGCTAGCAAATTAATACTAAAAATTCTCCAACCAAGGCTTAAATAGTACATGAACTGAGAACTTCCTGATGTTGAAGCTCATTTTAGAAAAGGCAGAGGGACCAGAGATCAAATTGCCAGCATTCATTGAATCACTGGAAAAGCAAGAGAATTCCAGAAAAACATCTACTTGTGTTTCATTGACTACACTAAAGCCTTTGACTGTGTGGATCACAGCAAACTGTAGAAAATTCTTAAAGAGATGGGAATACTAGGCTGCCTTACCTGCCTCCTGAGAAACCTGTATGCAGATCGAGAAGCAACAATTAGAACCAGACATGGAAAAACTGACTGGTTCCAAACTGGGAAAGGAGTACATCAAGGCTGTATGTTGTCACTCTGCTTAATTTTTTTTTTTTAAGTTGAATATTTTATTATTAAATTGTTTATTCTCCTGCAGAGCTGTTGCTTCACTGTATAAAAATAGCACCAGCAAACACAGTATATTGCAAAATTAAGATAGTAATATTCTTCATTGGACACTATATAACTAACAAACTTTTCTCCACTAGCAGTTATTTCTAGTGGGAAGATCATTTTGACCCAAAGCCAAAGATAGCTGTAAGCAAGTTACAATGTCATATAAGGTATAAGATAACCATGTTATCCTTCAATTACATAATTTTTGTAATTAATTTTACCAGCGATAATTTCAGGAATTCTGAATATCATAACTGGAGCCTAGCCTAAAAATCACAGGATGCGGTGGGAAAGATGCACAGCGTTTATCTGAAGTCATTAGAAAGTTATGGGGTATTTTCTTCAGGAAACATTGTTGTCGTTTCTTTTAAATATCTATCCACCACTAATTTAAGACAACTATGCTAGATTAAGTTGTTTCAAAGTAGTTTATTTAGCGGTTCCATTTTCACTCCTCAATAGATTTTATGTATTTCTCATATGCTTCTTCACTCATTAGTTCATCTAGTTCTGAAGGGTTACTGAATGTCATCTTGATCAGCCAACCATCTTCATAACAAGACTTGTTGACAAGTCCTGGATTTTCTGCTAGAGCTTTATTAATTTCAGTTCCTTTTCCTGATAGAGGAGAATAGAGTTCACTAGCAGCTTTCACACTTTCCAAAGCACCAAACTCCTCTTGTTTGTTCAACTTTGTCCCAACTTCAGGCAGACTACAGTAAACAACATCTCCCAAAGCTTCCTGTGCAAAATTGCTGATTCCCACTGTTCCAACACCGTTTTCTGTTTTTACCCATTCGTGTTTTTCTGTGAATTTCCGCACCGACAGCAGAGCAGCGCCGGTGCGCAGCGCCCGGACGGCACCCGCCCGCAGTCCCCAGGGCCGCGGCGAGCAGCGCGCGCTGGGTGCCGACCGCGGCCCGCACGCTCCGCACCGCGCGCAGCGCCAGGTTGGCACGGGTGCAGAGGGTCTCCGCGCGGCATCTGCGCGGCACCTAGAGCACCCCGGCTGGCGGGGGCGGGGCGGAACCTGCTTATTTAATTTCTATGCAGAGTACATCATGTGAAATGCCAGGCTGGATGAAGCACAAGCTGCAATCAAAATTGATGAGAGAAATATCAATAACCTCAGATATGCAGATGACACCACACTCATGGCAGAAAGTGAAGAGGAACTAAAGAGCCTCTTAATGAAGGTGAAAAAGGAGAGTGAAAAAGCTGGCTTAAAAGTCAACATTAAAAAATCTAAGGTCCCATCACTTCATGACAAGAAGATGGGGAAACAATGGAAACAGTGACAGGCTTTATTTTCTTGGGCTCCAAGAAAATCAGTGCATATAGTGACTGTAGCCATGAAATTAAAAGGTGCTCATTCCTTGGAAGAAAAGCTATGACCAACCTAGGCAGCATATTAAAAAGAAGAGACATTACTTTGCCAACAAATGTCTGTCTAGTCAAAGCTATAGTTTTTCCAGTAGTCATGTATGGATGCAAGAGTTGGACCATAAAGAAGGCTGAGTGCTGAAGAATTGATAACTTTGAACTATGGTGTTGGGAGAAGACTTTTGAGAGTCCCTTGGACTGTAAGGAAATCAAACCAATTCAATTCTAAAGGAAATCAATCCTGAATATTCATTGGTGGGACTGATGCTGAGACCGAAGCTCCAATACTTTGGCCACCTGATACAAAAGAGCTGACTCACTGGAGAAGACCCTGATGCTGGGAAAGAATGAAGGCAGGAGAAGAAAGGGACGACCAAGGATGAGATGGTTGGATGGCATCTCTGACTCAGTGCACATGTGTTTGAGCAAGCTCCAGGAGATAGTGAAGGACGTGAAGCCTGGCACGCTGCAGTCCATGGGGTTGTAAAGAGTCAAACATGACTGAGTAACTGAACAACAACACTTAAATTGACAGACTGTGTAAAGCAGATTGCCCACCTCAATGTGGATGGGCCCTTCCCAATCAGTTGAAGGTCAGAACAGTGCAAAAAGCTGACTCTTCTCTAAATTAGAGGAAATTCCTCCTGCCTGCCTGCCTTTCCTTTAGACTTAAACTGAAACATTAGCTCTCCCTGGGTCTTGAGTCTACTAACCTTTGGGTTGAAATTATACCATCATCTTTCTTGAGTCTCCAACTTGCTGACTCACCCTGCTGATCTTGGGACTTGTCAGTTCCATAAGCATGTGAGCCAATGTCTTATAATAAATCTCTTTCTATAAATATTTATATTTTATTGGTTCTGTTTCTCTGGACAACCCTAACACACAGCTACACACAATCTAATTTCCCTCCCCTCCTGTGCCTAATATATAGTAGATCCGTCCGTTCCATTCTGTCAGTCGTGTCCGACTCTTTGCGACCCCATAGACTGTAGCCTACCAGGCTTCTCCGTCCGTGGGATTCTCTAGGCAAGAATGCTGGAGTGGGTTACCGTTTCCTTCTCCAGGGGATCTTCCTGACCCAGGGATTGAACCCGGGTCTCCCGCATTGGAGGCAGATGCTTTAACCTCTGAGCCACCAGGGAAGCCCAAATTCATATTCATGGGATACTTAATTTGCTGAGGGTCTAAAGTAGTTCAAGCACTGATTTTTCGGCTGCCCTTTTCTCCTCCTCACCACTCAGAGAATGAGAACAAGAACATCTCCTAAGGGACAATAGCATTTGGGAATTTTGAATGTCTATGCTTGTGCTATTTTTTTTTTTTCCTCTTCATATTGCTTTTCTTATTTCATAAAGAATCCAATCTTTCTCTTTTTACCACTGATCATGCTCATCTATGAATTCCAATAAAAATAAGAGCCTTGTTGATTTTTCCTTTATTGGTTTCTGGGTAGTGGAATCTTGACATCTTTTCCACATTGGTCCTGAGGATTGATCTGGTTACCTGCCCAACAAGGAGAATGCTGCTTTCCACCATGGGTTGCATATGTGGGTCTCTCCTGATATGGGCTTCTCTGGTGGCTCTGCTGGTAAAGAATCTGCCTGCAATGTGGGAGACCTGGGTTTGATCCCTGGGTTGGGAAGAGTCCCTGGAAAAGGGAAAGGCTACCCACTCCAGTATTCTGGTCTGGAGAATGCCATGGACTGTATAGTCCATGGGGTTGCAAAGAGTCAGACAATTTTTGCGACTTTTACTTTCACTTTCCTGATATTGTGCATCCTTTAGGGTGCTTTTAACTATTGACAACAGGAAATGTAACTGAAAGTGTGTAAGCAGGAAGGACATTTGTCATCTCGCCTCTCTATCATGGATTCTGAAGATGGGATGAATCCAGGGTTGGCTCATTTTCTCAACACCACCAACAGAAGACCCAGGTCTTCTGTGTCACTGTATTTGACATGGTGGATTGTACTTGGGGTCACATATTGGCTAAAAGAGTTCCTGCCTTTGTCTGCAGACATAATGGCATACAGCAAGAAGAGGAACATTTTCTCCCGTCTGCTCTCTTTATTTCTAAGGACACCTTTCTCAGAAGCTGCGTAGAAAGCTTTCTTTTACATATTATTGGCCAGAAGGTCAGTGCCATTTCTAAACCAATACCTGGGCAAGAGGACAGAGAAACCTCCTTGACTAGCTCAGAAAGATGAACTTGTCTGTTTGGAGTATTGGAATGGGTCCAAGCTCACCAGATGATATAACTACTCTATGGAATTTTGATAAAATCATCTACTAGGATCAAAGAATAGGCTTGTGATTCAGTGGAAAAGAATTCACCTGCAATGCAGTAGTGGTGGATTTGATCCTTGGGTGGGGAAGATTCTCTAGAGAAGGAAATGGCAACCCACTTCAGTACTCTTGCCTGGAAAATCCCATGAACAGAGGAGCCTCATGGGTTACAGTTCATGGGATTGCAAACAGTCAGACATGACTAAGCTACTAAATAACAACAAAAACAAGATCAAAGAAAAGAGGGAGATAACCATTAGGTAGATAATCAAGAGTGACAGCCACAAGCAGTCCTGAAACAAATTTCTTAGACGGAGAAGGCAATTTCTTTCTTACATATAGCTGCTTGCTAGACAGGTAGAAAAGGAATAAGGGAGAAGAATTTTAGGGATTTCCAGATCTGTGCATGCATCTAGACTCAGCTTTAAGTCTTGACAACACATAAAAGTGACTGAGGAAAAATAGTATTTGTAAAATAGAATCCTAGACATATTTTCCTCCCTAAAGACTGAACTATTAAACTATTTCCAAGTCAAAAAAAATTCAGATTCTTTTCCACTAGGGATGCTTCCAAAACCATTTTCTCCCTTTCTCCCCCTAGACAATCTACTTACTCTGGACAGAGACCAAGAGACAAAATGCAGCATCTGTCTGTACCATATTTATTCTTTCCCAAATTACACATCAAACACTTGTGCTAGACACAAATAATAAGAGTTAACATTTATTAGGCACTTACTCTGTGCTAAATGCTTGGTATGTGTCATCTCATTTAATTGTCTAACAACCTGTGAAGTTGCTAATTGTGGTGGATGTTTGTTGTTTTGCCCACTAGGCATATATTCTCATCTCATTCTGATAAATCCACCAAATTTTTGATTTGGATAAGATTTCACCCACTGTCCAGACAAGCAACAAAAGAAAAATTGGATAAGTCAAACTATCAAAATTTCAAACTTCTGTGCATCAAAGGACACTATCAAGAAAGTGAAGAAACAACCTACAGAATGAGAGATGGTATTCATGAATTATATAGCTAGTAAAGGTCTAGTATCCAGTTATACTTATAATCCAACAAAATGATGAACAAGCAAATTCAAAAAAAATGGGGAAGGGCTTGAATGGACATTTCTCCAAAGAAGATGCACAAATGAACAACAAATACATAAAATGTATTGGACATTATTAGTTATTGTTGTTGTTGTTTAGTTGCTAAGTTGTGTCCAACTCTTTTGCAACCCCATGAATTGCAGCCCACTGGGCTTCTCTTTCCATGAGCTTTCCCGGCAAAGAATACAAGAATGGGTAGCCATTCCTTCTCCAGAGAATCTTCCCAACTCAGGGATCAAACCTGAGTCTCCTGCACTGGCAGGCGGATTCTTTACTACCTGCAATGAAGGCATCAGGGAAGCCACTAGTCATTATTCAGTTCAGTTCAGTTCAGTTCAGTTCAGTTCAGTCACTCAGTCGTGTCCGACTCTTTGTGACCCCATGAATCACAGCACACCAGGCCTCCCTGTCCATCACCAACTCCCAGAGTTCACTCAAACTCATGTCCACAGAGTCGGTGATGCCATCCAGCCATCTCATTCTCTGTCATCCCCTTCTCCTTCCACCCCCAATCCCTCCCAGCATCAGAGTCTTTTCCAGTGAGTCAACTCATCGCATGAGGTGGCCAAAGTATTGGAGTTTCAGCTTTAGCATCACTCCTTCCAATGAAGGATTGATCTCCTTTAGAATGGACTGGTTGGATCTCCTTGCAGTCCAAGGGACTCTCAAGAGTCTTCTCCAGCTGCAAATCAAAAGCACGGTGAGATACCATTTCATAGATACTAGCATGCCAAAAGTAAAAACAGACAATAACAAGTGTTGACAAAGAGAGAGACTGGAAGCCTCGTACATTGCTGGTGGGGATGTATTAATAAGATAGTGAAGCTGCTGTGGAAAAGAATTTTATGGTTCTTCAGAAAGTTATCCATATAACACAGCAATTTGACTCCCAGATATACACTCAAAAGAATTGAAAATAGATCAACATTTGTACTTGAATGTTCATGGCTGCAGTATTCATTATAGCCAAAACATGGCAACAATCCAAACGTCTATAAACTGAAGAATGGAGAAACAATATATGATATATCCATATTATAGAATATAATTCAGCTGTAGAAAGGAATAAAGCACTGATCCATGATAAAATATGGATGAACCTTGAAAACATTATGCTAAGTAAGAGAAGCCAGATTAAAAAAGTGACGTATTGTATGATTTCATTTAAATGAAATACCCAGAATAGGTAATAGAAACAGAAAAGAGATGTGTGGTTTCTAGGCACTGGGGAGAAAAGGAGGGATGAGAACGAACTGTTTAATGGGTACAGGGTTTCCCTTTAGGATGATGAAACTGTTTTGGGAACTAGATCGAAGTTAAGATTGCCAACATTGTTAACATACTAAATGGCACTCAATTGCACCCTTTGAAATGTTAGTTTTATATTATGTGAATATCACCTAAAAAATTTCCCCCAGCTCCTATCTTCCCCACGGCCAAAGAGAGACCATTCACTCAAGATAACTAAGCTACTCAAATCTGCTCCCCCTGGAATTTGCATCTTCTTTTCCAAACTGTCTAGGTAGCATTCACGTCCAAACTATACACCTATTTTCTCTTCCAATCCTGAGCTGTGCTTCAAGTCAGGGCAACTCCACCCTTTAGCTAAAACCCTCGGAGTCATCCTTACCTCATTTCTTATTCTCATACCTCACATCTAATCAGGCAGGAGAGTCCCTTGGCTTTATGAACGAACTATACCCAGAATCCCATGATGCCTTCCTCCTCTGCATCTGCCTCCCTGGTGAGAGACACATCAGCCACTCTCTCCTGAATCACTGCAGGAACCTTCTAACCAGTTTCTCTGTTTCTGCCTTTGTTCTCCTTGTCCCAGGTTGTCTCCAGGAGGATCCTTACCCCCTGGTATTTGTTCTCTGGTTGAATCAATCTCTTCCTGTTGAGTGTGGGGCCGGACTTAGTGCATTGCTCTGAAAGAATAAGGCAGAAATGACAGTCTCTCTGTTTTTTGCCTCTCTCTATTTTATCTCTTATTCTAGGAGAAGCCAGTTGCCAAGTTATGAGTGAATCCATGGAGGGGTCCACGTGGCAAGGAACTAAAGCCTCTGCCAACAGTTACACGGATGAACTTGGAAGCAGATTCCCAGCTCCAGTCCCACCTTCATCTGGTTGCCACCTTGTCCCATCCCTCCTCTGATCCTAACTCTGCGTTGACTTCCCCCATAAGACTTTGTGATGGCCCACAGTCCCCTGCAGGACCTGACGTCTTATTCCCCACTGCCCTGAGCTCTCTCTCCCTTCTGTCATTTGCTCTGCTCCACTTGGGTTCTCGGGGCCAGATTAAGCCTCAGCCCAGGTCTTCCACCCAATTTTCCTTTGCCTGGAACACTCCCCCTCCGAGGTGACCACACTCTCCTTCTTTCCCCTCTTTCAAGTCATTCTTCAGATGTCATTCCCACAACAAACTCCGCCTAGTCCACCTTATTTAACACACACAGCACCCTCCCCACCACCACCCGTAACCTTTTTCCTGTTGTGCTCTTTCTTTACCCGTGACACTCATTGACTTCTAACACAGTCTATACTCACTGATCATGCCCATTGGCTTTTGTCTCTCTCCCACTAGAATGTCAGCCCTTCAAGGGCAGGGATGACCATTTTGTCCCCTGTTGTACTGCAAGCACCTAGAAAGGTCCCATCACTTCATGGCAAATAGATGGGGAAACAATGGAAACAGTGACAGACTTTATTTTCTTGATCCCAAATCACTGAGAGTTGGACCATAAAGAAAGCTGAGCACTGAAGAATTGATGCTTTTGAATTGTGGTGTTGGAGAAGACTCTTGAGAGTCCCTTGGACTACAAGGAGATCCAACCAGTCAATCCTGAGGGAAATCAACCCAAAATATTCATTGGAAAGATGGATGATAAAGTTGAAATTGCAGTACTTTGGCCATCTGATGCAAAAAGCCGACACATCAAAGATACTAATGCTGGGAGAGATTGAGGGAAGGAGGAGAAGGGGATGACGGAGGATGACATGGTTGGATGGCATCACTGACTCAAAGGACATGAGTTTGAGTTAGCTCAGGGAATTGTGAAGGATGGGGAAGCATGCATGCTACAGTCAATGGGGCCCCAAAGAGTAGGACATGACAGAAGAGTAGGAGGGACTGAACAAAAGAACAGCCTGGCAAAAAGCTGTTGTTGTTGTTTAATCACCAAGTGGTGTCTGACTCTTTCGCAATGCCATGGACTGTAGCCCACCAGACTCCTCTGTCCATGGGATTTCTCAGGCAAGAATACTGGAGTGGGTTACCATTTTCTTCTCCAGGGGATCTTCCTGACCCAGGGATCAAACCAATGTCTCCTTTACTGGCAGGTGGATTCTTTACCACTGAGCCACCAGGGAAGCCCTTGGCAAGAAGTTGATGCACAATAAATATCTTATAAGTCAATGAAAAGTGGAGTGGTCCAGGGCCCGACACCAGTTTCTGTCAGGAGCAGAATCTTGAGGAGAGTTCCACTAGGCTCTTCTGTGTGTCCCAGAGAGGCTGTCACTTCTCTGGTTCTTACTTATGCTTCCATCCAGTTTCATTTTTCTTGGTACTTAAGTGATTTTCTCTTCTTTACCACCACATAAGGAACTGGGGCACTGGTATTCTCACTCTTTTACAGAAGTAAGAATTCAAGTTCAAAGCTGTAAGTGACTTGACCTTGGTCAAACAGCAAGAAACCAGCAAAGTCCAGATCCAAGGCCAAGTCTAACGCTGGAGCCCATATTTATATCCATAGGACGGTAGTACAATCACTCTGCTGCAGGATGTGCCTGGGAAGAAATTACATTTGAGCTGGGTTGTGAAGGCACAAAGATAAAACAAGCAGACAAAAAAGCAACGCAATACATGAATATCCTGGAGCACAGACAGCCAGGGAAGTCATTTCAGAGACAGCAAATTTCAACGAGAGCAAGGTTGATACATTTGCTGTCCTCAGCATTCCTTCTGAAGATGGACGTTCACGTCTCCCATTACTCAGCAATTCCACTCCTGGGAAAGTTCTCCAAAGAAACTCTTGCGTGTGTAATACAGGAGATACTAAGAATACACTTTGCCCAAGAGCAAAAGCCTGGAGATAAACCAAATATCGTTAATGGAAGAACCCATTAATAAGTCATAGTACAATTAATATGATATAGTAATCACAACTGATGAACCAGAGCAGGGGCCAGCAAACTAGGTGGCCTATTTTTGTGTGGTCTACAGGATAAGAATGGCTTTTTACGGTTTTGTGTGCGTGCGGGCTAAGTCACTTCAGTCGTATCTGACTCCTGTAGCCCACTAGGCTCCTCTGTTCATGGGATTCTCCAGTCAAGAATACAGGAGTGGGTTTCTTTGCCCTCCTCCAGAGTTCTGCTCACGTATCAACCTATAAATGTATATGTATGCACCTTTATTTATGAAACTGTATATACCCTACATAAGCTATTACTGTTCTGCAGGTTGAATTTTTCAGATAGCAATATATTCTACAAGACTTTCCAGATGGCCACATAGAGTGTGTTTCATTTGAAATAATTATGCAGTGTTTTATTGCATGTATGCAGCATAATGTGTGGGCTTCCCAGGTGCTTCGGTGGTAAAGAACCTGCCTGCCAATGCAGCAGACGTGGATTTGATCCCTGGGTCAAGAAGATCCCCTGGAGAAGGAAATGGTACCCATTCCAGTATTCTTGCCCAGGAAATCCCATGGACAGAGGAACCTAATGTACATAACCATCCATTTTCATCAACATTTTAGCTTTATCCAGTTGTCTGGGTCCTTCTGAAAGACTTGATGACCACATGCACGTATTTAAGAGGGTCACAGTTCCTGATGAGACGTCCAGCTTTCCAGGTGTGCATCCAGGAATGGCCCTTCCACGCTTCAGCTTCAAGTCTTCAGCTTGTTTCTGACACATGCAATGAAGCTCCCAGGGCGATTGGCTGTTCCAGCTGTTCCAGCTGATCCACACAGGAAAGAGCCTGTGTGTCAGTCAAATGCTACTTCCCCCCATGGCTACCTGGCATGGCTGGAGCAGTAGGGATGGTGAGCGCTTCAGTCTTCTGAGTCGGCCAACACTAGCTTTGGGGAATTTTGAGAAGAGGGGGAAAAAGGGATGCCAGTAGAAAGAGAAACAGGCGGTGAACTCTGTCCTCTAACTGGCCAGCAAGCATTTATCTCCCACAGTAAGACGAGAGCTCCCCTCTTCTCAAGTGAATAGCGTTTCATTTCCCCCCATCTGACATCTCTCTTTTGTCACGGGGCTTCCTCTGCTTCTGTACCGCGGAGGTGTTGTTCCAAGGAATTCACAGAGAGCCCACACAGCTGTCACAGCTGTCGTGAGCTGAGGGTGCCCCAAGCAGCTTCCAGGTGTTCGGAATTGGCAATACTCTGTCCTTGTTAATGCGTGTGATTAGCAAGCTTTAGGAAGTGTTAGGGATTCTTTAATTACAAGTGTTATTAAATTAGACACTTCCGTCCCACAAGGCAAACCTGAAACAAAATCCTGTGCAACATGCTGAAAGGGGAGCGGGTGAGAGAGAGAAACACAATGATCGGTAACTCCTAGGGCTGAGCACTGAACTGGCTGGGAGCCAAGTACAGGCTCATCAATGACCTTGAGACCCATCCTTTAAACTGGGGGGCACTGGCATCCAGGAAGCTAAATGACTTGGCTGAGTTACTGAGAGGCAGGGCTGGGCTTCAGCTTTGGATCTGCCTGGCTTAGTGGCCTTGCTTTTGCCGTCCAGTCACATGTGCTCCGCAGCCTTTGGAAGCGGCCACACCTGGCTCCCTCCCCCAGCTCGCTCCCATTCTGCTGCATTCCTGTAGGTTACATTTAAGTGCTCTTCCCCCACCAAGCCTTTCACAATGTGTTCAGTATTTCTTCACATGAAGTACACTACTTCATACGGATAGGTATCACTTTTGTCTGGTAATATCTAGTCCCTCTCCAGGTAATAGCATCTGAATTTCCATGGGGGGCCATCCCCTCTCTGTCAGTTTACATGGCTAAAGTGGGATTGACCTCAGCCTCCTTTGCTGGCCGTAGTGAATGGCTCAGTGGTGAGAACATTCTCCAAACTGGGCAAAGGGAAGACTTCCACAGGAATTGTTCTGGAACCACTGAAAAAACACTGTCTCTTTCTGCAGGAACTTCTAACCTGACAGATTGCAGGCGTGGTGTTCTTAATGGCCATTTCATTACCTGTGGGAAGGTCACCCCTAAAATTGATGCCAATAAAGGGGAAAAAGAGATCTGAGAGAGGGAGAGATTTCTGACAATGCTATTTCAGCACCTGGATCTATGTAAGTCTGAAGTTGGGATATACAGATTGTTTGATCATCTGAATAGTTAAAATTCCTTCTTTGGTCAAGGTGTTAACAGTTTGAATTTCTTACTTTTCTTTTTTGCACCCAAGTCTTGAATATATGTTCTATATCCTTCTACAAGTAGTGTTAGTCACTCAGTTGTGTGCGACCTTTTGTGGCCCTGTGGACTGTAGCCCACCAGGCACCTCTGCACATGGCATTCTCCAGGCAAGAATACTGCAGTGGGCTGCCATTCCCTTCTCCAGGGGATCTTTCCAACCGAGGGACTGAACTCAGGACTCTTGCATTATAGGCAGATTCTTTACCATTTGAGCCTCCTTCTACAACCTGATAACAACTTCTGTGTAATCATTTTACTAATGTTTCTCTTAAATGTGACAGCCTTCCAATAAAACTTGCAAATTATGTTTTGGAGGTAAGGTTTATAGGGATATCTTGATTAAGATACAATCCTTTGATCCACCAAGTATGCATAGAATCTAGAGTTTCTTAAGTTAGGAATGTCTTCTCTACATGACTTCACAAAGTATGGGGAGATTTGGAGGGGGAAAACTGAGAGCAGAAAAGAGATTCCGAGAAAAATAGAAAAGCATCACAAACACAGCAAAGTATTTCCTTTGAAATTCATACATGTATATTTACTGCAGCTAAAGAAACTTAAGACTGGCAGGAGGAGGAACATTTGGACCAAGGACAGAGAAAACTTGAAGTAGTAGGTGAAGGGTAGCACAGACATTACTTGAGGCTTAAATTGTTACCCCATAGGGAAAAAATAGGAGTTTTTTTTTTTTTTTTTTACTTTCTGGTCTATAGTTGAAGAAAAAGATTAGAAGTTATTCCCCTTACATGAGCCAGAGACATTTCTGTTCAGTGAACATACAAAAATATTCATAAGGAAAACGCAAGTGATCCAAGGGCTTAGACAGCAGAATTTCTGATACTAATGTAATTTTATTCAGCTTAGCAAGGCCAGCTTATTTAATTTCCCCCTTCCTGAAGCATCCTTATGTGAGCACTATTTTTCCATGGTTCATGAGAGGAGACCTTTATCTGCAGCTACTTGTGAGTTTAGTATTGGAGATGCTGGATGAGTATTTGCACAGGTGACAATGTGAGGCAGGTGACAATGTGGGGTGGATGACAGCCCGTTCTCCTTTAAGGATATACAAGGATCATATCCAAGGTCCCAGGAAAGAGTCTTAAACAGTGAAGTGGGGAATCAGTCCACTGCAAACTCACAGGTTCTTTATTTTTTTTAAATAAAAAAAATAAAATTAAAAAAATCTTTTTATTATTTAAAAAAATTAAAATTTTGTTTAAAAAAAATTCTGATGTGGGCAATTTTTAAAAAGCCTTTATTGAAATTATTATAATATTGCTTCTGATTTTTAAGTTTGTAAAACTTATTTTTAGATGGAGGATAACTGCTTTACAATACCGTGTTGGTTTCTACCCTAAACAACATCAATCAGCCGTAAGCATACATAAGTACCTTCTCTCTTGAACCTCCCTCCGGCCCCACCCATCCCACCCATCTAGGTTGTCACACAGTACCAGGCTGAGCTCCCAGTCTTACACAGCAGCTTCCCACTAGCCATCTATTTCACGTATGGTAATGGATGTCTCAGTGCCACTCTCTCAATCTGTCCCACCCTCTTCTTCCTCAGCTGTATCCACAAGTCTGTTCTCTACATCTGCATCTCTATTCCTGCTCTGCAAATAGATTTATTAGTACCATTTTTCTGGATTCCATATATATGCATTAATATACGACATTTTCCTCTTCTGACTTCCTTCACTCTATCGAACAGATTCTAGGTTCCTTCACCTCACTAGAACTGAATCAGATTTGTTCCTTTTTATGGCTTCTGTTTGATGTTTTGGTTTTTTGGCCCTGAGGCATATGGGATCTTAGCTCCTCAGCCAGGGATTGAACTTGGAACTCTTGCATTCAAAGGCAAAGTCTTAACCATTGGACCACCACAGGTTTCTGATACACAAATCTTTATGGCTACCTGTGTTCGAAGTGTTACGGGGGAATCAGGCATGAATAGGAGATAACTCTCAAAGAATCAGACCCTAGGAACTGAGAAAGGCAGGCCCACACATTATTAGGCCACAAAAATAGAAAAGGGATAGAAGTTTAGCTCTAAGGGAGAACAGAGAAGGGAGAGACTGAGGCCACCTGAGGGAGTGAGAGAGTTTCTCAAGGAGGTGGCATTGGAGCCAGGAATGGGATAAGCGTTGGCAAGTGAGTTGGGCTGGGCATGCCAGAGACGGGGGTCATAGAGAGTGGGAAGGGCAGGGCATGTAGGGGAACAGTAAATACGGTCTGTGGTGGCTGGAGTTCAGGATAGGTGCGATCACGGGTTCCTGACCTGCCATCTGTAATTCTACCCTTTCTCTACTATTTAAGAGAATAAATGAAAATACCAGCCAGTTATAGTGACATAGGATTATGGCTAACTTTGAAGCCCCTCTAGTTTCTAACAAGATCACCATTCGGAAACATCGACACTTAATCTTTTAAAAATATGCATTCACTCATTTGCGGCTGTGCTGGTGCTTTGTTGAGGTGCATAGACTTTCTCTAGTGGTGGAGAGTGAGGGAGGGGGCTCTTCTTTGCCGCGGTCTGTGAACATCTCCCTGTGGTGGCTTCTTTTGTTGCAGAGCGTGGGCTATAGGTTCGCGGGCTTCAGAAGTTGTGGTGCACAGGCTTAGCTGCTCCTCGGTATGTGGGATCTTCCCAGACCAGGGAAGCCCCAGACACTTTATATTCCTAAATACACAGTTCCTTGGGGCATACCTCTTAACTGACACTGACGCATTTCTTCAGTCATAGTGTAAGGCATTTGCTGAGCACTGACTCTGTTCCAGGTGCTCTTCCAGGCACTGGGGATGTGTGAACACAAAGGGCAAAGAGCTGCCCCCATGGAGTTGATATTGATAGGAGGAGACCCATGATGAACAAACCAAGAAATACACATACAGTACGAAGGCTGTACAGCAAATGAAGCAGAACAAAGGGGATAGACCAGGAGGAAGGGGGTTCGTTATATACGGGACAGTCATAGAAAACCACCCGAGGAAACTAGAAGCTACAGATGAGCTTAGTCCTAGAAGAAAGGAGGGCAGGAGCTACACACAGACTGGGTGGATGGCAGGTGCACAGCCCTGAACCAGGGGAGTGCTTGGCATGGCTGAGAACACTCAGGGCTCCAGGGTGGCTCAGGTAGGTGGAGGATCAGAGAGAGGAAAGAGGGGAGCCGAGAGCAAGCAGGGAGGCCAGAGCATGCACAGTCTTGCTGGCAGGCTAAGGATTTAGAATTTTGAATGAGATGGGGAAACAAAGGAGAGATCTGAGCAGAGATATGCCTTAAAAGGGCTTCCCAGGTGGCGCTAGTGGTGAAAGAACCTAACCTGTCTGCCAATGCAGGAGACAAAAGAGACACGGGTTCAATCCCTGGGTCGGCAAGATCCCCTGGAGGAGGACGTGGCTACCCACTCCCATAGCCTTGCCTGGGAAATCCCATGGACAGAGGAGCCTGGCAGGCTACAGCCTGGGAAATCCCATTAACAGAGGAGCCTGGCAGGCTACAGTCCATGGGGTTGCAAAGAGTTGGACACAACTGAGCAACTCACACACACACACACACACACACACACACACACATGCCTTAAAAAGGGTCATTCTAGCTTCTGTTTTGTTAAGAAATGAGTGCTGAGAGCAAGGATGGGAGGAAAGAGACCCATTAGGAAGCCATGGGCTATAATTTTATACAGCCTAATGGAAATTGTACATTAATTTTCAATAAGATTACACAGATAGTTTTGATATTGAGTAACTATTCAGAGAACAACATCTATATTTGCACCTGTAAAGCTTGAATATTTTAAGTGGAGAAATGATCACATAATTAATGTTGTTTGGCTGGTAAAAATCCTTAACAACCTGAAGCCCGAGGGAGGGGGCTAGGCTAATAACAGTGATAGGGTAGAAATCTATAGTTTGAGCACTTTCCTCCTTTTCAGAAACTTAGCAGGTTGGTACTCCCATGCATACCTGAAGTCAAACAAAGTCACATGTTTTAGCCAAAGAAATGTGAATAGCAGGGATGCGTGGTAATTTCTAGAAAGGAGCCTTTAAGAGTCAGTGTACCTTCATTTTCCTGTAATGGTTACTAGAGATATTTCAGATTGTCAAGGATTCATGACTGAGGGTCCTTGACAGTGAGAGCTTCATGGAGCAGCAACTTTTTCTAACTGGAAGTGGACATGTGATATAAGTAGGAAATGAGTCTTTGTTGTTTAAAGACACTGAAATTTAAGAATGCTTTTTACTGCAGCCTATGTGACTTAGCAGCAGAAGCAGCAGCATGTAGCCCATACTCACTTATAGAGAAACTGGTACCGTGCAGAAGCTGTAATTCAAACCTAAAACCTGTGGCACTGGGCCAGCAATCACTAGTAAGTAGCAAAGAAACTAGTCAGAGGTTAAGGAGATGGTGATCCATGTTGGGGAAGAGAACTATCATCTGTGGTGACATCGGGAGGTACATCACATCCCTAATGATGTGATGGACACTTAGGTGAATAGGTTGGAAAACAGAACATGACTAGGGTGTAAAGATTGCTATTGACTGAATTTGACAAGTATGAGATTAACTAAGAAAAGTGTTGGCCACTTGCAAACCGGAAAGGAAGGAAAAGGGGTCTGTGAATTCAAAGACTCATAAGGTTGGAATGAACAGCTGCTTCTCAACAACTGATTCAAGTCTTAGAACAGTAAAGGTCAAAAGTAAAACTCAGTCTGTGACAAGGATGAGATGGAGGGTGTAGACATCATACACAATGGTTGAATCTTTGACTGGACTGAGGTGTCTTGAGTAAAAGCAGAGACATCGTTTTGCTGACAAAGGTCCATATAATCAAAGCTGTGGTTTTTCTAGTGAAAGTGAAAGTCTCTCAGTCATATCTGACCCTTTGCGACCGCATGAACTGTACAGTCTGTGGAATTCTCCATGACAGAATACTGGAGTGGGTAGCCTTTTCCTTCTCTAGAGGATCTTCCCAACCCAGGGATCGAACCCAGGTCTCCCACATTGCAGGCGGATTCTTTACCAGCTGAGTCACAAGGGAAGCCCCTTGTGGTTTTTCTACCCATATACAGACGTGAGAGTTGGACCATAAAGAAGGCTGAGTGCTGAAGAATTGATGCTTTCAATTATGGTGCTGAAGAAAACTCTTGAGAGTCTCGTGGATAACAAGGAGAACAAACCAGTCAATCCTAAAGGAATCAATCCTGAATATTCCTTGGAAGGACTGATGATGAAGCTGAAGCTCCTATTCTTTGGCCACCTGATGTGAAGAGCCAACTCACTGGAAAAGACACTGATGCTGGGAGAGATCAAAGGCAAAAGGAGAAGGAGCACCAGAAGATGAGATGGTTAGATAGCATCAACAACTCAGCAGACACGAATTTGAGCAAACTCGAGGAGACAGTAGAGGACAGAGTAGCCTGGTGTGCTGCAGTCCATGGGCATGCAAAGAGTTGGGCATGACTTAGCAACCAAACAACAACAACACAAAAATAAAGATACAGTGAATCCTACCAAGTGAGTCAAATATCACAGGGAAAAAAATAAGGACACAATTCTCTCAGGAACACCTGATAGGTTTAAAATGTAGTGATTTATTTTGAGAAAGAAGGAGGTAGGCAGAGAAACACAACAACTATGAGGACTGTATTTTGAAATGAATGATGGGTGTGACTATAAGCACAAGTTGTTGGGGGGAATTCAAATAATAACTAGGCATCTGTTTGGGAGCCAAGTTGTAATAATAAGAGATCTATCTGACTTATAGAGGATGTGACGGTTCTAGACTTCAAATGACCTTTTGGGTCCTAACTCTGTACATGCAGAGAGTGAGCTGAGAAAAGCATTCCTCTCTGAAGGAGGACTTGTTTCCTGATTCAAAATGTGGCCAAGGGAAAAGTTTGCAAAAGAAGAATCTCTGGGAGGATACAGAAGGGGTTCTCAAGGGCCAGTGGGCAGGGGAGAGGCTCCCATAGATGGGATCATGCTCTTTCCTTTGGGGAGGAAATCTCATAATGTCTGCCCAGCAGGATTACAGAATTGCCACAGACCTATGTCCTTGCCCTTTCTGAATGGAAACACTTATTAAGCTTACCCTGTCCCTATGCCATCATTACAGAGTACATGTGAGATAAACAGCTTCTTCATCTTCTCAGTGCTGGACCCAGACTATATCGTCCAGAGATTCTGGACCTTAAGCTTGATGTCCTGCCTGAAAGGAATGTTCATAAGGAACGAGTGGTGTCTGACTCTTTGTGACCCCCTGGACTTTAGCCCATCAGGCTGCTCTGTCCATGGGATTTTCCAGGGAAGAATATTGGAGTGGGCTGCCATTTCCTCCTCCAGTGGGTCTTCCTGACCTAGGGATCACACTCACATCTCCTGTATCGGCAGGTGGATTCTTTACCACTGTGCCACCTGGGAGCCCAAGGGACAAGGGTATTTTTGTGCCTAAGAAAGAAGGGAAACTGTTCACTTCAGATTGAGACTTGAACCGATGCGCCAGGACTAGAACCCACATGGCTAGGACTTGAGCTCAGTCAAAATCCACGGTCTTCCAACTGAGATCACATACCTGGTTTCAGGACCTAATGAAGCTCTGGTTTTTGATATCTCATGGCAGAAAGAATTCAGTGACAGACAAAGTGATACATAAGAAGTCAATGTATTTAGAAAGAAACACACTCCACAGACAGAGTATGGGAGTGCTCTGTTTCCCATACTCAAAAGGTGAGAGAAGTCTTGAAATGTGGTGTGGTTAGTTTTTATGGGCTGGGTAATTTCACAGGCTAATGAGTAGGAAGGTTATTCCAACTATTTTGGGGAAGGGTCAGAGATTTTGAGGAATTGGACCATTGCCAACTTTTTGGTCTTTGATGATCAGCCTTGGAACTGTCATGGTACCTGTGGGTATATAATTTAGCTTGCTGATGTGCTACAATAAGCGTACACTGAGGCTCAAGGTCCAGCGGAAGTCAGCTAGTCCACCATCGTGGGCCTATTTGGTTCTAATCCATTCATGTCATGTCCTTCGGCTATGTTATTCTTTTAAAGGTTGTGCCCTGCCTGCCCTCTTCCCTCCTGTTTCAAAATAGTAGACGATGTGGTTATTTGTGCTGTTCACTGATATTTTCAGATCTTCTCTACCTGGGCCTTTGGTAGGATCACACTGCTCTGCTCATCCATCAGGTAGCTTGATGTGACCTTGTGCAATGCAAGTGGATGTACTTGTAAGAAAAAGTCTTTCAAGATAAAATGTGTGACTTGCTCTGTCCCCTCCACTGCTGCACTGATTGTATGCCGTTCCAGATGGTGATGGTGGTGACACTTGTCTTGGCTCTTGACTGAGAAGATATTAGAACCCCCACCCCATCACCATGACTTAAAAAAAAAAAAACACAAAACTGCACCTATTATGAATGAGAAATAAAGCTCTGTTGTTCAGTTCAGTTCAGTTGCTCAGTCGTGTCCAACTCTTTGAGACCCCATGAACCACACCACACCAGGCCTCCCTGTCCATCACCAACTCCCAGAGTCCACCCAAACCCATGTCCATTGAGTTGCTGATGCCATCCAGCCATCTCATCTTCTGTTGTCCCCTTCTCCTCCTGCCTTCAATCTTTCCCAGCATCAGGGTCTTTTCAAATGAGTCAGCTCGTTGAATCAGGTGGCCAAAGTATTTGAGTTTCAGCTTCAACATCAGTCCTTCCAATGAACACCTAGGACTGATCTCCTGTAGGATGGACTGGTTGGATCTCCTTGTGGTCCAAGGGACTCTCAAGAGTCTTCTCCAACACCACAGTTCAAAAGCATCAATTCATTCGCACTCAGCTTTCTTTATAGTCCAACTCTCACATCCATACATGATTACTGGAAAAAACATAGCCTTGACTAGATGGACCTTTGTTGACAAAGTATTGTCTCTGCTTTTTAATATGCTGTCTAGGTTGGTCATAACTTTCCTTCCAAGGAGTAAGCATCTTTTAATTTCATGGCTACAATCACCATCTGCAGTGATTTTGGAGCCCAGAAAAATAAAGTCAGCCGCTGTTTCCACTGTTTCCCCATCTATTTGCCATGATCTTAGTTTTCTGAATGTTGAGTCTTAAGCCAACTTTTTCAGTCTCCTCTTTCACTTTCATCAAGAGGCTTTTTAGTGCTTCTTCACTTTCTGCCATAAGGGTGGTGTCATCTGCAAATCTGAGGTTATTGATATTTCTCCCAGCAATCTTGATTCTAGCTTGTGCTTCCTCCAGCCCAGCGTTCCTCATGATGTACTCTGCATATAAGTTAAATAAGCAGGGTGACAATATACAGCCTTGACGTACTCCTTTTCCTATTTGGAACCAGTCTGTTGTTCCATGTCCAGTTCTAACTGTTGCTTCCTGATCTGCATACAGGTTTCTCAAGAGGCAGGTCAGGTGGTCTGTATTCCCATCTCTTTCAGAATTTTCCACAGTTTATTGTGATCCACATGGTCAAAGGCTTTGGCACAGTCAATAAAGCAGAAATAGATGTTTTATCAGTCCCTAAATTGGGGAACTAGTCAATCCCATTAGAAGAGACTTTTTCTTCAGATAAAAGATGGAAACAACTCACACTGAGTTCAGATGTCACATTCCTATAACATGGCAATCAAGAGGTTGTGTAGAGAATGGATCTGAGACAAGGAAAACTGTTTCCAGGAGGCTGTTTGGAGGCTGTATGAGGAGCAAAGAAGGGCAAAGAAAGTTACAGGAATGGAGAGAAGACCTAAATAAGTCTTTAAACATGAACAGAAGTTTGCCTCAGAAACAAGACTATTTTCTCCAGTTCAAATGCATCTGGTGAGATAAAGTGATAAAATATCATCATTCCACACCATAAGTCCCCTACATACGGATGTTTAAGTTGCAAGCTTTCAAAGATGCAAACACATTACTACCTAGTCATCACTGGATCATTTTTGTCAAGAGGGTAGATAGAATTGAGTCCAACAAGGAACCAGAACCTGAGCCATCAACATCAGGCGTAAGTGAAACTGCAGCCTGCCCTACATCTCCTATTGCTGACGATCCTTCAGCTCTACCATCTCCCTCCTCCTCTCCCTCACCCAGTCAGTAATTCTTCTTGCCTTTTCAGTTCAAGTTCAGATAGCCTCTAATAAGTTTGTTAGGACTGAACAAAGAGTGGATAATTTGGGTGTTAAAAATGAGGTCTCAAGTCTTCACAGTCATATTTGGCTATAAAGCCCTTTGTTGTTGGTGTTTAGTCATGTCTGATTCTTTGTGACCCCATGGACTGTAGTCCACTAGGCTCCTCTATCCATGAGATTTTCCATGCAAGAATACTGGAATGGGTTGCCATTTCCTTCTCCAGAGGATCTTCCCAACTCCAAGATCAAACCCGCATCTCCTGCCTCTGCAGGTGATATTTTTACATCGAATAAACTGTGAAATGTATAACACTGAAGTGAACTAGAGCTTGATAGGTGAACTAGTGAACTTGTGCTGAAGGAAGCCAGCGAGTGTTAGTTTCTCTAGGGATGCTCCTGGGTGACAGCTACTCTTTTAGAATCTGGTGTCTGCCTTCTTTCTAGGTCTGGGACTTCTGAGTCTTGCATCCTGGCATTAAGCATTCATTAATAGGAAATCTGCTCTTTTTTAATGAGCTGTAATCACTGAATTTGGACTATATGATTAATCATAGAAAAATATAGTCCCACCACCTGCCATTTGAAATTCTTGGCAAGATCTGAGTGAAACTCTCTGGAGATCAATGGTAATAAGAAATGAATGATGCTTTTATAGTACACGGTGATCATGTTCTGATCAAATAAATGCAGTAACTTTGACTGCACAGCTGGCTAGGGCTGCGTGAGTGAGTCAGGGACAAATTTAAAAATACTAAGTTCCGTTACTGTCTTTCACATCCTTGGTAATAAAACACAGTTTTTGGCTTTAAAATGCTGCTTGTCCCTCATAGAGGAGCAATTAAATACCCTCTATGCTACACTTTAAGTAAGAACTACTCAACAATTCACAGTATTTTAGAACCCAAACACTCCCATTTGAATTTGAATTTGAATAGGAGAAGGACAAAACCACATCTTAGCACAGATAAAAAGTCTGTTTTTTTTTCTTTGCTTGGCCATTCTCCATACAAAATGTTCCTGGTTGGTTTTGACTTTAAGATGGATCTTTTTAAAAAAAGACACTCAGCATTTCCTTTGATTGTTTGGCTACACCTTGATCAACAAATCTTCTTTACCTTGACAAACCAAATTTTATAAGCCCTGATGTATACTTCAAGATCCTGAATGAGCATTTCAGAAGAGGAAAGTGTATTTCATGGTGCTTTTGATCATGGGGATGCCAGGAAATGCTACTGTGCACTCTTGTGACTGGTAGCATTAAATTGCAGAGAATATAATTTTAAAACAAAATCTCTTTAAAGTAGTTTGAAAACAATGATAATTTTTTCTATTAAAGATTAATATTTTATACATGTTTCAATGCCATTCTCCCAAATCATCCCTCCCACAGAGTCCAAAAGACTGTTCTATACATCTATGTCTCTGTTGCTGTCTCACATACAGGGTTATCGTTACCATCTTTCTAAATTCCATATATATGTATTAGTATACTGTATTGGTGTTTTTCTTTCCAGCTTACTTCACTCTGTATAATAGGCATTGAAACATGTATAAAAAATAATATTTTAAATAATAATTTTTTTTAGAGCTGCAAGAGACTTCAAATATCTAACCCACTAATTTGAAAAACATGGAAACTTGAATCTGTAGAGTTGAATGCCTCAATCCAAAGTTTAAAACACTGTGTTCTGATATAAGCATAACTTTGTAGGTTGAAGCTTTATGATTCAAAGCAAGTGGTATCGAGGTTAAATGAAAGCTAGACAATTGTTGGTTTCTTTCTAACAAAAAAGTCACTATGCATGCATGCTAAATCCTGTCAGTCATGTCTCACCTGTTGTGACTCTATAGACTGTAGCCTGCCAGGCTCCTCTGTCCATGGGATTCTCCAAGCAAGAATACTGGGATGGGTTGCCATGACCTCCTCCAGGGGATCTTCCTGACCCAGGGATCAAACCTGGGTCTCCCTGCATTGCAAGCAGATTCTTTACCTGCTGAGCCACCGGGAAAGCCCCAAAAGAATGGTACTTGACCTTGAATCCTGACTCTGCCATTACTGTCCCATACTCTCAGTTTGCTCTATTTTAGAAGGAATGGATAAAGAAGATATGATACATATATACAATGGAATATTACTCAGCCATGTGTGCGTGCTAAGTCACTCAGTTGTGTCAGACTCTTTGTGACCCCCTGGACTGCAGCCCACCAGGTTCCTCTGTCCATGGGGATTTTCCAAGCAAGAATAGTGGAATGGGATTGCCATGCCCTCCTCTTGGGGATCTTCCCAACCTAGGGATTGAACCTAGGTCTCCTGCATTGCAAGTGGATCCTTTACTATTTGAGCACAAGCGAAACCCAAGAGTGCTGGAGTGGGTAGCCTATCCCTTCTCCCAGGGATCTTCCCGACCCAGGAAGTGAACTGGGGTCTCCTGCATTGCAGATGTATTCTTTACCAGCTGAGCTACCATTTACTCAGCCATAAAAAGGAACAAAATTGTATCATTTGCAAAGATGTGGATGGACTGTCATACAGAATGAAGTAAGTCAGAAAGAGAAAAACATATATATTAACACATATATGTGAAATCTAGAAAAATGGTATAGATGATCTTATTTGCAAAGCAGATATAGAGACATAGATGTAGAGAACAAATGTATGGATACCAGGAGGGAAAGGGGAGAGGTGGGGTGAATTGGGAAATTGGGGCTCACATACATATGTATTGATACTATGTATAAAATAGATAGGGCTTCTCTGGTAGCTCAGCTGGTAAAGCATCTGCCTGCAATGCAGGAGACCGTGGTTCAATTCCTGAGTCAGGCAGATCTGTTGGAGAAGGGATAGGCCACCCACTGCAGTACTCTTGGGCTTCCCTAGTGACTCAGATGGTAAAGAATCCACTTGCAATGTGGGAGACTTGAGTATGACCTCTGGGTTGGCAAAAACCCTGGAGGAGGGCATGGCAACCCATTCCAGTATACTTGCCTGGAGAATCCCCATGGACAGAGAAGGCTGGTGGGCTGCAGTCCACGGACTCGAAAAGAGTCAGACACCACTAAGTGACTAAGCACAGCACATAAAGCAGATAACTAGTAAGAAGCTACCATACAGCACAGGGAACTCTATTCAGTGCTCTCTGGTGACCTAAATGGGAAGGAAATCCAAAAAAAGAGGGATACATGTATATGTTATGCTGATTCACTTTGCTGTATAGCAGAAACTAATACAACATTGTAAAGCAACCATACTCCAATAAAAATAAAAAAAAAAACAGTGATACTGTAAAGAATAACAGTAAAATGCTTAGCACCATAACTGACAAATAATAAACATTCAATAACGGATAGTTATAATTCTTTTATGACTTCAATAACAGTAACAATCATGACAATAATATTCTGACCAAATCGATACATGAGATTACAGTTGGAATAAATTACTAATGGGTCAGGGTTAGTAATAAGATAATCAAATTGTACTCTGCTTAAGAATGTATTCTACTAATGACTTCTGCTTCCAGTCATAATGGGAAAACTGGGAGCTTATTTACTATTCTGCTGTCAATAATTGGAAAATTAGACACATTATATGAAACAGTTTTCAGACACTGGACAACAGACAAACCAGATCTGTGATCCCTGAGAGAATGGAAACAAACAGGGCAAGCCTTATGATTGCCCTGACTTTATGCCTTGAGGTATAACTCAGACTGTGGAGAAGAGAGGTGGAGTCCTGAGCAGAGTTCTGGGGACTTGCTGAGTTGAGGTGAGGAGACAGAAATGCTGAGTTAAAGAAATATGAGGGCTGAGTCCTGGAGAAGTTGGAGTTTGCAGGAAGAGAACACCCCAAAACTGCACAGGGCTACCCCGGAGTCTTTGCTGAAAACAGAGACATGCATGTAGAGAATGAATCTCCATAAAGCAGGCACGGACCCACCAGTGAGCCATGAGCCGACCAGTTCCCAGAGCTCACACAGGCTTGTGATTCATTTGATTCCAGCCACAGTTATCACTGGTGATTCAGCAATCACTTGGGATATTCAATAAAGATCATCTCTCCCCTCTCTGTGAAAGGCTACACCTAAGGGCATTTTAGTAGAGTAACAGCTATCGTAGACCCTCCATGACAAAGCTTAAAAACAAGCCTAGAAAGGATGAAACTGACTTGCATGCAAGTAAAATGATACCCCCATCCAAAATAGAGCCCAGCACTTACTAAAAGGAGACAACAAAATCTAATCCCAGATTTGTAAAATTTATATGTCCAACAAGCAATAAAAATTACTTGACAGACCAGGAAGTGGGAAAACAATAAATGATCAAAGATATGGGCCTAGAAATAATAATGATGATGGAATTAGCAGAGAAGGAGGTTAAAAAGGTTATTTTAACTATTTTCAAGTATTTAAAGGAAAACGTGAATATGTTGAAAAGAGAAGTCCAAGCTGTAAAGAGACGCAGTGGAACTTCTAAGATGAAAATATCTGAAATTAAAAATTCACTGGGTAGGATTAGTGGTTTAAATGCTTCAAATTAAATACTTAAGAAAAAAAGGTTAGTGATCTAGGAGATACAGCAATAGAAACTATCCAAAATAAAGTATAGAAAGAAAAATGAACAGAATTTCATTGAATTATAGGATAATATCTAGTGGTCTGATATATGCTTCATGGGGAGGAGAAAATTATTAGAAGATAATAGATTCATGTATTTTCCAAATTTAATTAAAACTATAAATTGCAGACCCAAGAAACTCAATGAACCCCAAGCAGGATACACACAAAGAAAACCATGGATGGGCTTCCTGGTGACTCAGTGGTAAAGAATCCACCTGCCAATGCAGGAGACATGGGTTCAGTCCCTGGTCCAGGAAGATTCCACATGCCACAGAGCACCTAAGCCTGGGAGCCTCACTACTGAGCTCGTGTGCCACAATTACTGAAGCCCATGCACCCTAGAGCCCATGATCTGCAACAAGAAAAAAACACTGCAATGAGAAGCTCATGCGCCATAACTAGAGAATATCCCCCACTCACCATAACTAGGTAAAAGCCCACACAGCAACAAAGGCCCAGCACACTCAAAAAAAAAAAGGAACCCATACAAAGGTACATCATAATTAAATTATAAAAATAAATATCAAAGGAAAAAATCTTAAAAGCAGAAGGGAAAAAAGACATTAAATTCAGAGGAATAAAGAGAAAAATGACAAAAATCTTCTTGTCAAAAACCGTGCAATCCAGAAGCAAGTGAAACGACATTTTCAAAATGCTGAAAGAAGAACAGTTAATACAGAATTTTATAGCCAGGAAAAATATCTTCCAAAAATGCCAGAATCAAGACTTTTTAGACAGATGAAATTTGAGAGAATTTGTCACTGAAAGGCCTGCACTCCAAAAGATACAAAACAAATGTACTAATGAATAAATAACTGAAAATGATGGATAAGTAGATAAATATTAAAAAACAGCATCACTATTTACAATATCCAAACATGGCAGTAACGCAAGGGCCCATCAGCAGACATGTGATCTAAGAAAATGTAGTGTATATATACAGTAGACTATTATCCAACCATAAAAATTAAATATTTCCACTTATAGCAATATGGATGGACTTAGAGAATATTATGCTTAGTGAAATAAGTCAGAGAAAGACAAATACTATATGATATAACTTACATGTGAAACCTAAAAAATAATACAAACGAACCTAAATTTGAAACAGAAATAGACTCACAGATAGAAAAAAATGTATGGTTACCAAAGGGGAGAAACACATTAGGAGCATGGGATTAATAGATACAAGTTACTATGTATAGAATAGATTTACTGTAAAGCACAGAGAATTATACCCAATATCTTATAATAACCTATAATGGAATATAGTCCAAAAAGAATCACTATGCTGTACACCTGAGACTAACACAATATTGTAAATCAACTAAGCATGTGTGTGTGCTAAGTTGCGTCAGTCGTGTCCGACTCTTTGTGACCATATGGACTGTAGCCTGTCAGGCTCCTCTGTCCATGGGATTCTCCAGGCAAGAATACTGGAGTGCGTTGCCATGCCCTCCTCCAGGAGATCTTCCCAACCCAGGGATCAAACCTATGCTTCCTGTGACTCCTGCATTGCAGGTGGATTCTTAACCTCTGGGGAGGTGGATTCTTGAGCCACTGGGGAAGCCCAAATCAACTACACATCAATTACATAAAAATATTTCTCACTTTAAATTTCTTTAAAAGATAATTGCCTACTTAAAATAAAAACAGTAACACATTTGAAGGAAAATTATAAGGTACTGAAGTAAAATCTAAAAGTAGCACAGAAAACGGAAGGGAGAAAATAGAGTATGTTGTAAGATTCAGGAAGTGCTAACATATTTGAAACTATGTGTGATACCTTAAAGATACATAATACAAACCACAGAGTGACATTTAAAAGTAAAGCATAGATAATATATCAATAATGGAGAGGTAATTTTCCGGCAGTCCAGTGGTTAGGACTCCATGTTTTCACTGCTGAGGGCCCGGGTTCAATCCTTTTTTAGGGAACTAAGACCTTGCAAGCCACACAACATGACCAAAAAAAAAAGGGGGGTGTGAAGGGTAAAAATGGAACCCTTGAAAATACTCAATCCAAAAGAAGGGAGGAAAAGAGGAACAAAGAACAGATGGCACAAATAGAAGACACATAGCAAGATGGTAGACCTATGGACACTTGTAAATAATACATCAAATGAAAGTGATTTAAAAGTTACAATTAAAAGGCAGAGACTTTCAGACTACAACGAAAAATGCAGTACCCAACTACATATTATGTACCAGAAACCTATTTTAAATATGGAGACACAAATGGGCTGAAAGTCAAAGGCAGGAAAAAGTCATAGCTTGTAAACTACAATAATAAGAAAGCTTCAGAGGTCATACTTACATCAGTAAAACAGACTTTTGAACAAGGAATATTAACATGGTAAAGAGGAACATTACATAGTGATACTCAGGTCAATTCATCAAAATGTCATAACAATCTTAAATAATGGCTTCAAAATTGATCTTCATGAAATAAAACCTAAACAGAATTGAAAAAAGAAAGCCACGTATCTACAATAGCTAGAAACTCTAGCACTCTTCTTTCAATAATCAATAGAAGTAGACAGAAAATCAGTAAATATATGGAAAACGTGAACAACACTTTTAACCAATATGACCTAAGTGACATTTATAGACTGCTCCAACAACAGCAGCATATACATGCACTTCAAGTACATATGTAATGTTCATCAAGATAATTCAGACACTGAATTCCAAAAAGAGGCTTTCAGCACATTTAAAAGATTTAAAATCATACAGACTATGTTCTTTCAGCATTCACTCCAGAATTAAATAAGAAATCAATAGCAGAGCAATATGTGAAAAGTTCCTGCTGCTGCTGCTGCTAAGTCACTTCAGTCGTGTCCGACTCTGTGTGACCCCATAGACGGAAGCCCACCAGGCTCCCCTGTCCCTGGGATTCTCCAGGCAAGAACACTGGAGTGGGTTGCCATTTCCTTCTCTGATGTGTGAAAGTGAAAAGTGAAAGTGAAGTCGCTCAGTCGTGCCCGACCCTTAGCGACCCCACGGACTGTGGCCTACCAGGCTCCTCCATCCATGGGATTTTCTAGGCAAGAGTACTGGAGTGGCTTGCCATTGCCTTCTCCGGTGAAAAGTTCCTAGATAATTGGAAATTGAAGAAAATACTTCTAAATAATCTATGGGTCAAAACCAGAATTGCATGAGAAATAGAAAATATTTTGAACTAAACTAAAATGAAAACACAATATACAGGATAGGGATTTATAACTTTAAATGCTATAAAAAGATTTTTTAAAAGGCTCAAAATTAATGAATCAAGTATTCCATTAAGAATCTAGATAAAGAAGAGAAAATTAACCCAAAATGAGTAGAAGAAAATAATAAAGAGCAGACATCAATGAAATAAAAAATGGACAAATAATAGAGAAAAATTAATTAAATTAAAATTTCTGAAAAACCAATAAAATTAATAAACGATTAGCTAGACTGATTAAGAAATAAAAAGCAGAGATTATCAATATTAGGAATGTAATAGGGGACATCATTGGATCCTACATTATTAGAGATTCTATAGACAGTAAAAGAGTAGCAAAGCATTTTGAACAATGCTTTGTCAATACATTTTAAAACAATTGAAATAGATTTTTTTCTTTTTTAAAATTTTCATACAAAAATTGCAAAATATTAGATATATTTCTTGTGTTGTATAATACATTCTGAGTCTATCTTACAACCGATAGTTTGTAGTTCCCACTCCCTCACCCTTATATTGCCCCTCCCCATCACTGGTAACCATTAGTTTGTTTTTAGATAGCATCATCAACTCAATGGACATGAATCTGAGCAAACACTGGGAGACAGTGAAGGACAGGGAAGCCTGGCATGCTATAGCTCATAGTGTCTCAGAGTCAGACATGACTTAGTGACTGAGCAACAACAAAAGCTTGTTCTCTATATCTGAGTCTGCTTTTGGGGGGGATATATTTAGTAGTTTGTTGTATTTTTTAGATGTCACATGACATTATATAATGATTATCTATCTCTCTTAATGCCAAGTCCATCCATATTGTGGCAAACAGCTGTGGCTGAGACGTATTCCACTGTGCATACCACCACTTCTTCATTCGTTCATCTATTGGTGGACACTTAAGTTTCTTCCGTATCTAGGTAATTGTAAAATATGCTGTTGTGAACATTGCGATGTGCATACATTTTCAAATTAGTAGGTTTTTTTTTTCCAGATTATATCCAGGAGTGGAATTGGGTCATGTGGTAGAATCATGTTCCCTGACATCAGACTATACTACAAAGCTATAGGAATCAAAATTGCGTAACACAGACTTATAAATAAATGAAAGAGGATCAGTCAGTCAGTTCAGTCTCTCAGTCATGTCTGACTTTTTGAGACCCCACGGACTGCAGCACTCTAGGCTTCCATGTCCATCACCAACTCCCAGAGATTGTTCAAACTCATGTCCACCGAGTCGGTGATGCCATCCAACCATCTCATCCTCTGTCATCCCCTTCTCCTCCTGCCTTCAATCTTTCCCAACATCAGGGTCCTTTCCAGTGAGTCAGTTCTTCACATCAGGTGGCCAAAGTATGGAGCTTCAGCTTCAGCATCAGTCCTTCCAATGAATATTCAGGGTTGATTTCCTTTAGGATGGACTGACTGGATCTCCTTGCAGTCCAAGGGACTCAAAGATCTTCTCCAACACCGCAGTTCAAAAGCATCAATTCTTCAGTGCTCAGCCTTCTTTATGGTCCAGCTCTCACATCCATACATGACTACTGGAAAAACCATAGCTTTGACTAGATGGACTGTTGTTGGCAAAGTAATGTCTCTGCTTTTTAATATGCTGTCTAGGTTGGTCATACCTTTTCTTCCAAGGAACAAGTGTCTTTTAATTTCATGACTGCAGTCACCATCTGCAATGACTTTGGAGCCCAAGAAGATAAAATCTGTCACTATTTCCATTGTTTCCCCATCTACTTGCCACAAAGTGATGGGACTGGATGCCATGATGTTTGTTTTTTGAATATTGAGTTTTAAGCCAGCATTTTCACTCTCATCTTTCACTTTCATGAAGAAACAGAATAGAAAGCCCAGAAATAAACCCATGCACTTATGGTCAATTAACCTATGACAAAGGAACCAAGACTACAACGCAAAAGAGACAATCTCTTCAGTAAGTGGTGCTGGGAAAACTGGACAGTGACATGTTAAAGAACAAAATTAGAACATTATCTAATATCATATATAAAAATAAACTCAAATGGATCAAAGAACTAAATATAAGACTCAATACTATAAAATGCCTAAGGGAAAACAAGGCAGAACACTCTGATGTAAATCACAGTGATATATTTTTGGATCTATCTCCTAAAGTAAAGGAAATAAAAGCAAGAGTAAACAAATGGGAACTAATTAAACTTAAAAGCTTTTTCACAGCAAAAGAAACCATTGTTAAAATGAAGACAGTCTACTGGATGGGAGAAAGTGTTTGCAAATGATATGACTAATAAAGAATTAACATCCAACATGTATCAACAGCTCATACAACTCAACATCAAAAAAGAACAAACAACCCAATTAAAAAAGGGGCAGAAGAACTGAATAGACATTTTTACAAAGCGGAAATACAGATGGCCAATAAGCACATGAAAAGATACTCAGTATCACCAATCACCAGGAAAATACAAATCCAGAAATGCAAAGGTACAACATGATATCACTTCATACCTGTCAGAATGGCTAGCCTCAAAAAGAACATGAATAACAAATGTTGATGAGGATTTGGAAAAAAGGGAACTTTTATACACGGTGGCAGGAATGTAAATTGGTGCAGTCACTATGGAAAACAGTATGGGGCTTTGAAAATTTTCTTGAAAGACACAAATAAACAAAATGGAACCCCAAAAGTAGAATGTATGAATAGTTCTATATATACTAAAGAAATTAAATTTATGTTAAAAAATCTTATTATAAAGAAAACTTTGTGCCCAGATGACTTCATTTATGAATGCTATCAATCATTTAAGGAAGAAATTAACCAACTCTACAAAACTTTTTCAGAAAATAGAGGAGGGAGCTTGTCCCACCACATTTTGTGGGGTCAGAATCACTTTGACATCAGAACTAGACAAAGATAAGTAAGAGAAGAAAACTACTGGAATACAGACTGAAAAATTCTCAACATAATTTTAGTAAGTAAAACTGTACATTATATATAAGGAGTACTATATTATGATCAAGTAAGATATATCCTAGGAATGGCAAAGTAGTTTAAAACTTGAAAATCAATCAGCATCATTCACCGTATTAAGAGAATAAAGGAGAAAACCATAGGAAATGCAAGGCATTCACTTGACTTTTTCAATGTACTTACATGATAAAAAGAAAAAAACTTCACAGATTGGAAAAGAAGTAAAACTTTATTTTCAGATGATATGATCATCTATACAGAAAATTAAAAGGAATCTTTAAAAAAGCTACTATAAATGACAAATGTCTAGCAAGATAGCAGGATATAAGGTCAGTATATGAAATCAATTCAACTTATATATGTTAAAATGAATAATTAGAAATTAAAACTTAAAAATAATTATAAATTATAAATTAAAATTAAAATAATTAGAAATTAAAATTTTAAAATAGTAGCATACAAATATGAGATATGTAGGGATAAATACATGAAAACAGGTATAATATCTGAATACATAAAACTATAAAATATTGCTTGAAAAACTTAGAAAACTTTAAAAAAAACTCTGAGAGATATAACATACTCATGGATTGAAAGTCTTAAGGTTTTTAATGTGTGAATTCTACCCAAACTGATCTGCCCATTCAATACAAACCCAACCAAAATCATGAGGATTTTCTTTAGAAAGTAACAAGATTTTATAGGCATATAGAAATGCAAAATACCTAGACTAGCAAAATAAGTTTTATAAATAACAAAATTGGAGGATTTATACTATCAGATTTTAAGACTTACTACAAATCTATAGTAATCAAGACAGTATGGTATTGACATAAGGATAGACATGTAGATCAGTGGAACAGAAGTAAGAGTTCAAAGATAGATGCACACATGTATGATCAGTTGATTTTCAACAAGGAGTCAAAGAATTAAATGGGAAAAGAATAGTCTTTTCAACACATGATGCTGGACCAAACGAGTACAGATGAGTAAGTCTCAACTCTTTATATCATATATAGCATTAATACAAAGCCCACTTAGACCTTTACATAGAAGCTAAAACTATACAATTTCTAGAAGAAAACAGGAAAAAGTGTTAATGATCCTGACAAAGGCAAAAAGTGTCTTAATTGGGACATAAGAAAGCATAATCCGTAAAGGAAAATAGGAAAATATGATTATTGGATTGAACAAAATTTTAAATATTTTGTTTTTTGAAAAACTATTAGGAAAATGAACAAAAACGACAACAAGCCAAAGTGTGAGAAAATATTTCCTAAGTATACATCTGAGAAAGGACTTAGACTCAGAATAGATAAAGAACACGTTAAGAAAATAACAATAGAATGGACAAAAGATTTAAACTGATACTCACCAAAGTAAAAACAAACAAACAAAAAAGCAACATGTGAAAGGATGCTTCATATCATGAAGCCATGAAAGAAATTCAAATAAAACCAGAAAGAGATACCAATACATATCCATCCAGATGGCTGAAATATAAAGATGGATAATATCAAGTGCAGTGAGTATAAAGAGCTTTCGGAAACTTCATGTATTGCTGACAGGAATATAAAGCATTGTAACTATTCTGGGAAGTTTCTATAAAGTTAAATGAGAATTTTCACTGATGAAGCAATTCCGCTCTTGAGTTTATACATAAGAGGGAAAAAAATGGCTCACACAAAAACGAGTACACAAGTGTTTATACTCACATTATTCATAAAGCCCCAAACTGGAAACAATCCTAATACACCTTATCAAATGAGTGGATAAATATATTGTAGGATATACTTCCAGTGGAATATTACTCAATTATAAAAAGGAACATGCAACTGATATCAGAGGGCTTCTCTGGTGGCTCAGACAGTAAAGAATCTGCCTGCCAATGAAGGAGAACTGGGTTCAATCTCTGAGTTGGGAAGATTCCCTGGAGAAGGGAATGACAGTCCACTTCAACTAATATATGAAAGAAGAAGGATATGTGCCAGAAAGATGTTAAGCAAAAGATTTGAGACACACAAAATATGCAGTATGTGAGTCAATGATACAAAATTCTAGCAAAGATCTTGTTCAGTAATAGAAAGCAGATCACTGTTTGCTTAGGGCGAGGATTGGGGGTTAGACTTGGACTGAAAGGGACAGGAGGAAATACTTTAATGTTATGCAAATGTTTTACATCCTGACTGTGGTGTTTTTAATCTTGAATATGATGGTAGTTATACAACTGTTTACATCTGTCAAAACTTACTGAATTGTACAACTAAAGTGTATATGTCTCATTGGGTATAAGGTTTGTATATATTGCATGAAATTTATTGTAACAATAAAGTTAGTTTTAAAAATACATTCTATACTATCTGTTTCACTGTTTTGGTATCTCTGTATTCACTTATCAAATATTCAGTTACCAGGCACAGTAACAGGTTTCGGGGAAACAGCAGTAAGTGAGACAGATGAAGAATCTGCCCTCACGGACATTCATAATAATGGTGAAGACAGACAAAAGAACAAGTGAATAGAAGAAAATGAATGTCACACAAACATTTGCACATGAATGTTCACAGCAGCATTATTCACAATTATCAAAAAGTGGAAAGAACTGTTATCCATCAGCTGATTAAAGGATAAGCATATGAGGTATATCCATACAACAAAATGTGGTATATCCTTACAATCGAGTTGACAGTGTTTTAAAAAGCAGGGACATTACTTTGCCAACAAAGCTATGGTTTTTCCAGTAGTCACATATGGATGTGAGAGTTGGACCATAAAGAAGGCTGAGTCCCAAAGAATTGATGCTTTCGAACTGTGGTGTTGGAGAAGACTCTTGAGAGTCCTTTGGACTGCAAAGTGATCAAATTAGTCAATCCTAAAGGAAATCAGTTCTGAATATTCATTGGAAGGACTGATGCTGAAGCTGAAGCTCCAATACTTTGGTGGCTACCTGATGTGAAGAGCCAACTCATTAGAAAAGACCCTAATGTTGGGAAAGATTGAAGGCAGGAGGAGAAGGGGACGACAGAGGATAAGATGGTTGGATGGTATCACTGACTCGATGGACATGAGTTTAAGTAAGTTCTGGGAGATGGTGAAGGACGGGGAAGCCTGGTGTCCATGGGGTTGCAAAGAGTCAGACGCAACTGAGTGACTGAACAACAATTTTTTAAAAAATGGAATAAAATTTTGATACAGGCTACACGTAGAGGAAACTGGAGAACATGCTGAGTGAAAGAAGCCAGATACAAAAGACCACATATTATAGGATTTCCTTATATGAAATGTTCAGAATTGACAAATTCATAGAAACAGAAAGAATATTAGTGGTTTCCAGGGGTTTGAAGGAAGAGAAAATTGGGAATGACTCTTTTTGAGTGAAGAAAATGTTCTGGAAAATATTCTGGTGATGATTGCCCACCTTGTGAATGTACTAGAGACCATTGATTTGTACTCTTTTTTTAAATTTGTACTCTTTAAAAGGGCAAAGTTTATGGCATGTAAATTACAGTAAGTCCCCTACACACAAATCTTTAAGTTGTGAATTTTCAAAGATGCAAACATGTGTTTGCCTGTCCAAACACGTGAGCTAGTTCACATGTCTGGTGTACACTGTCACAGGTGTGCATCCTCCACAAGTGGTTGTGCTTTTGTGTACTTTACTGAGCTGTATGGTATAGAGTACAGTAGTGCAATATCTTCATTTCAAGCCCAGGCTATCTGGAACCAAGTGTAAAAGCCGCAGTGATGTACCTGGCAGTACTGTACTTTTAAAGGTACTGTACTATTAAGATTAAAATATTTGTTTTTCTGTTCGTTTATTTTTTAGGTATTATTTGTGTGAAAAGTATTATAAACTGATTACAGTACAGTACTATATAGCCAATTAGTTGGGTTAGTTGGGTACTGAGGCTAGCTTTGTTGGACTTAGGAAAAAACTGAACTTAAGAACATGCTCTCAGAACAGAAGTCATTTGTTTGTGGGGACTTACTGTATACTTAATAAAGAACTTTACTTTTAAACAACAGAATGAATGGAAGGATGTTGGTCTGTCATTGTAAGAATCAGGATGCTGTAAGAGAGATGACCTGGAGAAGGCAATGGCACCCCACTCCAGTACTCTTGCCTGGAGAATCCCGTGGACGGAGGAGCCTGGTGGGCTGCAGTCCATGGGGTCGCTGAGAGTCGGACACGACTGAGCGACTTCACTTTTCACTTTTATGAATTGGAGAAGGAAATGGAAACCCATTCCAGTGTTCTTGCCTGGAGAATCCCAGGGACGGGGGAGCCTGGTGGGCTGCCGTCTATGGGGTCGCACAGAGCTGGACATAACTGAAGTGACTTAGCAGCAGCAGCAGCAGCAAGAAAGATGACCAGGGATAAGCTACTGGTTAGGGTGGGTAGGAGATGCGTCTTGAAAGTAGCATTTAGAAGGGGCTAATCATGTGCCAAAAAGTCCTAGAAGCTTGACCTAGAAGTTTGAAAGTGTTTTGTCTAAGTGTTCCTCTAAGAACTGATGGGAATCCATGTGACCAGGGCTTAGGGAGCAGAGGCAAGGGTGATTCACAATGAAGTCCCTGAGGAGCAAGGCAAATGCCAGAAAAACATGAGAGTGATGGGTTTGTAGAAAGTTTCTTTTCACTTGCTTTAATAAAAAAGTGAGTTTGTAAATAAGGTGTGGAAATTTGATGGTTCTAAGTTTAATCAGGCTTAAGTAGAAAGCTACCATAGAAATTTTAGACAAATCTAGCTGCAAGGTGACCCCAAGAGATGTCCTAGGTTTAGGACAAAATCAACCACTGAGAATTCACTCTCCTTTCCTACAAGTAGTACCATATTTTCCTGGTGTGAATATAGGCAAACACAGGACTCTACAAATTCCAGATAACCAACAGAAAGTATTACATGTACAGAAGTGGAAAGAAACTGCCCATGGGAATTAAAGTGTTTTTATTCAAGGCTAAATTTTCAAATCTGTGTCTAATATCACAGAGCAAATGGCCTTTTCTGGGACTAACTGCCCAGTTACCCACTTACCCATAATTTGCCACTGATTAGAATTAGGCAATTATCATTGTAATTTGTCTTTATTGGCCTCATTTTCCACTTGAAAAAGCTAAGCCATCATTTTTTTCCAGGCCTATGATTTCCAACCCTTTTGAATTCACATCCTATTTATTATTTATTTCATTTCATAATCTCTCTCCATCCCAAGTGGTCAATTTTATGTGTGTTCAGGATGAATTAAAATTAAACTAGATTTTGAAAATTACTTCTATTTGTCAATAGGTCTGAGTAAAGGGGTGGCAACACAGGGTGTGTCATGATCTGGAGGTTCTCCTTGTAAGTTTGGGACTCCACAATGGGAACTTAAAATTAGGTCAAACTGCCTGATTTTGCACAAGAGAAAACCTTGGCCCAGAAAAGTTAAAGTGACTTACCCAGAATGTCCTGGTGAATTTAGGACAACAAAGGATAAAAACAGAATCCCTTAAGGGTTGCTCAATTTCCTTAAATGATTTTTATAAAAAGGATAAGCATCACATCTCTATAGATAGGAAAAGCTGAGCTTTTTCTCAGTTACATTTTGGGGATATTTGCTACGCAGAATAGATAGAATTATTATATGGGATAGATAAAATACACAGAATTAGTTATGTGGGATAAAGATCATAGCAAGATAAGACTAATAAAGAAGATCACTTATTCCACTGATGAGGAAATTTAAGGGAGAGATTCAGAAGTCAGGGTCCAAGACAGAAGTCACACCCAAAGAGTACTTACTCCATGATTCCATTTTTATGAAGTTCAACATCAGGCAAAACTAATCTTTGGTGACAGAAATCAAAAGAAAAATTTTCTTTGGGTTGGAGGGGCATGGGGACCGGGAGGTGTTATAAGCACAGCTTTTGGGGTCCTGAGGTGAAGTGTTAGTTGCTCGGTTATGTCTGACTCTTCGCAACCTCCATGGGCTATAGCCCCCTGCCAGGCTCCTTGTCCATGGGATTCTCCAGGCAAGAATACTGGAGTGGGTAGTCATTTCCTTCTCCAGGAGTTCTTCCTAACCCAGGGATTGAGCCCAGGTCTCTTGCACTGCAGGTAGATTCTTTACCACCTAAGCCACCAGGGAATATTCTATCTCTTAATTATATCAGTCAATTCAAGATTGCAGTACTGATTACACAGGTGTGCTTCCTTGGCGAGAATTCATAAAGCTGTCCAATAATGATTAACATACTTTTCTTTATTCCTCTAGTATTAGTTATCTGCTATTACACAACAACTTCTCCTAAAACATAACACTTGAAACAACACCACCTATGATCACACAGTTTCTGTGGGTCAGGAATCTGACTGGCTTAACTGGGTCCCCTGTTTTAGAGTCACAGAAGGAAGATGTCATCTGGGGCTGCAGCGTCATCCCAAGGACCAGCTGGGGTGGCTCTACTTTCACCTCACATGTGGTTGTGGGTGGATTCAGTTCCTCATGGGCTGTTGGCCAGAGGGTCTCCCATTACTTGCTGGTTGTAGACTAGAGGTCACCTGCAAGTTCCTGCCACTTGGGCTTCTCCAATATGCCAACTTGCTTCACAAAAGCACCCAAACCAAGAAGGAAACAGAAAGGGTGCTGCCAGGGTGAAGTTTCAGGCATTTGTAACCTAATCATGGAAGTAACGTCTCATCACCTGTCATCTTCTACTGAGAGAAGCAAGTCACTAGGTCCAGTCCAAACTCACTGGCAGCAGATTATACACAGATGTGAATATCAGGAGGGGGGAGTTATTTCAGGAGGCTACTCACCACACAGATTTACGTTAGTAAAAGATTTGTAAGAAATAATGTACCACAACTTCCTTACTCATTCGTCTGCTGATGGACATCTAGGTTGCCTGGTACCAAAAGCTGGTGCTCTGGGACAACCCAGAGGGATAGGGAGTAGAGGGAGGTAGGGGGGCGGTTCAGGATGGGGTGCACACACATATACCTGGGGCTGATTCATGCAGATGTATGGTGAAAACCATGGACAATATTGTTAAGTAATTATCTTCCAATTAAAATAAATCATTAATTTTTTAAAAAAGAAATAATGAATGCAACCTCAGGCATCATGCCAACCTGAGTTTAAATCCTGCTTCTCCCGTGAGCTGAGAGAGATTGCACAAACCTTTAAGTTTCCCTAAATCTCAGTTTCTCCGTCTATTAAATGGAGGCAATAATATCTGCTTCCTAGAATTGTTGTAAGAATTAAGTTAGGGCAAGAAGGCAAAGTCTACAGAGCTCTGATACAGAGTTTTCCACTACGAAGTACTCAGTATTAAGTGTTATTATTATTTAAAGAAAGTTCCAAAGCAAATTTAATTGCAAGGAGAAGGGAACAGAACTATATGTCAGGCATTCTGAGGAAACACAGACTCTGAGATGTTAGGCAACATATCTAATGTCATACAACCAAGCCAGGATTTGAATCTGGGCCTGCCAGCTCCTAAAGTCATTTCTATTTCTTGCACCCTTTGCCTCTCCATAGTAGCCTCTGGCTGGTTTGCCCTCTTTCTGTTACCTCTAGGTCTTTCGTTCACACTAATGTCAGACTATAACATCTTTTATTTCATCTAATACTCTCCAGCTGAAGATGTTCCTTTTAATCATGTGAGCATTTCTTCCCAGCCTACAGAGGACCCTGTTTTCTGTTCTAATTTTGAGACATTTACATTCCTGTTGTTCCCTAGAACACATTCCTTGTTCCAAGCATCATGAACTCATTATTAACCAAAGCAAAGTCATGGCCCATCTGATTCCCATGTCCATACATTTCCAGTGCTTTCTTCTTTTTTAGGATGTTAGTCTCTTAACATTTCTCTCATTAGTTCCACCTACTCATTCATCCACTCATCATTCCATCCATCTACCGACCCACCTATCCACCCATCCATCCATCTACCCACTCATCCATCCATCTACTCACTCAGCCATCCATTCATCCATCCATACAATATATATTAGACCATTTAAGGGTGCCTTTTTCTATGCTAAGCATTGGAACCACTACAAGGAAGAATCAGGCATTCCCCTGCTCTTTAGACTCCAGTCATATCTCAGTTAGAGATATTCTACAGGGGAGAACTACAAAGCCCTGTTGACATCCTTCTTATGACTCAGTACTGAGCTACAATTTCTGATCTCCACGATGCTTTCCTGATTATTTCACTTTACCGATACTTCTTTAAATTTCCTCACCCCCCTGAGCCCTATTGTCCATCTAATGGCTTAATGTAGAGAACTGCCTTCAATATCGTTATAAGAGAAGGGGATTTTTAAAGCATTATGGGGAACTTATTCTGAGATAAAAACTGCACAAATAATGAACCCAAAAATTTCATAAAGTAATTCTTATTATGTGATTGTGCAGGTAAGGAAATGAGAGATTTTGAGAGGTAAATTTCAATGTCTCACGGCTAATACAGGATAGAGCCTAGACTCAAACCAAGTCTATCTGCCTGCAAAGTCCTTGTTTAATCATAATCTTTCACTCTACTCCTTTTTTTTCCTCGTGTGGTGCATGCATATTCGTCCTGCAGCTCAGTAAGTGATGAGAACAACATATAACCTTTAATTTCTCAACACAGTCATGGAGACCTTTGACATCCACTATTTCAAATATCTACTGAGTGACTGAATGACCCCCAGAAGCCCCAAACAGATCATCTCATCAATGGGACAAAAGGCCTGATGGGGTCTTCTCAGTATTGTCACCGTGGTCTTCCTTCGCTGTTGACGTCTCAAAATAGTTGGCCACAGTGCCAGTTTCAGTGCCTCTGTTCTGACAGTTTCACTCCATCACAGCATCTGCAAGGCACCTTTGGAAAGAACTGAGGCTGTCAGGCTTTTTACCAACAAAACCCTCTTTTTCTTAGGAATTCTCAAATGCGGCAGCGAGCAGATGTGCTCACAGAGTCTCTGAATGCAAGCACAGAAGGAACGCTCTGCATAGAAATTGCAAGTAAACTTCACAACTGGGAAACAGAAAGATCTTTTATTCGCAGAAGTTGGAGGTTGTAATTTGAGTGTGTGGAATTGCCAATAGCCTGGTAAATACGTCGGCCCACCAGCAGCCTTAAAAGGGAATTGAAACCGTTTTAAAAATCAGTGAGGCAGACAATGTGTGCATGTGTGTGTTTTCCATGGAGCCAATAGAGAGATTTACGCTGGATGCAAAATACTCTTTAAGTCATTGATTACAGAATGGGTCATTAGGAAGGTGGTGGACTTGTTCTAACCACTGGAGGTCTGCTGGGAATTTTCTAATCTGTTCAAAGTCCTGTGGTGGCTCCATATTGTCTGCGGAAAGAAACTCATTTTCTTTAGTTGGGCACATTCTAGCTCAGGTCATATACCCCAAAGTTTTCCCTTTGGCATGTCATTCTCCAGAAAGATTCCAGTTATTCCTGCTTCCTTGGTCATGGGTGCCATTTTCTCACTTCATGCTCATACTTTTCTTCCTAAAACATCATCCTTCCCACTCCTGCATGTTAAAATCCTACCCTTCTTTCAAAGTTAGGACCATTTTTGGCTCCTGCCTTTCTCTCATTGCCCCTCACTCCAACCCAATCCAGTGCAATCCAATCCAACCAACCCAATCTCACTGGCAAGTCACAATGGCTCTACTTGCAAAATAGCTGTGGAATGGGACCTGGGCTCTCTCCCCATTGTTCACCCTCAACTAGCAGCATCATAATCCCTCGACTGATAAACTACGACAGCTTCATATCAGATCTTCTTGTTTTGGACTTGACCCATACAACCACCAGAAATTTTTGTTATCAAAATGTAAATCAGTTAATACCACTCCTGTGCCTAACACTCTTTAGTGGGTTCCTGTGGCACTTAGAATCAAACCCAAATTCTTTCCCATGGGTTTCAAGGTCCCAGAAATCTGGGTCTGTCCATTACTTTGAGTTCATCCCACTCCACTCTCTTATGCTGGTCACTCTGTTCCAGACACTGAAGTCCTCTACTGTAATTTGAGAATAGGTCCATATCTTATTCACCTTCAAGTCCCCAGTTATGTCTTGCACAACACCTTACAACTATTAATAGTAAGTATAAAGGTATAAACTGAGGTTTTAGACTTCAATTTAGTTTTGGTGCATCACCAAAATCTATCATTTTTTAAAGGGCTCATCCTGTTGCATTTAGGGAGACTCCATTCCTTTTTTCAAAATTATAGTTATTTTTCTCAGGCTCCAAAAACTGTCAGGTAACTGCCATTTGTAAAAATAAATACATAAATCAGGCAAGCCTACAGGTGGCATTGCCCTGGGAAAAACGCAGAGACTTAATTAGCAGTAAGACTCCACACATTTTGACTAGGCCAAAAATATGAGGCTGCCAATGTCTCATTAATTATTGTTAACTGCACTGCATTCAAGCCCTTCAAGAACAGCGTGTGTTTGATAAAATGGCCTCCAAATCTAAAAACAATTGGCTCATCTTTAGAACTGCACCCCTGGAGATCATCTGACAAACCAGGAATTTAAACATATCAGGATGACACCAAAGAAATTGGTACAGTTGACCTTCACATTTATTGAAAATCTTGGCTGACACTTAGTGAGTGCTTATCAGGTACGAAGTTTTAATCTACATGTACTAGTTCATTTAATTATCAGAAAATCCTAGGAGTCAGTATGGTATTAGCTCCAGTTTGCAAGAAAGGGAACTGAGACACAGAGAGGTTGGGTATCTTGCCTAAAGTCACACAGCCAGGGCTCAGTAGATCCAGGATTCAAGACCAGTTAGTCTATCTTCAGAGCCTTTATGTTCAACAGCTACTCTAAAAACATTTTCAATTAATTTTGAAAATTATAAAGTTGTAAGAATTGCACATGAAACTCCTATATGCCTTTATCCATATCCACCTACCATTTCTACTTTGTTTCACTGGCTTTATTATTTTTTCTATATATTTTGTATGCATATGCATATTATGTTTTTCTGAACCATTGAGTTGGAGATATTGTGCCCATGTAACTCTAAGTATTGAAGTATGCATTTCCTAAGAATATTCTCCTATATAATCACAGTACAGTTATCAAAATCAGAAAATTTAACATTGATGCAACACTGTTATCTAATTAGAGTACATGTTCAAATTTTACCATTTGTCTCAGTAACGTCTGAAACAACTATTTTTGCCCTGGTTCAGGTTACAACCCCAGAACATGCACTGTATCTAGTTACCTTTAAGCTGGAATCTTTAGTCTCTTTTAATCTGGGACCACTTGACCTGCCTCTTGAGAAACCTGTATGCAGGTCAGGAAGCAACAGTTAGAAATGGACATGGAATAACAGACTGGTTCCAAATAGGAAAAGGAGTGTATCAAGGCTGTGTATTGTCACCCTGCTTATTTAACTTATATGCAGAGTACATCATGAGAAATGCCGGGCTGGAGGAAGCACAAGCAGGAATCAAGATTGCTGGGAGAAATATCAATAACCTCAGATATGCAGATGACACCACCCTTATGGCAGAAAGCAAAGAAGAACTAAAGAGCCTCTTGATGAAAGTGAAAGAGGAGAGTGAAAAAGTTGGCTTAAAGCTCAACATTCAGAAAACTAAGATCATGGCATCTGGTCCCATCACTTCATGGCAAATAGATGGGGGAAACAATGGAAACAGTGTCAGACTTTATTTTTCTGAGCTCCAAAATCACTGCAGATACTGATTGCAGCCATGAAATTAAAAGATGCTTACTCCTTGGATGGAAAGTTATGACCAACCTAGACAGCATATTAAAAAGCAGAGACATTCCTTTGTCAACAAAGGTCCATCTAGTCAAGGCTATGGTTTTTCCATAGTTATGTATGGATGTGAGAGTTGGACTATAAAGAAAGCTGAGTGCAGAAGAATTGATGTTTTTGAACTGTGGTGTTGGAGAAGACTCTTGAGAGTTCCTTGGACTGTAAGGAGATACAACCAGTCCATCCTAAAGGAGATCAGTCCTGGGTGTTCATTGGAAAGACAGATGTTGAAGCTGAAACTCCAATATTTTGGTCACCTGATGTGAAGAGCTGACTCATTTGAAAAGACCTTGATGTTGGGAAAGATTGAAGGCAGGAGGAGAAGGGGACGACAGAGGATGAGATGGTTAGATGGCATCACCGACTCGATGGACATGAGTTTGGGTGAACTCCGGGAGTTGGTGATGGACAGGGAGGCCTGGTGTGGTGTGGTTCATGGGGTCACAAAGAGTCGGACACGACTGAGAGACTGAACGGAACTGAATCCGGGATAGCCCTTTAGTCTTCCTTTGTATTTCCTGACGCTGATAGTTTTGAACATTTGCCAGTTTTTTTGTAGCATGTTCCTAATATTTCCTCGTGATGAGGTTCAAGTCTTTGGTTTTTGCAATACTGTGGCCACCTGATGCAAAGAAGTGACTCATTTGAAAAGACCCTGATGCTGGGAAAGATTGAAGGCAGGAGGAGAAGGGGATGACAGAGGATGAGATGGTTGGATGGTATCACCGACTCAATGGACATGAGTTTGAGCAATCTCTGGGAGTTGGTGATGGACAGGGAGGCCTGGTGTGCTGGAGCCCATGGGATCGTAAGGAGTCGGACACACTGAGCGACTGAACTGAACTGATTTTTGGTGAGAAAATCAGAGTGATGCTGGATCCTTCTCGGTGTCTCACTGTCCCCATACTGATGATGTTTTCTTTGATCACTTGGTCAAGTTCGTATCTGTCAGTTCCCTTCCATGTGAAGTTACTATTTCTCCCTTTCTAGTTAATGAATAACTTGAGGGGAGATATTTTGGGACTCCACACCCATGCTGTTTCTCATCAAATGTTCACCCACTACTTTAGCACCATTGGTAGCTAACCACTATATGTTATTGCTTCTTTGTATGGAGAGTTTGTTTTCCAACTCCGTGGTGGGAATCATCGCCCAGCTGGAGGCGCTGCAATGGGTATTTGAGGACAGTCAGTGTCCCAGCAGGATAAATAACACAATCTTTGGAGTTAAGTAGATTGGAGTTCAAGTCTGGCACTAGCATAGTTAATGATCTTGATCTTGGGGGAGGCACCTCAGTCTCTTTGAGACTTGGTTTCCTTATGTGTGTGTGTGTGTGTGTGTGTGTGCATGCTCAGTTTCTCAGTTGTGTCTGACTGTTTGTGACTTCATGGACTGCTGCCTGCCAATCTCCTCTGCACATGGAAATTTCCAGGCAAGAATATTGGAGGCGGTTGCCATTTTCTACTCCAGGGGATCTTCCTGACCCAGGATCATACCCATGTCTCCTGCACTGCAGGCAGATTCTTTTCCACTGAGCCACCTGGGGAGACTATAAAAGAGGATAATTATCTTCTCCACTAGAGGGCTATAGCAAGAGGTATACATGTAGGATGCAATGTAGACAGACTGCCTGGACCATAGAGGTGTCAGCGAGAGCTGTGTGATTATCACATCAGGTTCGCTAGACTTTAACCAAAATGTTCATGCTAGTTATTGAGTGTCTAGCATGGCACTGTGAGAATATAGAAAGTGGGCTCCCAGGGGAGTGAACACATCATGCTAAAGCAGTGCAGAGTATTTTGTCAGACAAGTACAGAGGATGGCAGCTGTGAGAGAGAAGAAGTGATTTATTTCAGGAGGAGGACGAGGTAGGACTTCACAGAGGAGGTGGCAGAATATTAACTCCTGGGACCACTTAGGGTCAAGATCTCTTTGTTAAAAACCCTGCTGTGTACTCTATTTTCTGCTCCATGCTTTAGGGTTCAACTCAGCATAATGAGATGAACAGATCCTGGAGAACAAATGAATAGGAACGGCTAGCAGAATTGCACCCCTTGACCACAGCATTGAGTGAAACAGAATAAATTGGGGACATGAAGGTCAAATTATGCTGACTTCATCCCTAAACTTCCAACAGGGGCCAAATGCCTGAAAAGGTCAATCTGAACCTGGTGTGCTCCAGTCCATGGAGTCCCAAAGAGTCGGCCACGACTGAGCGACTGAATAACAACACTCCTGTCCTTCAAAGAATTAACTTTGATCGTGAAGGTGTCTTTGTAGGTAGAGCCCTGGACTTTACAGATGCTGCTTGGTTTGGAGCTAAATGTGACAACATCTAGGCCTTTTTGGGAGAGGCAGTGTCAGCAGCTCACCCATCATATGCTGGTCTGTGCCTGGCTATTCTTGGCTACTCCGCTCACCTTAGTTTCTATCCCTTGTGATCAGGGAGGGGATTGTTCCTCATGGTGGCATAGAACTAGGCATTGCTTTTCCAGGAGTCACCTGGGATTGCTTACTTTCACAGTGAGGGAGGGCTGGGCAGTCTTCAATAGCAGGGTCAGATCCAAATAAGCTAGAATCAGGAAGGGTTGCAATGGAGACCAAAGCCAATTTCACCCCAGGCTCACTCCCTCTCTTCTGAAACATCCCTCTCACCCCTTTCTATGTGGCCGGTTGGAGAGGCTATAAGCTTCTAACAAACTGGCTGTGAGCAGTGAGGACCGCAAAGCAATGACCAACTGAGATGAGCCTGTGTATGGTACAGGGGCTCTCAGAACCAGCCTCAACACATTGGCCTTTGCCAAAGCCTCCTTTAAAAGGCTGCACTTAGGGAGCAGTTGCAGAGATGGAGAAATATGGGGATTTAATTTTCCCACAAAGCACTTTTGCCCAAGCTGTGCTAATGTTCTCCAGTTAAATACTTTTCAAAACGATCCACCAGACAAAGAAAAAAATGCAGTTACACATTCCATTAACAATGTCTGCTTTTGTCCCACCCAGGGCCACAACAGTCAGCCAAGCAATCTAATCTCTCGAAACAGAAATTGTTATATTTCCTCCCCTCATGGGGAGAAGGCACAGTGAACAGACAGACAAGATGAGTGTACTTTCCAGAGGGAGGTAGAAGTCTCCTATTTTCTGAACTCTCATGGGGTTTCCAAAAGCTGCAAGAGCATCTCTATTCCATTCCATTAACACTGGAGCTCCTTGCTGCTGAACCCAAGCTGCTTCTGTCAGATTCTTCCTGCAGCCGAGCGAAAATACATGAACCATCATTTTAGAAGCAGAGTGGATTGCCTTGCCTCTCACTGTAGACTATGAGCCCATTAAAGACAAAGCTGAGGCCAATTCATTCTTGAAACTTTGGTTCCTAGCAGACCTTCCTTGCCACTCAGATGTTCAGCGAAATTTTCATGATTTTTTTTTTCAAATTATTTTTTATTGTGGAAATTCTGAAATATATGCAAAATTAAAGACAATTTATAAACCCCTTACACACAAACCCAATTTAAGCAGTTATGACTAATGTTTCACTTAATTTCCGCCTACTCTCTTCTCTAATCCTCTGGCATGCTAAAAACAAAACAGCTTTATTGAAGCATAATTTATAAAATTCACTCATTTTTAGTGTAAAATTCAGTATCTTATTAGTAAGTTTACAGTTGTATAAATATCACCACACTCAGTTTTAGAACATTTTTGTGTGTGTGTGTGATTTCCTTTTTTTTTTAATTAAAAAAATTTTTTTTTATTGGAGGCTAATTATTTTACAATATTATATAGGTTGGTTTTGCCATACATTGACATGAATCCACCCAAAATAAATAGAAAAGCTTACTCCTGTCCCTTATATCAGGGGTCCCCAGTCTGTGGCCTGTTAGGAATTGGGCTGAAACTGAAACTGTTAGTGGCTCAGTCATGTCCGACTCTTTGTGACCCCATCAGCTGTAGCCTGCCAGGCTCCTCTGTCCATGGGATTTCCCAGGCAAGAATACTGGAGTAGGTTGCTGTTTCCTTCTCTAGGGGATCTTCCCAACCCAGGGATCGAACCCGTGTCTCCTGCATTGCAGGCAGATTCTTTACTGTTTGAGATACCAGTGAAGTCCTAGGAACTGGGCTACATAGCAGGAAGTGAGCGGTGGGTGAGTGAGTGAAGCTTCATCTGTATTTACAGCTGCTCCCCATCACTCACATTACCACCTGAGCTCCACCTCCTGTCAGATCAGCAGTGACATTACATTTTCACAGGAACTCACACCCTGCTGTCACTGTCTCCCATCACCCCTAGATGGGACCATCCAGTTGCAGGAAAACAAGCTCAGGGCTCCCACTGTTTATGCATTATGGTGAGTTATATAATTATTTCAGTACATATCACAATGTAATAATAATAGAAATAAAGTGCACAATAAATGTAAATGCTTGAATCATCCTGAAACTACCCCCAACCCTGCCAACTCCGGGTCCGTGGAAAAATTGTCATCCACATAACAGGTCCTTGGTGCCAAAAACATTGGGGACTACAGCCTTATATCATCTCCAATCAGACAGCCAGATCCCTTACATGACCTGGCTTAATGTCAGATATTTTCCACTTCAGAATTAATATTGCTTTGACATGTGATACAGACTGCTTTTCAGTTCAGTTCAATTCAGTCGCTCAGTCGTGACCGACTCCTTGCGACCCCATGAATCACAGCACGCCAGGCCTCCCTGTCCATCACCAACTCCCGGAGTTCACTCAAATTCATGTCCACCGAGTCGGTGATGCCATCCAGCCATCTCATTCTCTGTCGTCCCCTTCTCCTCCCGCCCCCAATCCTTCCCAGCATCAGAGTCTTTTCCAGTGAGTCAACTCGTCACAGGTTCAACAAATAGGCACACTTGATCTCCAATGCAGGATTACTTTTCCTTTTTCAACCTTTCCTGGGGATACAGCATGTGTGTTAAGTCGCTTCAGTCATGTTTGACCCTTTGCAATGCTATTAACTGTAGCTCACCAGTCTCCTCTGGCCACAGGATTCTCCAGGCAAGAATACTGGAGTGGGTTGCTATGCCCTACTCCAGGGGAGCTTCCCAACCTGGGGATCGAACCTGTGTCTCTTATGTCTCCTGCATTGGCAGGTGGGTTCTTTAGCACTAGTGCCACCCGGGAAAGCAAGGGGTCACAGATTCCTTTGAAAATTCAATGAGAGACCCTTTCCCCATCAAAACTTAAGTGTGCACACACATTTGCAGTCTTGTGTTTATCTTTAGGGAGTTATCATATCCTCTAAAATATCCCTAAATATCAAGGTATAAATTGCTTCAATAATGTTGATATCATGGCTTATATTTTATTTCCCAAAATATGCAAGCAGATTCTGCTCCCAACATGGATGTTATTGAGTTGTACATTACTGTAGTCCTAGGTTATTGCAGTCTTTTCTTCAGCTGGCTGTTTTCTAGTGAGGAAGAGCTCACTCCAGTCCAAGCTGCAAAAGCTTAGCTGACACAGGCTAATGAAAACGTGGTAGAGTAGAGTTATATCCTTCTTAAATGTAGAGGTGTGTGAATATGTAGAAAAAGAGAAAAGTCATGTTATATGTGTTATTAAGTTTTTCATGTTAATCCTTCTTTCAAAGGTAAGAACAAGCTTTGGCTGCGGAGTAATCATGCAAAAAAAAAAAAGAATGCTTTTTTTTGAAAGACGACATGGTCCTGGGACTTCATCAGCTTCCAGCTGACAGCTCTGTTACGAGTTCCAAGAATGGCTACCAGGCCAACTGTTCAAGAATGAAGGCGAAATGTCATGCACTAACACTGGTGTGGTAATGCCCCACGTACTAGGGAAGAGATTTTGAGTGGTTTTGTAAAACTCAGATGTACCCTTGGGAATATATTTAAAGTCTACTAGTTTCAGAATTCTAATGGATCACTGGATATGCACTGAAATGAATCCAATGTCCAGTTCCTTATGGATGACCTCTGAAAGAAAAATAGCAATGCTTGACCTGATGCTGGGGAATGACCAGACTTTCTCAGGATGGAATGTGATTTTAGCAAGCTTCAAAAATTCCAGATGCTTACTGAAGCTTATTGAAGATATTCAGGCCCCATGAGATAGAAATCAAGGGTGAAGGGTGACGAGCACACAGATGTACAGCCATGAAGTGTATATTTTGGCTTAAGCCCCAGTCAGATTTTTTTCTCAAGATCCTGACCAAGTACTCAGGGAATGCTGAACTCAACACCCTCTTCTTGAAGTCTTTGAACCTCAAAGAAAAGCATCCAGTTGAGGTATTATTGTATGAAAACAAACATGAGTAGGTGAAACTCTGAGCTTCTTTGCCAACTGCTGAGCCAACCAGTTTCTCACACCAACTCTTTGCACCAAAGAATGGAACTTGAGTTCTTTTGGGCTCATTTCCTATCATTTCAAAAGAAAATACCAACAGGAAGGGCAGTCTTGGGAAACCAAAAGGAGGACATTGGGATTTCCAAATGACAAGACATAGCCACCACTATTTGGTTTCTGTTTTGTAGAGTCTAAAATGTGCTTGTTAACATTTCGAGAATCAGGTATGCTCTGGAGGAAGTGTTGTTTACTGAAAGTCCTTCTTGCCCCTAGAGATAAACGCGGCACTGAGTAGAGTGCAAAGCAGCCTTTGAGGAGGAGCCCATTGCTTATAATGGAATTGAAGAGATCAGAGTTATACATGTGAAAAAGAGCAGAAGGCAAGAATTTTAGGTGCTAGATTCATTTTCAAAAGGTTAGTGAAAGCTGGAGAAGTCTGAAAGCTGAAAAAGCCTTCTTGGATGCAATAGGAGATGAGATAAGCTTGGAGGACAGATAGAATTGGATAGACATCATTAGGAAGGGAGAAGAACTCAAGCAAAGGCAGGCTTTGTTCACTCTGGGGTCAACTTGGAAAACATTTGAGAGCTCCTACTAAGACTAAGGTTCAAATTTTGTTGTGCATCAGAATGATTTGAGGAGCCTCCTGGACTTCCCTGTTGGTCCAGTGGTTAAGAATCCACCTGCCAATGCAGCGGTCATGGGTTCCATCCCTGGTCTGGGAAGATTCCACATGCCACAGTGTGCCTAAACCCATGTGCCACACCTCCTGAGCCTGTGCTCCACAACAACGGAAGTTACCACAATGAGAAGCCCACACCATCGAAGAAGACTCTTGAGAGTCCCTTTGACTGCAAGGAGATCAAACCAGTCAATCCTAAAGAAAGTCCATGTAGAACAACGAAGATTCAGCACAGCCAAAAATAAATAAATAACCATTTGTAAAAAGTATAGATTCCTGTATTGTTGTAGTTCTTTAGTCACTAAATCATGTCTGTGACCCCAAGGACTGTAGCCTGCCAGGTTCTCCTGTCCATGGAATTTCCCAGGCAAGAATACTGAAGTGGGTTGTCATTTCCTCCTCCAGGGAATCTTCTGGACGCAGGGATCAAATTCACATCTCCTGCATTGGCAGGTGGAGTCTTTACCACTGATCTACCAGAAAAGCCTGTAGATTCCTATACCACCCTTATATAGCTCAGACCCACTAAACCAGTCTATAGATACCTGTACTCCATCCTTACAGACTCTGATTTAGTGGGTCTGAGCTTGAGCTCAGAGATCTGCATTTCTAACAAGTATCCCAGATGATGGTCCATGGACCACACTTCATGAAAGACCGACATCAACTTCCTTTGGCTTCTTTGTTTGATCATTGAAAACACCAAGCAAGAATACGATCCTTAGAGTCTTGAGTCTATATAACCTGGAGTGAAATGTATTTCAAAGAGCTAAACCAAGATGGGATGTGGACGGCCAAGGCATCTAGGTAAAGGTATATGTAAAAATGCCATGAGTTCATACGATGTTCTACTTTTCCCCGGCTCCACCACATAACCCCATCTAGCCACCCTCTTTCCAACTCAGACTGTTCTTAACAATTGAAAGGCAAGGGGAGGGGTGATTGTTGGTGATCAAGAAGCAAGATATATTTTTACCTTTAGTTTCGATGAATTTATGATTGTCTCCATAAGGGACCTATGAGTAGCAGTCTTTAACCTTTCTTGGAGATCATAGACATTTTTTGAGAAAATTATGATCGTCTTCCAGGTAACAGTATGTGGACCCTTGGATGTATATTTGGCATATAATTTCACGGAGTCTGGGCTTCTCTTGTGGCTCAGCTGGTAAAGAATCTGCCTGCAATGTGGGAGACCTGGGTTTGATCCCTGGGTTGGAAAGATCCCCTGGAGAAGGGGAAGGCTACCCACTCCAGCATTCTGGCCTGGGTTCGATCCCCTGGAGAAGGAAATGGCAACCCACTCCAGTACTCTTGCCTGGAAAATCCCATGGACGGAGGAGCCTGGTAGGCTATAGTCCATGGGATCACAAAGAGTCAGACGCAACTGAGCAACTTCTCTTTCTTTTCATGGAGTCCAACAGGAGTGATCAACTAAAACATGCTGGTTAGAGGGGCCTAATCTTTTCCAGTAGTCACATAGAGACATGAGAGTTGGACCATAAAGAAGGCTGAGCACCAAAGAATTGATGCTTTAGAACTGTGATGTTGGAGAAGACTCTTGAGAGTCCCTTGGACTGCAAAGTCATCAAACTCGTCAATCCTAAAGGAAATCAATCCTGAATATTCATTGGAAGGACTGATGCTGAAGCTGAAGCTTCAATACTTTGGCCACCTGATGAGAAGAGCTGACCTATTAGAAAGGACCCTGACACTGGGAAAGATTGAAGGCAGGAGGAAAAGGGGATGACAGAGAATTGGATGGTTGGATGGCATCGTTGTCACAACAGTCATGAGTTTGAGCAGGCTCTGGGAGATGGTGAAGGTCAGAGAAGCCTGGTGTGCTGCAGTCTCTGGGGTCACAAGGAGCCGGGCATGTCTGAGTGACTGAACGACAACAACAGTCTTTGTATTTATTTATTTTTAAATTGGAATATAATTGGTTTACAATGTTGTGTTAGTTTCTACTGTACAACAATGTCAATCAGCTGTAAGTACACATATATCTGCTCTATCTTGAGTGGATGCCTGCTCCCACCTTCCCAACCCCATCCTTCTAGGTCACCGCAGAGTACTGAGCTGAGCTCCCTGTGCTCTACAGCAGCTTCCCACTGGCTATTTTACACTTGGTAGTATAAATGTCAATGCTACTCTCTCAACTTGCCCCACCCTCTCCTTCCCCACTGTGTCCACAAGTCCATTTAGAGAAGGCAATGGCAAGCCACTCCAGTACTCTTGCCTAGAAAATCCCATGGATGGAGCAGCCTGGTAGGCTGCAGTCCGTGGGGTCGCTAAGAGTCGGACACGACTGAGCGACTTCACTTTCACTTTTCACTCTCACACATTGGAGAAGGAAATGGCAACCCACTCCAGTGTTCTTGCTTGGAGAATCCCAGGGACGGGGGACCCTGGTGGGCTTCCATCTATGGGGTCACACAGAGTTGGACAGGACTGAAGTGACTTAGCAGCAGCAGCAGCAGCAGCAATGTTTAGTCATACAATTCCCTTAATGTTAATGATCTCATCCACTCAACCTCTGGGCAGATACGTCTGTTTCAGTGTCATCACTATATGTCCTGATTCTTTTTTGGGGTTCTGGAGCAATGCTCATGAACCTCCATTTGAGATTCCTGCTTGCCTATTGATCTCAACTCACTTTCTCAAGTCCTTCCTGGTGCAAGATGGGAGATACCATACCTGTTTCCACAATACGGTCTATTGATCTGAGAATAAGTGACAACTTCATTACAGACCTGTCTGCTCTCTCCCGCTCTTTGCTATGACTCAAGGCACTTCAGCTCTGAAGTTGTCATGCATTTCAACTACAGCATGTCGTTGGAAAGGTTTTGGGGAAGTCTGTCAGTTCTAAAACAGGGAAAGATATTATCAATGAAGAATGGCCTTGTTCCCTGTGCATGTCCCACTCTTTCATTCATATATTCATGCTTCCATCAAATGTCCAAGTGCCAGATCCTGCACTAGGTAGCAGGACACACAGAAGGAGGAGGTCTCCATCTTTCTGAGGCCTTCCCTGGTGGCTCAGACAGTAAAGAGTCTGCCTGCAATGTGAGAGACCTGAGTTCGATCCCTGGGGCTGGAAGATCCCCTGGAGAAGGAAATGACAACTTACTCCAGTATTCTTGCCTGGAAAATCCCATGGACAGAGGAGCCTGGTGAGAGACAGATAAAACACAAATATACAAAGAAGTAAGTTCCACAAAGGGAAAACAAGGTGGTGTAATAGGAAGTGACACAGGGATCCTGACTTTGGCAGAGCAATCAAGGAAGGCCTCCTGGCAGAGGTGACATGTGGGTCGAGACCCAAAAGATAAGAAGAGGCCCACCTTGGAAAGCAAGAACTGCCTCAGCCTTGATTAATTCCCCATATCTGGGACCTGGTTTCCGTGAATGCCTGCCAAGTGTCTTCTATTTAGAACAGGACTGTACAATCATGATCTGAAGAGGTGTCTGTGTTTAAGGCATGCTTCCTGCTGCTGGCATCTGTCTCACTTCATCTGCTGACAGGGCTGTGAAGCATCAAGCCAAATTTCCTGAAAGGAAGAACAGCCTTGTCAAAGAATAAAGAGGGGACCCTGAGCCTAATATGAGTCCTGGGAACAGATAGATCCCTGCAGGGGTCATTCTGAAGGGGTGCAAAGAGTCAGATACAACTTAGCAGCTGGACAACAACTGTTCTTTTCCATTGAGATTGCTGCCTTCTTAGTTAAGGTCATCATCTGTAATCTACATTCCTTGGTGAAGCTATAAGAACCTTTTGAAAATACAAACCATACTAGAAATCTAGGAACTTTCCTGGCAGTTCAGTGGTTAAGACTTCTCCTTCCAATGCAGGTGGTGTGGGTTCAGTCCCTGGTGGGGGAGGTAAGGTCCCACATGCCTCATGGACAAAAAGCCAAAACATAAAACAGAAACAATATAATGTAACAAATTTAATAAAGACTTTAAAAATGGTCCAGATCAAGAAAAATCTTAAAAAAAAACAAACACATCATTCTGCTGCCTAAAATCCTTCTGTGGCTGCTCACTGAACTTGGAATAAAACCCCAACTCTCTAACCCCTGCAGGATCCTGTCCTAGGTCATGTACCCCACTCTTCCACAGCCTACTCTCCTTCTTGCTCACCACACTGCCAACACTTTTCTGTCTCTGGGCCCTTGCATTTGTGGGAGGTCTCTCTGCCAAGCACACCATTCTCGCCTCTTCACAGGGTGGATATTTTTCAGCTCCAATGTCCCCCAACTCTCCCCCAACAGATCTTTCTTTTTTCAAGTACGTTGATTTATTTGGCTGTGTAGAGTCTTAGTTGCAGCACACAGGATCTTTGCTGTGTTACGCAGGACCTTTTGTTGAGACTCATGGATTCTCTGGTTGTGTCGGGTGAACTCAGCAGTTGCAGCACATGGCTTCTCTAGGTGTGGCACGTGGGCTTAGTCGTCCCGTGGCATGTAGGATCTTAGTTCTTCAACCAGAGATCGAACCCGAGTCTGCTGCATTGTAAGGCGGATTCTTAACCACTGGACCACCAGGGAAGTCCCCAAAGAGGTCTTTCTTAACCATGTTACATAAAACAGCCTCCCAACCACTGCTGCCGCTGCTGCTAAGTCACTTCAGTCGTGTACAACTCTGTGCCATAGACGGCAGCCCATCAGGCTCCCCCATCCCTGGGATTCTCCAGGCAAGAACACGGGAGTGGGCTGCCATTTGCTTCTCCAATGCACGAAAGTGAAAAGTGAAAGGGAAGTCGTTCAGTCGTGTCTGACTCTTAGCGACCCCATGGACTGCAGCCTACCAGGCTCCTCCGTCCATGGGATTTTCCAGGGAAGAGTACTGGAGTGGGGTGCCATTGCCTTCTCCCCCAACCACTGCTACTTCCTTTTTAATGCTTGTGATAAACTCAACGACTATTTGGCCAGTATTTGCTCTCCTCTTCCTGGATATCCCTTGCCCTGCTGACTTGGGGCTTGGCCATATGACTTGTTTTGGCTAATGGACTTTATCAAATGTGATCTGTGCAGAAGTTTTACAGGCCAGGACTGTCTTCTTGAGGGCTCCGCAGGTGGCGCTAGTGGTAAAAAACCCAGTCTGCCAAAGCAGGAGACAAAAGAGATGTGGTTTGATCCCTGGGTGGGGACAAGTCCCTGAAGGAGGGAATAGCAACCCCCTCCAGTACTCTTGCCTGGGGAATCCCATGGACAGAGGAACCTGGTGGGCTACAATCCATGGGGTCCCAAAGAGTCGGACACAACTGAAGCGACTTGGCATGCACACATTGTCCTCTTGAACTCCTACAACTCCCCATGAGAAAAACTGAGTACTGTTTTTCAAGTACTACTGAGCCAAGAAGGATGAGAGACTCAAACCTGAACTTGATCAGCAGAACCCACAGTTTCCCAGCAGACTGTGAATAAGAAATAAGCCCCTGGGCTTTAGGAGTGGTTTGTGATGCAGCTTTGTTTTCAGCAATGATTGATGAAAGGCAGTGCTGTAGCATAGTTTAATAATTTTTGCTATTTGTCTCATTTCTTGTTTATTTCCCCCAGCTTGTAAGCTCTAAGAAAGTAGGAATTATCTTTATATTCTCCCTTTGTATGCTTCCCAACCTCCAGAGTCTAAAGCCTGATGATTGAGGTGGAGCTGATGTAATAATAAAAGAAATAAAGTGCACAGTAAATGTGATGTGCTTGAATCATCCCAAAACCTCTCCCCCTGCTGCCCTGCAGCATGGAAAAATGGTCTCCTGTGAAACAGACACCCGGTGCCAAAAAGGTAGGGGACCACTGCTATAAACTGAAGACAGTGCTTGGCACATAATAGTAGCTCAGTAAAGAATTGTTGAATGAATTGATACTTCTGTGTGTGTGTACTAAGTCCCCTCAGTCGTGTCTGCTGCTTTTTAACCCTAAGGACCATAGCCTGCCAGGCTCCTCTGACCATGGGATTCTCTAGGCAAGAATACTGAAGTGGGTTGCTGTGCCCTCCTCCAGGGGATCTTCCTGACTTAGGGATTGAACCCCCGTCTCTTATGGCTCCTGCATTGGCAGGCAGGTTCTTTACCACTAGTGCTACCTGGGACCACCCCAACTACTCACTTTATATCAGCAATAGCCTGGCTCCCCTTTGCAGGTGTGTGCTCAGCTGCTCACTTGTGTCCAACTCTTTGCAACCTCATATACTGTAGCCCACCAGGCTCCTCTGTCCATGGGATTTCCCAGGCAGAACACTGGAGTGAGTTGCCATTTCCTTCTCCAGGGCATCTTCTTGACCCAGGGATCGAACCTGCACCTCCTTCAAGGCAGACAGATTGTTTCCCACTGATCCATCAGGGAAGCTGCTCTCTCCTTTGGATCAAATCTGTACCTCCTTCAAGGCAGACAGATTGTTTCCCACTGATCCATCAGGGAAGCTGCACTCTCCTTTGGCTACAGGTAAAACATGTTTTTCCTTAGCCGCAGTATCCTGCTCACCACAAGGACACCCCTGCCCTTATTAAAAATCTTGAACAGTGTGCTACTAAAAAACCAATGGATCAACGATGAAGTCAAAGAAAAAATTAAGTCTTGAATTTGCTCCAGCTTGTTAAAAAGGAAAAGAGCAAATCATTCGTCGGCTCTATTATTAGTAACTGATTACATGCACAACACCTCCTACCATGGTTGAGAACCACTGCTCACATTTGACAAAGCAAGAGGGGACTTGACCCCCGCCTCCGCCATTTCCAAAGACTTGGATATCTGTACAGAGAAACAGCATTAAGCAGAGGCCATGGGCTTCATGCCAGGTGTGCTTTTATTCCTTTCCAAAATTTTGGTCTGCAAACTAAAAATAATTTGTAATTAAATGAAAATAAGAGACATGAAGAACAGGCAGAGATATGTATCAAAAGAACATTAAAATAATGTGTGTGTGTGTTGCGGGAGGAAGGAGAGGTAGTTCATAAATCTAAACTCATAAAGAACTTCATTCCCTTAACTGTAAATCAGAGCGTATCCTCCATTTTCAACGTCATCTGATGAGTCTTTATGTACACACCATCTTGAGTTTCATTCAAGAGGAGACAGAGGAACCCAGAGGTGATTCAGTGAGTGACATGAGCCTATGACATTTGGGCTGATTTCTGTACCATTTACAAGGAAGATTATTTCAAATAACAGTTGTGAAGACAGAGCCAGTTTTACTTACTTTAAACTGATTTAATGGCCGCATTTTGGCCATTTCCACCCGCTATTCTCACCAACCGTGTCACAACCCACTGAGATGTCTCCTGTAATTTGTTACTCATCAGAAACTCTGATGCTTGTACCAGACTTGTATTTTTAATGTAAACTTGAGCAAATTCAAGGCCATGCCTCTTCTTCTGTGTTCTAATGAGTAAGAGTGGAAGCTAGGAGATGAAGCTGTTAGCTAATGTGGGGGGCCGGGGAATGTGGGTCCACAGTGCTTCCCACAGGGTGGGTGGAGCTAGAGAACAGCGTCTGGCCCCAGGACTGCCACTGAGTGTGGGGGTGGGGCTGGGTAAGGGCCATTGTGGGGGGTGGGGGCCACCTGAGCCCCCAGCCCCTCAGGTGGCTCTCCCAATGTGCTACCTTGATACAGTTCTTGCTAATGAGACACCGGCCAAAACCTGTGTTTGCTTTTCTGACAAGAGAGGATGGGCCCGCTTGTGCCACCCTTGCTCCATTTTCCCACCTTGATGTAAGCTTGACGCCTGGGCTTAGCCCAGCACTTACTTTTAACAGAAGCAACAATCCAAGGAAAGATCTAGAGGACTACACAATGTTGGCCCTGACGTGGAGGCGACCAGGAATCCTGCAGGCAACTGCCCACCTTCTGATCCCTTATTGTTTAGTCGCTAAGTTGTGTATGACTCTTTATGACGCCATGGATTGTAGCCCACTAGGCTCTGTTGTCCATGGGACTCCCCAGGCAAGAACACTGAAGCAGGTTGTCATCTCCTTCTCCAGGAGATCTTCCCGACCCAGGGATCGTACCTGGGTCCCCTACATTGGCAGGTGTACTATTTACCACTGAGCCACCAGGGAAGCCCTCTAACTCCTTATAGCGGAGAGAAAAAGTAAGCCTCCTATGTGAGCCCCAGGAGTCAGGTTTTCTGTTTCTTGCAGCTGAAGTCATTGCTAATTGATATATAACTAAGTTCAGGGCCTTTGCCTCTAGATAATTTCAATACAACATGGCATGCCACACACATACACATACATAATCGTGCTTGTCTTTATTCACAACAAGACACAATTCATCTTCAGAAAATGAAACGCAAAAACTCAGGTCCATTTTATTTCCAAGGAGTAAAATTTTGAGGAGCTTCCTTGGTGGTCCAACGCAAGCTGAATGCCTGGTCAGGGAACTAAGATCTCACATGACACAGGGCAACTAGGCCCTTGCCCCACAACTAGAGAAGACTGAATGCTGCAAAATAGATGCAGTACCAAAAAAAGGAGTATAATTTTGAGATGTCTGGCTAGAACAAAGGTAACAGCCCAAGGCCATCAACAGTAATGGTGGGAGGAGGGGGAGTTTACTTTCTCTGATTGTGGACCATGAATGAGGCCGAGTGAGCTGGTCACGTACAGGGTGTCACCTCATCCAGAACTCACAACAAGCCTATGAGAAATGCAGTGAGGCTTGCAGAGATTAAAGCTCCGGCTACACAGAATTATGGACATGGGGCTTAGACCACAGACAGGCTGGTGCAGAATCCTAACATCTTACCCACTGCTTACGCCTCTCTACTGGAGAGCTAAAATAACCAGCTAGTAACATGCTGACCCACCACTGCAGCACTCACCTGAAAAGCTGACCCACATGCAGTAATAGTAATAATAACAAGAGTAGTCACTACCATCTATTCAGTAACTTATCTGTGCCAGACGTCCATTCATCCATCAAATAACCATAGATGACTCTCATATAGTATTTCTTCGAAGGCTGGCACTGTTTTAAGTGATGTCACTAGCATAACTCATTTAATCCTTACAACAACCTTTGTGGTATATACTATTATTTGACATTTTATATATGGAGAAACTGAGGCACAGAACAGTGACCTCACCCAAGGTCACACAGACAGTTAGCAGTGAAGTCAGGATTCCAACCTGAGCAGTCACGGTGGTGAGCAGACGTGGGCTCCTGCCCACCATGGGAGAGGAGCCGGTGGTGGTCTGGGATTCCGGAGGGAGTAAATGCAAATAAACACAATGAAGGGAAGGAATGTGGTTCTTTGCAATTGTTTAACCAAGAAGTCTGACCTCTGGAAGGATTCTCTGAGAAAAGTGAGCTGAGACGTAAAGAATGAGGGATTAACCAGGTAATTTACGTGCCTCCTGCATCCATGTGAATGTGTGTGCCTACATGTGAGTGTGGAGGCTCTCTGCGGGGGGGTGTGTGCCGGCGCACATATATACGTGTATATGTGCATGCATGTACTTAAAGGAGAAGCTGGGAGGTCTGTGTTTTTGGCAGAGTATGGACAGTCTTCCTTGACAGCTCAGCTGTAAAGAATCTGCCTTTAATGCAGGAGATGCAAGTTCAATCCCTGGGTCAGGAAGAGCCCCTGGAAAAGGAAATGGCAACCCACTCCAGTATTCTTGCCTGGGAAGTCCCATGGACAGAGAAGCCTGATGGGCTGTAATCCACGGGGTTGCAAAGAATTGGACATGACTGAGCACACAACCACAATGGACAGTCTAAGAAGCAGCATATGGAAGGGATTTTGAGCTGGAAAAACAACTGTACATTTGAGTAACTGAATAAAATGATTGAAGGCCAGTGCGCCTGGCACAGGGGTTGGAGGTAGGGTGGGGAGGTCAGTGGGACCTGAGGGCCACAGCTTTGTGGTTGCAGTAAGGATGTGTAATTACGTTCTCTACCTCTTCATTCACCCTTTGATTTAAGTATCTATATCCTCATTTGATACGTGAGGAAACTGAGGCTCAGAGAGGTTACATAACTTGCCAAAGATCACACAGCTAGAAGGTAACTGAGTTTGTCTGACTCCAGAGCCACATGTCTTTCTATGACATCAAATGTGGTCACACTCAATGGGGACTTTTGTGCCCTGGGCTCTTAAAGGAAGATCTGAGCCAGGTGATGACAAGGAGTTGTGATTCTAGAGGGCTGTCTATGATGTAGACACTTTGGGGTTGATGCAGAAAAGTTATACCCACAGATAGTTGACTCATAAAGTACTTGCAGATGAAATATACAGAAGTCCCAAGAGGTTAGGTATTTCATATTAATAATATTATGATTTACTTGGCCTGATTTTTCAGAAATGTCCTAGGTCTGGACAGTATCCTTGGTAAGGATGCCCATTCCACCTGTTAGATGGGATCAGACAAATCTGAGTGTGAATTTCAGGTGCTTTTCATACCACCTGCCTGACCTCGGGTAAATTAAAAAACCTCTCTGATCCTCAGTGGCCTTGTCTGTGAAATGGGAGAGCAGTAGATTATAAGGATACTGTAAGCTTTAAACACGGGTCATTTGCAGAGACATGGGTGGACCTAGAGTCTGTCATACAGAGTGAAGTGAGTCAGAAAGAGAAAAACAAATATCATATATTAATGCACATATATGGAATCAAGAAAAATGATACTGATGAACCTAATGCAAGGCAGGAATAGTGATGCAGACATAGAGAATAGACTTGTGGACACAGTGGGGGAAGGAGAGGGTGGGACGAATTCAAAGAGTGGCACTGACATATATACACTACCGAATATAAATTGGATAGCGAGTGGGAAGCTGCTGTAGAGCACAGGGAGCTCAGCTCAGTACTCTGTGATGACCTAGAGGGTGGAATAGGGAGGGAGGCTCAAGAGGGAGGGGACATGTGTATACACATAGCTGATTCATGCTGTAGTACAGCAGAAACTAACACAACATTGTAAAGCAATTATACTCAAAAATATATTTAAAAAAAGAAACTAAAAATTTTGTCTCTATATGAGATGATGGATGTTTACTAAACTTACTATGATAATCACTTCATGATGTATGTAAGTCAAATCGTTACATGGTACGCCTTAAACTTATACAATGCTGTATGTCAATTATATCTCAATAAAACTGGAAGAAAAAGAAAAAAAGAAATAACTATCTGCGGAATATGGTACCATGCCTGACACACAGCAGCTGCCAACCATGCCAGAAACTATTTGTTTCATTGCATCTGAGCCCAGGGACCTTTGTATGGAGAGCAGAGAGGGAAAGGTCAGTCACACTCCCTCACGATGCACAGGGACCTGCTGTGGTGAATGCTTCTGCTTTCAAGATGCACTGATGACAAACAGGCACAAAATCAATTTACACGATGGTTAAGCAAATGGGCTCTGGGCTCCAACTGCCTATGTTCTTCTGGCTCTGCCACTTACTAGCTGTGTGACCAAGACCAAGTTCTTTCACCTCTCTGAGCCTTAGTTTTCTCATCTATATGTAGCAATTATAGTAGTACTCCTCATCAATTTATGGCAAAGGTAAGTTAATTCATGCAATGTAACTAGAACAGAAATACCACAGAGTGAATACGCAATGCAGTTCACTTCCATTGCTATCTTACTGGTCTGCTGGAAAAGAGAATCTCATTAGGGACACGTTTGAACAGAGGTGGGCAATGAATTTACTTATGGCTATTTTTAATGCTTCAGTTCAGTTCAGTCGCTCAGTCGTGTCCGACTCTTTGCGACCCCATGAATCACAGCACGCCAGGCCTCCCTGTCCATCACCAACTCCCGGAGTTCACTCAAACTCATGTCCATAGAGTCGGTGATGCCATCCAGCCATCTCATTCTCTGTCATCCCCTTCTCCTCCCGCCCCCAATCCCTCCCAACATCAGAGTCTTTTCCAGTGAGTCAACTCTTCACATGAGGTGGCCAAAGTATTTTTAATGCTTAGAAGCTTCCAAAGGGCTTATCACCCCCATAGAGAAACAGAGGCTGTGTTTGGAAAGCCAAGATGCTGTACTCAGAGAGGAGGCATATGGATACCAGCTCTCAGGGGGCTGCAAGAAGATGTTGATTTATGAGCTTGGTGACTCCAACAAAATTGTTTTTTAGTAACTAAGTCAAGTTTGACTCTTCTTTTGACTCCATGGACTGTAGCCTGCCATGAGATTTCCCAGGCAAGAATACTGGAGTGGGTAACCACTTGCTTCTCTAAGGGATCTTCCCAATCCAAGGATCGAACCTGCATTTCCTGCATTGGAAAGTAGGTTCTTTACCACTGAGCCAACAGGAAGCCTCCAGCAAAATTAGTCAATGGTTTAACCTTGGATCATTTTACTCTGCATCTTTGGTGCTTCTCAGATATATGAAACACACTCAAGAAAAATCAAATGGGACAGGAGAGCTTGGTATGAACAATGGACCAAGATCAAGCACTTGGGGTAACCTTGACAAAGACTCTTGAGAGTCCCTTATACTGCAAGGAGATCCAACCAGTCCATTCTAGAGGAGATCAATCCTGGATGTTCATTGGAGGGACTGATGCTAAAGCTGAAACTGCAATACTTTGGCCACCTCATGCGACGAGTTGACTCACTGGAAAAGACTCTGATGCTGGGAAAGGTTGGGGGCGGGAGGAGAAGGGAACGACCGAGAATGAGATGGCTGGATGGCATCACCGACTCTGTGGACATGAGTTTGAGTGAACTCCGGGAGTTGGTGATGGATAGGGAGGCCTGGCGTGCTGTGATTCATGGGGTCGCGGAGAGTCGGACACGACTGAGCGACTGAACTGAACTGAACTGAACTGACAAAGACGAGAAAAATGGACAATATCTATCCCATTTTCTAAATGGTTTCATGAACCTATGAAGATATATGGCAAGACCCCAGCCAGCAATGTCAACAAGGGATTCAAAAGGTATAGAGATGCTGAATTTCTTTAAAGGAAGAAGAAGGAGATGATAATGAATAAGGGGAGGAAAATATAAGAATGAAAAGAAGAAGAAAGCAAAGAAACTAGAGATGGAGTTATTGGGGCACAGGGAATATGCCAAATGTTAATGCATCATTTAGTGCTTTAGTAGTTCATGTCATCCACGGTGGCCTCTAAATACAGAATCTCAGATTTGAAGAGATATTCCATAGACATTTAATCTTCTCCTTGGCAGTCTGGGGCTAAAGAAGTCAGCTTAAATTCTAGCTGTTCCACTTAGTAGCTGTGCCAGATACTCATATAAGCAATATAGTTTGAGACTGTTTCTTTGCAAAGTAGAAGCAAACCTGCCAGGTCGAGTGAGACAACCAGACTGCAAGTTCGGTCTCACTGCTGGTTCTCTCAAGTGTTAGATCAGCTGTCATCTCCCCAACCCCACAATCCTAGCATTGTTCAGCGGTCACCAGGACCTGTTAAGTCCACCTATCACAACATAACCACACGCCTCAGTGGTGTTTTTCCACCCTAGCTAGGCTGCCCTCAGACTCTTCGTGTTCCCCAGAGAGAAAACTGAGGCTGTGGTGTCTGCCCTGGGAGCGGGGTGGGGTGGGGTCGAAGGAAACAGGTGCAGCGTTCCAGCTCATCCATCAGCGTGTGCCCGCGTCTGACATGACGAATGATGCGCCCCGTGCACAGACACACAGAGAGAAGAGGCGAGGGGGCGAGGCAGGAGCCCATCTATCACCCAGAGCCCGTCATCCCCGCCTCTGCACCTCCTCAGGGGAGGTGAGCCCAGACAGCCTGGCGGGGGTGCTTCTGGAAAGTCAGATGCCCACAGGGAGGCCGCACATCCACTCTGCACCTGCCTGTACTCAATGAGTATAGAGCATTCCCTGCCAGCCTGCATCAGCCCAGCCCTTGGAGATTCTGCTTACCCTCTGGTCTCATGGCTCCTTTTCCTCCCAGCTTTTGTGGAAGGAAAACCTCAGAAGGGCCCTGAAGCAGAGGAGTCCTGCTTAGGCCACGTGGGCAAGTTTTCATGAGGCTCTTCCTTGGGGTGCCACCCAGCATCTCAGCCCATCTATCTCTTCCCCACTTACTTTGCCCCATAACATCACTAGAATGAAAAACAGCTGGACTGTTCAGAACACAAAGGAAATGCTAAAATGCTGTGCAAACCTCAGTGAAGTGCAGACATGGCTTGATTCTACTGCTGCTGTGACAGGGCAGCACGGGAGCAATGTCAGCAGACAACACACGCAGGCAGAACAAGGCAGCCTGTTCTTTGCTCTAGCACTGTGGAGACCCCATAGAGAAAAGGTGCTACGTTTGCAGTCATCCTGGGCTCCCCTTCCTAATTCACCCACATCTTCACCCCAGCCTCAGCTTTTTCTTGTTGCTTTCTTACTGTGGAATATCACTACTTCTGTTTGGGCTGAGCCCACTTGGTCATCTGCCTACACTATTCCCCTTGAGGTCACCCAAACCCTAGTTCAGGGGTTTCTCTGGATTATGTTTATAGAAACTTTCCTGAAAAGTACTCTGTAAGGCACTGAGGATGTCCATTTAATTACATGTCCATTGGGAATGCAAGTGACTGCAAGTCTCAGAAAACCTGCCAATGGAGGCTTCCGTAGATTAGGTTTATGTTCATATGTGACAAAGAGTTCAAAGTTGGCTCAACTACTTAAGGACTCAGTCTGTTATCTTCCCATTCTGCCATCTTCAGCATTTTATCTTGTTGCCTTATGGCCCCAAGATGACTCCTGCAGCCTTAGACATGATATCGGTATGCAAGTGTAAGGGTGAAATGAGAGAGATTGGTGGTGGCAGCATCTTCTGTTTCTTTTCATCCAAAAATGAAAATATTTTCCAGTATCATCACCTCCAGATCTCTGCTTGGTCCTCACTGGGTCAGAATGGTGTCACATGACTTCTTCTGGTTGCAATGCAGGATGGGAAAATGTTCATAGAGAAAGGCAAGTGGGAAGGAGTCCCACAGGATTGAAAAAGGTCAGTTTTCATTCCAATTCCTAAGAAAGGCAATGCCAAAAACTGTTCAAACTACTGCACAGTTGCACTCATCTCACATGCTAGCAAAGTAATGCCCCAAATTCTTCAAACCAGGCTTCAATAGTACGTGAACCGTGAAGTTCCAGATGTTCAAGCTGGATTTAGAAAAGGCAGGGGAACCAGAGATCAAATTGCCAACATCCGTTGGATCATTGAAAAAGCAAGAGAGCTCCAGAAAAACATCTACTTTTGGCTATGCCAAAGCCTTTGACTGTGTGGATCACAACAAACTGGAAAATTCTGAAAGAGATGGGAATACCAGATCCCCTGACCTGCCTCTTGAAAAATTTGTATACAGATCAGGAAGCAACAGTTAGAACTGCACATGGAACAACAGACTGTTTCCAAATTGGTAAAGGAGTACATCAAGGCTGTATATTGTCACCCTGCTTGTTTAACTTATATGCAGGATACATCATGTGAAATGCCAGGCTGGATGAAGCACAAGCTGGAATCAAGATTGCCAGGAGAAATATCAATAACCTCAGATATGCAGATGACACCACCCTTATGGCAGAAAGTGAAGAAGAACTAAAGAGCCTCTTGATGAAAGTGAAAGATGAGAGTGAAAAAGTTGGCTTAAAACTCATCATTCAGAAAACAAAGATCACAGCACCCAGTCCCATCACGTCATGGCAAATAGATGGGGAAACAGTGGAAACAGTGACAGACTTTATTTTGGGGGGCTCCAAAATTACTGCAGATGATGACTGCAGCCATGAAATTAAAAGACACTTGCTCCTTGGAAGAAAAGCTATGACCAACCTAGACAGTATATTAAAAGCAGAGACATTACTTTGCCAACAAAGGTCCATCTGTTCAAAGCTATGGTTTTTCCAGTAGTCATGTATGGATGTGAGAGTTGGACTATAAAAAAAGCTGAGAGCTAAAGAACTGATGTTTTTGGACTGTGGTATTGGAGAAGACTCTTGAGAGTCCCTAGGACAGCAAGCAGATCCAACCAGTCCACCCTAAAGGGAATCAGTCCTGAATATTCACTGGAAGGATTGATGCTAAACCTGAAACTCCAATACTTTGGCCACCTGATGCAAAGAACTGACTCATGGGAAAAAACCTTGATGCTGGGGAAGATTGAAGGCAGGAGGAGAAGGGAACAACAGAGGATGAGGTGGTTGGATGGCATCACTGACTCAATGGACATGAGTTTGAGTAATCTCCAGGAGTTGTTGATGGACAGACAAGCCTGGCATGCTGCAGTCCATGGGGTCTCAAAGAGTTGGACATGACTGAGTGACTGAACTGAATTGCATTATGAGACTTGCTTCAGAGGCTGAAAGCAAAGCCTTTGTGTGAATTCTTGTATCAGTAGACACACAGGGATGTGGCATTTGCCATCCCAAGGTCCTGAGATGGCCCCAACCCCACTCCCTTTTTAAGAAGCAGTTGCTGTCTCCAAGGACATGGCCATAGGCTGAACTATGGCCTCCCCTGTATTAGTCAGGTTCTATAGAACCAATAGGCTCTTCATAGATGTATACACAGGAACAGGTTTATTACAAGGAATTAGTTCATGCAATTTTATGGAAGAATGTGAAGTCCCAAGATTTGCTGTCTGCAGGCTGGGGACCCAGAGAGCTGGTGGTGCAATTCAGTGAAATCTGAAACCCTGAGAATCAGGGAAGCTGAGGGCAGGAGAAAACAGAATCTCATCTCACTCAGCAAATTCTTCCATCCTCTGCTTTTTTTGTTCTATACTTTGTTGTTGCTGCTCAGTTGTTAAGTCGAATCTGACTGCGACCCCGTGAACTGCAGCATACTGGTCCTCAACAAACTGGATGATGCCCACTCACATTGGAGAAGGCAAATCAATTCATTGGGTCCACTGATTCAAAAGTTACTTTCATCTAGAAATACCCGAACAGGCACTCCTAGAAACAACATTTAGCCACATTTGTGTGCAGCCCAGGATCCAGTTAAGATGACCTACTAATTAACCATCACACACTCAAACTCACATTTTGAAATCTTAACCCCCACTACCTCAGAAAGTGATCTTATTTGGAGATAGGGTTTTTTAAGTAAGTTAAAATAAAGTCACTAGGGTCAGTGCTAATCTTACATAACTGGTGTCATTATAAGAAGAGGAGATATGGACACAGAACACATGAGAAAGTGTGTAGATATAGGGGGAAGATGGCAAGCTATAGTCGTGGAGAGAGGCCTTGATCTTGGCTGTCCAGCATCCAGAAGTGTGAGACAACAATTTCATTTGTTTAAGCCACCAGTCTGCTTACTTTATTACGGCAGCCCTAGGACATGAACTAGGACATGGTCCTAGTTCTTAGCCTGAAGAGGTGTTGTTGTTTAGTCACTAAGCCATGCCCGACTCTTTGCAGTTCCACAGAATGCAGCATGTCTGGCTCCCGTGTCCTTCACCATTTCCCAGAGTTGGCACTAATGGTAAAGAATCTGCCTGCCAAATGCAGGAGACACAAGAGAAATGGGTTTGATCCCTGGTTTGGGAAGATCCCTTGGAGGAGGAAATGACAACCCAATCCAGTATTTTTGCTTGGAAAATTCCATGGACAGAGAAGCCTGCCAGGCTACGGTCCATGGGGTCACAAAGAGTCAGACATGACAGAGCACACACACAGAGGTTCCACTGTCCTTCAGAGTTTGCTCAAATTCATGTCCATTGAGTCAGTGATGCTATCTAACCATCTCATCCTCTTCTGTCCCTTTCTCCTTTTGCCTCTGATCTTTCTCAGCATCAGGGTCTTTTCCAATGAGTTGGCTCTTCCCATCAAGTGGCCAAAGTAATGGAGCATCAGCCTCAGCATCGGTCCTTCCAATGAATATTCAGGGTTGATTTCCTTTAGGATTGACTGGTTTGATCTCCTTGTGGTCCAAGGGAGTCTCAAGAGTCTTCTCCAGCACCACAATTCAAGAGCTCTTCAGTGCTCAGTCTTCTTTATGGTCCAACTCTTACATCTGTACATGACTACTAGAAAAATCATAGCCTTGACTATATGGACCTTTGTTGGCAAAGTAATATCTCTGCTTTTTAATATGCTGTCTAGGTTTGTCATAGCTTTCTTTCCAAGTAGCAAGTATCTTCTCATTTCATAGCTGCAGTGGGGCACTAAACAGTAAGAAGGAGGGAGGGAGAGGGAGAGGGCAGGAGAAAAAGAAAGGGAGAGGGAGAGAGAAGAGCATGTTTCCTGAGCCTTCTTTGCCTCTTGGCTACTTTAATCTTAACCACTACCCTCAATCCTTGCTTAGAAGGTGAGCATACAGCCATAGGCTGCACCACGTGTCCCTTGCTTAATCTAAATCAGCTAATAGCTGGTCTCCTCTACCACCACACTTCCTGTGCTTGTTAGAAGCTGGAGAGGCATCAGTGTCCCACTATAATGATACAGTTTCCAGGTCCCAGTGTAAAAGGAAAAGGCTGAGAGGACCCCTTGTTCAAAAATTACTAAGAATTTCAAGACAGCAAGAGCAGAGAATTGAACCAAGCATTGGCCCCTCTAAGAACATGGTTCTAGGTAACTACACAGGATGCACACCAGGAAGCCAGCGCTGGTCTCATGTCTGTGCTTGACTGAAGTGATCAGAGAATATTTTTAGAGGGAGACTTCTACTTCCACAGGAATGCAACAGGGACAATGCAAAGATGCAAAGGGACAGACACTCCTCGGTCAGGGACTTGAGATCCACATGACACCTGGCCACCAGAGCACCAGCCTCTTGGGCCTCTGTCTTGGTCAGTTCTGGCCAGATTTTGAACTGTTGGTTGCTGCATGGGAAATGCAAGAAGAGAGTTTTGCTTAGAGAGGCAAGAAGAGAGTTTTGCTTAGAGAGGCGCCAGTGAAATGCTGAGGGCATCAAATGCTGGGATGGGAGGAGTAGTCTGCTGTTTATGTCTGCTTTTTGTTCAAAGTAATAATAATTGTAAAAATTGTAACAATGGCCAACTTTTATTGGGCACTTGACATATACCAGGGTCTGTCATCAGTTCTTTATGGAAATTATTTTACTTAATTACCTCAACAACCCTCTGAGTGCTGTTGAGTGAATCAACAGTTCACTGACTGGGAGCCTGATGCATGGAAAGTTTAAGGCCAAGGTTCTTCAGTGGGTGAGCTGGGATTCCAATGGAGATCGTGTCTCCTGGGTGCATGGTTAAGTTATTTTGCCTTGTGACAAATCCAGGAGAGAACAGTGCCAACTTGGCACCAGTTAAGAGCCAAAAGAGATCTTTTTTTTTCAGGGGTGAGGGTGAGGGGAGCAGGATTTCTTGTTTCAATTAAGGGTAAAATGGAAAGGGTCAAGAGTTAAAATGAACCTCACATACAACCATTTCTTCCTGTGTCAAATGAAGATGGTAACTGTGAAACAGGAGAGAAGGGAGCAGGGTGCAACCTTCAAAAGAATGACATGACCATAGGATATGACTAAGATTAGTTAGAACCAACTAGGCCCAGGCTAGTGGAAAATTTGACTTCTAGTAGATCTTGAGCCTCATTATATGCTCATTGTAATGTATTCGCTTAATGACACACCCACCAACACCATGACAGTTCTGAGGCCAACCATAAAAGGTCAAAAGATGGGAGGTCTCCCAACTCATGGAAATCCCCTCTCCTCCTTCCAAATAGTAGGTATAGAACTTCCTCTCATTAGCCTATGAAATTACCCAGCCCATAGACACTAATCGCACCGTATTTCAGTTCTCTCACATTCTGAGATGGTCCACACTCTGTGGAGTGTTTCTCTTTAAATAAATCTACTTCTCACCTATCATTTCATCCACAAATTCTCTGGAGATGAAGCAAGAACCTCAAATTCACCAGCAGCAACTGCTGATGTGCTTACTTTTCAAGGTGCCTGTGATGACCAGACACTCCCGGGTGCTATTTGCCATCCATGCCTGAACTGCTCCATGATCTGCCCATGGTCCTTCACTTTCCTCTCTACCTTCTCTCCAACCTGTTCTCCACACTGCAACTCAGTCCATCTTATCATAAAGTAAATCTGATAGTCATTTCCTGTAACAACTTTCTATGCTCTCGGGTTAAAGACAAAACTCTTCCCTGGCCTGCAAAGTCCTCTAGGACCTTGCCCCTCGCTGCTGTCCACCCTCCCCTCACTGTTTGCTCTTCATCACTTCTTGGATTTCAGCCCCACTGCCCTTTTTCAGAACCCTGAACTCATCATGCTTTCTCCTGCCACAGGGCCTTTGCACAGGCTTCTGTGGGAAGCTCTGTTCTTCATCCTTCACCTCGGTGACTGCCACTTAGTCCTACACAACCACTTCCAGAATCAATTCCTTCCTTTCACTTCCTTTCTTAAGCAACTACTTTATAGAGATTTTATTCAAATACCATACAATTCATTTATCTAAAGCATACCATTCAATGGTTTTTTGGTACATTTAGAGAATTATGCGGCCATTACCATAATCAACAATTTTAGAACGTTCTCATCATACCAAAAGAAATACCTTGTCCATTAAAAGTCACCCCCCTCATTTCCCCCTTCTTCCCTCTTCCTTACTCCCTGTCTGAGGCAGTCACTGGCCTATTTCTTTCTTTACGGTTATAAACAGAATCATACAATAAGTGGTTTCCTATATCTGGTTTCTTTGACTTAGCCTAAGGTTTTTAAGGTTTATCTAGATTATAGCATGTATCAGGACCCATTTCTTTTCATTGCCAAACAGGATTCCATTATGTGAATATACCACATTTATTTATTCATCACTTGAAAGTTATTTGCATTGTTTCCACTTGAATAATTCTGGTATGAACATTTATACACGAGTTTTTGTGTGTATATGTATTTTCGATCCTCTTGAATTTCTGGGCCACATGGTGACTCTATGTTTAACCTTTTGAGGAACTGCCAGATAGTTTTCCAAAGTGGCTGCACCATTTTCCATTTCCACCAGCAATGTATTAGGGTTCCAATTGATTCACATCCCCGACAATGCTTGCTATTATCTTTTTTTTTATTACAGTCATCCTAGCAGATGTGAAATGGTATCTCATTGTGGCTTTGACTCACATTTCCCTGATGGCTAATGATCTTGAGCATCTTTTCATATGTTTATCGACCCTTTGTGTATGTTCTTTGGAGAAAGGTCTATTGATCCTTTGCCCATTCTTTTAATTGGGTGGAGTTATTTCCTCTTGAAGTCAGTTGCCTCCATTATCAACAACCTCTTTAAGAAAAGCCCTAGAAAACGGGGCTTTTCCTCTTAGAATGAAGAACACATTTCTGCTGTGACAAGTGGGAGTTTGGTCTCAAAAAATAATTTAAAATCTGGGGACTTGACAAAAATGCCTTGATAGAGTCGGCAAGTCCAGAAAGGAAGATTCAGACTTCAGGGAATTGTTCCATCTAAAAAAAAAGGAAATGGCAGCCCAATTAATATTCTGTGAAAGTAAAAAACAAAAATCTTGGAAGTGCCAAGTTCTGGATAATATTTCTAATTGTGGTTTCCTCCCCAAATCTGCCTTTGCTCTGCGACCCTTCCATTCTGGTAGTCGCCCAAGAGAATAAACAAACTCATTTGTCTGACCTCATTCCCCAGCAAGGATCAAAATTCCAGGGGGAAATTACAGAAACAGCACTCCATTTCTTGCAAGGTGATTCTCTCCTGATTCTGATTCTTTCCCCTCAGGGTTCCCCTTGTGGCATTAGCATCTATTATCTTCCTGGCTGAATTCTTCCCTAAAGGGAACCCAGTGTCCCTGGGCAATGCCAGTGTCAAGGAAACCTCACTAACTGTGAAGGAAGTGTGAGCTCCTGTAAGAGGCAGAAAAGAACCCTGGTGGAAAGATTTTGGAGTCAGTGCAAAGCTGTCCTGACTTCTGCAGTGCAATGAGTCCCAGGAGCTTGAGGTACACACCGTGTAGAGCTACTGTTCCTCGGTAAGACTGTGTCTTTCCAGGTAAGAATGCTCAGAGCCTCAGGGCCTCTATGTTTTTGTTGAGTGGGGCATCAGTGCCTTGGAAGGAATTAGAGCATCCTTTAATGAGGATCGTTGGCCTGAATCCCTAGAATGACAGAGATGCTTAGAAATACCCTTGCAGAGCAAGATGCTTGAATACACTCAGGCACAAAGGTAGACTGTGGCTTCTTTATTCTCACAAATAAGGTCCCATTCAATAGTAAGGAATAAGGAATCATTCAAGCACATAGATAAACTGAGACGACTTCCTGTCTAAGACACATGTTTCAGGTGGAGTTGTATTTACAGCAATACTTTTCAAGTTCAAGTTGTTGTAAGCTCTCCTCTCAGTGGGAATTTTAAACAAGTACTGCTAACCCCATTTTGTAGATGGAGAGAGAGTTTTGCATGTGTGTCCTATCCAGCAATTCAGTAACATCTGGTGCATGAGTGTATGGTATGAATAAAATGTGTGCAAAAGAAACAGCTCAGAGCATAGGGCAGGAGGTAAAGGTGTCCAAAAATAAAAGATCTTTTAGGCAACAAAAATATTTCTTCTGACAAAACCATCCTTGGGAATTCACTGTATATAAGAGAGAAAAGCAGAAGTAAGCTGATTCAGATGGATTACTTAACACTATATGTGTGGGCATAGGGGGCGCTGGGGTGTTGGAACAAAGGCAACCAATGATTCCTCTTGTAACGTGCCCAGGACTTTCCTAATTTTAGCCCTAGGTCCCAGGAAACTTCTTCAACCCTGGGCAAACTGGGACAGTAGGTCACCCCTTATGGGAAGTGGGCTCACTGAACCAGTAGGCTGTGGCTTCCCATGTCCCATTGGAACTTCAAGGGCTCCAGCAAGTGATAAAACAGTAGGGACCAGGGTCTCTGTTGTTCATTTCTTTACCCCTTGTGCCAAGCTGTGTGCTTTGTTTATGGAAAGCACTGAATCAATGTTGCTTGAATTGAAACGACATGACCCCTAGAACACACTTTAAATCTCACTGTCATAGAGGAAAAGGAAGGGGGAAAGGAAGGTGTATCTATCAAACTTCTAGAATGCTCCAGGGCCTGGGCCAGATGCTTCGTATGCATTGACCTCAGCAAACCTATATGCAGGATTTAAAAAAAATATTTATTTTTGGCTGCGTCGGGTTTTAGTTGCAGCAAGCGGGATCTTCACTGCAGCATGTGACCCCTCTCTAGTTGTGGCGGGCAGGCTTAGTTGCCCTTCAGCCTATGGGATCTCAGTCCAGGATCAGGGATCGAGCCCACATCCTCTGAATTGGAAGGCAATTTCTTACCCACTGGACCACCAGGGAAGTCCCTGTGGTAGGATTTAGAGACAGCAAAGGGAGTTGGTGTGGAAACTGGCCTGAAAATGCAGGTGTGTCTGTTGTAGTACCTTTGACACGGTCATCACTCTATATTTCAAAGGCACCCCCAGAGGCTCCCACTTTCCTCACCACCTTCGGCACATGCCTGGAATCACCATCCTTTCCACAAGCTGACTTGCCCCCAGCTCCCCACCGTCTGCCAGGGCTGCGGGCCAGGATGTTGTTCAACAACAGTTCTTCACCTGCCCACCCATCCATCCACCCCAGGGCTTGGAGATGCTCAGCCACTCCTGGCTTCGGATGAGGGCTGGTCAAATAAAATCCCAGATTCTCAATCCAGTAGTTTAGGGCAGCTGCAAAGCCCCAGAGTGCAGGCTGGGCCAGGCTCTGCAAAAACCCCAACCAAAGGGTATGGTTCAGGAGGATAAAACCACCTGGTGGGGTCAGAGGTGGGGGGCAGGAGGAGGCTCAGCCTCATGCTACCCCTGGGGGTCCTGTTTGGTGACAAAGCAACAGTCCTTGGGTCCTGGGTCAAGTCAGGCAATGCAATCCTGGGATTCCTGTCCTGCTCACTGGACAAAGTTCCTTCAAAGGGATGTGGCTGCAATTTGCCTTCCAGCCGACTTGCCCTGTGTCTGCAGCAGCAATCCCTGAAGCCGCTGCTGCGATAAAATATACATGTGCATCTCAACTGCCTTCACCCTTCAAATCTGGTAGAGAAACAGAGGCGGGCGATTTACAGACTTGGAGGCACGTGTGCTCTTTCAGGGAAACCCAAGTGGGCTGGCCCCTGGACTTTTGTTTTGACCAAGAGGATTTAAGAAGCCAAGCAAAATAGAACACCTCTTGACATGACATTGTGCCAGTCGAGAACGGTTAGAAATTGTTCCAGAAATATCCAGTGAAACTGTTTTCAAGTGCCTTTGGACAAACATTCAGTGCTCTGAGTATAACTGGGATTGTGTGAGCTTAGAGTTTGGGCTCGACAGATTCCAGGCATGCTGGCTTTGAATCCTGACTACTTACTGCCTATGTGACCTCAGGCAGGCTGCTTGACCTCCATGCCCCAGTTTCATCCTCTGTAAAATGGTGATAATAACAGTATCCACCTCCTAGTGTTGTCCTGAGGCATAAGTGAGATGAAGCAGCACTTACAGAATTCTTGGCATGGACAGAGGCTCTCACTCAATAAATGTGGGCTATTGTCATTTGGCGGAGAAGGCAATGGCCACTCACTCCAGTACTCTTGCCTGGAAAATCCCATGGACAGAGGAGCCTGGTAGGTTACAGTCCATGGGATCGCAAAGAGTCCAACATGACTGAGCGACTTCACTTTCACTTTTCACTTTCATGCATTGGAGAAGGAAATGGCAACCCACTCCAGTGTTCTTGCCTGGAGAATCCCAGGGATGGCGGAGCCTGGTGGGTTGCCGTCTATGGGGTCGCACAGAGTCAGACACGACTGAAGCGACTTAGCAGCAGCAGCAGCAGCAGCATTGTCATTTGGGGCTTCCCTGGTGGTTCAGAAGTAAAGAATCCACCTGCCAATGCAGGAGACCTAGGTTCTTTCTCTGGGTTTGGAATATCCCCTGGAGAAGGAAATGGCAAGACACTCCAGTATTCTTGCCTGAGAAATCCCATGGTCAGAGGAGCCTGGTGGGCTATAGTCCATCGGATTCCAGAGTCGAACATGACTGAGTGACTCAACAACAATTGTCATTTTACCAAATGAATGGCTATGTTTGGCTATCTGAGTTTGCCAGGGCTACGGTGCCCATGTACCACAAACTCTGTGGCTTAAACAACAATTTTTTTAACTTTCAAAAAAAAATGGGGGTTTATTTATTTATTTTTGGCTGCAATGGGTCTTTGTTGCTGAGAGTGGACTTTCTCTAGTTGTGACACGTGTGGACTACGCTCTAGTTGCGGTGTGTGGGCTTCTCATCGCAGTGGCTTCTCTTGTTGCAAAGCATGGGCTCTAAAGCTCAGGCTCAGTACTTACTGCACATGGGCTTAGGTGCCCTGCGGTATGTAAAATCCTCCTGGACCAGGGATGGAACCTGTGGCTTCTGTGTTAGCAAGCGGATTCTTAACCACCGGACCACCAGGGAAGTCAATGACAGAAATTTGTTACCTTATAGTCCTGGAGTCTAGAGGTCCAAGATTAAGCTGTTGACAGGGATGGTTTCTTCTGAAGGCTGTGTAAGAATCTGTTCCATGCCACTGTCCGAGCTTCTGGTGGTTTTCTGGCCATCTTTGGTGTTCCCTGACTTGATCTCTGCCTTCTCATTCATGTGTATGCATGTCTCTGTGTCTAAATTTCCTCTTTTATAAGGATAGCCATCATACTGGAATAGGGGTCCATTCTTCTCCAGTATGACCTCCTCTCAACTAATTACATCTACAACGGTGTACTGTATTTCCAAATAAGGTCACATTCTGAGGCCCTGGGGATTAGGATTAGGACGTCAACACAGGAGATTTGGGGAGATAACATTCAACTCCTAAGAGGGATTCACCCTCTACACTTGTGAGTTCTTTTCTTGCAGTAAGGGGGTGAAGTGGGTGGTCAGCATCCCACCCTCACTCCACATCTTCTAGAACAGTCAAGATGCTCCTGCTCTGCCCTGGAACCTCATCCTGCATCCTTGCTACTACTGGCTGGGTTCAAGGCCCATCTCCCTCCTTGTGGCATCTTTTCCTTCTCTTTCTCTTTCCCTGACCATCTCAGGGTCCAGGACACTGCCTTGCAACCAGCAAACATGCCATAAATATTTAAGTGAATGGATGTGCCTTAATCCTCAACAACTCCAGGGGGAAAGCATCACTATCGTGTTTAATGATAAAGGGTATAATTCATTTACACTCAGAGCGATTGTCTTTGGACTGAGGCACCACTTGCATAACTGCTGGTTTTCGAGGATCCTTCACATCCCTGACAGTACTGAACTCACAACGCAGGTCTGCCTAACATATTCCAGGGCCCCCTCCATGAATCTCTGAATGAGAATCTCCCGACATGTCCATTTCTAACATCTCAGAATTACCTGTGATTCTGAGACCAGCTCTGTTTGAGAGCAACTGCCCAAGGATGTAAATATAAGGGTAGAGAGGGCAGGAACCTCTTTTCTTTTGATTTCGTGTTTTCCTCAGAAGGATCAGTAGTTTAGAACTACCCCAAGTCTCTCCATCAGTAATTTAGTGTCTTCTCTGATTTCTGGGTTTGGGACGAGCAGCGGGTGCGCCTAATTAAGCTCCTTGCATGGTCTCCCTTTCTCAGTCTGCCTGCTAAGATCTCACATGCTGTCTGCTCTGCCAGGCGATACAGGGACTTGACAGGAAGATGAGGGAGAGGATGTTAAATTACTTTAGTATTTAGATTACATTGGATACATTTAAATGAGTAATATGACATTTTTCACCAATATTGATAATATGCCAGAAGTTATATCCTTTGAAACTCTTTAAACCTATGATAAATACAAATTATATGGCCACTCAAAAAATCTGTGAGATAGTTTTACGAAGCAGACATTCTATACCTCCTGATTGACACAATACACAGAACCATTAGTACTGAGGAATTAGTCTTGCCAAAAAAAGAAACTGAATCTGATCAAGCCTCTGGATTTACCTAACACTGTTTTACAGAAAATACAGGAGAGAGAAGGAAATGTTAACTGATACCATGTATGGACTTAAATATATCCAGAATGTGGGAAATTAATAGGGCAAATGATTTAGTTTCTTTAGCAAATAAATGGTCCAAAATGAAATACATAAAAAGAGAGATGAAAACTATGCATGTTAAAAATCATAAGAAGCAGATCAACTAAATGCAACATCTAGATTTTGTTTGCATTTGATTCAAATACATCAACGGTTAAAAAAATTCTGAGACATAAAGGGAAACTTGAACATTGATTAGATTTGATCAGATTAAGGAATTATTGTTAATTTTTTGGTATACTAATGCACTGCAGTGTTCTTAAAGAACAGAATCCTTATCAGTTGGACATAATATTAAAAATTTAAAGGTAGAATTACATAATGTCTGGGAGTTGCTTCAAAATAATTTGGAGGGGGTAATGGATATAAATTGAAATGAAACAAAATTGGTGATGAATTGATAATTATCAAAGCTGAGAAATGTACAGATGGGAGTCCATGATACTGCTTTTTCTAACTTGGTATAATTTTGAAAAAAATTAAGGTGTTGTAAGTGGCATTGTGGCTGTGTTTTTAAGAAGACACTTCACCTTTTAGAGATAGGTAATCATATATTTTTGGATGAAATGATATGATCTATGGAATTTGCTTTAAAATAATTCAGAGTTGGGGGTGTATTATGGACTGAAAGTTTGCATTCCTCCAAAATTCATGTGTGCGTGAACTGGCTCAATTGTGTCTGAAGCTTTGCAACCCCAAGTACAGCAGCCCTTCAGGCTCGAGCCTCTGTTGATGAAATTTTCCAGGCAAGAATACTGAAGTGGGTTGCCATGCACTCCTCCACAGGATCTTCCCAACCTGGGAATCAAATCCACATCTCTTGTGTCTCCTGCATTGGCAGGTAGCTTCTTTACTGCTGTGCCACCTGGGAAGCCCGCAAAATTCATATGCTGAAACCTAATCCCTAATGTGGTGTTTGAAGGTGAAATCTTCGGGAGGTAAGTAGGTCATGAGGGTGAAGCCCTCATAAATGGGGATTAGTGCTCTTACAGAAAAAGACACAAGGGAGGTGATCTCTCTCTCTCCATCACATGAGGCTATACCAAGAAAGCAGTCTTCTACAAAGCGGAAAGAGGGTCCTCACCAAGAACCAAGTCATCCTGATCTTAAACTTTCCAATCTCCAACCAAAACTGGGGAATAAATATTTGTTTATGTTACCAATTTATGGTCATCTCTTATAGTGGCCCAAGCTGATAGAGTATGTAATAGATAAAATATAACTGGTCATATATTGTTAACTTTTGAAGCTGAGTAATGGGTACATGAGGGTTCTTTATATTATTTCCTCTATCCTTATATGTTTGAAAATTTTCATTAGTAATTTTAAAGTAGAAAAAGAAAAAGAACTCCTCTCTAAAACTTATTTTGTAAAACTACTATAACTTTGATATCCAAGCCATACAAAATCAGTTCATTGAAGAAAATTAGAAGCCAGTCACACTGGTGAATATATATAGAGGCATCCTAAATTAAATTTAAATAAAATATTAGGAAATTAATGGACTGATCCTGAAGCTATAGCTCTCTCTAATACTTTGGTCACTTGATGTAAAGAGCCAACTCATTGGAAAATACCCTGGTGCTTGGAAAGATTGAAGGCAAAAGGAGAATGGGGTGACAAAGAATTAGATGGCTAGACAGCATCACCAACTCAATGGACATGAATCTGAGCAAACTCCAGGAGACAGTGAAGGACAGGGGAAACTGGCATGCTGTAGACCATGGGGTCACAGAGAGTTGGACACAACTTAATGACTGAACAAAACAACAAACCCAATAATGTATGTATCAAATAATAACATGATAAAGGAATGCAAGGTTAGTTCAATCTAAGTAAATCATTAGTTCAAAATCAGTAAACCATTAATGTAAATCATTATGGGTTGACTTGTGTCCTTTCAACAGATGTTAAGGCTTAATCCCAATACCTGTGAATGGGAGCTTATTTGGGAATAGGGTCTTTGCAAATGAGTAAGTTAAGATGAGGGTTATTAAGGCAGACTCTAATACAAAATGACCGTGTCCTTATAAAAAGGGGAAATTTGGACAAAGAGACCAACATGCACAGAGAAGATGATGTGAAGAAACAGGAAGTACACCATCTACAAGTCAAATAATGCCTGGGGTTACCAGAAGGTAGAAGCAGGCATGAACAGACTCCCTGGCCCTTAGAGAGAATCAATACCGCTGACTCCTTGATCTCAGACTTCTGGTCTCCTGAACTCTGAGACAATAAATTTTTGTTGTTTAGGCCACCTGGTTTATGATACTTTTTATGGCAGCCCCAGGAGAGTAACACAATGTAATTCATCATATTGATAAAGGAGAGAAAAACACAAGATCGTCTTAATAGATATTGAAAAAGAAATTCATAAAATTCAGCTGCTAGTCATGAAGATGATAATGATGATGATAATGATATAACTTTTACAAACTAGGAATAAAGGGACTTTCCTTATTTTAATAAATGATATGTACCAAACTAACTTCAAACAACATACTAAGTGTCAAATTCTTTAAAACTTTCTCTTTTAAATAAGGAACAGCACAAGAACACACCTACTGTCAAAACTTCTATTCAACTGCAAAGCAATTACTCTCCAATTAAAAATAAATAAACTTAAATTCAAAAGAAAACAAACTTCTATTCAATATTATACTAGAATATCTAGGTATAATAGTAAGATTTTTTTAAAAATGACAGCAGAAAAATATAATGATTAGATAATAAAATTATTAATTTTCACAAATAATTTTCACCATAGAAAATTCAAAAAATTATAGACAAATTATTAGAACGAATAAGGGAATTTAGCAAGTCTCCTCATGTATAAAAGGCAATGAATTCTATCCACCAGCAATGGAACATGCAATTTAAAAATAGCATTTATCTTAGCATATATTAACTAAGTACCTAAGGATAAATCTAACTAAAGATGTAGAAGACTTATGCATAGGAAATTATAAAATTTTATTAAAAGGCATCAAAAATATCTTTGTAAAGAGAAATCCGATGCTCAGGGATATAAACACTCAATAGTATAAAGGTATAAATTATCCTAAATCTAATGCACTTCCAAGAAATAAATCGAATAGAATTTTCATGGACCTAGATAAATGGATTCAAAAATTCCAAAAATGGAAGAAGAAAATACTCCCAATAGCCAAAGCATTTCTTAAAAAAAAAAAGCTACAGAGGAGAACATGCCCTCCTCTCACTATCTATAATTATAAAGCTATAGTGGGGAAACAATGGAAACAGTGACAGACTTTATTTTCTTCGGCTCCAAAATCACTGCAGATGGTGACTGCAACCATCAAATGAAAAGATGCTTGCTCCTTGGAAGAAAAGCTATGACAAACTTAGACTGTGGTGTTGGACAAGACTTTTGAGAGTCCCTTGGACTGCAAGGAGACCAAACCAGTCATTCCTAAGGGAAATCAATCCTGAATATTCATTGGAGGGACTGATACTGAGGCTGAAGCTCCAATACTTTGGCCACCTGATGTGAAGAACTGACTCACTGGAAAAGATCTTGATGCTGGGAAAGATTGAAGGCAGGAGAGGGGATGAAAAAGGACGAGATGGTTGGATGGCATCACCGACTCGATGGATATGAGTCTGAGCAAGCTCTGGGAGATGGTGAAGAACAGAGAAGCCTGGCGTGCTGCAGTTGATGGGGTCACAAAGAGTTGGACTCGACTGAGCAACTGAACAACAAGTGTGATATTCATCGAGGGATATAAGACAGAACAATGGAATAGAATAGAAGCCCAGAAACAAACCAACACATACATGGAAACCTGGCCATGACAGAGGTGACATTACAAATCTGTGGGGTGCTCAAAAGATTGGTTATCCATAAGGGAAAAATATTAAACTGGGCCCTTTCTCACCACAGAGAAACACCAGTTGCAAATGGCCCAGCAACTAAAAAGCAAGACAGGATTCCAAAACTTCTGCAAAACAATATGAGATAATATCTTTCTCACTTGATAAGGAAGGACTTTTTAAACAAAACAAGGCGAGAGACGCCCGGCTCCCGGCGGCGCAGACGCGAGAGACGCCCGGCTCCCGGCGGCGCAGACGCGAGAGACGCCCGGCTCCCGGCGGCGCAGACGCGAGAGACGCCCGGCTCCCGGCGGCGCAGACGCGAGAGACGCCCGGCTCCCGGCGGCGCAGACGCGAGAGACGCCCGGCTCCCGGCGGCGCAGACGCGAGAGACGCCCGGCTCCCGGCGGCGCAGACGCGAGAGACGCCCGGCTCCCGGCGGCGCAGACGCGAGAGACGCCCGGCTCCCGGCGGCGCAGACGCGAGAGACGCCCGGCTCCCGGCGGCGCAGACGCGAGAGACGCCCGGCTCCCGGCGCAACCAACCACGTGCAGAATCGTGGCTGAGAGGAGCTGCCCCGCGCCCAGGGTTGGGGCGGTGGCCGAGAGGAGCTGTACCACGTCCAGGAGGTGGTGGCTGCTTGGGCACCGGAGGGCCGAGAGGAGCTGATCCACATTCAAAGGGCCTTGAGGAGATACCCCTCGTCCAAGGTAGGGTACAGCGGCTGCGCCTTGCTGGAGCGGCTGGGAAGGGATACTCCACGACCAGGTGGAATATAGGAATCCAGTGTTCTGGGGAGGAAGGAACAAGACGGCGAGACCACTTTCTTCCCCACAAATTCATCAAAAGAACATTTGAACGTGGAGTAAAGTCCACAAAACCACTTCTGAATACTGGCAGAGGACATCAGGCTCCCAGAAAAGCAGCCCATTGTCTTCTAAAGGAAAGAGAAGAAATCCAGCTCCACCTACCAGAACACTGACACATGCTTCCCTAACCAGGGAACCCGGACAAGTCACCCGTCCAACCCCACACACAGCGAAGAAACTACATAATAAAGAGAACTCCACAAACTGCAAGAAGAGGGAAAGGACACCCCAAGCAAAGCAATATAAGCAAGATGAAGAGGCAGAGAAATACCCAGCAAGTAAAGGAACAAGATAATTGCCCACCAACACAAACAAAAGAAGAAGATATAGGGAATCTACCTGATAAAGAATTTCAAATTTTGATGGTGAAAATGATTCAAAATCTTGAAAGTAAAATGGAGTTACAGATAAATAACCTGGAGAAAAGGATTGAGAAGATGGAAGAAAGATTTAATAAGGACTTAGAAGAAATAAAAAAGAGTCAATATACAATGAATAATGCAATAGATGAGATCAGAAACACTCTGGAGGGAACAAACAGTAGAATAACAGAGGCAGAAGACAGGATAAGCGAACTAGAAGATAGAATTGTAGAAATAAATGAAACAGAGAGGAAAAAAGAAAAACGAATTAAAAGAAATGAGGACAATATTAGAGACCTCTGGGACAATGTTAAACGCTCCAACATTCGAATCATAGGAGTCCCAGAAGAAGAAGACAAAAAGAAAGACCATGAGAGAATACTTGAGGAGATAATAGTTGAAAACTTCCCTAAAATAGGGAAAGAAATAATCACCCAAGTCCAAGAAATCCAGAGAGTCCCCAACAGGATAAACCCAAGGCGAAATACTCCAAGACACATATTAATCAAATTAACAAAGATCAAACACAAAGAACAAATATTAAAAGCAGCAAGGGAAAAGCAGCAAATAACACTCAAGGGGATTCCCATAAGGATAACAGCTGATCTTTCAACAGAAACTCTTCAGGCCAGAAGGGAGTGGCAAGATATACTTAAAGTGATGAAAGAAAATAACCTACAGCCCAGATTACTATACCCAGCAAGGATCTCATTCAAATATGAAGGAGAAATCAAAAGCTTTACAGACAAGCAAAAGCTGAGGGAATTCAGCATCACCAAACCAGCTCTCCAACAAATGCTAAAGGATCTTCTATAGACAGGAATCACAGAAAGAGTGTATAAACTTGAACCCAAAGCAATAAAGAAAATGGCTATGGGATTGTACTTTTCAATAATTACCTTAAACGTAAATGGGTTGAATGCCCCAACCAAAAGACAAAGGCTGGCTGAATGTATACAAAAACAAGACCCCCATATATGTTGTCTGCAAGAGACCCACCTCAAAACGAGGGATGCATACAGACTGAAAGTGAAGGGCTGGAAAAAGATAGTCCATGCAAATAGAGACCAAAAGAAAGCAGGAGTAGCAATACTCATATCAGATAAAATAGACTTTAAAACAAAGGCTGTGAAACGAGACAAAGAAGGAAACTACATAATGATCAAAGGACCAATCCAAGAAGAAGATATAACAATTATAAATATTTATGCACCTAACATAGGAGCACTGCAATATGTAAGACAATTACTAACAAGTATGAAAGGGGAAATTAACAATAACACAATAATAGTGGGAGATTTTAACACCCCACTTACATCTATGGATAGATCAACTAAACAGAAAATTAACAAGGAAACACAATCTTTAAATGATATAATAGAACAGTTAGACCTAATAGATATCTATAGGACATTTCACCCCAAAACAATGAATTTCACCTTTTTCTCAAGCGCACACGGAACCTTTTCCAGGATAGATCACATCCTGGGACATAAATCTAGCCTAGGTAAATTCAAAAAAATTGAAATCATTCCAAGCATCTTTTCTGACCACAATGCAGTAAGATTAGATCTCAATTACAGGAGAATAACTATTAAAAGTGCCAACATATGGAGACTGAACAACACGCTGCTGAATAATGAACAAATCATAGAAGAAATCAAAAGAGACATCAAAATATGCATAGAAATGAATGAAAATGAAAACACAACAACCCAAAACCTCTGGGACACTGTAAAAGCAGTGCTAAGGGGGAAGTTCATAGCAATACAGGCACACCTCAAGAAACAAGAAAAAAGTCAACTAAATAACCTAACTCTACATCTAAAGCAACTAGAAAAGGAAGAAATGAAGAACCCCAGGGTCAGTAGAAGGAAAGAAATCATAAAAATTAGGGCAGAGATAAATGCAAAAGAAACAAAAGAGACCATAGCAAAAATCAACAAAGCCAAAAGCTGGTTCTTTGAGAAGGTGAATAAAATTGACAAACCACTAGCCAGACTCATCAAGAAACAAAGGGAGAAGAACCAAATCAATAAAATTAGAAATGAAAATGGAGAGATCACAACTGACAACACAGAAATACAAAGGATTATTAGAGAATACTATCAGCAATTATATGGCAATAAAATGAATAACCTGGAAGAAATGGACAAATTCCTAGAAAAGTACAACTTTCCAAAACTGAACCAGGAAGAAATAGAAAATCTGAACAAACCCATCACAAGCACGGAAATTGAAACTGTAATCAAAAATCTCCCAGCAAACAAAAGCCCAGGTCCAGACGGCTTCACAGCTGAATTCTACCAAAAATTTAGAGAAGAGCTAACACCTATTCTACTCAAACTCTTCCAGAAAATAGCTGAGGAAGGGAAACTTCCAAACTCATTCTATGAGGCCACCATCACCCTAATCCCAAAACCTGGTAAAGACCCCACAAAAAAAGAAAACTATAGGCCAATATCACTGATGAACATAGATGCAAAAATCCTTAACAAAATTCTAGCAATCAGAATCCAACAACACATTAAGAAGATCATACATCATGACCAAGTGGGCTTTATCCCAGGAATGCAAGGATTCTTCAATATCCGCAAATCAATCAACGTAATACACCACATTAACAAACTGAAAAATAAAAATCATATGATTATCTCAATAGATGCAGAGAAAGCCTTCGACAAAATTCAACATCCATTTTTGATAAAAACCCTCCAGAAAGTGGGAATTGAAGGGACATACCTCAACATAATAAAAGCTATATATGACAAACCCACAGCAAACATTATCCTCAATGGTGAAAAACTGAAAGCATTTCCCCTAAAGTCAGGAACAAGACAAGGGTGCCCACTCTCACCACTACTATTCAACATAGTTCTGGAAGTTTTGGCCACAGCAATCAGAGCAGAAAAAGACATAAAAGGAATACAAATTGGAAAAGAAGAAGTAAAGCTTTCACTGTTCGCTGATGACATGATCCTCTACACAGAAAACCCTAAAGACTCTACCAGAAAACTACTAGAGCTAATCAATGATTACAGTAAAGTTGCAGGATATAAAATCAACACACAGAAATCCCTTGCATTCCTATACACTAATAATGAGAAAATAGAAAGAGAAATTAAGGAAACTATTCCATTCACTGTTGCAACGAAAACAATTAAATACTTAGGAATATATCTACCTAAGGAAACAAGAGACTTGTACATCAGTTCAGTTCAGTCGCTCAGTCGTGTCCGACTCTCCGCGACCCCATGAATCACAGCACGCCAGGCCTCCCTGTCCATCACCAACTCCCGGAGTTCACTCAAACTCATGTCCACAGAGTCGGTGATGCCATCCAGCCATCTCATTCTCCGTCGTCCCCTTCTCCTCCCGCCCCCAACCTTTCCCAGCATCAGAGTCTTTTCCAGTGAGTCAACTCGTCGCATGAGGTGGCCAAAGTATTGCAGTTTCAGCTTTAGCATCAGTCCCTCCAATGAACATCCAGGATTGATCTCCTTTAGAATGGACTGGTTGGATCTCCTTGCAGTATAAGGGACTCTCAAGAGTCTTCTCCAACACCACAGTTCAAAAGCATCGATTCTTCGGCGATCAGCCTTCTTCACAGTCCAACTCTCACATCCATACATGACCACGGGAAAAACCATTGCCTTGACTAGACGGACCTTGGTTGGCAAAGTAATGTCTCTGCTTTTTAATATACTATCAAGGTTGGTCATAACTTTCCTTCCAAGGAGCAAGCGTCTTTTAATTTCATGGCTGCAATCAGCATCTGCAGTGATTTTGGAGCCCAAAAATACAAAGTCTGACACTGTTTCCACTGTTTTTCCATCTATTTCCCATGAAGTGATGGGACCAGATGCAAAAACACTAGTGAAAGTAATCAAAGAGGACACTAATAGATGGAGAAATATACCGTGTTCGTGGATTGGAAGAATAAATATTGTAAAAATGAGTATACTACCCAAAGTAATTTATACATTCAATGCAATCCCTATCAAGCTGCCAACAATATTTTTCACAGAACTAGAACAAATAATCTCACAATTTGTATGGAAATACAAAAAACCTCGAATAGCTAAAGCAATTTTGAGGAAGAAGAATGGAACTGGGGGAATTAACCTGCCAGACTTCAGGCTCTATTACAAAGCCACAGTCATCAAGACAGTATGGTACTGGCATAAAGACAGAAATATAGATCAATGGAACAAAATAGAAAGCCCAGAGATAAACCCACGCTCCTATGGACACCTTATCTTCGACAAAGGAGGCAAGAATATAAAATGGAGAAAAGACAGTCTCTTTAACAAGTGGTGCTGGGAAAACTGGTCAGCCACTTGTAAAAGAATGAAACTAGAACACTTCCTAACACCATACACCAAAATAAACTCAAAATGGATTAAAGATCTAAATGTAAGACCAGAAACTATAAAACTCCTAGAGGAGAACGTAGGCAAAACACTCTCCGACATAAATCACAGCAGGATCCTCCAAGACCCACCTCCCAGAATATTGGAAATAAAAGCAAAAATAAACAAATGGGACCTAATTAAAATCAAAAGCTTCTGCACAGCAAAGGAAACTCTAAGCAAGGTGAAAAGACAGCCTTCAGAATGGGAGAAAATAATAGCAAATGAAGCAACTGATAAAGGATTAATCTCCAAATTATACAAGCAGCTCCTGCAGCTTAATTCCAGAAAACTAAGTGACCCAATCAAAAAATGGGCCAAAGAACTAAACAGACATTTCTCCAAAGAAGACATAAAGATGGCTAACAAACACATGAAAAAATGCTCAACATCCCTCATCATCAGAGAAATGCAAATCAAAACCACAATGAGATACCATTTCACACCAGTCAGAATGGCTGCTATCCAAAAGTCTACATGCAATAAATGCTGGAGAGAGTGTGGAGAGAAGGGAACCCTCTTATACTGTTGGTGGGAATGCAAACTAGTACAGCCACTATGGAGAACAGTGTGGAGATTCCTCAGAAAACTGGAAATAGAACTGCCATATGATCCAGCGATCGCACTCCTGGGCATACACACCGAGGAAACCAGAATTGAAAGAGACACATGTACTCCAATGTTCATTGCAGCACTGTTTATAATAGCCAGGACATGGAAGCAACCTAGATGTCCATCTGCAGATGAATGGATAAGAAAGCTTTGGTACATATACACAATGGAGTATTTCTCAGCCATCAAAAAGAATGCATTTGAATCAGTTTTAATGAGGTGGATGAAATTGGAGCCAATTATACAGAGTGAAGTAAGCCAGAAAGAAGAATATCAATACTGTATATTAACGCATATATATGGAATTTAGAAAAATGGTAACCTGAACCCTGTATAAGAGACTGCAAAAGAGACATAGGCATTTAGAACAGTCTTTGGGACTCTGTGGGAGAGGGTGAAAGTGGAATGATTGGGGAGAATGGAATTGTAGCATGTATATTATCATAAGTGACCAGTCCAGGTTCGACGCATAAATTTTCCTCTGTTCAAAAAAAAAAAAAAAAAAAGAAAGAAATGTTATTATATACACACACACACAAAAAAAACAAAACAAAACAAAACTCAAATTCCATCAAAACCTAAAAGAATAAAAAGACAAATCATCCAAAAAGGTGAAGATATGTGCCATGTATAATGTATAATTAGTGACAAAGGATTATGATCCAGTATGGGCAAATAACTCCTGAAAATCAATGTGATGATTACAAAAAACTTCGTTTTACTTTATTTTTTATTTTTTTACATGATTTGGCCCAGCTGCTTTGGAGGGGTTTATTTTTTCAACAGCAAGAAAGTCAGTTAAAAAGTGAGTTGAACACATGAACAAGCACTTCATAGAAAAAGAAATAAAAATTGATAATAAACTCTTATTACTCTTTTTAATAAGCAATTGGTGGTCTAGTTACTATGTTGTGTCCAACTCTTGAGACCCTCCTGGACCACAGTCTTCCAGGCTCCTCTGTCCATGGGATTTTTCCAGGTAAGAATACTCGAGTGCCTTGAAATCTCCTTCTCCAGGGGATCTTCCTGACCCAGGGATCGAATCCCAGTCTCATGCATTGCAGGTGGATTCTTTACTGACTGAGCTACCTGGTGAGCCAAATCTTTTAATAAATAAATAATGTAATTACTAATTATATCTTTATTAGTAACAAATAAAAATGCTCATCAAAACTACAACAAGGTATTATTTCAGACTTTTCATACCATTTCATACCTTGGCCAAAATCAAAGGGCTTCATAATACTTCTTACATGTGCCTTAGGACAACAATCCTGTTATCCTCACGGAGGCAGGTGGACTTTGGGGATGGATGGAATTCCAGGGTCGCTGCCTGTGGCCATAGATTAGTCAGGGCTTAATGCCTCGAGCAAAAGCTATTCTAAGGATTTACAATAGAGTGTTTTACTACTGGGAGCAGGGCTACCCAGGTGGCACAGCGGTAAAGAATCTGCCAATGCAAAAGACTCTGGTTTGATCCCTGGCTTGGGAAGATTCCCTGGAGGAGGAAATGGCAACCCACTCCAGTATTCCTGCCTGAAAAATTCCACGGACAGATGAGTCTGGCGGACTACAGTCCATGGGGTTGTAAAGAGTCGGACACAAGACTTAGAGACTGAACATACAATGCCCCAAACAAAAGCCATTCTATGTTTTTAAAATAGCAATTTACCACTGGAAGTTAAGTGCTTATAACATTTTTGGAAGGATTAACATTTTTGCCACCATGACCCCTCAGGAATATACAGAATGGAGCCACTTTGGGATTTATTGCTCCTAAATGATGCTTCAGGCAGTCATCTTCATGTTCCTTGAAACTGCTGGCTACACCCAGGATAGCAGATAGGGGCTGCAAAGCCTCTATCCCATGATTAGGAAACCAAGTCTAAAAGTGAGCCCTTCCCATTGTTTCTTTTTTTAAAAAAATGAGAATCTAATTCACATACCATGAAAATCATGCTTTAAAACTGTACAATGCAGAAGTTTTTAATGTATTCACAAGTTGTGGGACCATTGAGGGGTATGTGTGTGTGCTCAGTCATGTTTGACTCTGCAAACCCAAACTATAGCCCAGCAGGCTCCTCTGTCCATCGAATTTTCCAGGCAAGAATCCTGGAGTGTGTTGCTATTTTCTACTCCGGGGGATCTTCCTGACCCAGGGATTGAATTCATGTCTCTTATGTCTCCTGCACTGGCAGTGGTTCTTTACCACTGCACCACCTGGGAAGACCCCCTCCAGAACATTTCCATTTCCTCTAAAAGAAGACTATTAATAGTTCCAATTCAGGCTTCTCCCCTGCCACCCTCAGCAATCACTAATCTACTTTCTATCTCTATGGATTTGCCTGTTCTGGACATTTCACACAACAGAATCATAGAATACGCAGTCTTTTGTATCTGGCTTCTTCCACTAAGCATACTCTATTCAAGTTTTATCCATATTGTATGCACGTCATTCTTCATCCATGTATCAGTTCTTTAATCCTTTTTATGGCTGAATAATAATCCACTGTATGAACATGCCACTTTAAAAAAATTCTTCAATTGGTAGACATTTGGGTTATTTCTACTTCATGGTTGGCATGACTAATACTGCTATCAACATTCAGTACAAGTTTTTGTGTGGACAAATGTTTCTATTTCTCTTGTGTACATACCTAGGGTCAACCGGTAACTATGTTTAGCCTTGGACAGGCTTTTTCAAAATGCTATGGTGTTGTTGTTTAGTTGCTAAGTTATGTCTGACTCTTTGCGACCCTACGGACTGCAGCATGCCAGGCTCCGCTGTCCTTCACTATCTCCTGGAGTTTGCTCAAATTCATGTCCATTGAGTTGGTGAGTCTTTCTAACCATCTCATCCTCTGCCAACCCCTTCTCCTTTTGCCCTCAATCTTCTCCAACATCAGCATCTTTTCCAATGAGTTGGCTCTTCGCATCAGGTGACCAAAGTACTGGAACTTCAGCTTCAGCATCAGTTCTTCTAATGAATAGTCAGTATTGATTTCCTTTAGGATTGACTGGTTTTATCTCCTTGCAGTTCAAGGGACTCTCAAGAGTCTTCTCCAGCATCACAGTTTGAAAGTACTAGTTCTTTGGTGCTCAGCCTTCTTTATGGTCCAACTCTCACATCCAAACATGATTTACTGGGAAAACCACAGATTTGACTCTATGGAGCTCTGTCAGCAAAGTGATGTCTCTGCAGTTTTCAAAATGCTACACCATTTTCCTTGTCTGCCAGTAAGGAATGAGGGTTTTGATTTCTCCACATCCTCACCAACACTTGTCATCTGTCTGATAACAGCCATCCCCACAGGTGTTAGGTGGTATTCCAGTGTGGGCCTTTACCCTGCTATTGTTTCTTGTCTCTCAAATACATGAGGAAAGGTACAGGGAGGTTATCATAGGGAACCTGCAGGAGCATCCAGAAACAAGGATGGCTTTGGACCCTCTAAGACCTTCCCCAGCTTGGGGGAGTGCATCTAACTGGCAAAGACTCATTTGCCTCTAGAAGCCCAGTCATAAGCCAGTCTAGGAGTTTTGTAGTTTTGTGTAGATTTCCTACCCATCCACACCGAAGGACAATTCAAAAGGAGTTCAGGAGTTCCATGATAGACCCCAAGAAGCCTGTTTGCCCCTGTTTACAAATATTATCATTTCCCACATTCACTATGACATGAAAATAATCTGAGAAGCACTTCCCTAGAGAGACTTGTTTTTACACAGGTGCATCAGTTAAATATTCAAGAATGTTCATGGTAGCACTGTTAAACACAGAAAAGTATTAGGAAAAAAGCCAATGTTTTTTGGCTGCAAAATATGTAAATAAATTGCCATATATTCAATAATGGATACTATAACTGCCAAATGAATGACCTTATGAGTACACATATGAATATATATGAACATCAAAAAGCATAATGTAGGAAATATATCAAGGAGCAAATAATAAATAAAGGATGACTTCATTGACACAAAGGTCAAAATCAGGTAAAAGTAAATCACACACCATTTACTTTCTCTCTCTCACACACATACTATTTACTACAAAGCTGTGGTTTTCAGTGTGCATCAGTCACCTGGGGTCTTTTATAACCCACATTCCTGGGTCTCTCCCTCAGAGCTTCTAATTCAGTAAGTCTGGGATGGGGCCTGAGAATTTGTATTTCTAGAAAATTTCCATGAGCAATTGATGCTGCTGGTTCAGAGATTATAGCCTAAGGACCACTGCTCTAAAGAAATGCATGGGAATGATAAATACCAAATACTGGACAGTGATTTCCCTGCCAGGGGAGGGAGACAAGATTAGGAAATAGAAAAAAGGAAACTTTAAAGATCTTGGTCATGTACTATTTATTAAACCAGGTGGCAAATGCCTGGTTATTTGGCACAGGTGGTTTTAAAAAAATTACTCTTTAAAATACTAATATGCATTATAGTTACCTTTTATAACTATAATCTATGTTGTCATTTTAAAATGTAAACAAAACAACACATGAAAGAAATTGATCCCATGCAATTCTTTCATTTCATGCTAACTTTTCTCTGTTGAGTCATATTCTTGAATAAGAAATGAGCCATGGAACACGAGCTAAACTTAAGAACTATTGAAGAGATTTTTTAAAAGGAACATTTATTGAGCTCCATCTGGATACCACAAACACTCACTCAAGCCTCATGATGGTGCTGCAATGTAGTTTTTGTTCAGTTGCTCTGTTGTGTCTGACCCTTTGCAACCCCATGAACTGCAGCATGCCAGCCTGCCCTGTCCTTCACCATCTCCTGGAGCTTGCTCAAACTCTTTTTCATTAAGTCGGTGATCCATTCAATCATCTAGTCCTCTGTCATCCCTTCTCCTCTTGCCTTCAATCTTTCCCAGCATCAGGGTCTTTTCCAATGAGTCAGCTCTTCGCATCAGGTGGCCAAAGTAATGGAGCTTCAGCTTCAGCATCTGTCCTTCCAATGAATTTTCAGGGTTGATTTCCATTAGGATTGACTGGTTTGATGCCCCTGCAGTCCAAGGGACTCTCTAGAGTCTTCTCCAGCCCCACAGTCTGAAAGCATCGATTCTTCAGCATTCAGCCTTCTTTAAGGTCCAACTCTCACATCCAGGTATGACTACTGGAAAAACCATTGCTTTAACTACATAGATATTTGTTGGCAAAGTAATATCTCTGCTTTTTAATATGCCGTCTAGGTTTGACCTAGCTTTTCTTCCAAGGAGCAAGCGTCTTCATGGCTGCAGTCACTGTCCATGGTAATTTTGGAGTCTGAGAAAATAAAGTCTGTCACTGTTTCCATTGTTTTCCAATCAATTTGCTCTGAAGTGATGGGACTGGATGTCAAGATGGTAGTTTTCTCAATGTTGAGTTTTAGGCCAGCTTTTCCACTCTTCTTTTTCACCTTCATCAAGAGGCTCTTTATTTCCTCTTTGCTTTCTGCCATAAGGATGGTGTCATCTGCATGTCTCAGTTCAGTTCAGTCACTCAGTCGTGTCCGACTCTTTGCGACCCCATGGACTGCAACACGCCAGGCTTCCCCGTCCATCACCAACTCCTGGAGATTGTTCAAACTCATGTCCATCAGGTTGGTGATGCCATACAACCATCTCATCCTCTGCATGTTTCAGGTGTAAACATTAACACTTTATTTTGCAGACGAGAAAACTGAAGAACACAATGAATAGTAATTTGCACTCAGGGCATCACAGTTATTTTATGATGGAGCTGGAATTCAAATCTAGTTTGGTGGCTGAGGGTCCATACTCTATGAGCACACCAGTGTTTCACAAAGTCTTATTTTCTGATCACTTGCATCAAAATTGTGCAGTATTTTATAAATCAGATTCTCAAGCTTCAAGTCAGCATATCACAGTAGATTTTTGTGCAGATGGGCCCTGGAATTTGCATTTTATTGAGTTCCTTGGATGCTTCTTTTGTCTAAATGAAGTCAGAATCAGGATCAACATTTTTCTGTATCATGGTGGACAACAGAATTCATCAGATTCTTGGCCGGCCTCACTCTGTAGGCCCTTGAAATGAGAAGCAATACAATTAAAAAAATACGTATATCTAAGGTGAACGTAGAGTCTGGGCCGAAAAAGATGTGTGATGAAATATACTCAACAAGAGAAGCCAGTTGACTACAGACGTAAAACATTAAGGTCATGCTGACATGAGCAAAGGAGCTATCTTGCTTCTTTCATTCAACAAAGTATGTGCATGATAAGTCACTTCAGTCATGTCCAACTCTTTGCAACTCCATGGACTGTAGCCCGCCAGGCTCCTCTGTCCATGGGATTCTCCAGGCAAAAATACTGGAGTGGGTTGTCATTTTGTCCTCCAGGTGATCTTCCTGACCCAGGGATCGAAGCTGGGTCTCCCACACTGTGGGCAGATTCTTTACCAATTGAGCCAACAGGGAAACACATTCAACAAAGTACTTCTACTTAAAAAGAGTTGTAATAATTAGAGATGCGCGAATGTCCATTTCATAACATTTTTCATTTACAAAAATATTAACCCTGAGGCAATGTTTGTAGCTCATAACTTGCATCTTTTTTAATGTTCAAAAGCAGACAACAAAGACATCAGAATCCTATGCAGTGCTACAGTCTTTGTGTGCCCTAGCACAGGGTACCTTGGAAAGAAATACATCAATAGGAAAAGCAAACCTCCAGCTCTCCCAGATGGGAGAATCTCATTTGATGGCAATAGAGTTTGGCTCCTGATATGACTACAGAATGAGTGTTTCATAATTTGCATATTTTGAATCTGTTACTTTTACCCAAGTGCTTTTACTTAGAAGGTTTTTTTTTTCACCAAGGCCCGAGAGAATAATAAAAATACTTTCCCCAGCTTTCAGAATTTGAGAAAGATCTTGTTACCAAAATGACAAGCTTGGCCATCAAAAAGGTTAAGAGAAGAGGATGTAGAAGAGGATATAAGTGAAGAAATGGCTCAAAGGAGGGAAGACATCTGGCATCTTTCTTGTAGTTAAGATGGCTCTTTGTGTTTTGTGAGGTGGAGAACATTAGGATTTATTTTTGCCTTCTTGTATATTTATTAGCACTTTTCCTGCATTTAATTCTGTGAACTTTGAATATAAACTATATAATTTTTTTAAACTATATGATCATCCAACATTTTCTTAATCTTTGATTCCCCTACCAGTCATTCTATCAAGGCTCATAATCAAATCCCAGTGGTAGAGAAGCACATATAAGTCATTTAGAAATTAGAGGTTTGTATTTGTATAACTGCATGCATGCATGCTAAGTAGCTTCAGTTGTGTCTGACTCTTTGCCTGACAGGCTCCTCTGTCCATGGGATTTTCCAGGCAAGAATATTTGAGTGGGTTGCCATTTTCTCCTCCAGAAGATCTTTCTGAGCCAGGGATGGAACCTGAGTTTCCTGTATTGGCAAGCAGGTTCTCTACCACTAGTGCCACCTGGGAAGCCTGTAAGTATACTACTAAGACTTATTTCGTAAGGAGTTTTAGAGCCAGGAGACTGATGAAAAAGCTGGAGAGCAGGTAGAAAATAATCTTCTCAGTGTGGCAACTGAACTGAATGTTTTCTATATTCCTATCCCACTTACCAACCCATACCTTTCCACTGAATTTCCAGATGGGGCCCAAGAAACAACGAATAACACCTCTAAGCTAAACCAAGTTAGGTATGATCCAAGCCAAAAACCACAACAACCCTCAGGTATATTAATGTTAACCTCCAGTTCCCAAGCAGCATTGCCAGATTTAGTCTGATCCATGTTTCATTCAGATCAATAATAAATACATTTGGACTTCCCAGTGCTACAGTGGATAAGAATCCATCTGCCAATGCGGGGGACACGAGTTCCATCCCTGGTTCAGGAAGATTCCACATGCCCATGTGCCACAACTACTGAAGCCTACATACCCTAGAGCCCATGATCTGCAACAAGATAAGCCACTACAATGAGAAGCCCATGCACTGCAATGAAGAGGAGCCCCTGCTCACTGCAACTAGAGAAAGCCAGTGTGCAGCAAGAAGAACCAGCACAACCAACACACACACACACACAGACACATTTGAACATTTGGAACTTCTTTGAGGCCCTGGATAAGTCATTTCAGCTTTCCAAACTTCAATCTCCCTATGAAATGAGAGATATTAGGTTTTCCCCAAGTCAGAACTCTTTTTCTTTTGGATTCTGTATTTAAATAAAAAATTCCACAAATTCTACATCACTGAATAAATAAAATTTGATTGAATTCACAAGGACCTTGAAATTTATGTGTCTTGCTTTTTGGAGTAAGGAGCCCTTGTGAAAAATCACACACTCACGTGAATTCAAAGGAAACTCTGACTATATTTTAGTTTTGACCATGAAAGTGTTAGTGATTGATTTGCCACACATATACCATTTATAAAGCTGACCCAGATGGTCCAGTCCTAGGATGGTATCACAGTTAAAAAGAAAAAATATTAAAAAGCAAAAACTAAAAACAGGTTCCTGGGTTTTAAGATGCCTTACTGCTTCTACTTGCTTTCTTGAACTTTGCCATCACCATGAGGAGGATATACCCTAAGTAATTCACTGGTCCCAGGAGGAGAACCGCACCCACCCGAGTTCCGCCTACATTAGCCAACATCAGATAACTGACAGATCCATGAGAACAGTGACTGTTGCTTGACGTCACTGAGTTCTGGTGTGACTTGTTTCACAGCAATTCTGTGCTGAGAGTTGATACAGTGCCATGCTGTGCTTTAGTCGCTCACTCATGTCTGATTCTTTGTGACCCCATGGACTGTAGCCCACCAGGCTCCTCTGTCCATGGGGGTTCTCTAGGCAAGAATACTGGAGTGGGTTGCCATGCCCTCCTCCGGGGGGTATTGAACCCAGGTCACCCACATTGGAGGCTGATTCTTTACCATCTGAGCCGCCAGGGAAGCCCAACTGAGTCAGAGACATAGCAATGTAATTGGTAAGCTCCTGCTGAACTCTGCAGAAACTTTACATGGTGTAGGTCACCAAAGAATTCTACAGCTCATTATTTCATGTATTTATTAGACTGACTCTGTGACATGTATATTATCACATCTGCTTCACAAGTGAGAATGCCAAAGTTTATGTTATACTGTATACACTGCTTGTTCATGCCTTCATTCCCTTACAGGGGAACTCCCTGCCTTAGTACTTGCTGAGTAGACTGGCCTGAGATATCAGTTCTGAATTACACAGCCCAGTTCCCTTATGACTCAGACACAGTTGATTAGACCAGCAATGAGGACTGACTCAAGATCAACCAATTAGGGCTGAGCAACAGCCAATCAGCTTTTTCCCTCTTGGGAACTTCAATTTAAGACTTTAGAGACCAAAACTGTTTAGAGAAAAAGATCATATTATCTTGAGACTAGGTGTCATGTTGGACCCCATGGAAATAGAAAACAAGATAGAAGGAGAGAGAAAAAGAGGGAGAATATGAATAATAAAGCAGTGATGAGAAACATTGGGAGAGATAATGGAGATAGGACAGATGGAATTCAGTTCCTGTCTCAGGGGATTACACCTTGCAGCTCTCCAGTAAGCTCTCCTTTTGCATGCAGTGGCTTAAGTGGGTTCCAGTTCAGTGTATCCTAAAGAGTTTTAATCTGCTTGAGTGGTCTGGAGCCCTGTTGGTGGGATCACAGCTTATAAGAAGCTCTTACAGGCTGAACTTTCCAACTTCATATGTTGAATTTCTAACCCACAGGACTTCAGAATGTGACTATATCAGAGATAAAGTCTTTAAAGAAGTCATGAGGGCATGAGGGTGAGCCCTAATCAAATATGACTGGTAACCTTATAAGAAGAGATTAGAACACAGGCATGCACAGAGGGACAACCGTGTGAAGACAAAGAGAAATGATTCTCATTTGCAATCCAAGGAGAGAGGACCTCAAAAGGAACCAATTCAGGGACTTCTCTGAAGGTCAAGTGGTTAAGACTTCACCTTTCAATGCAGGGGGTGTGGGCTTAATCCCTGGTCAGGGATAAAAAATGTTTATAAGTTATAAAGAATTAAAAAAAATGGTCCACATCAAAAAAATTAAGAAAGAAAGAAAGAAACCAATCCCACTGGCACCTTGATTTCAGACTTCCAGACACGAGAGCTGTGAAGCACTGAATTTCTGTTGCTTAAACCACCCTCTTGAGAGTCCCTTGGACAGCAAGGAGCTCAAACCACTCAATCCTAAAGGAAATCAATTATAAATATTCATTGGAAGGACTGATACTGAAGCTGAAGCTCCAGTACTTTGGCACCTGATGCAAAAAGCCTACTCATTGGAAAAGACCCTGATGCTGGGAAAGATTGAAGGCAAAAGGAGAAGAGGATAGCAGAGGAAGAGATGGTTGGATAGCATCACTGACTCAGTGGACATGAATATGAGTAAACCGTGGGAGACAGTGAAGGACAGGGAAGCCTGGCATGCTGCAGTCCATGCGGTTGAAAAGAGTTGGAACCGACTTAGCGAACAATAGCAACAAGCCTCTCCGTGGTCCCCTGTTAAAGCAGCCTTTGCAAATCAACACAGGGGAAGATCCTTCCTTGCTGCACCTTGAGGACTCTTCTCGTCTTCCCTGGCTACACCTCATTTCCCGGCAAACGATGTTATTACCAGGCACTAATCAAGTGAGGATGGCAGGAGAAAAATATCACAGTCAACGCAAGGCAAAATAGTGAAAGGAAGATGAGAATATATCAGTGCCTTCCAAGGTCCAGAAAAGAAGAGGAATGTTGAAAGTGAAGAAGACAAGTAACCTTGTTGAGAATTCATGAGTTAATAAGCGCATTGAAAGCACGTAGTTAATGAATTATGAATTTCATCACTGATTCTCCTCATTCAATTACTTATTGTGGACACATATTAATCAACACAAACTACACCTTTGTGGTAGGACAGAATTCCTCAGTAGGGAGGGAGAAGGCGCACATTTACCGAGTCCTGACTAGGTGCCAGCGACATGACCTGCACTGAATCATTCAATCTTCATCATAATCCTGTAAAGCAGGACTGTTATCACTCACAGTTAATATGAAGAGTGTAAGCGAGGCTCAGAGATGTGGGGTATTTTGCCAAGGTGCCAGCATTGGAAAGCAGCTCTGTGTGACGTGATAGTCATCAGCGGTCCCCCCTCACCCAACCTCAATAGTCAATCTCTGATTTTTGGCAGTAACACATCCTAATCTAAATCTTCCTCCATTCACTCCCCACATGGTTTGATTGGGGCTGGGTTAAAACGACTGATCAGGATTGAGCACATGAATTGAGCTGATCTGATTAGAGGTACTAACACTTTGGAAAAATGACAGAAATTTCAGAAATATGTCTTTTTTTATCCCTATGCTATGGGCTTCCTAGGTGGCTGAGTGGTAAAGAACTTGCTTGCCAATGCAGGAGATGGGAGTTCAATCCCTGGGTGGGGAAGATTCCTCGGAGAAGGAAATGGTAACCCACTAAAGTATTCTTATCTGGGAAATCCCATGGACAGAAGAGCCTGGCAGGTTATAGTCAGAAAGTGGGGTCGAAAAAGAGTCAGACACAACTGAGCAACCTAACAACAATGCTACCTTCCCTAAAGTACCCATACAGAAATTCCCTGTCCCGCCTGCCCTTATGTGAGAGCGATGGTCAGTCCCATAATCTTGTGCATTATTTCATTCACTTCTGTTCCCTACCGGCAACCCCTAAGTCGTACTTCCGTGGTTTCCCTATTGTCTCCACAGCTGATTCTCTACAACACAGCTCTCTGAGTTTTTCATGGCATTGCCTCTCGCCTCCATCATTCCCTTCCTCTGATCCAACCCAGATGTTTCCAGCACTGTCTTCTGATTTTAGGCTCTTCTTGCCATTTGTTCTTCCTTCAAACCTGACTTTCTCCCACTTCTCTAGCAGGATGTTCACCAGTTCACACCAACAATGGACCCTTTTTATTTTTATTTCTGTTTTTTTTTTTAAACCTATTTCTCTGTTTTCTCCGTATAGTGCCTGTCTGAGACTGTCTGGGTTGCTGTAACAAAGTATCATCAACTCTTCAGCTTATAAATCTCTCTCACTGTTCTGGAGGCTGGAAGTGTGGGATCAGGGGGTTGACATGATTGAATAATGGTGAGGGCTCTTCTTTGGGTCTTATGGATGTTGAGAGATGGACCATAAAGAAGGCTGAGTGCCGAAGAATTAATGCTTTTGAACTGTGGCACTGGTGAAGACTCTTGAAAGTCCCTGGGACTGCAAGGAAATCAAACCACTCAATCCTAAAGGAAATCAACCCTGAATATTCATTGGAAGGACTGATGCTGAAGTTGAAGCTCCAATACTTTGGCCATGGATGCAAAGAGTCAACTCATTGAAAAGACCCTGATGCTGGGAAAGACTGAGGGCAGGAGGAGAAGTGGGGGATGGGGAAGAGATGGTGTGATGGCATCACCAACTCAATGGACATGAGTTTCAGCAAACTCCAGGAGATTCTGAAGGACAGGGGAGCCTGGCGTGCCGCAATCCGTGGGGTCTCCAAGAGTCAGACACAGCTTAGCAAATGAACAACAACAAGAGCAACAAGATATCCTCCTTATCACAAAGTATATGGATGGTTCAAAATCAAGTGTTGCACAAGCCATCTTATTAGAGCAGATTTTCTCAAGCTTTGTAAAATCACTATCATCTCTCTAAGGAGTCTTTTCAGATAGTCTTTTCTTACTCACCACCCCATCCCATGAAATGTTAATACCACATATATACTATATATCTGCTTATGTATTGTGGCCCTTTAGAGGGCCATGAAATAATAACATATAAGTCTCCCCTCCCAAGAGCCAATTTTCACCCCTTTGGAGGAATTTTGCCCCAATTAAAAATGCATGTTTGAGAAAGAGAGAGTTAAAAAATAAAGTTAAAAAAGTGATTACAGGTTTTGCTATTAAATGGTAGTTTTAGGTATAGAAAGAAAGAGAAGAGAAAAAGAAATTAAGATAACCTGGAGAAGGGAACGACCGAGAATGAGATGGCTGGATGGCATCACCGACTCTGTGGACATGAGTTTGAGTGAACTCCGGGAGTTGGTGATGGACAGGGAGGCCTGGCGTGCTGTGATTCATGGGGTCGTGGAGAGTCGGACATGACTGAGCGACTGAACTGAACTGAACTGAGCCAAATCTAAAATTTACTTATACTAGTATTAGTCGCTTCAGTTCAGTTCAGTTAGTCGCTTAGTCGTGTCCAACTCTACAACTCCATGGACTGTAGCACGTCAGGCTCCTCTGTCCATGGAATTCTCCAGGCAAGAATACTGGAATGGGTTGCTATTTCTTACTCCAGGGCATCTTCCAGACCTGGGGATAGAACCTGTGTCTCTTACATCTCCGGCTTTGGCAGGCAGATTCTTTACCACTAGCACCACCTGGGAAGCACCGATGCTAACATCACCTTAATTATTCTGCGCTTTATAATGGGCAGAGGTGGCCCCAGTAGAGAGTCTGGTAATTTGTGCTCAAACGTACTGAAAGACATTAAAAATCTTTCATTTGCTTCTAGCACATTAATGACTCTGAGCATGAGAGATAGGCTTATTCTGGCTTAGGAGATTCTTCTTTGAAAAATGATGGAAGTTGCTTTTTTAAATTAAGGTAGCAACACCATTGATAATTTAAACATTGCAGGCATTCCAAAATGCTGTGATTTGCAACACCAATTTTAATTAATGCCTGCAACCCGGCTGTGAAAATTGGGACCTGTAATTTGTGAGTTACAGTAACTGCTAGTGTTTATTAACCTAGCAGGTCAAATTCTGGTTTCATGCTCTTATATATACATATATATCATCATCCTATTAAACTTCAAGTTGAAAGCCAACGGGAGAGGGGAATAATCACCCACAGGTAATGTGTCACCTTTGAAAAGAGAGGTGAGAGCACCTCCTATCCTGATTCTCCTGGTTAACTCTTTCCTCTCATTGTGTTCTTTAATTTCTTCCTCCTTTGCCACATGGCTCAGATGATAAAGAATCTGCCTGCAATGAGGGAGACCTGGGTTCGATCCCTGGGTTAGGAAGATCCTGTGGAGAAGAAAATGGCTACCCACTCCAGTACTCTTGCCTGGAGAATTCCATGGACAGAGGAGCCTGGCGGGCTGCAGTCCATGGGGTCACAAGGACTCATGTGAGTAGTGACTAATACTTTGCCGCATGCTGGCAGCCCTATTACTGTACTGTCATTCTTCTCTTCCAATACAAAAAGTCCCCTGGCTTCCAAACCATATTATCCAATAACTCCTGAGACTTCCTAACTTCCTCCATTCTTTTGAGGATGAGCACTCACTATGTGCTGGTCACTACCATAGACCCTGGGTACAATGAGGATGACATTAATACCACAGTTAGCTCTTACAGAGCACTGTGGACAGGGCACTATGCACATCACTTTATATATATTAACTTGTTTAGTCCTGGCAACCTCCTATGAAAAACCAGTCCTAATCATCAACCTCTGGGTGTTTCTTATGCAAGAGAAACAACTGCATTAGCCTAGCTTGACTGCAGGTTCCTGAATGGTTCTCAGGGCCTTGCACAGTACAAGGATTTGTTCAAAATATGTTGACTGATCCAGTTTAACTGGAAGGAAAATAGCTTGAGAACCTCTCCAAAGTGGGGCAGGATGGGATGTAATAGAGAGACTTTAAATATTGCTTTTGCCCTTGAAGAGACTTGTAGCATGGTAATTAAACACAGGCTAAGATGTCAGGCAAACAGTGGCTGGCTTGCTGGTCCCAATATTTATCAGTTGGGTGACCCTTGAGCAAGTTTTCCAATCTTTCAAAGTTTGTTTCTTTACCTAAAAAATGGGGATAATATCATTCCTAACACACAGGACCATGTGGTGATTCAATGACACAGTCATAAGAAGGGCTTAATGCAGTGCCTGGCACTGATTGTGCTGTCAACCACAGTCAATACATTTAGCTACTATTAGTATAGTAATCCATCATGTACTCTACGACAGCCCAAGGAGATCCTTTTTGTAATATCAAGACACTTGAAGCTGTCAATTAAGTAAACATTTTTTGAGCATCTACTCTTTTCAAACCACAATGCAGTCATGGTGCGGGTTGATTCAGTATCTTATAATTTGCCTTATGGAGTCTGAACTCATCTCAACTGTGATTATAGATTTGTGTATGTGTTAGTATCTGTCTTCTTCCCCCAGGGCCAGCTGCATGGATATGTAACACGTGTAGTCACACAGGGCCCCATGTTTAGTAGGGTCTAATGCTTGGTTTGGCAGCAGATGGCAAGAGTGAATGTTGAAATTCTAGGAATCAGTGAGCTAAAATGGACTGGAATGGGTGAATTTAACTCAGATGACCATTATATGCTATGGGCAGGAATCCCTTAGAAGAAATGGAGTAGCCATCATGGTCAACAAAAGAGTCTGAAATGCAGTATACTTGGATGCAGTCTCAAAAACAACAGAATGATCTCTGTTCATTTCCAAGGCAAACCATTCAATATCACAGTAATCCAACCCTATGCCCCAACCAGTAACGCTGAAGAAGCTGAAGTTGAACGGTTCTATGAAGACCTACAAGACCTTTTAGAACTAACATCCAAAAAAGATGTCCTTTTCATTATAGGGGACTGGAATGCAAAAGTAGGAAGTCAAGAAACACCTGGAGTAACAGGCAAATTTGGCCTTGGAATGAATAGAATGAAGCAGGGCAAAGGCTAATAGAGTTTTGCCAAGAGAACGCACTGGTCATAGCAAACACCCTCTTCCAACAACACAAGAGAAGACTCTACACATGGACATCAGCAGATGGTCAACACCGAAATCAGATTGATTTTATTCTTCCCAGCCAAAGATGGAGAAGCTCTATACAGTTAGCAAAAACAAGACCAGGAGCTGACTGTGGCTCAGATCATGAACTCCTTATTGCCAAATTCAGACTTAAATTGAAGAAAGTAGGGAAAACCACTAGACTATTCAGATATGACCTAAATCAAACCCCTTATGATTATACAGTGGAAGTAAGAAATAGATTCAAGGGACTAGATCTGATAGATAGAATGCCTGATGAACTATGGACACAGGTTTCTGACATTGTACAGGAGATAGGGACCAAGACCATCCCCATGGAAAAGAAATGCAAAAAAGCAAAATGGCTGTCTGAGGAGGCCTTACAAATAGCTGTGAAAAGAAGAGAAATGAAAAGCAAAGGAGAAAAGGAAAGATATAAGCATCTGAATGCAGAGTTCCAAAGAATAGCAAGGAGAGATAAGAAAGCCTTCCTCAGTGATCAATGCAAAGAAATAGAGGAAAACAATAGAATAGGAAAGACTAGAGATCTCTTCAAGAAAACTAGAGATACCAAGGGAACATTTCATGCAAAGATGGGCTCGATAAAGGACAGAAATGGTATGGACCTAACGGAAGCAGAAGATATTAAGAAGAGGTGGCAAGAATACACAGAAGAACTGTACAAAAAAGATCTTCACGACCAAGATAATTACAATGGTGTGATCACTCAGCTAGAGCCAGACATCTTGGAATGTGAAGTCAAGGGGGCCTTAGAAAGCATCACTATGAACCAAGCTAGTGGAGGTGATGGAATTCCAGATGAGTTATTTCAAATCCTGAAAGATGATGCTGTGAAAGTGCTGCACTCAATATGCCAGCAAATTTGGAAAACTCAGCAGTGGCCACAGGACTGGAAAAGGTCAGTTTTCATTCCAATCCCAAAGAAAGGCAATGCCAAAGAATGCTCAAACTACTGCACAATTGCACTCACCTCACACACTAGGGAAGTAATGCTCAAAATTCTCCAAGCCAGGCTTCAGTAATACGTGAACTGTGAACTTTCAGATGTTCAAGCTGGTTTTAGAAAAGGCAGAAGAACCAGAGATCAAATTGCCAACATCCGCTGGATTATGGAAAAAGCAAGAGAGTTCCAGAAAAACATCTATTTCTGCTTTATTGACTATGCCAAATCCTTTGACTGTGTGGATCATGATAAACTGTGGAAAACTCTGAAAAAGATGGGAATACCAGACCACCTGACCTGCCTCATGAGAAACCGGTATGCAGGTCAGGAAGCAACAGTTAGAACTGGGCATGGAACAACAGACTGGTTCCAAATAGGAAAAGGAGTACATCAAGACTGTATATTGTCACCCTGCTTATTTAACTTATATGCAGAGTACATCATGAGAAATGCTAGGCTGGAAGAAGCACAAGCTGAAATCAAGATTGCTGGGAGAAATATCAATAACCTCAGATATGCAGATGATACCACCCTTATGGCAGAAAGTGAAGAGGAACTCAAAAGCCTCTTGATGAAAGTGAAAGAGGAGAGTGAAAAAGTTGGCTTAAAGCTCAACATTCAGAAAACGAAGATCATGGCATCTGGTCCCATCACTTCATGGGAAATAGATGGGGAAACAGTGTCAGACTTTATTTTTTTGGGCTCCAAAATCACTGCAGATGCTGAATGCAGCCATGAAATTAAAAGACATTTACTTCTTGGAAGGAAAGTTATGACCAACCTAGATAGCATATTAAAAAGCAGAGACACTACTTTGCCAACAAAGGTCCGTCTAGTCAAGGCTATGGTTTTTCCCGTGGTCATGTATGGATGTGAGAGTTGGACTGTGAAGAAAGCTGATCGCCGAAGAATTGATGCTCTTGAACTGTGGTGCTGGAGAAGACTCTTGAGAGTCCCTTGTACTGAAAGGATATCCAACCAGTCCATACTAAAGGAGATCAATCCTGGGTGTTCATTGGAAGGACTGATGTTAAAGCTGAAACTGCAATACTTTGGCCACCTCATGCGAAGAGTTGACTCACTGGAAAAGACTCTGATTCTGGGAGGGATTGGGGGCAGGAGGAGACGGGGACGACAGAGAATGAGATGGTTGGATGGCATTACCGACTTGATGGACATCAGTTTGAGTGAACTCTGGGAGTTGGTGATGGACAGGGAGGCCTGGCGTGCTGCGATTCATGGGGTTGCAAAGAGTCAGACACGACTGAGCAACTGAACTGAACTGAACTGAATGGTTGGTTTACCACTCTATGGTTACCACCTTGAATTTCTGCTTTTGAACAAAGGGTCCCCTATTTTCATTTTTTCACTGGGTCCACACATGATGTCCTGACTCTGTTAGATTGTAAGCTCTGTTAAGATAGGTTGAAAATCTGTTTTGCTCACCCTTGTACCCCAGGTCCCAGCAAAGTAAAGGGTCAATAAAGTTACTGAATAGATAGAAGAATGCAAATGGCAATGCAGATACACTGGGAACTGGCACTCATGCTTTGGCTCAGGAATATCCTAGATGGGAATAGATGAGGGATCACTAAAAACTCCATTGTGAGTTGAGGGCTTGGTCATAAGAAATACTGTCATTTAAAAAAATAAACCAACCACATGCAGCTTTGTTAATTAAGCCAACCCTAACAAGACAAGAAATGCCAAAGTAAAATTTTTAGTTTCATTTGGGTTATGTCACAAAATTAATATATATTATTTTAAAAATATACTACCATCTCTAAGGGGGTATTGATGAACAATAAAATATATATAAATATATAAAGGAACAGATATAATGTTTTTAGGAAAACTGATGAGAAAAATATTGGATATGTTGGATGTATGGGGATAAAATAATAAGATATTTAGATGTTTCTGTCCTTGGAAGGAATTTTTCTCCTTAAGTCTTTAATGGTGTAGAAACCCCTTAAGTATTATCATGTGCTTTTTATGAGTCCCTACATTCAATTCAGCAAAGAGGCACTGTCAGGCTAACATGTGCAAAGCATTGCATCCGTGAGTGCAGCAATAAAAAGAAGACTCAGGCATGCTGACAGATGTCACTCAATCACTCTGGTGCTTTCAGGGAGAGATGTATTGCTGTTGAGATATCAGAAAGAAATAAGCAGGTGACCTGATCTGAAGGATCAAAGGGCTTCACCAAGGATGTAGCATCTGAGCTGGCTTCCAACTTATTTGGGATCTAAGCTTGATTTCCTCATTTGAAAATGGGCATGAAAACTTCTACATGAAAAGGTTGCTATGATGATCAGAAATAGTAACTGCAATACCTTTACAAAGAGCCAGACCACTGATATGCATGAAAGTGAAAGTGTTATTTGCTCAGTCATGTCTGACTCTCTTTGCAACTCCATGTAAGGTAGACTGCCAGGTTCCTTTGTTCATGGGATTTCCCAGGCAAGAATACTGGAGTGGGTAGCCATTCCCTTCTCCAGGGGGTTTTCCTGATTCAGGGGTCAAACCTGGGTCTCCCGCACTGCAGGCAGACTCTTTACGATCTGAGCCACCAGGGGAAGCCCTGATGTGCCTGAGTAGATATCAAGCGGCATTGTCCGAGGCACCAGTGTTGTTGCTCTTGAGAAGGACTCCTGAAAACTCCTGGCTCCCATTAAGGATCTCTTGTGCTTGCTCATAATCTCACTTGCCCACTGGCATATTTGTTAATCAGGAAGATATAAGCTGAACGGGGAGGGACCCTTAGAAAGAGGAGCTATGAAAGAGTAATTTACAATTGGAAAGGAAATGGTGTTGCAGAGAGACACCCAGGGTAGAGAAGTAGGTTTTAATTCTTAACCAGCAGTGTTAAAAACCACCAACAACTATCCTCTCTTTACTCTTTCACCAGAGCGCAGAAGAGCGGTTACTTGACATTAAAAATAGACAAAAACAAAGTGTCATGAACATGATAAAACAGCACACTCCTTATGAAATTAAGGGTATGCGTGTATATTTGTGTGTGATAGTGAAGAAGGTGGAGAAAAATGTTTGTTAATTACCCTCTGCCACTAATCTAATGAATAATGTCTAACAGTGTAGGACATTCAGGATTCTGATTCCACAGGAAGAGATAAGTAGTTTCAAGAATACAAACCACAAAAATGGTTTTTCTGCTGTGGTAACTTTCTTGGATATTGTTTCCTTTGTTCTTTTAACGATTATATATTTTCTCTATATAATTTCCCCATGTATGCTCAGGTGTGTCTGATTCTTTGCCACCCCACCAGGCTCCTCTGTCCATGGGATTTCTTAGACTTTGGTTATATTTCTTCTTAGATCAAAAATACTGTTCTTTTTATGTTTGCTGGGGGGAAGGGATAGTTAAAGAGTTTGGGATGGACACGTACACACTGCTATATTTAAAATGGACACCTATTGAATAGCATCTGAAACTCTGCTCAGTGTTATGTGGCAGACTGGAAGAAAGGGGAGTTTGGGGAGAATGGATACATGTATATGTATGGCTGAGTCCCTTTGATGTTCACCAGAAACCATCATGACATTGTTAATTGGCTATACCTCAATACAAAATAAAAAGTTTTTAAAAATTCATATCTTTAATCCAAATCTGCATTTAAATTAATTTTTCCCCTGTCTTTGGCCTAAAAAATACTGTTCTTTTAATCTGCGTCTTTTATAGTGTGAGAGCAATGCCAGCAATCTTGATATGGCTACATCTTGGCTGTGTGATTAAGTTTAGCATCACAAATAGATATAGGAAAAGGCATGCCAGGGGGCGCCCTGGTGGCTCAGATGATAAAGAATCTGCCTGCAATGCAGAAACCCAGGTTCAAAACCTGGGTTAGGAAGATATCCTGGAGAAGGAAATGGCTCACACTCCAGTATTCTTGCCTGGAGAATCCCATGGACAAAGGAACCTGGTGGGTTACACTCCATGGGGTTGCAAAGTGTTAGACATGACTGAGCGACTAACACACAAAGGCATACCAAATCATAATTATCCATAATATTCATCTCTCCATCCATCCATCTACCTTCTCATGCATTCATCTATCCATCCGTTTACCCATCCATCCACCCATTTATCTATCCATTGTCCATCTATCCATCCAACCACCCATCCATCTATCCGCAGTGCCAGACACTGTAAGATATTCAGATTCAGTGGAGTCAGGATTCAAACCATCATCTTTGATTGAAAGGAAATGACACTCAAGGGAGTATTAATTCTAGGTAAGCTCCAAACTGAAACACCTGGCAGTTGTTCTCTTTGGAGAGTCATATATGGTTAGTTACTTTTCTGATTGAGATGAAAATGGAAATTAAGGGAAAATGTCAATCACTGCCTGCTCGGTAACCCCCACTAGAGAGCATCCCCCACTGGCCACAGTCAGGAGTCCTGAGTCCTGGTCTAATTTTTATCATGGTGTCATCTTTGATGAATTACTTAATCACTGTCTGCATCTGTTCCTTCCTGAGTCACAGGAGGCTGTGGGGACATGTAGAAAATGGGTTACTTGGGAGAAAGGTAGAACACTTCCATGCCAAGGAATAGATTTCTGTTTCTCTGGCAGGGACTAGAGGAAATTTGCTTTTCCAACCTGTTGGGGTTAAGCGTGAGTTGAGTAGAGCTGTTAGAAAGCATCCTGATGACCATGTCAGTGCGGTTGCTTGAGTGTACCCAGAGGACCTACACAATACAGTGCTTCCTTTACTTTCATCACCATCGTACATCTTACCAAAACCAGCAGGCTTGGGTACCCTCTTATTATCAAATTTGTGAGTCTATATCCATACTTACTATGGTTGTCATGAAGTACATGTGGTATAATAATCTTGGTGCCTTTTATAGACATTTTTCATATAATCAACTTGTCATACTTGATTAATTAAACCAATGTCCAGAGCCCCAAAGTGCTAGCGTCTCTGAACTTGCAAGACTGGACATTTACAGGGAGGTCAGACAGATGCCTTTAGACCAAGAACAGTAGACCCTTTTTTCTTTTTTACTTTGTGGAACTTCATTATTTTGAACCCCACTAATCGGAAATAATGAATGGTAGCAGAGATACTGCCTGGGGCAAAATTTAACATAGTGCTATCTATGAAAATAGGCAGGAGGAGAAGGGGACGACAGAGGATGAGATGGTTGGATGGCATCACCGACTCGATGGACATGAGTTTGAGCCAACTCCAGGAGTTGGTGATGGGACAGGGAAGCCTGGCGTGCTGCAGTCCATGGGGTCACAAAGAGTTGGACACAACTGAGCGACTGAACTGATCTATGAAAAAGAAAGCGTTTGCTAAATTAAAATTATGAATGCAGATAAGATCCAGGGGAGAACATTTAAACTATATAAAATAAAATATTTTTGTGCGTGTACTGTGCTGTACTTAGTCTCTCAGTCATGCTGACTCTTTGCAACCCCATGGACTGTAGCCTGCCAGGCTCCTCTGCCCATGGGGATTCTCCAGGTCAGAATACTAGAGTGGGTTGCCATGTCCTCCTCTAAGGGATCTTCCCAATGCAGGGATCAAACCCAGGTCTCCCACATTGCAGGCAGATTCTTTACCATCTGAGTCACTAGAGAAGCCCAAGAATACTGGAGTGGGTATCCTATCCCTTCTCCAGGGGGAACTTCCCAACCCAGGAATCCTGACCCTGAACTGGGGTCTCCTGCATTACAGGCAGATTCTTTACCAGCTGAGCTACCAGGGAAGCCCTCGTGCATGTACAGTCATATGGAAATCACTGTTTATCCTTCTCAAAAGATGTTTATGCCCTAACCCCTGAATCTTGTGAAGATGTTCTGTTACATGGCAAAAGGGATTTTGCAGAGCTAACTAAGGTTATAGACCTTAAAACAGGGAGACAATCTTGCATTATCTGGACTGTTTCAATCTAACGAGAAGAATCCTTAAAAGCAGAGAACTTTCTTCAACTAGGGGCAGAGAGTTGAGGCAGAAGAAGTTGGAGAGATATGGAGTGTGAAAGGAACATGACCAACTATTGCTGGAAGCAGGACACATGGAGCGTGAGAAGGGTGCAGATAGCCTCACGGAACAAAGATCACCTCCTTCCCCCTGTCTCCATAACAGCCAACAAGGAATGGAGACTTTAGTCCAACTGAAAGGAACTGAATTTGACCAGCAACCCAAACGAGCTTGGGTGCAGATTTCTGTCTAGTATTTCCAGAAAGAAACATGGTCTTGCCATAGATTAGATTCGGTCTCCTCAAAGCAGAGGACCCAGCTGAGCCACACTGCACCAAGAGTTCTGATTTACAGAAGAGACCTTAATGAGCATCGAAATCCATTAACAAGATCATAAATGAGGATCATATTAAGCTGCTAAATTTGTGGTAGCTCGTAATAGGAGCAATAGAAGATGAATACAACGGGGGAAGTGGCTGTTAAAAATATTTGGTAGCAAACATAGCCTAGGAACTGATGGCCTACACACCAGAATGGCCAAAAAGGTTGATTGGCTGGGTCTTGTTTGAATTATCAGTCTTCTCACCTCTATTCCTGCCAGCAGGTCTCTAAAAGGGTTGTTGTTAGTGTTGTTTAGTTGCTAAGTCATGTCCCACTCTTTTGTAACCCCATGGACTATGGGCCAAGTTCCTCTGTCCATGGGATTTCCAAGGCAAGAATACTAGAGTAAGTTGTCATTTTCTCCTCCAGGGGATCTGCCCAACTGAGGGATCCAACTCCTGCTTGGCAGGTGGATTCTTTACCACTGAGCCACCTAAAAGGACATCCCCAGGGGAAGCCCTTCTAAAAGGATACCCTAGGCAACATTCTATCAACTTAGGTTCTGTGTAACCCAAGTCCTTAAAAGAAATAAAAGGGATATTCCTTAATAGCGATTTACCTTTCCACCTCCTCCAAACAAAAATCATCCTGTTTGCATTTACAGTTTTGATTTGACACTGCTCTTCCCCAGCACACACACTCTCCCCATCCTCCCCAGTCAAGATCCCCGCACCCACAAACCATCTGTAGATGGAACCAGACTTTGGTCTTTGAGTTCAGAAGCCTTCTTCTCTGTGCCACAGGGGCCAGTCAAGGCTGACATGGTTACATGGAAGCTCCATGTTGCCAGCATCGTATTAGAGTGAATGAAATGAGGTTAATATGTTTGTCAGCCGCCAGCAAGCTCAGCCTCCCCAATTATCCTGTCTAATTAGATTAGAAGCTGACAGCTGAGGGCACACCCTGTGACATTTCAGCCTGCCATCTAGAAATGAGGAACACACAACCGGGCTTGTTTTCCTCATTTAAACCCAGTTCCTCTTTCAAGTTGTTAGAAGAAGTGATTTTTATAATTAGCTGTTGTTTGTATTACATCAGTTTGTTATCTCTGCTCAACATAAATCATGCCTAGAGGGGTAAAGAAAGATGATATGAAACCCTGGGCAGGAAAGCTGAGCTCCAGGAATCTTCAAAGAACTTTACAAAATGCATAGGGTCACTTAATTTGGGCTTGCTCTAAAATCTCAGAGTAAAATTACAAAAGTCATTACAAAAGTCGCAAACGGTCATCGGTGGTGTGTAAATCAGCTCATAGATTTGAAAACTGACACACACACATACCTACTGCATAGTCTGAGCCAGAAATAGAGCTCATGGATCGCACAGTGGGAATCGTCTGGGTTATGCAGTATTATACAGAGGTTACACAGATGGTAGCATGTTTCCCCTCTGATTTTAAAGAAGAGTGAAACAGCCAACTCTCAGATGCTAATCTCAGTTCTAGCTGCAGGCCTGGTATTGCTGGAGGTTTCGTTATAACTTCTCATGGACACAACTGAGCGATTTACAACTCCTCCAAACAACCTTACAAGAGAGCTTGAGGAGCGGCTCTCAGAAAGGCCTGTATTTCTTACTATAGAACAGTTTTGAACAGTAAATTTGGAGACAAGGCTTAACAAGGGTTTTGAAGAGAGATTTAAAGTGGTTTTATCAGGGGGGGGTCCTTCCAGGAATAGATGACATGGGACAGGGTCCAAGGCAAGGCGACCTCCCTGAATTCCACAGCATAAAATGAGAACAAAATAAAATGTTCAAACAAGGCTCTAGTTCAGAACTTAGTGAGCAGGGAAAGCAGGGTGAAGGAGCTAATATCACTAGCAACGTGTAGAAAGTCTAACTTTTGAAAGTCATAATTATCAAAGTGGTACCCCTGTGTTTAAGTGCCCACATGGATAGTCTAGTACCTCATGTGATTTTCCAAATTTTTGTCACTTAAGAACCACACAGTGTTTTTTTTTTCCTGCGTATCATTTGCATGATTTAACATTTTCAAAAAGCAACTTCTAATTCTTTTTCATACAAATTTAATTCAAAAAGAGGGCACCAGGACTTCCCTGGTGGTCCAGTGGTTAAGACTCCATGCTCTTACTGTACAGGGCACAGGTTTAATCCCTGGTAGGGGAATTAAGATCCCACATGCTATATGGCCAAAAAGTAATAATAATGAAAAATAAAATAAAAATTAAAAATGAAATGATGAATTATAAAAACAAACAAACAAAACCTAAAGTTTGCACTATTGGTTTGCTGTGCTGGTCATATTATTGTCTATTGTGTGTCAGCTAAATGTATGACTATTAAATTCTTAGTACTTCTCCACATGTGCCCTGAAAGCACTCCATGGACAGCAGTCATCTGCTCATCGCCACTGGGGACTCTGGCATTCGGGAAAAGTGAGTCTCCGGGTATCTCCCTGCCGATATCAGCAGGAATTGAGTCAGAGCCTTTGTGACTTTTCCTATCAAATTCTAGAACTTCTTAAGCAAAGAGGGAGACAGCTGTGTGGAACTCTGGCATGCCAGAACTTCCAGAACACTTTGTTTGAAACTGTAGCTCAAATCACAGGACACTCTTAAGCCAGGACAGAGACCTTTGGAAGAGAAGGATCAGTCTTGGAGAGTGATGGGAAGGAAGGAGTTATGTCTCACGGTAACACGCACTTTCCACCCTCGAATGTCAAAGTGATCTTAGAAATGACCATTCAACCTCCTCACATCCTTCTGGAAGGGTCTCCTGGGTGGAGAATGAGCACAAAGGGAGGTGAAGCAACTGGACAAACAGCCAGGTGGTGAATCAATAGCTGAGAAAACAACTCTTGTGATAACAAATTTGATGGCCTGTGGGAACCGCCTGGCTTCTGTCCTGAGGACTTAGCTCACCTTAACCCAAGGCCTGGGCACTCAAACATAGTGGAGAGAATGTTAGGCAAGGAAATGGGGATGTGAGATAAAAATGATGATGGAAAGTTTATGGCTATGATCAGAGCTAAAATTTACTGATTATTTATTTATTTTTTTACTGTGTTCCAGAACTTTAGGGCTTCCCTGATAGCTCAGTTGACAAAGAATCTGTCTGCAAAGCAGGAGACCTTGGTTCGATTAGGGATAGGCTAACTTGCTCTAGTATTCTTGGGCTTCCCTTGTGGCTCAGCTGGTAAAGGATCCACCTGCAATGCAGGAGACCTGGGTTCTATCCCTGGGTCAGGAAGATCCCCTGGAGAAGGGAATGGCAACCCACCCCAGTATTCTTGCCTGGAGAACTCCAGCTGGTAAAGGATCCACCTGCAATGCAGGAGACCTGGGTTCTATCCCTGGGTCAGGAAGATCCCCTGGAGAAGGGAATGGCAACCCACCCCAGTATTCTTGCCTGGAGAACTCCACGGACAGAGGAACCTGACAGACTACAGTCCATGGGGTCACAGAGTCCATGGGGTCACGACTGAGCGACTAGCACTTTCACACAAAACTTTGAGATGCGTTGTCTAGTTGAACCCTAGACCTTCCTCCGGAAGTACACATTCTGTTACCTCCACCTGTAGTTAGTGTGTCAGGCTGCTGTAACAAGGTGTCACAAGCTGGGGAGTTAACACTTGCGTGTATTGTCTCACAGTCTGCAGGCTGGAAGTTCAAGACTAAGGTATTGTTGGATTTGTTCCTTCCAACGCTTGTGAGTTAAAGACCTGTGCCAGGCCACTCCCTTAACTCGTGGTGCTTTGCTGGCCATTCTTAGCATTCTTTGGGCTGCAGATCCATCACACCAGTCTCAGCTTTCATCTTCACATGGTGTTGTATGTGTGTGTGCATCCAAGTTTCCTTTAAAAAAACAAACTCCTTATGTCTATGCCAGGTCATAGTTGTGGCATGTGGGGTCTTTACTGGCAGCATGTGGGATTCTAGTTCCCTGACCAGGGATCGAACCCAGGCCCTCTGCACTGGGAGGCTGGAATCTTAGCCATGGACCACCAGAGAATTCTCTAAATAACCTTCTTTGATAAAGACACCAATCATGTTGGATTAGGGGCCCATTCTCCTCCATTATGACCTTATCTTAACTTTAGCTGGGCTTCCCTTGTGACTCAGCTGGTAAAGAATCTGCCTGCAATGCAGGAGACCTGGGTTCAATCCCCGGGTTGTGAAGATCTCCTGGCGAAAGGAAAGGCTACCCACTCCAGTATTCTGACCTAGAGAATTCCATGGACTATATGTCACAAAGAGTTGGACACAACTGAGAACTTTCAATTATAGGAGGCTGGAGTCTTAGCCAGGGACCACCAGGGAAGTCTCTAAATAACCTCTTTGATAAAGACACCAAGCATGTTGTAGGGGCCCATTCTCCTCCATTATGACCTTATCTTAATTTTAGTTACATTTGCAAGAGCCCTACTTCCAAATTAGGTCACACGCTGAGGCACTGGTATTTGGACTTGAATTTGGAGGGAGGGGTACACAATTCATCCCATAATGTTATTGTCAGTTCAGTTCAGTCGCTCAGTTGTGTCCGACTCTTTGCGACCCCATAAACCGCAGCATGCCAGGCCTCCCTGTCCATCACTGACTCCTAGAGTTTACCCAAACTCATGTTCATTGAGTCGGTGATGCCACGCAACCATCTCATCCTCTGTCATCCCCCTCTCCTCCTGTCCTGAATCTTTCCCAGCATCAGGGTTTTTTCAAATGAGCCAGCTCTTCACATCAGGTGGCCAAAGTATTTTACAGCTATAGAAACTGTGTCTCAGAATTTTAGATCCCTTGTCCAAGGTCACACACTCGTAAGTGGTGGAGCCAGGATTGGAACCCAGAAAAGTCCAGTTCCCTATCCCATCTTATTGAACAGTACTGTAGGCAAAATATTTGTCTTTCCCCCAAATTCATATGTGATGGTATTTGGAGGTGGGGCCTTTGTTTGGTTATAACCTAGACAGCATATTAAAAAGCAGAGACAACACTTTGCTGACAAAAGTCCGTATAGTCTAAGCTATGGTTTTCCCAATAGTCATGTATGGATGTGAGAGTTGAACCATTAAGAAGGCTGAGCACCCAAGAATGGATGCTTTTGAACTGTGGTATTGGAAAAGACTCCTGAGAGTCCCTTGGACTGCAAAAAGATCAAACCGATCAATCCTAAAGGAAACCAACCCTGAATATTCATTGGAAGGACTGATGCTGAAGCTCCAATACTTTGGCCACCTGATGAGAAAAGTAAGACTCCTTGGAAAAGCCCCTAATGCTGGGAAAGATTGAAGGCAAAAAGAGAAGTGGGTGACAGAAGGTGAGATGGTTAGTTAACACCAACTCAAGGGACGTGAGTTTGAGCAAACTATGGGAGATAGTGAAGGGCCAGGGGAGCCGGCGTGGTGTAGTCCATGCAGTCGCAAAGAGTCAGACACGACTTAACAACTGAACAACAACAACACAGTGTCTATATATCAGTAAAACTCTTGCAATTCATCCCACCCTCTCTTTCCCTGAGTCCGAATGTCTGTTCTCTGCATCTGCGTCTCTATTCCTGCCCTACAAATAGGCACGATACAGTTCTGATTTCCTAATATTTCCCACCCATGTGTCTCCCCATCCCCACCCCAAACCTGCGGGAGTTTGGTAACTGGTCTCCTGTTTCCATCCTCACCACTTTAAGATATATTCTCAGAACAGCAGCCAGATGGAGCATTTTAGCACAGAAGTCAGATCATGTCCCTTCTTGTCTCAAAACCCTCCACTGACTCCCACGCCAGTTAAGGTCAGTTCACACCCTTTGCCATGGCCCCTGTGTGATCTCTCTCCTCTCTTCTCACTGTTCCTTCATGTCTTGCTCTGTTCCAGGCAAACTGGCCACCTGGCTGATGCGATATACACCTGAATGCTCCTGCCTCAGGGCCTTTACAGGTGCTGTTCTGCCTGCCTGGCATGCTTCACGGGCGGCTCTCTCACCTCCTCAAATCTCTGCACAAGGTCCAGACTGTCCTCCCTCCCTTAGGGCTCTTCATGTTCTCTGTGCACTTATCCCATCGAACATTCTGTGTATTGGGTTGGCCAAAAAGTTCTTTTGGATTAACCTGAATGAACTTTTTGACCAAACCAATATTTGATTTGTCTCTTATCTGCCTCCTGCACTGGAATATCAATTCCACAAGTGTGGGGATATTTATCTTCTTAGCTCATTTCTGTAGCCTCAGTGTCTAGAAGAACATCTGACATATCCTAATAAGCATTTGTTGAATGAATAAGAAATAGAGAAGCAAAGAAAGGAGATGTCCTGAAAATTTTGCCGAGATACTAGAATGACTGTTGAGAGAAACCAAAAGCAATGACTGTTTAGAGAAATCAAAAGGGACTTTCTTGGTGGATCAGTGGTTAAGAATCCACCTTCCATTGCAGGGGATTCAGACTTGATCCTTGTTTGGCAAACTAAATTCTCACATGCTGTGGGGCAAGTAAGCCTGCCCACCACAAGCAGAGAAGCCCACCCACTCTAACTAGAGAAGCATGTGCACCACAATGAAGAGTCTGCATGTCAAAACAAAGACCCCAAACAGACACAAAATGCATAAATCAATAAACAAAATTTAAAAAGAAAAAAAAATACTCCTTATAAAAAGCAGTGATAACGGACGACTCAGAAAATAGAAATAGAGTCAGCACTGTACTCCCTTTTCAAAAGAAATATCCACTTGCTTTGTGCCTCTGTAAAAGCTCACAATTTGTTATCAGCACATTTGTGCATTCAAGGAGAGAGTGAACAACATCTCAGCAGCTCTCGTGTTTCCTAGAATCAGTCAAAAGGCTCAAAGTTACCCAAAGTCATCATCACACGGTAGAGTGGGATCAAGTCACAGAATTTCTGGAGCTCACAGAGGAACCCCCAGTTCTTACAAAGCCTTCTCAAGGCTTAGAAGCAGCTGTCTGTCTAGCCTTGAAATAAAGATTCCTTTCACGTCTCTGCGATTTCTTGATCTGAGAGATGGGAGCATTCAAGGGAGCCATGTCTGCTGAAAGTGTGGAGTTTCTGACACCTCCTTTGGGAAGGCTGATGAACCCCAGATGAGTGCAATGAATGTGCCGCTTCCAGATGGTTACTGAACCAGAGCCAGGCCAACGTGATGGATGAGGGTCTTGCCAGGACACCTGGGGAGGGGTGCTAGAATGTTCCTAAGCCTGGAAGAGAAAGGCATCCCACAGAAGGCTGGACAGTTAAAAAGGAGGCCTTGGTACGGGTGTCTGAGGAGCCTAGGACATCATGTGCCTTTTTCTGTGCCATGGCTGTTGTCCCAACTCTGCACAGTGAGAGCCTGTGCTCGGCTCCATCCATCCCATTTGGGGAAGGAGAGAGGACAATATACCTCCTACAGAGAGCCTGAGCCTTGGCCCTCAGAGGCTCACAGCTGTGTGCATCTGGGACAGACTGTCCTGTCCAGAGCTGCACAAGCAGTCCCAGGGCTCTCCAAGCTTTCGTGGCTTCATCTTAGGGTTGAAGCCATGCCTGCGAGTCATTCACCTGCTCTGCGGCTCATCTGATGTGTCAATAACCTGAGACCTTGGGGTCTCCCTACCAACCCCCATTATTACCTTTCCCTGCCTCCCGAATTTGAAGCCGCTCTGATCTAAACTCCAACACAAGAGACGTTTATAGAACATTTACCAAGAAGTCAGCAATGTTGGTTTCTCTCCCTTCTATTAAATCATATAACCCTTACATATTTCTGTGAGGTCACAAACAGCTACAATTCAGGTGCAATCCCAGAGCAAAACCCACTTGCATGAGGCTTCACAGCCAATAAGTGGTAGAGCTAGGACTTAAACTGACCTAACAATACCCCTCCTCTGCTGCTCCATCCCAGCTGCCACAAAATTCAGTCCTTGAGAAATGAATTTAATATTCTGAAGCCAAGTATCTCAACTCACCACCGCATTTGGTTCTCCCTGGTAAAGATTCTCAATTAAGCTAATGGCAAAAGAAGTCCCTCTCCCAAAATTACAGTTGACCTCTATCTTAAGGAAAAAAAGAAGCAATAATCTAAAATACAATTTTAGGACTGTGGTTGGTTCATTGTGAGATATTGCAATGAGGGTCTCTATCTCTCCTTCCCTGTCTTCTCTTTTTATCTTCCCAGCTCCGACACTTCATAGAAACAACTAGCCTTCCATTAAATTGCTGAATTTTTCCTTTCTTAGCCTTCCCCCTTCTTTGCAATGCTGCTTTGAAAAACAAAGACATACTACATTCAGGGCTGAACAAGCAAAAATAAACTAAATTATAGCAGAAGGGACTTAAGAGATAAGGATGAACTTTCTGGTGAAAAGGGTAATTAAGCATTGACATGGCCTTAGAACAAAGCCATCAGCTAGTCAGACATGCTGATTGTCATGTTGGGCGAATACAGCAAGGACTCCAATCATACCACTTGGGGCAGGGATGGGGAGAGGAACAGTTGCTAAAGAAATAGGATGGATGCCTATGTCTTTATAAATCTTGCAATTCAATGCTGAATTCACAAGTAGGAAAGACTCAAACCCTTCCTGGGAAAAGAAACAAAATTTGGGGTGCAGGAGGACCTACTCTGAGTCATATCCATTGAATATTTTATCCCATTTAATTCTCCCCAGAATCCTTTGGGGTGCATGCCATTATTTTTTTACCACTGTACAGATGACCAAGCCTTCCTTCCTCCCTTCGCTCCTTCCTTTTTCCTTCTCTCCCTCCCTTTCCCCCTTCCTTCCTTTTGATTTCAAGATAAGACCATTATTTCATCACTCAAAAGTTGGTGGGGTGAGATGGGGTATCTATTTTCTGACATCCGTATGTATATTAAATGTTAACTGTGGGCAAAGTCATTTGGCTCATCCTTGTGAGGGTACAAAAAGCACTATGGTAGGTTGTAATTCCATGTATTGAAAAAACCTTTGTAACTCAGATCAACCGGTAGATGGAGGGTTGGAGATTATTTCCTTCCTGAGTTGCAGGCATAGAAGGATACTGAAGAGAAGCAGGTAAGATGTTTTGATACTAAGGAAAGAGAAGCTCTAGAAATGGAATCTAAAGAGTAATGAGTACTTTATTTGGGACTACTTGAATGTATACACCTAAGGATGACAGAGGCTGGAGCAGGGACACTCTATGCCAGAAATGAAAAACCAAGCTTCTCTTCTGGATTTAGCTCAATTCCACCCACCCTCTTTCCTGGTGTGAGGTCATGAGTGATGACTTGCAAGTGGTGCAGCACTTCAGAGGCAACCAAGTCTTGGTTCTAATTATTTTGCTCACTATTTACTTAAGCAAATGATACAACTTTTCAGTAATTCCATCAGGCTACCTTATCTATAAAACTACCTAACTCATTAGGTTCTTGAAAGCATAAAATGATATCACACTTGTAAAAGATTAGCCCAGTGTTAGGCACATTGTAAGAGCTCAATGAATGATGGTTGTCTAAGTCGTACCACCTATCACTTACTCGGGGTGACTTCAACAGTGTAAATGTGAGACAGATGGATAGATCATTCTGACTGTTACTAGTAGATCCGCCCCCATTCCTCCCAATGTGCTGCATCGTGGGAGATGGCAGAATTACACGTGGTTCCTTCACAGATCTCAGTCTCTGTCGTTCTCCATCTAGCTGGGAGCTTCATTTCACCATATGCATGCTCCTATATAAAAGCTCCTGAGGAACTTCCCTGGTGGTCTAGTGGTTAAGACTCAGCACTTTCAATGGAGGGGGTCCAGGTTTGATCTCTGGTCAGGGAACTAGATCCCACACGCTGTTACTAAGAGCCCTCGTGCCACAACAAATATCCTGCATGGCACAACTACAGCCTGGCACAGTCAAATTAAAAAAGAAGAAGAAAAGCTCATGAAATAAGTTCCCTTCTATTTCACCCGGTGCTTGGCCATCAGAGAGCCATCTGTCCCAGTTCTAGGAGGAAAAGGCAATATACTGCATGGGCAGTGTAAGGGACTACATTTTGACCATTTGCAGTGTATTCACTAATTTTTGAACCTGTATTGTGATTGTTACTGCTTTTTGAGTCAATGGACCATTAGGAGGCTTGGCTTGAGTTGCCAACAAAAGGAATGGTTTCATGCATCTTTGACTTCTACAAAACCATGTGGAGAGTACATTCAGAGACACAGGTCATAAATGCCGGGGTTGGGCCTCTCTGACTTTCTGCAGATGTCAGTGCAAACTTCAAAGAGATGAGATTCCAAGTGCATCTTATTAGCACAAGTTGCTGGATATAATAAAGTCTCTCAAATTATTTGATAAAGATCTATTCATTATCCTTATCCAGCCAAAAGAAAAATATAAATGAAACACGGTCACACGCTATAATGGGCACGGGAATAAAACTTTCTCTTCTTGCTCCTAATTAGAAAACCAGGGGCTTAGAAAAATGCAGAAAGGCAGATCAGATAGAACAGATTTTTTAATTTGTTTTTGTTTTTTAGATAGGAAATCTTTTCTGAGAGACTTGCCAGTTAAAACATTTTATAAACTCCAAAAATGAAATAGCCTGAACCCAAAATACGTGTTCCTCCCCTTGTGTTACAGAAACGGAATGACTCCTTCACTCAAAGAAACCACTCATTAAATATTTGTTGAGTGTTCCGTGATGGATAACGGCTGGAGGAGCTCATACATCTGCAACATGTCTATCCAGTCAGGGAGGGCTCTGTGAAATGAAAGGGAGCACGCTGTTCAGGACGTCCAGGTCCTAGTTTGTATGCAGAAGGTGCTCTTTCGGCAGTCTGGAGAGGGGAGAATAAAAGATTCTACAGCGAGGGCAGTAGAAAGCCAGGGCACGTGGAGGCAGGGAGGCGGCCTCCCCTACCCAGAAGTGCCTGTTATATCTTGAAAGGAGGGAGGAAAGAACAGTCTGTCATCAAGGTCTCCACTTGAACTTCACCTGCAAGGACAAGGTCACACTTTTCAGAAAGCCCAAATAGCTCCTCCTTTTTGTTTTTTCCCCTAGGATTCTTATTTCAATCATACATTATATATATATTTTTTTATTGGAGGCAAATTACCTTACATTAATATATTGGTTGGTTTTGCCATACATTGACACGAATCCGCCCCGGGTGTACATGTGTTCCTTTTCTTGAACCCCCCTCCCACCTCCTTCGTCGCCATATCCTCCCTCCAGGTCATCCCCGTGCACCAGCCCCAAGCATCCTGTATCATGCGTCGAACCTGGACTGGTGATTCATTTCACATATGATAATATACATGCTACAATGCCATTCTCCCAAATCATCCCACCTTCACCCTCTCCCACAGAGTCCCAAAGACTGTTCTATACACCTATGTCTCTTTTGCTGTCTCATATACAGGGTTATCTGCATATCTGAGGTTATTGATATTTCTCCCAGCAATCTTGATTCCAGCTTGTGCTTCTTCCAGCCCAGCGTTCCTCATGATGTACTCTGCATAGATGGCATCACCGACTCTATGGACATGAGTTTGAGTGAACTCCGGGAGTTGGTGATGGACAGGGAGGCCTGGCGTGCTGTGATTCATGGGGTCGCAGAGAATCGGACACGACTGAGCGACTGAACTGAACTGAACTGATACAGGGTTATCGTTATCTTTCTAAATTCCATATATATGCGTTAGTATACTGTATTGGTGTTTTTCTTTCAGGCTGACTTCACTCTGTATAATAGGCTCCAATTTCATTCACCTCATTAGAACTGATTCAAATGCATTCTTTTTGATGGCTGAAAAATACTCCATTGTGTATATGTACCAAAGCTTTCTTTTCCATTCATCTGCAGATGGACATCTAGGTTGCTTCCATGTCCTTGCTATTAGAAACAGTGCTGCAATGAACATTGGAGTACATGTGTCTCTTTCAATTCTGGTTTCCTTGGTGTGTACGCCCAGGAGTGCAATTGCTGGATCATATAGCAGTTCTATTTCCAGTTTTTTGAGGAATCTCCACACTGTTCTCCATAGTGGCTGTACTAGTTTGCATTCCCACCAACAGTGTAAGAGGGTTCCCTTCTCTCCACACCCTCTCCAGCATTTATTGCATGTAGACTTTTGGATAGCAGCCATTCTGACTGGTGTGAAATGGTATCTCATTGTGGTTTTGATTTGCATTTCTCTGATTATGAGTGATGTTGAGCATTTTTTCATGTGTTTGTTAGCTATCTTTATGTCTTCTTTGGAGAAATGTCTGTTTAGTTCTTTGGCCCATTTTTTGATTGGGTCGTTTATTTTTCTGGAATTGAGCTGCAGGAGCTGCTTGTATATTTTGGAGATTAATTCTTTGTCAGTTGTTTCATTTGCTATTAATTTCTCCCATTCTGAAGGCTGCCTTTTCACCTTGCTTATAGTTTCCTTTGCTGTGCAAAAGCTTTTGATTATTAACCAATCACTCAGAATTAATGACTTTTTAAAAAAGTTGTTTTCTAGTGTGGGGGACATTTCTCTGTGATCATGGTTCTGAAGTTCTAAAGAAAGAGGACGCTGGGCACATAAGTGTCAATGGTTAGGAGGGAACTTAGGAAAGGCACGGTACTTTCTAGGGAATACATGTCCAGATGGATTGCTCAAATGGGCCAATGGCTTGGGAATAGCTATTATGATTGTAATAATGTCACAGAAAACCTTAGTGCTCACTAACATCCACAGTTGGTTCTTCTCTTCTTTCTGGATGCATAGCTAGACTATATACACATCCCTACCCCAGGTAATAATGTGGGGCTATGTGGGGAGCCCAAGTGTTTGCTACTTCCAGGCCAGCCTGCAAAATCTCTTACACAATCCTCTACCCTCCCTCCTCTCACTGTCCACTGATGGTGGATTCTGCAGAAGATGATGGAGCTGGACAATGAATGGAGTCTGGAACCCTGAATGTCACAAGGAATTGAGCCCCTCTGGTGGCCCATACTGGATTGTGAGATGAGGGTTAAGCTCTTGAGATGTTTAGGTTTATTTGCTGAAGCAACTATTCAGTTCAGTTCAGTTTAATCACTCAGTCATGTCCGACTCTTTGCAACCCCATGGACTTCAGCATGCCAGGCCTCCCCATCCATCACCAACTCCCGGAGTTTACTGAAACTCATGTCCATTGAGTTGGTGATGCCATCCAACCATCTCATCCTCTGTTGTCCCCTTCTCCCGCCTTTAATCTTTCCCAGAATCAAGGTCTTTTCAAATGAGTCAGTTCTTCACATCAGTTGGCCACAGTATTAGAGTTTCAGCTTCAGCATCAGTCCTTCCAGTAAATATTCAGGACTGATTTCCTTTAGGATGGATGGGTTGGATCTTCTTGCAGTCCAAGGGACTCTCAAGAGTCTTCTCCAACACCACAGTTCAAAAGCATCAATTCTTCAGCACTCAGCTTTCTTTATAGTCCAACTCTCACATCCATACATGACTACTGGAAAAACCATAGCCTTGACTAGATGGACCTTTGTTGCAAAGTAATGTCTCTCCTTTTTAATATGCTGTCTAGGTTGGTCATAGTTACCCTAACTAATAATATAATAATAATAATTAGAGTTTCCCAGGTGGCCTTGTGGTAAAGAACCTGCTGGCCAATGCAGGAGACATAAGAGACACTGGTTTGATCCCTGGTTTGGGAAGATTCCCTGGAGAAGGACATGGCAAGCCACTTCAGTATTCTTGCCTAGAGAATCCCATGGACAGAGGAGCCTGACAGGCTACAGTCCCTGGGGTCGCAGAGAGTCAGACATGACAGAAACAACTTTGCATGCACACAATTATTATAGCTAACACCTACTCGGTAGTATCCAAGGGTTTGTTTGAATATTTTAACTCCTTCAATAGAAACATGTAATATGTACCATAGATGCGTGCTTAGTCATGTCTGACTCTTTGCAACCCCATGGACTGCAGCCTGCCAGGTTCTTCTGTCCATGGAATTTTCCAGGTAAGTATATTGGAATGAGTTGCCATTTCCACCTCCAGGGGATTTTCCTGACCCAGGCATAAAACCCGAGTCTTTTGCATCTCCTGCATTGGTAGATGGATTCTTTACCACTGGTACCACCTGGGAAGCCCAACATGTACTATAATCATCCCATTTCATTGGTTGGGAAACTCAAGCTCAGAGGGACTAAGTAGCTAGCCTAGGACCAGGCAGCTAGAGAATAATGAAAACCCTGGGTACAAACAGTAGAGAAGACAAAACAGAAATGAACACAGGTGGGTAACAGATGACAAAGTTTACAAGCTTCCTTAGTCATGAGGAAGCCTTAGGGCTCTGTGGAGACATGCTGTGTTATACTCAAAGGGCCAGGCTTTAGCAGCAGATGGAAGTGGGTGCTGATCCTGAGTCATTCATAGGCCACCTATGTGCCCCTGCCCAGACACCTAGCTTCCATAAGCTTCTGCATCATCACCTGACAGTGGGGTCAGGGAAACAGACCCTCCTTGGATGTTTATGAGGATTACGTGAGATCAGTGTTCATTGCCCCTGTGGGACTGGCTGTGTGGTAGAACTGAATGAACGTTGGTTCCCTTCCTGCGTGGCTAGGAGGCATTTTTGATGGAAGAGGATTATTAAGGGCTGGTGAGAGGCCTATTGTCCCCTGTGCTTACAGGTCCCAGTTCCACCCAGAGAGCCTTGAGCCCACCAGAGAGGTGGCTAGTAGCTCATGGGGTCCTCAGCAATGCTGCGAGATTTGTAACCCAACCAAATCAGCAGCACTCGCCTGATGCTTTCCTCTGGGATTCTTGCCTTGAATCTTTTCTCGTGTATTCAGGTACTTAATGCAGGTTTATTGAGTACACATCTGTGCCAGGCACAGGATATACATACAGTGGCGAACTAGAGAGGGAACACCTGCTCTCATGGACCTGACTTTGTCACCGGGGCTGGAGGACGAGCAGATAGTAAGCAAACAAACCAATGAGGTAGTTATACTTGCTGTGTCATATGTTACGAGGCATATAAACAGAGACATGGGAGAGAATAAATAGAATGGGGTTGGGCTTTATGTCAACAGAGGTACTAGAGGAAGTGAAACCTTGAACTCATGTTTGAAGGATTAGCATGAATCCCCCATGCTGTTGGTGGGGGGAGTGTTCCAGGTGAAGGGAACAGTGTCAGCAAAGGTGCTGGCTTAGGAAGACCTTGGTATGTTGGAGATAGAAAGAGGCCAGTATAATTAAGAGAGCAGGGGTGTGAGTTTAGCTTCTTTTTTTCCCAGGAAAAACTCACTATCACTCACATTCTGGGCTGTAACTAAAGTCATGGTAATGAAATTCTGCTGCAGACAAATCACACTGGGTTGTGTGGATTCCAGTTTATCCAGCAGCTTGTTACTGTGAAGGGAACAGATCTGAATGTAGAATGAAGCTCCGTGTCCAACCCTGTGACTTAGATGGAAACCAGATGGGACAGGCATCCCTAGGAACATCTGGATCCTTAGAAAATAGTTCCTAGCTTGAAAAACACATTTCCAGATAAAAATCATCCTGCCGTGAAGACACAGATACAATAGATGATGCAAATGCAAGAGAGGAGCAGGTTTATTTCCTCTCACTCTTGACCCTATGTTGGGGTCTGGGCTCCTCTGGCCAGACTGGGCTATCCTCTGATCCTGGCCATTGTCTAGCAATTGGAGAAACTTGAGCTTCGCCTTTGTGGTCTGCCCTAGGGATCCAGGAGGAACTTCAGGCTGTGCCTGGATGTCCCTGTACCAATACCAGAGACCAACTTGGCCTTCTGAGTCTTCCCAGATGTTACATGAAGGAAAATCTCAGAAAAGCACAGAAGGCTCCCTTTTCTCTTCCCTGGGATGTCTAACATGGAGTCCGAACAATTTGACAGCAACCTGATTCTCTCCCTTTTCTCTACCCAAATGATAGTGGATCCAGCATGACAAGAGGGGGAGGGTATGTTGCCTTCCTGGAGATGATGGCAATACCAGGTCAGATCCAAGGGAAGGAAATGATTGAGAGCTTCCTAAGACTGAGAGAATTTTATCTCAACCAAACTTATCATTTTTAAAGAGGACAGGAGCCTTTTCTTCATGTAATAAAATGATGGTAATCATAACAGATCAACAGATGCTGACTCAGGCAGTAATATCAATGCTATCACTTTTGTAGGTGGGAATTCTGAGACTCCCAAAATGAGGAAGATCCCTGAATTATGCCAAGGAATCAAACAAACATAGGTCACATACATTAGATTCAATTCCAGGGCCAGAATCTTTCCTGCTAGTTAGTTTAGGTTCACCATCAAGCATGGAGCATGCTAGGAGGGGAGACATGGGTTTTTTGTTGTTGTTAGTTTTTTAACTCTCATCATACAGTTTCTATCATGCAAGTTGTCTTTTTCCCTCCTTAGATCTTTGTGTTTCTGCTTCACCTTTTATCCATAATGTATAAGCTATCTCTTGAAAGACTTGCTGACTTTGGTTCTCTTTTTGCTCCATTTTATTGACTGTTCTAAAGAAAACGTCCTAGTTCTCATGCATATGTGTTTTGGAATCCTGAAGTTGACAGTGAGATCCAACATGGAGAACTTGAAGCAAAGGAACCTGAATAAAAGGTATATACAGAGCTTGGCAGCTTTACACTGTATTGTTTAAGTAAAACATAATGATTAGAATAGGATCCTTGAAACTATTTTCTGATTTTTAACCAGAGACTATTACTTGGAAGGAAATTGAGATAAATTATTTCAATGTTTAGTACTGAATAAAACTGTACAGAGAAGAGCTCATTAAAATTCAGAAAAAGTGAAGTGAAAGTTGCTCAGTTGTGTCTGACAATTTGTGACCCCATGGATTATATAGTCCATGGATTTCTCCAGGCTGGAATACTGGAGTGGATAGCTGTTCCCTTCTCCAGGGGATCTTCCCAACCTAGGAATCAAACCCAGGTCTCCTGCATTGCAGGCAGATTATTTATCAGCTGAGCCACAAGGGAAGCCCAAGAATACTGGAGTGGGTAGCCTATCCTTTCTCCAGCGGATCTCCCTGACCCAGGAATCAAACCAAGGTCTCCTGCATTGCAGGTGGATTCTTTACTAACTGAGTTATCAGGGAAGCCCAAAATTCAAAAATGTTCATTAATTAATGACAAAAACAACAAAAAGAATGACAAAAAGAATGGGTTAGTATTAGGAATCCTCAAAACTCTAAAGTCTGAGAAATACTTTCCTATAGCCTATATCACCTATTGCTTTGGTGTTAACAAAACCCATACAAAGGATAGTTCTATGAAGCCTGAGTAGTTTTAGGTTATGTCAAATGGGTGTCTGGTTCAAACAGAACAAGAAGTTTCTGCCTAAGAGGATGTATAATTTTTTTTTGGTTTGGTAAGCAACCCTGGTCACTAAGTGGTAAAGAATCCACCTTCCAACACAGGAGATGCAGGAGACATGGGTTTAATCCCTGGGTGGGAAGATCCCCTAGAGTAGGATATGGCAACCCATTCTAGTATTCTTGACTAGGAAATCTCATGGGCAGAGGAGTCTGGCAGGCTATAGTTCATGCGGTCACAAGAGTTGGACACGACTTAGTGACTAAACAACAACAAAGCATCTATTTCTCCTGATAAAACAAGAAATGCGAACCTTGTTTCTTCCACTGTTAGGAAGTCATAAACAATGTCTTTTGACTCAAAGGTGGAAATGTGGCCCAGGCCTGGCCAATCCAGGTACTTCTTTCCCATGGGTACAGTCATGATCAAAGGTAGCTGTGGAATCTGAATGGGGTCCAGTCAAGACTAGTGAACATCAGTCAGCCCTGGGAAACGTGATGCAATTATGGAGAAAGACACCCTTTCTTTCTGTAAATGCTGATGGCAGCCATCTTACCTTGGGAGTGCTGACTGAAAAATGAAGGTAACACAGAGAAAAGCACAGGGTAGAGAATTGGAAAGAATCAGATTCTGATCATCACTTGAACACCTGGCAGCTGATTTGCTGGATTCACACCTTGATCTTCCAGTTGTGTGAATCAGACATTCTTTTTATGACTTAAATCAATTTGGGATTGTTTAATTTTTCTGGAGATTTCAATGTCTGTCCTGATGTTCCCACAACCATTTTCTCAAACCAAAATTTCATGGACTCAGAGTTTTCTTTTGGAAGAACAAAAGGATATATTTGGGTTTTACAGAACATCCAAATTTTAGAGCTGAAAGGGACTTGTCCTCATCCTTTATTGCTGCATGAAAAACCACCTCAAAATGTAATGGTGTTAAAAAACCACTACTGCATGATTCTCCTGGATCTTATGGGTCAGGAATTCATAGAGCACAGCAGGAATGGTCAGTCTCTGCTTCATGATGTTGGAGGCCTCTGCAGACAATATGTCAATCATTTGAGGTTGGAATTATGTAGAGGTTTCTTTGTTCATACATGTGGTGCTAGGGCAGTTATGATTCAAAGGCTGGGCTCAGCTGGAATTTCTAAACAGAGCCTATCCATGGCCTCCCCAAGTGGCTAGCTTGTGCTTCCTCACAGTATGGAGGCCCTGGGATAGCTGTATTTCTGACATGGCTGCTCAAGTTCCAGTAAATAAAATAAAATATACAGTTAACATAGATGGAACGTAGACTCCCACCTGTCTAAGAGAAGAATGTCAAAGAATTTAGAGCCATGTTTTAAGAGCACCATGCATGTGGTTTTTTGTGTTTTTTTTTTTTCCTCCCATACTTGCCTTAGCACATACTTCTCCCGTCAGGTAATATTCTTCTCCCCCCCTTGTCCTCTCAATGTCTCTCACTTCATCATTCATGGCACTGTAGCATGTTGCCTCCCAAACAAGCATCTCTTTAACCTCTTCCAAGTTGGCCTAGGGGTTGTTTTGCTCTGCTGTATTCACACCTCTGCTTGTCTTGCCAAATTGAAATTGTATCATTCTTCTTTGACTCTCTTCTCTAACTTATGCATATTCTAGGTAGTGCAGATCATGCTTTTTATTATTATAAATATTTTTTGGTTCCTGGCATATAGAAGGTGCTAAATATATATATATGTCCAACCCCCTCACTTTGAAAATGACAGAATATCTGTCTAGAAAGGGACATACATTGTTCAAAGTCACACGACTCATTTGTAGTCATTTAGAACCCACGTCTCCTGTCTAGAATTCTCATGGTCCTTCACCTATACCACCACAGTGTTCCAAACATAAAGCCCTGAGTGGTACTCAGAAAGGCTTGCATATGGTGGTCATGAACCCAGGAGCATCTGTGCAGTCAGTCTCTGCCAGGAAAATCTCTGGCTTCCCAAACTGACTAATTTGTAATGCTTTTAGACCGGGGGAAAAACACAATAGATTGAGAGTGGCATTGTACATTTGCAAAAATGAGAACCAATTGTGTTAGTTCACACCTAATTACCTTATGCATTTTGTCAGCAGGCTCTGTACTTCTCAGCTGAAATGTGCAGTACAAACACCACTGGTTCCCTGCACAGATGCGGCAGATGTTTGGCATGCCAACATGCAGGCAGGTTATCACCAGAAAACAAAGAAAGGTGAACAGTTGTTCTGAAATGCTTTAGAAGTACACTCTGAGCAAATTTCATTTTCTATGAACCTGTCCCAAATGCAAAGTAGAACCATAATATCAAGGAAATCTACATATAAAGAATCTAAACTAAATCTAAATCTAAATTAAATCTGCAAGTCAAGGGTGTGAGAACCAAGCCTAATTACTTGACAACCATGAAAGTAGGTGAGCTACAGACTTCAAAAAGGCTTCCCAGGTGGCACTAGTGGTAAAGAACTTGCCTGCCAATGCAGGAGATTTAATAGACGTGGGTTTAATCCCTAGGCTGGGAAGATCCCCTGGAGGAGGGCATGGTAACCCGCTCCAGTATTCTTGCCTGGAAAATCCCATAGACAGAGGAGTCTGGTGGCTTACAGTCCATAGGGTCACAGAGAGTCGGACAAGACTGAAGCGACTGAGCACGCACACACACACAGGCTTCAAAAAGGAAGAAGCTCGAACACATAACAGTGTTTGAAAAACACAAATCGTGAATGATTATTTGCAGTGTGATCTTATTTACATAATGTGCAAAACCTTGTAAAACTAAAACCATGTTGTTCAGGAAGATGCAAGTGTTAGCTAAAACTATAAATAACGGCCAGGGAATCATCAAATTTAGGAGAGTGATTAGCTTGGCTGAGGGAGGAAAAGGGAACACAATTAGAGTACTGGAAATGTTCCATTCCTCAAGATGGGTGATGGGTACACAGGGGTTTGTTTCATCATATTTTATACCTCTCATAAGTATCTTTTATACATGCATGTAATATTTCATAATTTCTTAAAAAAATGGAAGGATTACATGGAAACATCCTTAAAAATTTGTAACATCCATGACAATACGTCTTTAATATACTAAGTGGTCTGAAAAACTAATTTTAAAAGTTCAACAGCCCAAATAATATATGTGCAATGTCATGAAATGGCCATAACAACAACAACAGATACCAAATTTTAATCTATGGAATTAGCAGAGAATAAAAATACCCAAAACTGGATGGGTGAGTAAGAAGACAGGAACATAGCTATTTGTCAACCTGAATGAAAAGCCCTCATGTATTGATAGACTTTGACCCAGTGATTCTATCTCTAGGACTTTATCTGAAAAAAATACTTGGAAAAGTAAGTACTCAGGGATGTATGTTTAAGAATGCTCACTGCAAGGATTGTTTATCACAGTGAAAAATGTGAAACTGCTGAAGTGTTTAATTCAAGACTGGCTAGATAAATTACGATACAACCATGCAAGAGACTAATACAAACAGATTAAAATTATGATAAAGCTCCATATTTATTGATATGGAAAGATGCCGATGACATATTGTTGAGTAAGGAGTACAGTGATAGAATGGAATATGTGAGCACAAATTCATTTTGTTGCAAAAGTGTAAGTGTATGCATGTGTGTGCTCCCAAACTGATGCCTGCCTTCACCCTCCCTTACCTGGGTGAAGGTCAGGGCCTCTTAAACAGTCTTCTGCCATGTCTTCCTGCAGCCCCTTCTCAACACAATAGCTAAAATGGACTTTCTAAGACACAAGCCAGATCATGTCACTCCTCTGTTTAAAATGCTCCAAATGCCCTCCGAGTGTCAGCTCTTGAAAGTCAGGTCTTTTTTATCTTCTGTGGTATTTCCAGAACAGCGCTCAGCACATAGTAAGCCTTCAGTAAACAGCTATGGCATGAATAAGTCACTAAATAAAGGGGCAAATGAAGAAAGTCAATTCAGATGGTCAAATGTAATGAAGAATGTAAACAGATTAGAGAGTCCCTGTGAGGCCAGGCAGGCAGGTTGCTTCTTTAAATCAAGTGGCCAGTGGTGGCTTCTCTGACAAAGTGTCATTTGAGCATGATATGAATGAAGATAAGAAGCCAGGTGTTCAAAGACCCAGAGGGAGAATATTCCAGAAGGAGGGAACAGTGAGGCACAGGTATGTCAAGCCAGGAGTATCTGGAAGTGTTTCAAGGGACTAAAAGAATTCAGTACCCTAGGAGGTTATCTTATTTTCTATAAAAGCTATGACAAACCTAGACAGCGTATTAAAAAGCAGAGATATCATTTTGCTAACAAAGGTCTGTCTAGTCAAGGCTATGGTTTTCCCAGGAGTCATGTATGGATGTGAGAGTTGGACCATAAAGAAGGCTGAGTGCTGAAGAATTGATGCTTTCAAACTATGGTGCTAGAAAAGACTCTTGAGAGTTCCTTGGTCTGCAAGGAGACCAAACCAGTCCATCCTAAAGGAAATCAGTCCTGAATATTCATCGGAAGGACTGATGCTGAAGCTGAAACTCCAATACTTTGGCCACCTGATGCGAAGAACTGACTCATTGGAAAAGACCCTGATTCTGGAAAAGATTGAGGGCAGGAAAAGAAGGGTGTGACAAAGGATGAGATGGTTGGATAACATCATCAACTCAATGACATAAGTTTGAGCAAACTCTGGGAGACAGTGAGGGACAGAGAAGCCTGGCATGCTACAGTCCATGGGGTGGCAGAGTTGGACAGGACTTAGCAACAACACAGTGACCACATTGCAGGTGATTATGAATGATTCTTTTTTCTCTGTTTAATGGTTTTTTTCCACTGTTTTAGCAATGAACATGGATTAACTGCAAAATCAGTAAGCTCAATTCTACTCATCTATCTGAGACTGAGCCCTGGGTCAGGAAACCTGGGTTTTTATGGGCCCTGAGGGTAGCTGTGTGCTTTGTGATCATGCATAAACTACACAGTCCTCTGCAAGATGACAATATCAGGGCTCCACTGCCTATCTAGTTTGAAAAACCCGTAATTACATGTTTTCCCCATTCTCCCCAGAGTGAGATTAGAAACTCCTTTCCCCTGTCATGGAGCACAGACCCTATCTTAAATTTACAAAGAGATAAATAATGTTGTCCCTAGCAACAGCTGCAGACATTCCTTTACACACTGGTTCCCAGAGCCAGCAAATTCTATTAAGTTATTTGTTTGTCTCTTTTATTGATATAAGAACACTTAACATGAGATCTTTCCTCTTAACCAATTTCTAAGTGCACAATAACAGAGCATTGTTGACTACATGTAAATTCCTAACATGACTTTTGCATTTTCCTTCTCTCTTAGATTCACTAGGATAAGTACGCATGGAAGGAAGAGTTATGCGAAATCAAGACCCAGCATGGCTGCTTTGATGGTCTAAATGAAGGAGCATAATTTTTTTGGTCGATGTTATAATAAATCACTCTGTTCTTTCCCCTTCCTTCTTCTCTTCCTCTCCCTCCTCCTCCTTCTCCCACAGATGGGATGGGGGTGGGGAGGAAGAGAAAGGAAGGATGTTTTGCCTTCTGCCTGTAGGCTAGGGCAGGGCCAGCCTAGGAACCCACAGGTCAGCAGACATGTCTAATGGATGCTTCAGGGTTTGCAGGAGTTCTGAGAGAAGTGAAGGTAAATGTGTGCTCCAAGAAAAAAGAAGGATGCTCAGGTTATGGAGGTGGTCCAAGAGGGAAAATGGTTTCAAACAAGAGAGAAGCAAACAGAAAACAGCAAGGTCGTGTGTGGCGGGGAGTGCGAAGAGTTGGAGAGGAGGCAGGAAGTTACTCTATAGTCCCAGCTGGCAGAGAGTGGGTACTCAGTAAATATTTGTTGTTTTAATAAACATGCAATTTTTTCCATGGGTTTTCTTTCTATTCTTCCTTGAGAAATGATGCACACATATGCTGGAAGATAATTTTCATGCAAGTTGTATTTGATATTGACTGGGCTTCCCCACAAGGAAACCTCAGACAACTTCTCTGAATTTGCCCTCTGGCTTCACAGGGTGATTTTCAGGTTGTTTTTTCCCCTGGGTGTTACCATTTCGCACAACTGGCAGCTACAAGGTGAGGTATTATCTGTTTATCTGTGTAACTCTCCTCTCCGTTGGACAGCTTACAATATTGGGATTTACTTCCTTCTCCACTATTTAGAATAAATTTTAAGCGTAGGAGTACGACATAACTTCAGAGGGAATCTGTGTCTTTTGGCCAAAGGAAATTGTGAGCTCAGGCCACACTTTCTGGAAAGCATCATGAAGATGATACTTCACGGAGCAACAGGTCAGGAAACAGAGCAGAGTCAGATCAGGCAAATGATTTGTGCAAACGATGCATGATTTCCCCACAGCTGCCTTATGTAAGAGCCCCAAGCTGTTATCCACAGGGAAGGAGGTTTCATACACTTTGGAGGCAGGGTAGACAGGAGAAGATGGATAACAAAAAGCAAATATCATACCACACTTTAAGAAAGTTTGGTCTCATATACACTGTTATATTTAAAATGGATTACTAACAAGGATCTACTGTATAAAACCCTGCTCAATGTTATGCAGCAGTCCGGGCGGGAGGGGAGTTTGGGGAGAATGGATACATGTGTATGTAAGGCTGAGTCGCTTTGCTGTGCACCTGAAACCACCACAATATTGTTCATCAGCTGTAGTCTAAAGTAAAATAAAAAGTTTTTTAAAAATTGGGTCTCTTTGAGAAAAGAAGCATTATGAAACCCCAGTTCTGTTTTCTGACCCTTGCCAAGAATTCAATGTTTCTTTCAGAGCCCACTTTCTCTCTTGCTTCTGGACCACCCCCACTCCCCATAATAATCCTGATCAAGTCCTGATCGAGTCCCTCTCTGAGCCTCTCTCTCTCCTATCTGTAAAATGGGCAGAATGATAATATGCCCCCCCTCCCACACACACACGGATTGGAAGAATTCAGTGAGCAAAAAGCATGGGAGGTTGCAGAACCAGTGTTGTCTCATGCAAGATGTGCAGGAACTACCTGGTAAAGAGATGAGTACTAACTAGTTTTATTAACAACTTTTATTATTACCATTATTCTGACTCTGCTTCTGTCTTCCAAAAAGGATTGCATTTGAAAGTTGCCTTCAGTGCTGTAATCTACAAGAGACAACAGTGAACTTTGTAGGACCTCTAGACTATGGAGAAGCTATGAACAGCAGCGAGGGCTTCAAGTGGATGGGGTGGTCACTTAATTGCTCTTTTTTAAAATACAAAAAAATCCAGCCTATTGAAGTTGATTGATATTCTAAGAACTGCACATACTTAGTATGTATAATTTGATGAATTTGGACACAGGGAAACACCAGTGATATCATCACCACAAGCAAGGGAATAGACATGAACAACTCTCAAAGTTTCCTTGCATCCCTTTGGTTTTATGTTTTGTTTTGTTTGTTTTGTGGTATGAACACTTAACATGAGAGTGACCCTCTTACCAAATTCTGAAGTGCATAATGCCATCATGCTAACTCTAGGTATTGCATTGTACAGCAGATCTTCTAGAACTTAGTCATCTTGTGTAACTGAAACTTATACCAACTGAACAGCAACTCCCCACTTCTGCCTTTCCCCAGAACCTGGTAACCACTAATGTGTTTGCTGCTTCTATAGGTTTGACTATTTTAGATGATTCATACAGGTGGAATTATGTAGGATTTGTCCTGTGATTAGCTTATTTCATTTAATATAATGTCCTTCAGCTTCATCCATGTTGTCTCAAATGGCAGGATTTCCTTCTTTTTAAGGCTGAATAATATTCCATTGTATGGACATATCACATTTCCTTTATCCATTCATCTGTCAACGGACACTTGGGGGGTTTTCGCATCTTGGTTATTGTGAATAGTGCTGCAATGCACATGGGAGTGTAGATATCTCTTTAAGATCCTGCTTTCAATTTTTTTGGATATATACCCAGTAGTGGGACTGCTGGATCACGAAGCATTCACAATTTTGAAGAGACAGCAGAGCTTTGTAGCGGAAGCCAGAGCATGGTAGGAGCCAGAAGTCGAGTACTTGTACCGATTATTCATTTCCTAGAATATGACCTCTCTGGACATTGCTTTTTGTATCTGCCAAATGAGAGGGACAAAAAACCACCTTAGCCCAAGGTTGCTCATCACACTTGACAGATGAGACAAGTGTGATAGAACCCAACACCCCCACACAATAGCCTCTGTAGCCTCCTTCATTTAGCCAGGGCTTAAATTAAGCAGCTGGCATTTATGATTTCATTTAAATTCCATACCTACCTTATGAAGGGGGTACCACTGATCTCTGCTTTACAGATGAGACAATGAGGTCTTAGAGAAATTTTTTTAAAACTTGCTGCAGGTTATATCCTCAGTCATGGTGAAGCTGGGATGTGAACTCATGAAGTGTGTATCCATGGTACTTCTATTCATGAAATGTCCCTCAGTCAACAGAAATGGATTGTTCCTGATTTCCTGCAAAGTTGGCTCCTTTAGGAGATTCCATAACCTCTAGTCTAGACATAGATAAAATGAGATGGCACAGCTGTGGCCCAGAAGGAAATCTGAGATCCCAAATGTGGACAATAGGCTCAACAGATGTGGATTTCCAAAATTGAAGAAAGACAGCTTCACATGATGGCCAAGCTTGTGGATGCTGACGAAGTAGGTTCTTGTAGCAACAGTAGGGATCATGGCAGTGGGGTCAGGGAGGGGGATGTCTGTCTGAGTCCTGTTACTCCTTTGTTTTGGGCACCTTGGGCCAGGTAGATGTCTCATCCTGGGCCAGCTATCATCACCCCTCCTGGCATCTCCATGAGGAACAGAAAGAGAAAACAAGCAGGCCCCTTCTAGTGGCTGCCTGGTGGAAGTGTATGGAGGAGCTGAAATCTAGACATGCCCTGCCTCTATTCTGTGCAGCTGGTGGGAATTCCATCTGTCTGGAGGATAGTGCCCACAGGGCAGCATGAGCATCCTTGTCACAGAGATGTTCCATGGGCATGGGAGGGCCCTTGTACCAGGGAGCTTGTCCTTGCCCAGATGATTCCTGTCTTCCCAATCCTCATTTCATTTTTGCTGCTGATACAGTCTGGGCACATAAATGGCTACAATCCATGCCCTTCATCTCTGCTGTCCCTGAACCCAGGTTCAGGCCTCTCAGATTCGAAGCACCTTCTCTGATCACTGGGCCATATTGTCTGTCTATGAGATCAAGTCTCACTGGGTAAGGCTAACAGACAAAGAAGAGCAAGTTGATCATCATCACCACTGGTCCAGGTGTCCATTAATATCATCTTCAGTAAACATACAATTCTGTCTCAACCTAAGCAAGGTTGACATTTGGGACCAGAGAACCCACAGTTGGGGGAGGGGGGGTTGTTGTCCTGCGCTTTGTATCATACTCAGCAGCACCTCTAGCACCACCCACTGTGTGCTCAGTCATTCACTTGTGTCCCATTGTTTGTGATCCCATGGACTGTAGCCCACGGTGCTCTTCTGTCCATGGGATTTCCCAAGCAAGAATACTGGAATGGGTTGCCATTTCCTACTCCAGGGGATATTCCCGACCCAGGGATCGAACCCAAGTCTCCTGCATTGGCAGGCATATTCTTGACCACTGCACCACCTGGGAAGCCCTCTACCCACTAGATGTCTGTAACCCCCACCACCTCTATCACCCAACCAAAAATATCTCCAGCAAATGTCCCTTAGAGGCAAAAATTGCCCTCACATGGTCTAAAGGATCACCTAAAGAACTCCAACTTACATTTTTAATTTACTGACAAGGAAAAAATGTCAATTCAAACTCTTGCGTCCTTTTTAGATTTCAGGTTCCCAAGTTTTGAGTGCTTGGAGAGCAGACAGCAATGATACAGAGAATATGACACCAGGTGAAACAAACCCCAAGAAGACTTCTGGGGTGACAGCATGGAAAGCAGAAATGATTAAAAATCACTCTTTTGCTGAAGACTAGAGTCAAGGTACTGTCTCTGCAAGTCCCTGTCCATTAAAGCAGACTATTGATTGTTACATTGAAGCAAAAAACAAAAGCATGAGTTACTGAAAATAAAGAGTTTTTGCCTTTGTTCAATTTTTTAGTTTATGGGTTGGAAAACATACAGTTCAGCAATGGAGTGCCAGAAACAGAGAGAACCATTCATTTGAAATTGCTAGAGAATGTTTGAAATCACAGCCAAAGTTTTCATCCAACATGAAAGTAATCAAAATCCCAAAGCCCTTGGCTACCTGGGTGCTCACAGAAGTGACAGTTTTGAGAGCTTGTTTGCCATTCAGAAGAAAATGGTCAGCCTTGATGATGGATTGTTCCTCTGCCCAGGGTAACAAAAGCAAGAGTGGTGTTTGTGCTGGTGATTTGGCCACACATAAACACTCTAAAAATAATGCTGAAACTGAAAGAGCCCACACCTTCCATCCTCTCTCCATCAGGACCCCAAATGGAGCAGTCCATTTGGTTTGAAATACGACTGCTGTGCTTGGCCACATACCCTGTGCAGGCCAGCTGTACTGCTTTAGCAAATGAGAAACATCCAGAGGGATGTCTGGCCTCCCATGGGCTCCAGCCATAAGGGCTAAGAAGAACTAAATTTAGCTTAACTATTGTTCATCTCAGAAGTATGTTGCTGCTTGTTTGTTTGTTAACATGTTGGTGTGTGGCCGCCAGGCCTAATGATACGCAGTTTTCAATTTAATTCACCCAAGCTAGTCCCAAATGACTCCCATTAAGTCATTTTAGTTGGCTTGATATTGGGGCTGGAAAGTAATCCACTAGCTGTTAAGACAGACAGTCTGTCACTCCCATCTGGTAAGGATACCCAGGCAGTGGGTCCCACGTGCTTCTTTCCCCTCACATTTGGCTCCATCACCTCACTTTTTCCATCTTCCATGATACAATCCCCAACTGCAACAGCAAAAACAATAATCTCCAGTAGCAAAATGCCTAAATGTCCTGCACTCTGTCTCATGCCTCATATATGTTATCTCACTGAAGCTCCAAAATGATTCAATGAAGAATTGGTGATGCTGGCAACAGCTGCATGAGTCTGTGAACATAATCAACACCACTGAACTGTACACTTTAAAATGGGTGTGCTGTCTGGTATGTGAATTATATCTCAATAAAGCTGTTAAAAATGTTATTTAAAAAAATTTGGAGGCTGCCAAAGAGAGAAATGTAGAGCCTTAACTTTGCATGTCAGAGAAGAAAGAAGGCAGAAAATTAATGAGCTCAGTATCCCGCTTTATATGCTGGGAATAAAGAACTGCTTGAGGCAGAATTTACTCCTCCAGCCAGGGTCATGCAGCTTGCATGTGCCACAGCCGGATTCCCAACAAGGCTTCTCTGGTCTGTGGCTGACATTCTCATAGACCTTGGAGAGTTCTCGGTCGCCCACAGTTCTGGTTCAATCAATCATGAACTAGGAGGGTAGAATGAAGACCAGGATGCAGTATTCGTCTTCATATCCCCATGGCCTCACACTTAGTAGGCACTTAATAAATGTTTGTTGAATGGATTATCTGCTTGAATTATTTTATCACATTGATTACACCAATCCATTCTATACTCAATTGCTCCAATGCTTTCATGGGTGATTTATGCCTCCTCCTAACAGAGTATCTTCCTTCACTGCCAGGGAGAGGGCATCGCTAAATTAAAAATACTCAGGGAAAACTTTCTGTAAACTGAGCTCTCCAAATGGGTTTGGAAATGAAAGAGGCCAAAGACCAGGGAAGGCCTGAAATGATTTTCCTGGGACTAGGAAATGATTTAAAGCAAAAGGTCAGCGCTGTTTGCAATTAGTTTCCTAAGCAATTGGTGCTCAGGGGCTTTCTAGGCCTGCCTCGCCCCTTAGCTAACGATCATGTTAATGGGAAAGTACACTGGCCCTTCTGTCCAGGTCACTCCAGAGATTCATTAGCATTTCCTCCCCTCTGTTTCTTCTGTCCTGAACTCAATTTTCATTTTAGGAACAGGAATAACTTCTGAAGATCAGTGAGTGAGATGTTAAAGGTCTCCAAACAAATTCATATCCCTAGGCTCTCTCTTCTGAAAACAAATCTTAAAAAGGTTCCCAACCCAGCCCTCAATGGGTGAGGGAAATACTGCAAAACAGGAAAGAGATTTTCTGAAGACCTTTGGAGTTTTAAATTCAGACATTCCCCCATTGGTTAGTTTATTTTTGTGGTTTGTATATTATTGCTTATTGTCTTTCTTTTTAAATTTATTTATTTATTTATTTGTGGCTGTGCTGGGTCTTCGTTGCTACACTTGGGCTTTCTCTAATTGTGGTGAGTGGGGGCTACTCTTCATTGATGAATGCAGGCTTCTCATTGCAGCGGCTTCCCTTGTTGCAGATCACAGGCTCTAGGCCTTCAGTAGTTGTGGCCCATGGGCTTAGTGGCTCCACCGCATGTGGAATATTCCTGGACCAGGGATCGAATCCACATCCCCTGCAGTGGCAGGCAGATTCCTATCCACTGCGTCACTCAATTTATTTTAATAACACTTTGTTTTGTTGATGGGGTCGCGGAGAGTCGGACATGACTGAGCGACTGAACTGAACTGAACTGAACTGAATCATTATAAACTATGATGGTGCGTAGGACTAGCCCCGAACTCTTGAACCCTTGATGAAAAGTACCTTGGAAAGGGGCTGGATGAAGCTGAGTAAGGTGTTTCCTAGTCTGTTTCCACCCCTTGCATTAAGTACTGAGCACAGCTAAGCCATGGCTTCCCAGGTGGCGCAATGGTGAAGAATCCCCCTGCCAATGCAGGAGATGAAAGAGATATGTGTTCAGTCCCTGGGTAAAGAAGATCCCCTGGAGGAGGAAATGACAGCCTGCTGTAGTACCCTTGCCGGGAGAATTTCATGGACAGAGGAACCTGGTGGGCTATAACCCATGGGGTTGCAAAAGAGTTGGACTTCACTGAGCCTCTGAGCACAAGTCACATACTAAAAAACTCACCCTTGTAAAGCATACAATTCAGAGGTTTGTAGCATATTAAAAGCTGTACAGTCATCGCCACCATAAAATTTTAGAACCTTTTAGTCATCCCCTAAAGAAACCCCTTACCCAATAGCAGTCACTCGCCATAAGCCATCCCCCATTCCCAGTCATTAATTTACTTTCTGTCTCTACAGATGACCTATCCTAGACATTTGATATGAATGGAGCCATACGATATGTTGCCTTTTGTGACTGGCTTCTTTTACTTAGCATAATATTTCCAAAGACAATCCATGTTTTAGTACTTCACTCTTTTTATGACTAAATAATACTCCATTATATGAATATATCCCACATCACTAATCCATTCATCAGCTGATGGAAACATTTGTGTGTTTCCACTTTTTGGCTCTTATGAGTAATGCTTCTATGAACATTTGTACACAAGTTTTGGTGTGGACATACCCTTACATTTCTCTTGGGTATATATCTATGAGTGGAATTGCTGTGTTATATGGTAACTAGATGTTCAACATTGTGCTGCTGCTGCTGCTAAGTCACTTCAGTCATGTCCGACTCTTAGCGACCCCATGGACTGCAGCCTACCAGGCTACTCCGCCCATGAGATTCTCCAGGCAAGAGTACTAGAATGGGGTGCCATTGCCTTCTCCTCAACATTGTGAGAAACTGCCAAACGATTTTCCATTTTATAATCCTATCATCAGTGGAGCTTTTCCCATTTTAAGGATTCCTTCCATACAATAGATTTCCAGATGTGGAATTCCAGACTCTCAAGGCATGCACATTTTAAAGCCTCTTGATACAGACTGTCAAATTTCTTTGCTGAAAGGTAGCATAAGCAATATTTTACTAGTTTTCTTTTGGCTTCATTAACTCAGATCCATCACCTTCCAAATCAGGCACAAGTTTTATTTGGTTCATGAATCAAAGTTTATCCCAACTTGTCCTTTACTCTGCTCCCTGTGTACCACCAACATGTGCCATCATCCCCACCAACCTCACACCCTGCCCAGATCCTCAAGTTCAATTTGTAAATTAGTTGGGAATTTTCTCAAACAGTCTTCATTTGTATGTGTTTTTCAAGCTCCTTAAGGTCAGGTACCATGCCTTCAATTTATTTTCTCTTTTGGCAGAACAAGCAGAGAAGGGCTCTGCATACAAAAGTCCCTTAGTGAAGGCTTTCTGACCAGTAATTTAAAAAGCAAGTGAGTTGGGCAATTGGCACAGAATTTATATTATTAAGAACTGTGCCCAGCAGGACAGAGGTCCCTGCCTCTGGGTCCTCTGTTGGATTAGGACCTTTGCAGGCAGACAATCAGTCTGCTCTGGTTTTGCAGTTCCACCAACCATGTCAGAAGGTGAGGAAGTGATTCTGTAGTAGGCAATTACCATGTGCCAGATGCTTTTGCTATATGCTTCATAATTTTTTTCATTTAATCTTCAAAAAGTCAATGCAGAATTAGCAGCCAAGTACTTTTGTCATTTAGACATGAGAACACTGAGACCAAAAGAGTAGATAGTCGTGTAGAACACAGGATAGCTGTGCATGCTCCATCGTGTCCGACTCTTTACAACCCCATGGACTGTAACCCGCCAGGCTCCTCTGTCCATGGGATTCTCCAGACAAGAATACTGGAGTGGATTGCCATGCCCTTCTCCAGGGGATCTTCCTAACCCAGGAATCGAACCCATGTCCCAGCATCTCCTGCATTGGAAATGAGCAATCTGGAAGCCCTGTAGAACACAGGGGTGACCACAAAACTGGATCTCATTGACAGTTCTACGCTGCTTATAGGTACACACACAGACCCTTAAAAATCTAGCCCCCACCATTAAAGTTATAGAAAAAAATCAAGTATTGCAAGTATAAACAGGATTCATTATTTTACCTTTTCTTTTATCTTTTCTAAAAGTTCTTTACCCTGAAAATGGTGAGCATATTTGCATATGATATCACTGACTTCTTACCTAGCTTTTACTTTGCAACTCTTATGAGTCTAGAGAAATTAGTATATTAAACTATTTTTATTTTAAAATATTTATTGTTTTCTTTAAATTAGAAGTACCATAAAAGAAAATTAATAAACCAGTAATATAAGAGAAAAAAATCAAGCAACAACAATTAAGAACAGTGACAGGAGTATGCAAGAGAATTGGGATGGTACAGAACATTCTTCTAAGCCAGAGGGAGATGCTTTAGAAGGATGAAGTGAGGAAAGGACCATTGTACCTCAGTTCTGTACCAGTTGGAATAAGGTCCTATGAAAGCAGCTGACTCAAAGACAATGTGCAGAGCCCTGAGAACCTAGAATGTGTGGCAGAGTGTTTGTGTTCTTGGTACCAGGTACTAGCAACGTGGGTTGGAGTTTCCGGGTGATTTGTCAAAAGACTAAAATCTAAGAATCTACAAGAATTTTAAAAAAAAGTAATTCACCAACTATTTTCTTTTTTCTTTAAAATTTTAATTGGAGGCTAATTACTTTACAATATTGTATTGGTTTTGCCATACATTGACATGAATCCGCCCTGGGTGTACATGTGTTCCCCATTTTGAACCCCTCCTCCACCTCCCTCCCCATATCCTCCCTCTGGGTCATCCCAGTGCACCAGCCCAGTGCATCCTCTATCATGCATCGAACATGGACTGGCGATTCATTTCACATATGATATTATACATGTTTCAGTGCCATTCTCCCAAATCATCCCACCCTCACCCTCTCCCACAGAGTCCAAAAGACCGTTCTATACATCTGTGTCTCTTTTGCTGTCTCGCATACAGGGTTATCGTTACCATCTTTCTAAATTCCATATATATGCGTTAGTATACTGTATTGGTATTTTTCTTTCTGGCTTACTTCACTCTGTATAATAGGCTCCAGTTTCATCCACCTCATTAGAACTGATTCAAATGTATTCTTTTTAATGGCTGAGTAACCAGTCCATTCTAAGGGAGATCGATCCTGGGTGTTCATTGGAAGGACTGATGCTAAAGCTGAAACTGCAATACTTTGGCCACCTCATGCGACGAGTTGACTCACTTGAGAAGACTCTGATGCTGGGAAAGTTTGGGGGCGGGAGGAGAAGGGGACGACAGAGAATGAGATGGCTAGATGGCATCACCGACTCTGTGGACATGAGTTTGAGTGAACTCCGGGAGTTGGTGATGGACAGGGAGGCCTGGTGTGCTGTGATTCATGGGGTCGCGGAGAGTCGGACATGACTGAGCAACTGAACTGAACTGAACTGAATACTCCATTGTGTATATGTACCACAGCTTTCTTATCCATTCATCTGCTAATGGACATCTAGATGGCTTCCATGTCCTGGCTATTATAAACAGTGCTGCGATGAACATTGGGGTACAAGTGTCTCTTTCAATTCTGGTTTCCTCTGTGTGTATGCCCAGCAGTGGGATTGCTGGGTCGTATGGCAGTTCTATTTCCAGTTTTTTAAGGAATCTCCACACCGTTCTCCGTAGTGGCTGTACTAGTTTGCATTCACACCAACAGTGTAAGAGGGTTCCTTTTCTCCACATCCTCTCCAGCATTTATTGCTTGTAGACGTTTGGATAGCAGCCATTCTGACTGGCATGAAATGGTACCTCATCGTGGTTTTTATTTGCATTTCTCTGATAATGAGTGATGTTGAGCATCTTTTCATGTGTTTGTTAGTCATCAGTATATCTTCTTTGGAGAAATGTCTGTTTAGTTCTTTGGCCCATTTTTTGATTGGGTCTTTTATTTTTCTGGAATTGAGCTGCAGGCGTTGCTTGTATATTTTGGAGATTAATTCTTTGTCAGTTGCTTCGTTTGCTATTATTTTCTCCCATTCTGATGGCTGTCTTTTCACCTTGCTTATAGTTTCCTTTGTTGTGCAGAAGCTTTTAATTTTAACTAGGTCCCTTTTGTTTATTTTTGCTTTTATTTCCAATATTCTGGGAGGTGGGTCATGGAGGATCCTGCTGTGATTTATGTCAGAGAGTGTTTTGCCTATTTTCTCCTCTAGGAGTTTTATAGTTTCTGGTCTTACATTTAGATCTTTAATCCATTTTGAGTTTATTTTTGTGTATGGTGTTAGAAAGTGTTCTAGTTTCATTCTTTCACAAATGGTTGACCAGTTTTCCAAGCACAACTTGTTAAAGAGACTGTCTTTTTTCCATTGAATACTCTTGCCTCCTTTGTCAAAGATAAGGTGTCCATAGGTGCATGCATTTATCTCTGGGCTTTCTATTTTGTTCCATTGTTCTGTCTTTGTGCCATCACCATACTGTCTTGATGACTGTGGCCTTGTAGTAGAGCCTGAAGTCTGGCATGTTGACTCCCCCAGTTCCATTCTTCAAGATTGCTTTGGCTATTCAAGGTTTTTTGTATTTCCATATAAATTGTGAAATTATTTGTTCTAGCTCTGTGAAAAATACTATAGGTAGCTTGATAGGGATTGCATTGAATCTATAGATTACTTTGGGTAGTATACTCATTTTCACAATATTGATTCTTCCGATCCATGAACACAGTACATTTCTCCGTCTATTAGTGTCCTCTTTGATTTCTTTCACCAGTGTTTTATAGTTTTCTATATATAGATCTTTTGTTTCTTTAGGTAGATATATTCCTGAGTATCTTATTCTTTTCATTGCAATTCTCACCAACTATTTTCAACATTTCAAAAAGTTTAATAGAAATGTCATATCTTCAAGCCACCCATAGACAGACAAACATATACACAAACACGTATATACACACAAGCACCAAACTACCCAAAGCTTCAAGTTTCATTGTTTTTGGCTATAATAGGAGAAACTGAGGGTGTGGAAAATTCTGAAAGAGATGGGAATACCAGACCACCTGACCTGCCTCTTGAGAAATCTGTATGCTGGTCAGGAAGCAACAGTTGGAACTGGACATGGAACAACAGACTGGTTCCAAATAGGAAAAGGAGTACATCAAGACTGTATATTGTCACCCTGCTTATTTAACTTATATGCAGAGTACATCATGAGGAACGCTGGGCTGGAAGAAGCACAAGCTGGAATCAAGATTGCCGGGAGAAATATCAATAACCTCAGATATGCAGATGACACCACCCTTATGGCAGAAAGTGAAGAGGAACTCAAAAGCCTCTTGATGAAAGTGAAAGAGGAGTGAAAAGGTTGGTTTAAAGCTCAGCATTCAGAAAACTAAAATCATGGCATCTGGTCCCATCACTTCATGGCAAATAGATGGAGAAACAGTGGAAACAGTGGCAGATTTTATTTTGGGGGGGCTCCAAAATCACTGCAGATGGTGATTGCAGCCATGAAATTAAAAGACGCTTACTCCTTGGAAGAAAAGTTATGACCAACCTAGACAGCATATTAAAAAGTAGAGATGTTACTTTGCCAACAAAGGTCCATCTAGTCAAGGTCATGGTTTTTCCAATAGTCATGTATGGATGTGAGAGTTGGACTATAAAGAAAGGTGAGCGCCAAAGAATTGATGCTTTTGAACTGTGGTGTTGGAAAAGACTCTTGAGAGTCCCTTGGAATGCAAGGAGATCCAACCAGTCCATCCTAAAGGAAATCAATCCTGAATATTCATTGGAAGGACTGATGCTGAAGCTGAAACTCCAATACTTTGACCACCTGATGCAATGAGCTGACTCTTTTGAAAAGACACTGATGCTGGGAAAGATTGAGGGTGGGAGGAAAAGGGGACAACAGAGGATGAGATGGTTGGATGGCATCACCGACTCAATGGACATGAGTTTTTAGTAAGCTCTGGGAGTTGGTGATGGACAGGGAGGCCCGGCGTGCTGCAGTCCATGGGGTTGCAAAGAGTCGGACATGACTGAGTGACTGAAATGAACTGAACCGAGGGTGTTAGCACTAGTCATCTAATACTAATGAGAGGCTTTGGCAAAGGCACTAGTTGTTTACCACATCTATTTCCTCTTCCTCCTGGGTGCTCAGGTAACCTGTATTTCCCAGTCTCACCTTGTGATGAGGTATGCTAGTAAGCCTGAGTTCTACCAATGGCCTGGCCCATAACCCCTCCCCTAACTGCTTAGCACCAAGCCATCATTCAGAATATTTCCAGAAGCTGGCAACCTTGGAATGAACGTTAAATACTGCAGGGTCACAAAGCAAGAGGAGCCTGGATTCCTGAGTCGCCACTTGAAGGAGCGTTATGAGCTGATCAAGAGCACCTGTTTTGGCTTTAGATGCATAAGAAATAAACTCTAACCATGATAAGCTAGTGAAATTTGGATAATGATATGAGAGTTGGACCATAAAGAAGGCTGAGCACCAAAGAATCGATGCTTTCAAACTGTGGTGCTGGAGAAGACTCCTGAGAGTCCCTTGGAGTGCAAGGATATCAAACCAGTAAATTCTAATGGAAATCAACCTGGAATATTAATTGGAAGGACAGATGCTGAAGCTGAAGCTCCAATATTTTGGCCATCTGATGAGAAGTCTGACTCACTGGAAAAGACACTGATGCTGGAAAAGACTGAGGACAGGAGGAGAAGGGGATGACAGAGGATGAGACAGTTAGATAGCCTCACCAAGATGGTTAGGCAGACTCAGTGGACATGAATGTGAGCAAACTGGGATATACTGAAGGACGGGGAAGCTTGGTATACTGCTCTCCATGGGATTGCAAAGAGGTGAACCAGACTTAGAGACTGAACAATAAAAATTATAGTAGCTTGCATTGCCCTAACTCACCCGTATATAATTAAATGGCTGTTAATAAAACAGTTTTTGAATCATGATTGGTGCACTGGACACAAATAACCAGCTATGTTATCACCAAGGAGTATGTGAGGATTCCTGGGGATTAAATTCTTCATCTCACAGATGGATCAACTGAGGACTCACATAATTCGCATGGGGCTGTAGAGCTGGGAGTTCCCCGGAGGCTCAGCAGTAGAGAATCTGTCTGCAATGCAGGAGACATAGGATGCTCTGGTTCGATCCCTGGGTTGAGAAGATCCCCTGAAGGAGGGCATGGCAACCCACACCAGTATTCTTGCTGGGAAAATCCATGGACAGAGGAGTCTGGTGGACTAGGGTCTATCGGATTGCAAAGAGTCAGACACAACTGAAGTGACTGAGCATGCAAGCAGAGCTGGGACTCAGATACTAGTTTTTTTTCATTCTTCCATAGGCTCTTTCTATTTGGAATAGGCCTATTCCAAATTTGACCTTTATATTCTGCATACTACACCAGCATGGACAGATACAAGCTAGAGGTGAGTATTAAACAGCTAAGAATCTGGGCCATGCTGGGGAAATAAAACTCAGAAAGAGCCTCCTCTTCTTTGAGCATTTTGTTAATTACAAGTGAAACCAGCATTTTCTTAGGTTTTTTTCCCCATTAGATACAAACCGGCAGTTCAGGGACTTATTTTACTGTATTTACATCTCAAAAGAGAGAAAAAGTCAGCTGACAGCATCTCATTGGCTTTGATTCATGTGCTTTCTATTGTTAAGATCTCTTTTCCCTGCTAGTAAAAATCAGGTAAGAGATGAACAGTCAACCCAGTATCAGCTGAAATGGATATAGAATAATAACAACAACTAACCTTTTAACATTTACTGAACACTAACTTTATATTAGGCATTGTGCTAGGTACTTCAAATATGTTCTTTCATTGACTCACAGAAAGGAACTCATGAAGTAGAAAGTATTATGCCCATTTTACTGATGACAAAACAGAGGTTCCAAAGATGAAGTAACTTGTCTGAGTCTACACAATGCCCTTAAGGTATCTTTGAGACCATAATCTGTGATCTAGCATGAAACTGGACTGCCATGTGACTATATAAATATGCAAATGCAGTGTTTTTTAGCATCTCAAGAGGTCATGGAGGATTTCTATAACCTTTGTACTGGAAAAATTGTGCCACTGAGGGGCTAGCAGACATTTCAGAAACTTAAAAATTAGAGTCTTAGGGTCACCATCATGGTAGGGCTTATAATCTTACAAAAAGCATTTCATGTAGAAATAGAAATTTCCAGTAAAAAGTTGTTTTGTCCAGTCAGTGGACCCTTTGGAATTTTTAATTAGGTGAAAGTGTGAATTCTGAAAAGCTATGAGAGTCCTTGGACAGCAAGGTGATCAAACATGTCAATCCTAAAGGAAATCAACCCTGAATATTCAATGGAAGGACTAGTACTAAAGTTGAAGCTCCAGTACCTTGGCCACCAGATGCCAAGAGTTGACTCACTGGAAAAGACCCTGATGCTGGGGAAGATGGAGGGCAAGAGGAAAAGGGGAAGACAGAAGATGAGATGGTTGGATGGCATCTGACTCAATGGACGTGAGTTTAAGCAAACTCAAGGAGACAGTGAAGGACAGGGAAGCCTGGCATGCAGCAGTTCATGGGGTCGCAACGTCGAACATGACTGAGCAACTGAACAACAACAATTTAAGGTTGTGAAGCCCTGCACACAGGCACTGGTCTCAGACCTGAGTTCACGGCCTCACTGTGCCCAAAACAAGCTGTGGTCTGAATCCTTTTAAGCCACATTTTTTTCATCTGCAAATAAAAAAGGTGGGGGGAGATCATAATACTTCCCTCATAAGGAGGTTATGAAGGTTAAATAAATGAATAAAAGAAAAATTCTGCTGCTAAAGCTTTTACTTTACAACTTCCCTGGCTCTTGGATGGTGCTCGTTAAGTAGCAGTATTTAGAATGTTATTAGTTTCTTGAAAAGAGACAATCTCTCGGGTAATCCTGGAAGTTTTATTCAACTCAGATTGAGCTGATTATAAATATTAACCTTTGGGTCTCCCCCCCAAATTCCTGAACTGCATGGTCAATAGGTCAATATGGTAGTCACTAGCTTCACACATGAAGCTATTTTAATTTAAACAAATTCAGAAGTCAGTTTTTTGGTCACATTAGCCACATCTGAGGCACTTAATCGCCACATGAGGCTCATGGTTACTGTATGGGACACAGAAAATGTAGAATATTTCCATCAGTATGGAAAGTTCTGTTGGACGTCCTGGGTCCAGAGAAAGAAAAGAGTCAGAAAGAATTTAGGGAACATAATCACTTGCAAAGGGCAGTTTGTATGTAGCTCTGCTGAAGGACAGTTGATGGATCAGATAGGCCAAATGGGTCCCTCTGCATCGCTGAGAATTTAATGCTCCTTGGAAAGTTAATCAATTTTTCAGAATATCTCCCTATGTGGATATTTCTTTGACAGTAGATTTCCCAAGGCAGGAAATCTCGGAAACTAAGGTTGAAATCTCTCTTGATTCCTGTTCAGGGCTTGGGTCCTCAATGGATTTAAGTGACAGTTAAGATATAGCTGAGGACATCATCAGGGGGCCTTCGCATAAAGAAGATATGCATATATTTTGTGAAAATACCATTCAAGGAAAAGAAGACATTAGAGACATTGTGTGCCTTCGAATTAATGGTCTGAAAGCAAACAGGAGTATGAATTTTCTTTACATCTGTTCATCTTTTGCATTTTCCCCCACAATATGACCATATTTTTGTATAAAATATGTTACATGTGCATAAAATATGTTATATTCAGGCTGTTTTTTCAAATTCAGAGAACACCACCAAGATAACACTTATTTCTAAAGATGTTGTTATATATCCAAGAAGCGTTTGAAGACTTTTACAAACACACTTCTATAAAACAGATATGCAGTGTTAGAGCAGGATCTGTTATGTGCCAAAAAAGCATTTATATTATAAATTTGTATTTTTTTTTTTGAAAAGCCAAGAGAGGAAATCCAACTGGCTGCAATTGAATTAAAGAACGGTAAGATATTTTTCTTTCTGTCTTTTTACAGTACACAGTGCAGGTTTATTTTTCCCATTTTAAAAGATTATACAAAATAGAATTTATAAACCATTTTCTTGCTAAATGAAGGCAACTAACTCATTAGTAGATATACTGGTGCATAATATATTTCTAAGGCTTTGTGTTTTCTTCAGTTGAGCCATAGATCTTCAAAGCTCTTCCACTGGCATGCAATGGTGAGACACATGGATAATATCCTGGACGCAGTTCTGGAAATGTGGACCAGTGGACACAAGGAGAGTGGTCTAGGCAGGGATACCTTGTCCATCTAACAGTACACAGAAAACATTGCAGAGACCTCCTTGGCCAGGCACCAATAAATAGACAAACATGACTTCCTTTCTCCAAACACGAGCTAGAATTTTTCATCAGGCTAAAGTAGAAAAACTATGGGTGGGATTCTGCCATCTTCTCTGAGAGTCTAGGAGATAATTTATCTGGTCCAGGAGAGCAGGCTAATGTTTCCTGCTAATTTCCACATCTATTTTTAAACTTTAATTTCCTCTTGCTCATTGTTCCAGAGATGCTGATCACTGTGCCTGCCTGTCTACAGCCCCTCTCTGGAGGGAATCACTCCCAGTTATATACAGGACAGCACTTCTTTCCCCTCAGCCAAAGCTGGTTGGACAGAATCTCTATGTCAACTGGAGTTGTCCAGAGCCCTGGAGAACATCTTGATTTCCCAGTTTCTAAACCTGTGACCTTATATAGGTTAAGTTTTCTAAGCCTTAGTTTCTTCATCTGGAAAACAAAGACAATGACACCTGCCTTACAGCTCTTGTCAGTGTTGAGTGAGATGGTGCACGCTGACACAGTCCCTGGTGAAATGGAAGCACTCAGGTAAGATGAGCTGCTGCTGGCGCTGTCACGATCATCGCCATCATCATCAACAATATTAATATCATCACCAATATAAAGATCATGATCATCACCATCATCATTACCATCCTGATCATCATCACTGTCATCACCAGCATTGTCACTGCCAGCATCACCATCTGAACCCAGGTGAGCCGGAGCAATAAACTGAAAGGCTTGTAGATTCAGGGTTGAGAATGCCGTTTTGGTCTATAAGCAATTTACTGAGTAAGCAGAGGGAAACATAAATGACCATACTGACAGTACTGGCATTTAGTGATCAAAGGTCAAGGATACACAGAATCTTGCAATGTACAAGAGTATTACATAAGGAAGCATCCTGTGTCCTGCACAATCTTCAAAAGTCCTACTGGACAATGTGTATAAAGAATCAAGCCTAGAATCTGACTCTATAATACATATAAACATATGATATTGTTTACAAGGTTTTAATACATGCTGAATTTCCCAGGAATGCAATTCACGTGTAACTTAAAGAAAGGCCCCAGTTTGTCTTGTCGGCAGTTTACTAAGAGCCAGTCACTGTGATGGTTGCAAACAGAGCTGCAAATTCGTTGTCAGCCCTTCCATCAAGAGTTGGGATCTTTATAGTCACTTCCTCCTCTCTCCATCCCCAACACCACGCGACTGCTTTGACTGGGACTATGGAAGAAATGATGTGACTGTCGAGGCCAAGTAATAAGAGCTTAGACAGCTTCAGCTGGAACACTTGTCCTAGGAGCCCTGACTGTCCTGTATGAAGCCTGAACACCCTGAGACTGTCATGTAGAATCACCACATGCAGGCAGCATGCTCTTCAACCTTGCAGCTCAGAGGCCCGATGAGTGAGTGACGTGAAACCATCTTGGATGTGATTCCTTCAGCTTCAGCTGTTCCAGGGCCAACCACTGGAGTCCTCCCCACTGAGGCCCCACTGACATCACAGAGCTGGGCAGAGTCATTCTTGCTGTGCTCTTTCTGAATTTCTGACCTACCAGACCCATGAGCATCATAGAGTGATTGCTCAGGGATGTTGAATTTTGATTTGTTATACTGCAATAAATCACTGAAAGAATCACCCTTTGGGAAAACTATATCACCAGCACAATCTGACTTTATCAATTTATATTTGAAGTCATTTATTCATGGTGATTCTATACACAGATGCTAATGTGGGGCTGTTTCATTTTTTTCCATCTAAATGTTTATACAGTAAGCTATACCTTACTTTTTGTTTTAAATGAATTACTCTCCTTGTAATATTTTATCTTTCAGTTAGAACACTGTATCAATTTTATTTTACTCATTTATTTTAATTGGAGGCTAATTACATTACTGTATTGTAGTGGTTTTGCCATACATTGACATGAATCAGCCATGGGTGTACATGTGTCCCCAATCCTGAACCCCACTCCCACCTCCCTCCCCATCTCATCCCTCAGGGTCATCCCAGTGCATTGTATCTATTTTATTTTAAGATTATCTATGAAGTTCATTCCAAGATAGGGAAGGGGATGCTATAAAAATATCTGTTACAAAAAGGGAGCATTTGGTCCAGTAGGTCAAAGTACTTTTCCCCCTGAGACCTGGCGAGGGCAGTCATTTTTGTTAGCATCTTTCTTTCTGGTTCTCCTGAGATCTATCTGTACTTGGTTACCCTCCTCCAGTTACTTGAGACTTTCATTAGCATTCTCTTCTTTTGCCTTTTTATTGGAGTTTCTTTGCTTTATAATGTTGTGTTAATTTCTGCTGTACAATGAAGGGAATCAGCTATGTGTGCCTGAGTACTAAGTTGCTTCAGTTGTGTCCAACTCTTTTGTGACCCCATGGACTGTATCCTGCCAGGCTCCTCTTGCCATGGAATTTTCCAGGCAAGAACGTTGGAGTGTATTGCCATGCCCTCCTTCAGGGGATCTTCCCAACCCAAAGATTCAACCAGCATCTTTTATGTCTCCTGCATTGGCAGATGAGTTCTTTATCACTAGCACCACCTAAAGTGAATCAGCTATATGTACACTTATATTCCCTTCCTCTTGGATCCCCTCCCCCACCATCCCACCCCTCCAGGTCATCACAGAGCACCAAGCTGAACTCCCTGTGCTAGACAGCAGGTGCCCACTAGCTATTTTACACATGGTATTGTATATAGAAAGTGAAAGTCGCTCAGTTGTGTCCAACTTTTTTTGACCCCATGGACTGTAAAGTCCATGGAATTCTCCAGGCCAGAATACTGGAGTGGGTAGCCTTTCCCTTCTCCAGGGGATCTTCCCAACCCAGGGATCAAACCCAGGTCTCCAGCATTGCAGGCAGATTCTTTACCAGCTGAGTCACAAGGGAAGTCCAAGAATACTGGAGTGGGTAGCCTATCCCTTCTCCAGCAGATCCTTCCAAGCCAGGAATCGAACTGGGGTCTCCTACATTGCAGGTGGATTCTTATATATGTTGATCCTAATCTTCCAATTCATTCCACCCTCCTCTTTCCTCAGTGTCCGCATGTCTGTTCTCCACATCTACATCTCTGTTCCTTCCCTGGAAATAGGTTCAGCTTTACTATTTTTCTATATTCCACATATATGTGCTAATATATATTATTATGTTTTCCTCTTTCTGACTTCACTCTGTATGACAGACTCAAGGTCCATCCACAGTCTTGTAATACCTTTCCTCAGCTAGCTGGGATAGGTTCTTTCAACTCAGGAAGCCTTGACTAGGATGACCAATTTAGATCCAACCTATATAGGTTCTTTTTGTTCTCTGACAGGGAAAATGAAAGCTCAAAGAGATTAAGGAAAGCTGTTTTCTCCAGCATCTGTTGGCATTTCTCAGTAAGATCCAGGTGTCCTAGGTGTCCTCTTCCATCTTTATCTTCTTACTTCTGATATAACCCTTAAAAGTTAAATTATATTTCTTTTGGTTTCTCTTAGAATCTTCTACTCTTCTTTGTTTGATTTACTATTACCTTCAAAACCCAGACAATATATCTTGTGGTTTCTCTCAGCACGTTTCTGTTCTTTATTCTGTGCTCTGGTCTCCCTTTCTTCCCACTGGTTCCAGGCTTACATTTATCCTTAACTATGCCCTGCTCCTTTTATTAAATCTGAGCTCATTGCATGTATCCTGGGTATTACATTAATATACCTCTTGACTTTCACATCAAAAGCAGTGGCAGTTGGGGTGTCAGAAATTCATTTTTGACAATCATTCACCCTTTGGAGTCTTTTAGAAAAGAATCTCTGCCCGTGGACATACTTTTTTTTTTTTTAACTTGCCTTGCTGAAATACAAAAAGGCTGTATATCCTGTTTTAGAAGATCAGTGCCCGTGCCCCAGCTGTCATAAATTCTAAATGGCACATGCAATCCCTCTGTGTTTGTTGAGGAGCCTATTTGTGGTGTGTTCCCATCTTACATGGATTACCTTCCTTGTCTACTGATGTGGGATCCCAACTACTCTGTTTGTACCAAATATGACTGTGTCCCTCTGACCATAGCAGTTTAGGTCCACAGTGGACCAATGATCAAGTTATACCAACAAGAATCCCTTTTCAGTGCGCTTCAAATTGATTCTTAGAAATCAAGATTTTAGTGTAGTTTGGCCTGGTCACTTGAAGGAAAAAAAAAAAGTAAATGCAGGGACTGTGGTTCAGAGATGATCTCTCTCCAGAAAAAGAAGAAAAGGTCAGAGATGTTGCAAGAGGCTTAAATGAAAGATAGACAGAAGGCCCTGGTGCTTTTGAGTTCCTGGGTTTTAGTACCTAGCCAAGGACCAGTGACCTTGGGTTCCATTAGAAACTTCATAATAATCTCCTCCTACCTTTTGTTCTTTCCCACCCAATCAATGACATTTCCCTCAGATGTAAAAAGTCTTAGCTAATCCAGAGATTTCCATTTTGGATCAGTTCAAAGAAATTTAACAGCAATTTAAGCACAATTTCCTATCAAATTTAATCTAATATTTGGAAAAAGAATAGCAATGTGGGAGACATTCAAATTTTGGAGTTTTTTCTTAGGGGGAAAAAAAAGTGACCAAAGAATGCAAGGGAGTGGAATATACACAACTGTAAACTGCTGAGTTCTGTCACACCAAAGGAGCATAGGTAGGCAGCTCATGTTGCGGGTAAGCCAGTATCTAGCAGCACCAAGCGGGTCTCTGTCAAGTGGCTTGTTGATGATGGTTCATAAAACTTGGCTTCATGCACACCCCAAACAAGTTTCTCAGGCACTGATACTGGGTTCACGGCTTGTGCCAGGAAAAGACCTACTATAGCTTTTGATTTTTGCAAAGCTTAAGGAAGGAAGCATATTCACAAGATCTTGCTGCTAAGTAACCATTCCAGCCTGCCATCTTTGTTTCTGCAAGATAACAAGATAATAAGCTTTCCTTGCCCTCTATGGTTGTTTCTAATTTTTCTGATGACTGTATACCAGCTCTGCTCTTAGTCACCCAGAGGACTTCTCTAAAATACAGTGCCTAAAACCACACCTTCTCCAACATGAGCAAAACCCCATCCTGGGGGAGGGGCCCACCTTCCAGAGCTCTCTTCCTCAGCCCAAGTACATCCTGCAGAGTTCTCTTTATATCTTGGCAGTCAGTCTCCTCCCATAGCTTAACAATACTTTAATTTCTCCAGTTTAAATAATGATGATGATGATAAAATGTTTTGGTTTTAGCTTGCTAAATACTAAATCATAAAATTATGTCAAAATATCTAGGTATCGTGACATTTGCAAATTCAAAATACAGAGGGCATAGGACCTTGGTCAACTTTCAAAGACCAAATCTGTCATTTGAAGACTGCCATCCTTGGATTTCAGAACGAACAACCTGGTATCCCTCTTGAGAGGGATGGTACCCCTTGAAGAGATATCTGGAGCCAGAAATTCTGAGATTTTATACCTTCCAGGACTAAATTTGTCAAGGAACCCTAGAGGAAATTTCCTAGAGGAAATTAACCTATTTGTATTTGATCCTCAATGCCAAGATTTCCTCTGTTTCACAAAGTTTATTTTAATTTGGAGACCATACCAGCCAGATAATATCCCACAGTACAATGAAGTATCATACTGATGTCCAGAAGGTTCTACAAATGTTGGCCATGAAGCCAAGTCTGATGGCCCCAAAGGTAGGCTGAACTATGACTCACAACCATCACCACCTTTACCCAACCCCACCATAGACAAAAAGCTGGAAAATGTGTTTCTTTATGAAGGTGATATCCAAGAAAGGTAATGCTTTAAGCAGGCAATTACTAGTTATTGCAAGGCATTTATGGAGTTAAGTGTTATCGTTAGTGTTAGTCAATCAGTCATGTCTGACTCTGCAACCCCATGGACTGTAGCCCACCAGGCTCCTCTCTCCACGGAATTCTCCAGGCAAGATTACTGGAGTGGGTTGCTATTCCCTTCTCCGGGGGATCTTCCCAACCCTGGGATCAAACCCGGGTCTCCTGCATTGCAGGCAGATTCTTTACCACCTGGGCCACCAGGGAAGCCCAAATGCAAAGAGGGGAGTGTGGAAAGAGTTAATGTCTGCTTCTAACAGAGCATTGGCCTCTAATCCGTTCCTCTCCACATGTCCCAGGGGCAGGGCTGCAACCAGCTGGAACATTAACCTTGCAGGTATAATCTTATCACATGGAGGATGGAACTGGTACCCCCTGAAGAGATATCTGGAGCCAGAAATTCTGAGATTTTATACCTTCCAGGCCTAAATTTGTCAAGGAACCCAGAGGAAATTAACCTATTTCTCTACTCAGGAGAGAAGACAAAATATTTCCATCTTCACTCACAAGGTCTTCTGGCAATTTGGATGAATGATGCTGAGAGCATAAAACGATGGAATATGAACTTTCCAAATGAATTTCAAAAGAAACCCCAAACATCACGAACCACAGCTGCTTTGTTTTCTTATTCATGACCTTCATCCACCTTCTCTTCCATAAAGCAAACGGAAATGTGTCATTCTGATTAACGGTGATTGCCTCCTTGTCATACATCACCTAAAATGAGATGTTTTATTGTGACAGATTTAAGGGGACATGGGCATATATTTAAGAGGCACTTAAAGAAAAACACTCTTGATTATCCACAGCACTTAAAACACCCTGTTATCTTCTTCCAACCCTCCCTGCTTCCTGAAAATCCTTAAAGGTAGAGAAATTACATGGCATACAGTAGCAGCTGATGACTGCCTTGTATGTATAGCTGTATGGTTTAAAACACTGCTCTAATAATATTGACCAGTATCAGGATTGTGATTAACCAGACTATAATCGTGCCTGGCAAGCTCTGCAGTGATTTTTCCTACAGAAAATAATATCCCCAAATCCTGCTTTTAAGGAGAGTTTTTGTGTGATGTATTATTTCCCTTCTTGGAAACAAGAGAAAACTAAAACAGTTTAGACTGGTTATGGTTGCAGCAGGTATGATTTTTGAACATAACTTCCTAGAAGGCAAGGAGAGTATGAAAGCCTGTGTAATGTTCACAGAAAACCATTAGGCCTGGATCATGCTATTGGTTTGTTACCGCATTCTCAAGCTCTTGTACCGCATCTGTATAAAGTTTGGGACCCAGTAATTATCTGCTGAATGTACTTGCGAAGGTCAAGCAAGGAATCTAAACACACTGAAACATCTACAAAGGGATAGTAGCTAAGGATAAGACAGAGGAGGAAACTGGAAAGGAAGTGGATGGCGGAAAGAATGAATGAGTGATTGATTGTATCCTCAAGGTCAATAATCATTAAGCAAGCAGGTAGAATTAGTACAAACATGACCTAGAAAAGGAAGTCCTTGGCGGCAGGAAAAGAACCACACCATCCGTCTGACTGACCATCATCAAGCACCAAAGTCAGCTTTCAATAATGCTTGTTGAATGAACAAACAGATGGATAAATGGATGAAGCTGATTTAACCTAAACCTTTACCTCCAGGCACAAACAACATTTGCTGTGCCTGTAATAAATCATTTTTTTAATATCAGCGTAAATTTAGGCTATTTCTTTTGCAGAAAAATAAAAAAACCTGACAAGTATGGTAAGAAACAGAAGCCTTGAAGGCTAACTGTGGGACTGTCCATGCTTGACATCCACCTTCAGAGAAAGCATTTGCAACTTTGTTCATTTTAAGCTAGTTAGGTAACATTGCTGATCATGATAACTCTGGTACTCATTGACTAAGCCAGAGCTATAAAACACATGGTATTTATCTGGAATCTAAGCACACCATCACCAAATAAGAGGCAGACATGACATGATCCAGCAAAGAATGAGGGTAAATTTTGCCAATTAAGCCACCAGAGAGAATCTTTTCTTTGGGTTTGGATGAAGTCTGTTTAAAGCCTTGCATCAGTTCAGTTCAGTTCAGTCGCTCAGTCGTGTCTGACTCTCCGCGACCCCATGAATCACAGCACGCCAGGCCTCCCTGTCCATCACCAACTCCCGGAGTACACTCAAACTCATGTCCAGAGAGTCGGTGATGCCATCCAGCCATCTCATTCTCTGTCGTCCCCTTCTCCTCCCGCCCCCAACCTTTCCCAGCATCAGAGTCTTTTCCAGTGAGTCAACTCGTCGCATGAGGTGGCCAAAGTATTGGAGTTTCAGCTTTAGCATCAGTCCCTCCAATGAACATCCAGGATTGATCTCCTTTAGAATGGACTGGTTGGATCTCCTTGCAGTATAAGGGACTCTCAAGAGTCTTCTCCAACACCACAGTTCAAAAGCACCGATTCTTCGGCGATCAGCTTTCTTCACAGTCCAACTCTCACATCCATACATGACCACGGGAAAAACCATTGCCTTGACTAGACGGACCTTGGTTGGCAAAGTAATGTCTCTGCTTTTTAATATACTATCAAGGTTGGTCATAACTTTCCTTCCAAGGAGCAAGCGTCTTTTAATTTCATGGCTGCAATCAGCATCTGCAGTGATAGGGAGGCTCCAAAAGAGCTCATAAACAAACTCGATACAGAGAAATAGAAGCTGTCCACTTTGGGAACAGCAAACATATCCACAGCATAATTAGGGATAAGTCACAAAACCATTCCAAGTCAGGACCAGGAGGTGGAGAAGCTATTCACTGAACTAGCAAGGTCAGGAGGACAATTTGTTTCAGGGAAGAAAGTGGGTTCAATTTGGGGCATGTCAATTTTGATGTGACAGATGAACATCCTGAAAGAAGTGATGAGTCAGAAGTGAATGTCTGGGGCTCCTGTAGGGCAAGAGTCTGATAGATATTTCACTGTTGATAGCATATGGGATGGCAGGTGAAGCCATGGGAAGGGAACAGAGAGAGAAAGAGCAGAGGGCATAACCATGCAGGTGGAAAGAGCAGCCAAAGAACCCTAAAAGGGCAGTTGAGAGATAGGAGGGAGGCCAGGGTATGTGATGGTTCAGAAGAGTTTCAAGGAGGCAATATTCAACACTGGTGATTTTGGCAGAGTTTATAGTGATAAGATTTCACTTAGGCAACAAGGAGATCACACCAATCAATCCTAAAGGAAATCAACCCTGAATATTCATTGGAAGGACTGCTGTTGAAGCTGAAACTCCAATACTTTGATCACCTGGTGCAAAGAGCTGACTCATTGGAAAAGGCCCTGATTCTGGGAAAGACTGAAGGCAAAAGGAGAAGAGGGCAGCAGAGGACTGGTTAGATATCTATCTAACCAGAGATGGTTAGATAGCATCACCGACTCAATGGACATGAATTTGAGCAAATTCTGGGAGATAGTGAAGGACAGGGAAACCTGGCATGCTGCAGTCCATGGGGTCAGAAAGAGTCAGATGTGACTTAGCAACTCAACAACAACAACACTGTTACAAAACCAAAGCACAAGTCCCACTGTCATTGGCAAAAAAAGATCAATCCTGTGCAGTAGATCAATCCTGGATGTTCATTGGAGGGACTGATGCTAAAGCTGAAACTCCAATACTTTGGCCACCTCATGCGACGAGTTGACTCACTGGAAAAGACTCTGATGCTGGGAAAGGTTGGGGGCGGGAGAAGAAGGGGACGACGGAGAATGAGATGGCTGGATGGCATCACCGACTCTGTGGACATGAGTTTGAATGTACTCTGGGAGTTGGTGTTGAACAGGGAGGCCTGGCGTGCTGTGATTCATGGGGTCGCAGAGAGTCGGACACGACTGAGCGACTGAACTGAACTGAACTGAAGTTAAGGCCACTCAAATGAAACTCAGTGAAATATTAAAATTACCTCTTAAATGATACTGCCAATCCATGGCTTCAGAATATCAATAGGTATTAGAATACTTGGTTAAGGACTGGTGGTACTAAAGTAGATCTAACAATACAATGATATTCACATAGCTCTAAGTCTCTTCATCCACCTCACTTTGACTTAATGGGTTGGTGTCAAGTACAAAAAATTACTGGAAGGTTTTCTGAAGCATTTTGTCACTCCAAATCTAAGCTTTGTCTATTTTATAGCTTCCAACACTAGAAATGACTCTTATAGTGAATGCCTAATAATGAATTACTAATTAATAAATAAAATGAATTAATCACGGGGTTTCTCAGGTGGTGCTAGTGGTAAAAGATCCCACCTGCCAATGCAGGAGGCATAAGAGACTCAGGTTTGATCTTTGGGTCAGGAAGATCCCCTGGAGGAGGGCGTGGCAACACACTCCAGTATTCTTGCCTAGAGAATCCCACGGACAGAGGAACCTGGTGGGTTACAGTCCATGGGGTCTCGAAGAGTCGGACACGACTGAAGTGCCTTAGCACACATGCATGAATGGATGAATCTCCAAGAATACTTCAGTTAGAAACAAGGGAATTTGTTTATTCATTATTTCAATAAACATTTATTGACCACACAGTGTTTCAGATGCTGTCCTTGTACTGGGATAAAGCTGGGCACAAAACTAAGTCCCCACCTGCATGATCTCACCTTGAGTTGGAGGACACTAACAGTAAACACTTTGGCCACCTCATGCGAAGAGTTGACTCACTGGAAAAGACTCTGATGCTGGGAGGGGTTGGGGGGCAGGAGGAGAAGGGGACAACAGAGAATGAGATGGCTGGATGACATCACCGACTTGATGGACATGAGTTTGAGTGAACTTTGAGAGTCGGTGACGGACAGGGAGGCCTGGTGTGATGTGATTCATGGGGTCACAAAGAGTCAGACACAACTGAGCGACTGAACTGAACTGAACTGAATAGTAAACAAGTAAGGAAAAGCATATGTCCCTCCATTTCAGGTAATGATACACACTCTGAAGACAAAGCCAGAGGAAGTACAGTGGAATATAAAGGGCCAAGAATGACCCTCTATAGGAGTGAAAATAAAGCAGGAAGAGGAGTGAAAAGAGGAAGTAAACCATACACCTATTTGGAGAAACAGGGTTCCAGAGAATGGGAACAATAAGTACAAATGCCCTGAGGTGGGAATGTGGGCCAGAGCAAGGTTCTTGGAGCATTTTTTAAGTTCCTTTATATTCACAGTTTTCATGATCTCAACCACTCTTAAGGCTTCAAGCACCAATGGTACATTTACAATCCTCAAATTGAAATTTTCAGACTTACATGTCCAATTGCCTACTCTGACATTTTCCCTTGGCTGTCTAACAGGCATATCAAACTTGGCATTTCCAAATCTGAATTCCTGAACTCCATACCGAATCTGCACCATCTTGACTCTCTTGGCAAATGGCCAGCTCCTGGCCACCTCCATCCTTTCATTTGTTCCTGCTCTTTCACATTCCACAAACTGGACAATCCATCAGTAAATCTTGTTGGTTCTTTAACATAGGCCTAAACCCCCTCTTCAACTGTTACTGTGCTAATTCACGTTGCCACCGTCTCCCCTCTGGGTCACCATCGAAGCACCTTAACTGGTCACCTTGCTTCTCATCTTCTTTATTCTCACATCGTATAGTCTCCACCCAACACAGTTAGAATGTTATTTCTAAACCTGAGTCAAATCATATCACTCTGCCTTGAAACCCTCCACTAGTTTCCTAGAGTAAAAACCAAAGCCCTCATTAGGGCCTAAAAGTGACCTTTCCAACTGGCATCCTGTCCATTCTTCTTTCCACCTCTGCATCCTGTCCAGTTTCTTCTGCTTCAACCACACTGGCCTTCATGCTGCTCCACAAGCATAGCAGGTATACTCTGGCCTCAGGACCTTTGCACTTGCTTGTCTCAGTTCTAAATACACCTACCTATACATTTCCATGAACCACTCCTTCATCTCTGTTAGGTTCAGAAGAAGACTTCTCCCTCATACCTGTCAGAACAACTTTCATCAAAAAGTCCACAGATAACAAATGCTGGTGAGGATGTGGTGAAAAAGGAACTCTAGTACACTGTTGGTGGGAACATAAATTGGTGCAGCCATGATGAAAAGAGTATGAAGTTTCCTAAAAAAAAAAAAAAACCTAAAAGAATTACCATATGATCCAGCAATTACACTAGTGGGTATATATCAGAAAAAAAGTGAAAACTCGGAATTGAAAAGATACATGCACCCCAATATTCATAGCTATTTACAATAGGAAAGAAATAGAAACAACCTAAGTGTTCATCAAGATATTAATAAAGAAAGTGTGATATATTAATATAGTGAATACTCCTCAGCCATATGAAAGAATGAAATTTTGCCATTTGCAACTTTATGAATGGATATGCAGGGTATTATGCTTAATGAAATACATCAGACAGAGAAAGGCAAATATTGTATGTTTTTATTTATATGTGAAATCTAAAAAATACAACAAATGAATGACTATAACAAAATAGAAACTGACTCACAGATAAGACAGAACAAGCCAGTGGATGCCCGTGGGGAGAGGGAAGATGGGAAGGGATAAGAAAGGGATAAGAGATAAGAGGTACAAACTGCTGTATATAAAATAAATAAGCTACAAGGATATATTGTACAGCACAGGTAATACAGTCAATATTTTATGATAACTTTAAATGAAGCATAGTTTAAAAATATTGAATCATTATGTTGTGTACCTGAAACTAATATAATATTGTAAATCAACTGTTGTTTTTATTGTTCAGTTGCTCTTTGCAACCGTATGGACTACAGCACACCGGACTCCTCTGTCCTCCCTACCTTCCAGAGTTTGCCCAGATTCATGTCTGCTGAGTCGGTGATGCTCTCTAACCATCCCATCCTCTGCCATCTCTTTCTCCTGCCCTCTACCTTTCCCAGCAGCAGGGTCTTTTCCAACGAGTCGGCTCTTCACATCAGGTGGCCAAAGCATGGGAGCTTCAGTTTCCGTCCTCCCAGTGAATATTCAGGGTGGATTTCCTTTAGGATTGACTGGTTTGATCTCCTTGCAGTCCAAGGGACTCTCAGGAGTCTGTGCTGTGCTTAGTCATTCAGTCACGTCTGACTCTTTTCGACCCCACGGACTGTAGCCAACCAGGCACCTCCGTTTATTGGGATTCTCCAGGCAAGAATACTGGATCAGGTTGTCATGCCCTCTTCCAGGGGATCTTCCTAACTCAGGGATCAAACCCAGGTCTCCTGAATTGCAGGCAGATTCTTTACCGTCTGATCTACTTCCAACACCATAATTTGAAAGTATCAGTTCTTCAGTGCTCAGCTTTCTCCAAGATCCAACTCTCACATCTGTACATGACTAATGGAAAAACCATAGCTTTGACTATATGGACCTTTGTCAGCAAAGTAATGTCTCTGCTTTGTAATATGCTATCTAGGTTTGTCATAGCTTTCCTTCCAAGGGGCAACTATACTTCAATTTAAAAAAGGAGGCCTTCCCTGACTATCCTGTGTAAAATTGCATTTCTACCTCTGTGGTATCCTCCACCATGCTTCCTGACCTAGCTTCCTATAAGAATTGGAAGAAAACTAGTAAAATAAATATATTGGTAGCAAAGAGAAGTGCCCTGCATGGACCAGTAATGATGCAGCCAGCAACTGGAACAGTAAAATAAATTCAACCCTGCACGTCTGATATTCTTAAAATAAGATCCAAATGCTATAAAAATAAATGGCTTTCTCTATCTACTTAAGAAATAATATGCTAAAAAGCCTTTAAATAAATAGAGAAAATTTACATGTAAGGAAATTTTCCCAAGTAAAGACTCTTAAATACAGGTGTACACCCTGCTTTATAAAATCAACATGTTCCTGAAAAGTAGAGTGTACATTTAATTTCTGAATACAAGATGTCCTTTTGAATTCATTTTAAGAATTTATTAAATGAAAGAATTCTCTAAGAATCCTAATGTAAAGTGAATCATCAGTATCTTCTTTAACTTCATGTATGAAACTAGATTTTCATGTATTCATATTGCATAAAATCAGGGTAGATAGACCCTAGAAGTCACTTGATGTGAAGAGCTGACTCACTGGAAAAGACCCTGATGCTGGGAAAGATTGAGGGCAGGAGGAGAAGGGGACGACAGAGGATGAGACAGTTGGCTGACATCACTGACTCAATGGACATGAATTTAAGCAAACTCTTTGAGATAGTGGAGGACAGAGGAGCCTGGCGTGCTACAGTCCATGAGGTCTCAAAGAGTTGGACGTGATTTAGCAACTGAGTAACAAAAAATGAAACTGGACTTTCATGTATTCACATTGAATAAAATCAGGGTAGATAGGCCCTAGAATTGACTAGGTAAGGTGGTATGTTTTCACAGAAATTTTAAGGACAAAATTCATAAGATTTTCTACTAGCAGAGACAGACACGTGTAATCTGCTTCATTCCTGGAAGCAGGAAGTTAGAAACAGGAAGATTTCCTGATTTGGGATGGTGTTGGTATCTGATGACTGGATAGAATGGAATTCCTTCAGATTCATCCTACCTGTTTTCATTTCCCTGCTAGCACAGGGAGCCTGCAAAATTTATCAAATAGATCTCAGAGCTAGCTGACGTCACTTTCCATACATTCAAAGAGAATCATTATTTAGGGCTTAATTAAAAACAAACCCAAACAAAATCTCATTTTACTCTTTTTCCCATGCTTTATCATCTGTACTATATGGACCCAAAGAAAAAGAGCTAGTCCTTCTTAAAAGCCTTCTTTTGTTTTCTCCACAATGAAACTTTAAAGAGAATTTGTGATCGTTTAACATAATTTCCCTTAATTTCTAAGGCAGTGAAAGCAGTGCCTAGAAGCAAATGAACAGATGGTAAGTGAGAGATCTGTAAATCACAGCTACCCATTCCCCCTCCTGAAAATATGGAGCTCTCATTAATTTCCAAATAATAGTAAATCCTTGCAGGGGATAATGCCAACCGTCTGCGTAAGGTAACCCGTGCCAGGCCCTGGTGTGACTTCGTCTTCAAATGAAGAGGGTGGACTGCAGTTCTTAAACCATTTCACCAAAACATCAGAGGCAAAAACCACCCCTATGACATGGGCAGGAGTAAAAGCCATTGACTTTTCAGAAGAGACGTTCCAACCCCCACACATAGAAGGGACACATGGAACCACAGAGAAAAACATAAATGCCTATGAGGTCAGGCTTATAGGAAAAATGTCCACATCAATTATGAATCAAGCTAGGGGTTAGGACAAAAAAAATAACTATGTGAGGGAGCTTGTCTGCCCATGTACATGGCAGATTAAAACAATAAAAACAAAATTAAAAGCTACTATACCCCATTAGCTTGGTGGGTAAAGAATCCACCTGCAATGCAGGAGACACAGAAGATATGCGTTTGATCCCTGGGTCAGGAAGATCTCTGGGAGACGAAATAGCAACCCACTCACAATATTATTGCCTGGAAAATCCCATGTACAGAGGAGTCTGGCAGGCTACAGTCCGTGGGGTCGCAGAGTTGGACATGACTGAGCACGTGGGAAATGCACACGCACACGCACTAACAGCGAACAACAACAAAAATAGTGGGCTGGGTTGTGACCCTGGCCGCCATGTTGGATCTCCGAGTGCAAGATCTGTACATGGTGGGCTGCTAAAGCAGTTCGCTGAGAATAAAAAGGCCTGGGTATGTAAACTTTGCTTATTTCCATGGTATAAATACTCCCGCCATGGCAAATTCCCAGCTACTAATAGTTTAACAACCGGCGAAATTCCTGAATGTTCCTGAATGGCTGAAATTCCAGCCAGCTCCAGAACACCACTGTCCCTCATTTTCTGCTATCAATCTTTTGTCCAATCTCATTTTTCCTGTCTTGGTAATGAAAATTAAAAATTAAAAAAAACAGTTTAAACTTTGGACAAATATTTGAATACTGTGATTAGGTTCCAAAGAACCCTATCACTTTCGGGTGCATGAGTACCTTCAGTAAATGCACACGTGTGATAGAATTCCATGCAACTGGCATTCCCAGAGTGTCATCTGGGCTGGCGTTCCCAGAGTGTCATCTGGGCAACACTAAAGGGCCCCCAAATGCTTTCATGGTATCTGTGAGATCAAAACTATATTTATGATAATTCTAAGATGTCAATTTGCCTGTTAACTCTTATTCTCTCATGAGTATACAGTGGAGTTTTTCAGTGCCTACATAATGTGTGGTATTGCAACAGAGTAATTGTAGAAGCAGATGTAAGAATTCAAATGTCCCCCATTAAGCCACACATTAAAGAGGTTTCCAGAAACATAACATAATGACACTTTTCTCAAAACTTTCTGTTTAGGAGGATAGTAATTTTTCATAAATTATTTACATTAACATAATACAGGTTTTATGTTCATTGTTTTAAAAAAATTAATAAGCGACTATAAAATTCTTCAGGTTTGATTGCTATGATGGTAAATTGAATGGACATAAGCAACATCTTTTAGGGGCCATTAGGATTTCGCTGGTGGCTTAGATGGTCAGAATCTGCCTGCAATGCAGGAGACTCAGGTTCGGTTTCTGGATTAGGAAGATCCCCTGGAGGAGTAAATGGCTACCCACTCCAGTACTCTTGCCTGGAAACGCCCATGGACCGAGGAGCCTGGTAGGCTGCAGTCTGTGGGGTCCCTAATGGTCGGACACGACTGAGCGACTTCACTTTCACTTTTCACTTTCATGCACTGGAGAAGGAAATGGCAACCCACTCCTGTGTTCTTGCCTGGAGAATCCCAGGGGCGGGGAAGCCTGGTGGGCTTCCATCTATGGGGTCGCACAGAATAATCGGACATGACTGAAGCAACTTAGCAGCAGCAGCATCAGAAATAAGATCTAGGTTCCCTTGCTCTAGGTTTTTCACCTTTGCTGTAGCTGGCATCCCAGGGGAGGATGATTATAAATAGAAGTGTCTTCCACTCTCTCTAGGTTACAAGAGCCAGAACCACCACTGGCCCAGAGCAGGTATTCCAATGCTCTTGAAGGCATGAACAGGAGCAGAAAGAAAATAAATTCACATCACAGGCAAATATCAAACCTAAGAATCAGTCACTCATTCCCATCATCCCAGCCTCTTCATTCTTTATGGAGCTATTTCTCCACATAATAAAGAAGGCTGAGCACTGAAGAACTGATACTTTTGAACTGTGGTGCTGGAGAAGACTCTTGAGAGTCCTTTGGACTTTAAGGAGATCAAACCAGTCAATCATACAATAAATCAACCCTGAATATTCATTGGAAGGACTGATGCTGAAGGTGAAGTTCCAATACCTTGGCCACATGATGTGAAGAGCCAACTCACTGGAAAAGACCTGATGCTGAGAAAGACGGGGGGCAGGAGGGAAAGGGGGCGACAGAGGATGAGATGGATAGACAGGATCACTGACACAATGGACACGAGGTTGTGCAAACTCCGGGAGACAGTGGAGAACAGAGGAGCCTGGTGTGCTGCAGGCCATGGGACAGCAGAGTCAGACATGATTGAGTGAACAAACAACAACAGCACGATTCCTGACCCTGAAAACTGTAGTGTCTCATCTGTAAGGGCAGCTCTTGAGGGTACCAAGTAGAGAAATTGGCCTCATGTAAATGTTCACAGTCTCATCCTTGTGGGACTGCCATCACTCAGGACATAGCACCTCCATGCAGGCCACCTTTGCCTGGGTCTACCCAGCCAGACGCATGTTACCCGGTATCCAACTGCCATACAAAGATCTACAACAATCCATGCCAGGTATATACACTGTTATTTTGTCCATCAAATTGGAACTTGGGTCCAGATCTAAAGATAAATTGTTAGCAGTAAATGTATTATTGTACTACAGTTATCTACAAAAATAATCTACCTATTTACAGTGATGTTTGTACCTTTATTTATTATTGTACTTGTTGCTATGAAAGAAAACACTCATAATTTCAGAAGTGTCTGTGAATGGCTGGAAGAGTATTTTTAAAAAAAATCCAGATGACATAGAGTTTTACTTATTGTAAGCAAGAAGGGATAGACAGAGATGAGTGTACGTTGGGGGAAAAAAAAAACCCTTAAATGATTCTTGTATTTCCATGTGAAGGGATCTCCAGGCCTTGTGGAACATTCCCTTATATGCCACACAAAGGAGTAGTGAGCGAGTCACTTCATCCATAGATGAATAGTCAGTGGTTCCTGCTTCTCAAAGGGTGGAGCTAATCTAGAAAATCTGTAAGCACTTGGGATGAGTTCTCGTTTCAGTGAGTCAGGGTGAGGCTGTGAGATGGGTGACTACAGACAACCCTTGAAGATTGCATAATTACGTGATGACCTACCCTCCATTCTAGAGTGGCAACATGGTGGGAGTACAGGGGGGAGGGAGCAGAGAGGGTAAACAAACATATCAGTTGCACAGCAAAGCTGTTCTCCAAACAGCTTTGTGCAAAAGGGACATTGTGATGTCTGCCTACTAGGCTCCTGTCATCAACTCACAGGATAGTTCCAAACACAAAGGCAGGGAGGCAGGAAAGTCATTTGTAGATCTCTTAGGACCTCAAAGGACTTCCCCGATGGTGCCAGTGGTAAAGAATCCATTTGCCCAAACAGGAGACACAATAGATGTGGGTTCCATCCCTGGGTTGGGAAGATCCCTTGGAGAAGAAAATGGTAACCCACTCTAGTACTCTTCCCTGGGAAATCCCATTGACAGAGGAGCCTGGTGGGCTATAATTCATGAGGTTGCAGAGTCAGACATGACTGAGCACACACATACACACTCACACAAACCTCAAAAAGGAGATAGGGTGGGAGTTGGCTGACCAATGATTGGAGAGAAGCCCATATGGAGATAAGACAAGGAGTCAGTCCGCTAGTATAAACCCACCTATACTTCTCCCTGGTTCTGGGAGACCCAGGGCATGTTGTTGGCCTATACCAGTCTTTATTTTCTCTTCAGTTAAATGCAGGGAATTATACCTACACCACTGGCATTACTCCGAGGACGAAAAGACAAAGCGCTACACAGCAGTGCACAGGCCGTCTGAAGGACTCAGAAGACTCTGATCTTTTCTTAGACTCATTAAAACCTGTGATCACGAAGGGATTATTACAGTTGCTTATTATCTCTCTCTCCCACCCAGCTGTCAACCCTATGAGGTCAGAGACTAGTGGCTTTTTAGTTCATCCCATTTACCCAGAGACTAGCCACAGTCCTGGCATGGGATAATTGCTCAATACATTTTGAATGAGTAATTTAATGAATGGGAGTTATTATTTACTGTCCCATAAATTACCTTTATGGAGCATTTTGTAATAGTTATTTTTTAAATAGGGATATAGTTGCTTTACAATGTTGTGTTAGTTTCTGCTGCAGAATGAAGTGAGTTGGCTATATGCATACATACATCCTCTCCCTCTTGAGATGGGAGCGGGTAGGAAGGAGGTGTAATAGCTATTTTTATATATAGCCTTGAGCACTGACAACCATGTAGTATATATTTACATGAGAAACACGTTGGGATTAGAATGAGGTCTTGATTTCTAAATACAAGATGATCTTTTCCTTTTTTCTAGTTTGTTTCCCTTTTTCTATTTCATATTCAGTGTTCCCATTTCATCTAGTTTATGTTTTTCAATTTTCTCCATCACTTTTTTTTTCTTAATGTTCTTTCTTAAGCCTTTCTGAGAGATAGTGAAGGACAGGGAAGTCTGGCAAGCTGCGGTCCATGGCATTGCAGAGTCTAGTCAGACACGACTGAGTGACTGAACAACAACTCAAGCCTTTATGAAGCATAGTAGAAAAGCTTTTATATACATATATATACACATACTATGTATAATACATATATATATTTTAGAAAGCTTGTGAATTTCTGCCTAACTAAAAAATTTATGACAATTTGATTCCACTTGTTTGACTTAGTATGAATGCTAGATTTCTAATTTAAAAAATGGATATGCAACAAAGGTTTACTGTATAGCAGTGGGAACTATAGTCAATACCTTGTGATAACCTATAATGGAAAATAATCTCAAAAGTAATAATGTGTATATGTGTAACTGAATCACCTGTTGTGCACCAGAAACATTTTAAGTCACCTATACTTCAGTAATATATATAAAATACAAGACAGCCAGCACAATGTGACCAGCTAGCACCTCTTTGCTGTCCATTAGCCTCTGCCTCCTCCACGCCAGGGGATGGAGAAGCATCATTAAGCACACAGGAGATAATCTTCATTTTCTTTGTTGTTAAATCAGCCCAAACAGCAAAGGAGCTCTTTTAGTCTGTGATCAGATTCAAAGAGATCAAAGCTGAAACTAATAGGGTACATGGCTCTAGTAAACGATATTTTTAATGGATGAGAGGGGAATGGGAGTCTCGGGAGAGATCTTTGTGAAGTGTTTGCACTGGGAGAAGAAACCAGCTTGTTGCTAAAGCTTCAGGGCAAGTAGCAGTGAACTTCCATTCTCTGCCATCTGCCAGTTTAACCCCTCCTTAGCCTGCCCATGCTCTGCCACTTAGATAGTAAGTGTGCACACACATCCCTAAAGAGGTCTCAGAAAGCCCTCTGGTATTTGACTCTCCTTGATCTTTGCTTCTGCTTAGTCATGTCTCTTCTCTGGTGCTATGTCCCTGAACACAACAAAACACCTATTGTTGGACTTCCCTGGGGGTCCAGTGGTTGAGACTTCACCTTCCAATGCATGGGGTTTGGGTTCAATCCTTGGCTGGGAAGCTAAGATCCTGCATGTCTCATGGTCAAAAAACAAGAGAATAATAACAGAAGCAACATTGTTACAAACTTAATAAAGGTTTTAAAAACGATCCACATCAAAAGCAAGAAAACCCACCTATTGTATGTTCTGGTTTCAAACCACTAGGGTCAGGACTATAGAGGGGTAAATGGGAAAAAAAATGTAAAGGATTCCAACAACCTCAGTAATCAAGATAAATAATGTTTTAATACAATTTTTTAAAAAATCAAGATTAATGCAAAAACAACCCATGAGATACAAAATATCACAATTTGAAATAAAGATAGGATCCAACACAGTCAGAATTAGGTAGGGGTGAGTGAAGTCCAATTGAACAACTGTAGGTTTGGATCCTGAATTCATTTCAGTTTTTTATATTCTGGTCATCATGATAAAGCTTTACAAAACATGAAGGTCTGGAGAGGACATTTACAACTGTTACCAGCAAATGCACTGGCATTCTAAAGGTCTGGAACTTGGCAATAAGCAATACAATTCTGTAAAAGTGCTCATTCCTTTTGACCTCCTAGAATCACCTTTAGCAATTTACTGGAAGGAAAGATCTAGAAATGCACACAAAGATCCATTTACAATGACATTTATCACTGTGTTATTTATAGCAATGAGAAACCTGGGGAGGGGGGGACCCTTAGTGCCCAGATTCACGGGAATGGTTAACTCAATGCTAACAGAGCCATACGGTGACATGTTACGCAGCTGAAACACCAGAAAACAGCTACAGCTTTCTTCCCGAATAGGGAAGAATCCATTTCTTCTCTGCTGTGCTTCTCTCTTGTGAGTCTCATTTACTACTTAGAATACGTCACTTCTGACACTTCCAGTCACCAAATGCATATGGGTTTTTCACCACATCAAGTAATTTTCTCCAATGGCAGTTGGGTATCATACAATCTAATTTACCTGGAGATAACCAGACCCCACAGGTTAAGGGCTCAGACCTGTAAGGCTACTCCCACCTCACTTCAGATGCTAACTGCATAGTAGGTCCCCAGGTCACCCACAACTTCTGTCCAATTTGGCTACAAATTGGAGGTTCTCTGCCCTGACTCCTTCCTCGGTTTGATTAATTTGCTAGAGTGGCTCACAGAATTCAGGGAAACACTTACTTAAACATGTGAGTTTATTAAAGAATATGATAAAGGATACAGAAGAACAGCAAAATAAAGAGATTCATAGGGAGGATTCTGGGTGCAGAAACTTTTGTCCCCGTAAAGTCACTGTGGGTCACCCTGCCAGTGTGGAAGTGTTCACCCATCCGGAAGCTCACCAAGCCATATATTTCTGTTATTTTTTAAATAGAGACTTCATCACATAGGCATGATTTATCGTTAAGTCCATTTTCAGCCCTTCTCCCTGATCTCAATAGAAATGAAGGTTTGGGGCGGGAGATTTTAAGCTTGGTCTTTCTGGTGACAAGCCCTCATCAAGAAGCCACCCAGGAGATCACTCAGAGTCACCTCATTAGAACAAAAGACACTCCTGCCATCCAGGAAATTGCAAGGGTTTCAGGAATTCTGAGTCACAGATGGGGGTCAAAGACCAAATATTAGAACAAAAGATGCTCTTATCAATTAGGAAATTACAGGAGTTTAAGGACCTTTGTACTATAAACAGAAGACAGAGACTGCATATTTTCTATTGTCTCACAGCAGCCACTAATAATTCAATTTTGAGAAATGCTTAATGACATGGGGAAAATGCTTATGACGTTAGGTAGAAAAAAAAACAGTACAAAGTGTATATACAGAGAATACTTAACCAGGATGCAGGGTGGTGGTGGTGGTTTAGTCTCTAAGTCATATCCAACTCTTTGTGACCCTGTGGACTGCAGGGGATGATGTCTAATCACTGCAGACTGTACAGCAGTTTCCATGACATTCAAAGTAATGATAGGGGAGGGGTTGTTAGAGTTCACATCAAATCACCAAACAGTCCACAAAGAGAACTGCACAATTTTGCCCAAGATTTCCTTTCCTCCACTGGTATAATGGCAAGGTTATTGCAATGAACAATAAGCAGGAAGTACTATAATTTTTTCTCTTATTATCCACTGAAAACCAAAACTGCACATAAAGTATAAATACAACCACATATTTTTTGGTGTTTATGCAGACACTTATCGGAGAAGGCAATGGCACCCCACTCCAGTACTCTTGCCTAGAAAATCCCATAGACAGAGGAGCCTGGTGGGCTGCAGTCCATGGGGTCACTAAGAGTCAGACACGACTGAGCAACTTCCCTTTCACTTTTCACTTTCTTGCATTGGAGAAGGAAATGGCAACCCACTCCAGTGTTCTTGCCTGGAGAATCCCAAGAACGGGGAGCCTGGTGGACTGCCGTCTATGGGGTTGCAAAAAGTCGGACACGACTGAAGCGACTTAGCTGTAGCAGCAGCAGCAAACACTTATATTCCTTCAGAAAAACAAACAAACAAACAAAAAACACCAAACTGACTGTAAGGACTAGAAAACAGATATGATAAGTCATTAAATCATGAAAACCAAGTAAGACAGATACCCACTATGACCCCCACCTCTTGCTTTACACTCTAGGTCTCCCTGAGTCCCAAAGAACAAATTTAGTCAGAGGAGTAAGAAAATACAGAAACAAAGGAAAACAGTCAAGTAAGACAAAATAATAATTGTTCAGCCATAAAACAAAGTCAAAACCTTTAGTTCCTTCTCAAGGTCTGTAGATAATATCCTGAGCCATATCCTTGAGTTGTCTTGCAGAGACTAAAACCACCTCCAGGTGGAATAAGTTAACTGCTAACTACTAATACGTAGGGGCTTCCCACAGATGGATAATCCACCTGCCAATATGGGAGACACAGGTTCGACTCTTGGGTTGGGAAGATCCCCTGGAAAGGGAAATGGTCACTCTTTTTGTTCAACTACAGTATTCTTGCCTAGAGAATCCTATGGACAGAGGAGCCTGATGGGCTACAGTCCGTGGGGTTGCAAAATACAGCAGTTGAACAAAAACAGTAACCAGAACATAGGTGCAACACTGGTTGGAACCAGAGGTTGATGACTGAGATTTCTGAAACATCACTCTATTACCTCATCAACAACCAATCAGAGAACTGTGTATAGGCCAATCAGGCACCCTGCAGCCCTCTCCCTCACACTGTCATTAAAACCCTCCCCCAAAGTCATTGGGTCTTTTGAGTACGCGTTGCCCATTCTCCTAGCTTGGCCCTGAAATAAATGCTGTATTTTCCTTCACCACAATCCAGTGTCAGTAGAGTGGCTTTGCATGTCACATATGTAGATCCACAGGTTTAGTTCTGTAACACTTGTATTTTCCAAATTTTCTTTTACAGTTAGAGCACTGAAAGAAATGAAAATATAGATGGATGCGAACTGGATTCTGTAATTATTCCATTGCTTTCTCATTAATTTTATGTGTGAGTATATACTGCCCATGCAGTAATGCTTACTTATCTTTGAAAGGAATTTTAATTAGATATATGAGTTTACCAATAGAATAATGTGTTCAAGTAATGTTAGTTATAGAGAAAAATCCTGTTTTTACCACTGCAATGTATCACTTCTATTTTAAAAATCTTTACAACAAACTAAGTGGGAAATTTCTATTTAGAAAGAATTAAGATCCATTCTAGAGGAGATCAATCCTGGGTGTTCATTGGAAGGACTGATGCTAAAGCTGAAACTCCAATACTTTGGCCACCTCATGCGACGAGTTGACTCACTGGAAAAGACTCTGATGCTGGGAGGGATTGGGGGCGGGAGGAGACGGGGACGACAGAGAATGAGATAGCTGGATGGCATCACCAGCTCGATGGACATGAGTTTGAGTGAAGTCTGGGAGTTGGTGATGGACAGGGAGGTCTGGCGTGCTGTGATTCATGGGGTCGCAAAGAGTCAGACACGACTGAGCGACTGAACTGAACTGAACTGAAGATGCAAGGCTTACAATTCAACATTCAAAAAACTAAGATCATGGCATCTGGTCCAATCACTTCATGACAAATAGATGGGGAAAAATGGAAACAGTGACAGGCTTTATTTTCTTGGGCTCTAAAATCACTGTGGATGGTGACTGCAGACATGAAATTAAAAGATTCTTGCTCTTTGGAAGAAAAGCTATGACAAACCTAAACAATGTATTAAAAAGTAGAGACATCACTTTGCTGACAAAGGTGCACATAGTCAAAGCTATGGTTTTTTCAGTAGTCATGTGCAAATGTGAGAGTTGGACTATAAAGAAGGCTGAGCACCAAAGAATTGATGCTTTTGAACAACTGTGGTGCTGGAGAAGACCCTTGAAAGTCCCTTGGACTGCAAGGAGATCAAACCAGTCAATCCTAAAGGAAATCAACCCTGAATAGTCATAGGAAGGACTGATGCTGAAGCTGAAGCTCCAATACTTTGGCCACCTGATGTGTGGAGAGCCGACTCATTGGAAAAGATCCTCATGCTCAGAAAGATTGAGGGCAGGAGGAGAAGGGGGTGACAAGGGATGAGATGGTTGGATGGCATCATCAACTCAATGGACATGAGTTTGAGCAAACTCCAGAAAATAGTGAAGGACAGGGAAGCCTGGCGTGCTGCAGTCCCTGGGGTCAAAAAGAGTCAGACATGACTTAGGGACTGAACAACAAAGATGCAAGGAGATCAAACCAGCCATATAATTGGATCATCTTCCTTTGAAGATTAAAGTTACCTGCACTAACCCTTTCTCTACACCTCTGAGATTTCTTCTTCAGAGGGCAGGTGTGACAAATGAATCTTGGCACATCCTATACAAGGCATAGAACAGAACTGTTCTGTTTGTGAGGAGGAAGAAAAACAGTAAAAAAAGTAGTTTCTGGTGATTAGAAAATAATGAGGAAATTAAAGTGAAATGGGAAAGAAACCTCAAGTTTAATAAAACAAGCAAATATTTCAAAAAGGAAAAATGTCAAGAATGGTTTAACTAGTCTTACCTACACTACTCCACTCCCAGCCTTTCTCCTTCAAAAGTGATGACATTTAAGTTTACAAAATCATACTTATTAATGGGTTTCCCTGGTGGTTCAGTCGGTAAAGAATCTGCCTGCAATGCAGGAGATGTGGGTTCAAATCCTGGGTTGGGAAGAGCCCCTGGAGAAAAGCATGGCTGCTCTTTTTGTTCAACTCCAGTATTCTTGCCTGGAGAATCCTATGAACTGAGAAGCCTGACAGGCTACAGTCCATAGGGTCGCAAAGAGTCAGACAATACTGAATCAACTGAGCACACACTTATATTAATAGTAAACAAGCCATCATGATCTAATGCACAGGTTAATGAATAAGAGACAATATTGTTCTATAATTATCTAATAGAATAAAGATTACTACATCAGCAACCATATTACAACAAACAAATGGATCAAAGGGACAGGTTGTATACCTTAAACTTATGCAATGTTGCATGTCAAATGTATTCAATTTTTTAAAAATAGCAACAACCCATAAAATAAATGGGTAAAGCTTCTTTCTTTGGTTTTCTTTTAAAAGTTTAATTTGCAATGCATCCAAATATGGGTTCTGTTGCACTCTCTGGAGAAAATTGATAGACCCTCTGTCCTGGAAGGAGCACAGGTTGGTGGTTAAGGAGAGGCCCATTCATTTCCCTCCATGACAGGAGGCCAACCACAATGGTAGCTGCAACCATACCTGCTCCTGTTGCTATGAACATTTGGGACACTAAAATAAATTGACTGCACAAAAAGATTCTTTCACTTTCCACACCACATCATCTTAATGGGGAATTCATACCACTTTGAGCTGCATTTACTGCCGGAATGGAATAATGGCTTCTAAAATTACTTTAGCACATAATGAATTGTACCTAAGTTTACTAGGTTATGGGACAACATTTTGGTTCTAGTGAAGGCCATTTTCCAGAAGGCCCTGGACTCTGAATCAATTATTCATTCATCGAATTCAGAGATGTGAAGCTTTCCTTTAGCTTGAAATCTCCATCTCTTCTTCTGCTTGAAATAGCTTCATTTCTTAAACTCACAAACATGTTCTCATAACAAAAACTAAGACTGAAAAATGTTACAGATCTCAGAAGTGGGCAATTAATTCAAATAAAATACAAAAGAGAGGATAAAAGGAGTGAAGGCAAACAATTGCAGGGTAATAAGGGTTGCCGTCAGTCCTAAGTAAACAGTCAGACAGGAAAGGTCTTACAACTTAATTGGTTGCACACTGAAGCTGTTCCCTATTATCCACTTTTAAATATTTATTGAACCCCTACTGTGTGCAGGTACTAGACATTTCATCTTGCACTCCCTTCGTGCAACCAGATCTGCTTGGTGCATTACTTAGTGTAATACGTGTTTCTATTTGAACAACTTCTTACATTTGCAGAGCATTTAGTTTTGTAAAATGCTTTGCTATTGATGATTATGATTTTTTTAAATTTATTTATCTTTGGCTGTGCTGGGTCTTCATTGCTACATGGGCTTTTTTCTAGTTGCAGAAAGTGGGAGCTACTCCCTATTTGTGATGTGCGGGCGTCTCACTGTGGTGGCTTTTCCTGTTTCGGAGCGCAGGCTCTAGGATGTGGGCTTCGGTAGCTGTGGCTCCTGGGCTTTAGAGCAGAGGCCCAGCAGTTGTGGCACATGGGCTTAGTTGTTCCATGGCCTGTGGGATCTTCCCAGATCAAGGATCGAACCCATGTCTCCTGCCTTGGCAGGCAGATTCTTTACCACTGAGCCACTAGGGAAGCCCAAATGATCATGATTTTTTTTAATGTATTTATTTTTTAATTGAAGGATAATTACTTTACAGAATTTTGTTGTTTCCTGTCAAACCTCAACATGAATCAGCCATAGGTATACATATATTTCCTCCCTCTTGAACCTGCCTTCCGTCTCCCTCTCCATCCCACCCCTCTAGGTTATCTTATGGCTATTGCAAGCTTCAGGTGGAGAAATCTAAACATATCTAGCACACCAACATATGTCCTTGGTAAATATTAGTTGCTTCCTTCATTACACTCTTGAGGCTGCTACCTAAAATACTGGTGTCCCCATTTTTGCAGACATGAACACCAGCCCTGGAGACTAAAGGACATTTCAGAAGGTCATCTAGCAAGTGAATCACTGCCTGGACCTGGAGCTTGTTTTCCCTCGCCCACCCCTTCCCTTTCCCCTGCGTTGGCTCCAAGTGCCCAGGGCATTTCGGAGCTCCGAAAGAATAGGGGAGCAGACCCCCTTCTGACCAAACTCATTCACCGATGCTGCTGCTACTGCTGCTGCTAAGTTGCTTAAGTCGTGTCCGACTCTGTGTGACCCCATAGATGGCAGCCCACCAGGCTCCCCCGTCCCTGGGATTCTTCAGGCAAGAACACTGGAGTGGGTTGCCATTTCCTTCTCCAATGCATGAAAGTGAAAAGTGAAAGTGAAGTCGCTCAGTCGTGTCCGACTCTTAGCGACCCCAAGGACTGCAGCCTACCAGGCTTCTCTGTCCATGGGATTTTCCAGGCAAGAGTACTGGAGTGGGGTGCCATTGCCTTCTCCATAACTCCCTGCAAAGGCAACATTGGGTCAGAAATACTGTCTCAGCAAGTTGCACAATATTTAGTATTAGAAAGCCTTCTCTGAAAACCTCAGGGAAAGAATTAGTGGAAATGAATGCCTGTTCCAAAGCCATCCCAACTGTAGGAGAAGACAGCCAAGCCTTCAGAGGTTCTGACCAAGCTAAAGAGGAGCCAGGGGTAGAGTGTGCAGGTTACATGCAGGAGCTTCTGAATCCAGTATCTTGGTTCTAAGCATGCCTCCAGCACTTACTATGTGATGTTGTTTGCACAGGTCAGTAACTTCCCTCTGCCTCTACCGTGCAATCATAATATGGGAAAATTTTACATCATTTTATTGCATTTAGCAGATACTGTGGTTTTTGTTTTTTGTTTTTTTTTACAAGTTGAAGGTCTGTGGTGACCCTGCACAGAGTAAATCTTTTGGTGCCATTTTTCCAACAGCATCTGCTCACTTTGTGTCTCTGTGTCACATTTTGGTAATTCTTAAAATATTTCAAACCCTCCACCAGCAAGTGATTATGACTCACTGAAGGCTCTGATGGTGGTTAACATTTTTAGCAATAAAGTATTTTAAAATTAAAGTACAGCAAGTCTCCTACATACGAACTTTCAAGTTGCGAACTTTCAAAGATGTGAACGTGTGTTCCATCGACGTCAGGCACAAGTGAAACCGCAGCTTGCCCTCCATCTCCTATTGCTGACAATCCTTCAGTTCTACCATCTCCCACCTCCTCCTCTCCCTCCTCTGGTCAGCAGCTTCCAGCCTGTTCATCCGATGCCAGCCCCTGTATGCCAGCTATTGAACTACACTGTTGTACTTTTCAAGAGGCTGTACTGTAATATTTAAAATGTTTTATTTTTTGTGTTTTTTTATGTATTATTTGTGTGAAAGTATTAAAAACCTATACATATAGTACAGTACTATATGGCCCATTATGTTATTAATAGTTGGGTACCTAGGCTAACTTTGTTGGACTTACAAATTGGGACTTATGAACAAGCCCTTGAAATGGAACTCATTTGTATGTAGGGAACTTTATGTACGTTGTTTTTTAAGATACAGTACTACTGCACACTTAAGTGCATCAGTACTGTAGACTGTCAACACAGCTTTTATATGCACTGGGAAACCAAAAGATTCATGTGACTTTCCTCATTCACTTTACTGGGGGTGGTTTGGAACCGAATGCACAAAATCTCTCAGGTATGACTATATTTGCCTCATTGGGTTTTAAGAGGATTAGATAAATAAACATGCTCAGAACAGACCTTGGCATTTAGGAAGCTCTTTGTATTTGTGAAAACAAAATAATTAAGTAAAATAAGGGAGGAATAATGTACCAGGGCAAAGAATCTCACTTGGCTTCTTAGATCAAGTGAGTTGGTACTGAAGGGATTTAAGTATGGAGTAATGTTATGTTGGAGCTTTGTGCATGGAACCCATCCACAAAGGCCCCTTTCAGGAGCAGGTCAAGCTGGCCCAGGTGGGACGCCGGTGGGGGAGAGCGACCTGACCTGCAGAATAGTTCTCTGCCAGCTGCTCCAGGGCAACCAGGGCCGCATGCCAACCAGCCACCTTGTCTGAATTGCTAGGACTTTCACAGGCCCCTGAACAAGGGAGCTGGGTGCCAGATTCCTCAAGAGATAAGCACCCCATCCACTTCCTGGATAAAGAAAGAAAGAAAGAGACTGGAGATGGAGTGGGAGAGATGAAGAGGGAAGGGGAAAGAAAGGAAAGAAAAACACAGAGCTTTACCTGAAAAATAAATGGCTCAAAAGAAAGTCTACTACAGGCATTTGGGAGCCAAGAATGTATTATCAGTCAAGATGCAAAGTCAGACCTCTAAAGACTATATTTGCTCAACATTCATTATCTAACTCACTGCCCACCCTTCCCCCCAAGATTAATTGGGTTGAGAGAGGCCACGCACCAATCAAATGAGAGAATCACAGGTGTGTTGGGAGCATTCTTAAGAAAAGATTGTGTCTGAGTAACAAATACTAATGATCCTGGCAGGGACTCCCTGGTCCTTGGTGGAGTGAGCCAGCCAGCTGGGTTCATCATCTTTCAGGAAAGTCTTACCACCAACAACTAAAAAAGCAAAGTAAGATTATTGGTCCGCATTCACTTCCAGCCCAGGTGTGACAAGGAGGATCAGAATATGTATCGATCATCTGAATCAGATATGCATTAAGCATTTCCTTTGAAAAATAAAAAATCAGCTTCCCTGGTGGCTCAGACAATAAAGAATCTGCCTGCAATGCAGGAGACAGAGGTTGGACCCCTGGGTCTGGAAGATCCTCCGGAGAAGAAAATGTCAACCCACTCCAGTATTCTTGCCTGGAGAATCCCATGGACAGAGTTAAACCCACCTTTCTCTAGTAACTTTTCAATTATTGTCTTTATTCTTGAAAACTGAAATGTCACTGTGATATTTCAACATATGAGTTGTTCCTACTACTATTCCTACTACTACTTCTACTATTACTACTGCCACTATTATTATTATCCAGCTCTGAGAGGAACCTGGGAGCCAGTTTAGTCTGAGAATACATGACCTCACTCACTCCATGAAAACTCCAGCTGCGAAGCCTTCCCATGTTGCCTGCTCTTCACCCCTCTGTTCTTTTTCCTGTTTCTCCTGTTACCTCTGGTCCACATTGCTTCACTTTGCTTTTAGAGTTTGCATTTTTCTCCCTTTATGCTGTGTTCTGGGAGAATCTCAGTCTGACATTCCTGCTGGCTCTTCATAACTGTTCATTCTTCTAGTCTCAGAAAATGAGGTGGTGGTTTTAACATTTGTGTTTTTTATTTTCAGGATCTCTAATGGGTTCTTTCTTAAACTTTCTCCTCTTTGATAATCTATGCAAGGACATCACAGCTGCCACAATCCCACTCGTTCCTACATGTCAATCCTGCTTTTTCTGCTTGGTCTTTCTCATTAGCAGGATGTAATATAGGGTCGCTAAGGGTCGGACACGACTGAGTGACTTCACTTTCACTTTTCACTTTCCACTTTCACACATTGGAGAAGGAAATGGCAACCCACTCCAGTGTTCTTGCCTGGAGAATCCCAGGGAAGGGGGAGCCTGGTGGGCTTCCATCTATGGGGTCACACAGAGTCGGACACGACTGAAGTGACTTAGCAGCAGCAGCAGCAATATACCCCATTAAAAATAATATTTTTAAGAAATTGTCTCATATTTCTTCCATAAGAAATTTTTGTTTGAACAGAAACTTTCTGTAAAAAGAAGTCCCTGACAGACTGACCTCTTTGGGCAAAACGCATTTTCCAGTCAACTGCACCAACAGTTTAACTGTGCTCCCTTGAAATGAAGCTACTCTTGAATCAAAAAGACAATTACACTTATAGCTGATTCATGTTGGTGTTTGACAGAAAATGACAAAATTCTGTAAAGCAATTTTCCTTTAATTAAAAAATAAATTAAAAAAAATACAACAAATAATAAGCATTGTGAGGATGTGGAGAAAAGGGAACCCTCACGCACTGTTGGTGGGAATGTAAACCAGAGTAGCCACTTTGGAAAACAGTATGGAGGTTTTTCCCAAAAATTAAAAATAGAGCTACGATACAATCCAGAAATTCCCCTCTAGTTATTTATCCAAAGAAAACAAAAACAGTAATTCAAAAAACTAGCTGCACTTCTGTGTTCACTGCAGAATTATTTACAACAGCCAAGATATGCAAGCAACCTATGTGTCCAGTAAAAGATGAATGGATAAAGATGTAGTACACACACACACACACACACACACACACACACACTCACACACACACTCACACACACTCACACATACACACACACACTGGAGTATACCTCCGATATATAAAAGAATGAAATTTTGCCATTTGCAGCAACATGGATGAACCTGAGAGGTGTTATGCTAAGTACAATAACACATAAAGACAAACACATATGATTTCACTTATATGTGGAATCTTAAGCAAATGAACAAATATAACAAAACAGAAATGAAGTCATAGATACAGAGAAGAAACAGGTGGTTGCCTAAGGGGAGAGGGGAAGGGGAATGAGAGAATAGGCGAGAGAGGTTAAGAGGCACAAACTTTTAGTTACAAGTAAATGAGTCACAGGTACGGAGGTACAGTGTGGGGAATATAATCAAATTATGTAAACTCTTTGTATGGTGACAGATGGTAACTAGACTTACTGTGGTGATCATTTTGTGATGTATAGAAATATTGAATCACTATTTTGTATACCAGGAACTAACGTAGGGTTGTAGGTCCATTATACTTTAAAAATAAACAAACAAACTCAGGAAAAAGAGATCAGATTTGTTGTCACCAGAGGCAGGAGTTGAGCAGAAGGGGAATTGGATGAAAACACTGAAAAGGAACAAACTTCCAGTTACAAATAAATAATATATAACATGATTTATACAACTAGGATATAAAAGTTACTGAGAGTAAATCCTAAAAGTTCCCATCATAAGGAAAAAAAAATTTATTAAAAAAATTTGTAATCTACATGAGATGATAGATATTCCCTAAACTTACTGGGATAATCATTTCATGATGTATATAAGTTAAATCATTACGCTGTACACCTTGAACTTACATAGAGCTCTTTATCAATTGTATCTCAATAAAACTGGAATTAAAAAAAAAATGCTATGCTTGAATACGCCAACAAAATCCAGAAACAGGTTGACACAAAAGAAACAAGACTGTCCTATAGTTAGACTAAGAAGACAGTCACTTAATAGGATGAGATTTCTCGACCCCAAATCTCTACCTACAACAGACCTTAATGATGTTCACATTACTTGGATTCAAGCCTCTTGGAAGTACTGGCCATCATCCTTCCCTCTCCTGTCAGCTACTCTGACTTGGGTTCCTTACTCTCTTTCCCAGCTCTCTACATTTTTTTCTTCCATGCTTCTTTCCACACTACTCTGCAGGACTAGAAAGAATGGGCAACCACACTATCCAGCACAGGATGCTGCTGCTGCTGCTAAGTTGCTTCAGTCATGTCCGACTGTGCGACCCCATAGACGGCAGCCCACTAGGCACCCCTGTCCCTGGGATTCTCCAGGCAAGAACACTGGAGTGGGTTGCCATTTCCTTCTCCAATGCATGAAAGTGAAAAGTGAAAGTGAAGTCGCTCAGTTGTGTCTGACTCTTCGCGATCCCATGGACTGCAGCCTACCAGGCTCCTCTGTCCATGGGATTTTCCAGGCAATTGTACTGGAGTGGGATGCCATTGCCTTCTCTGAGCACGGGATGAGCATGAAACAAACACTTACGAGAAGAGTTCCATTTGTCCTGAGCCTTCCCTCCTTCAAAATGTAAATGGGATAACAGATGAACAGCCTTTCCAGGGCTTGGTGGGAAAAGAAGGGTCTGGGGATACAGAAAACAACATGGGAGGGGCAAGCCTGATTGAGGGGGGCTCACTGGAAGTCAGAAGAGACAGAAGCCTGCTGTGGATGAAGGGGGTGGCAGTCAGGAGAGGTGGAAAAATCCAGGGGCAGAGATTTAATCTACGCCACAATTCCCCCAAAGGCAGAAGATGCTGGGGGGAAGAATGACAACCAGTTTTGCCACACTGAGACAGATGCTCATTCCTGGGAGAAAGCCAGCATATCTGTCTTGGGGTAGCAGCTGTGACACTGTTTGAGGGCAACTGCACCAGTGAACTTTGCTAAATCTCCATTTCACTTGCTTATTTGCCCCCAGAGTCCTCCGAAAGTATCAAAGTTCAGCTGAAACTGATTAAGAGGCCCCCGTGATGATCTGAAATGTCAAGTGCTTCTCCATCCTAATAATATGCATCTGGAATACTTCCCAGATGAGAGAAGACATGCTTCCTTTGATTTAGAGTTGGAAAGATGACAGAGTGGAGGCAATAATGATGATAAAAAGCAAAACATAAGCCAGGTGACAACTCCCATGACACAGAGAAACCAACAATAGGGAATCAACAAATTATGTGAGATGTTGGCATCCATGGCATAAACAACAGGGATACCACCTACAACAACTGCTGATACAACACAGTCACTGGGTCCTTATCGACCCTTTCCTGAGATGAAATACAAGCTTCTAGGTCCAGGATTCAGGGCTGTTACTCCTTGGAGAGGAAGGAAATATGCATGCTGATTGGTCTTCAATAGCTATCACTTTCACGCCATTAAGGAGCTTCCCTGGTGGCTCAGATGGTAAGGAATCCGCCTGCAATGCAGGAGACCTGAGTTTGATCCCTGGTGTGGGAAGACCCCCTGGAGAAAGGAATGGCTACCCACTCCAGTGTTCTTGCCTGGAAAATTCCACGGACAGAGGAGCTTGATGGGCTACAGTCTATGGGATCACAAAGAGTTGGACATGACTGCGTGACTAACACTACTGTATCATGCCATTAAACCAATTAAAAAAAATACATACCAACTGAACCACACTGAACCAGGTATAAAAATGTCTCATTCTTTCTTATTCTGTGATCTCTTCATCAGTAAGTGTGCATTAGTTTCCTGTGGCTGCCATAACAAAGTACCGCAAACCAGGTGGCTTAAAACCATAGTAATTTAAAAAATTTTAAAGAGTACATCATGAGGAACGCTGGGCTGGAAGAAGCACAAGATTGCTGGGAGAAATATCAATAACCTCCGATATGCAGATGACACCACCCTTATGGCAGAAAGTGAAGAGGAACTCAAAAGCCTCTTGATGAAAGTGAAAGAGGAGAGTGAAAAGGTTGGCTTGAAGCTCAACATTCAGAAAACAAAGATCATGGCATCTGGTCCCATCACTTCATGGGAAATAGATGGAAAAACAGTGGAGACAGTGTCAGACTTATTTTTTTGGGCTCCAAAATCACTGTGGATGCTGATTGCAGCCAGGAAATTAAAAGACGCTTACTCCTTGGAAGGAAAGTTATGACCAACCTAGATAGCATATTAAAAAGCAGAGACATTACTTTGCCAACAAAGGTCTCTCTAGTCAAGGCTATGGTTTTTCCTGTGGTCATGTATGGATGTGAGAGTTGGACTGTGAAGAAAGCTGATCGCCGAAGAATTGATGCTTTTGAACTGTGGAGAAGACTCTTGAGAGTCCCTTGGACTGCAAGGAGATCCAACCAATCCATTCTAAAGGAGATCAATCCTGGGTGTTCATTGGAAGGACTGATGCTAAAGCTGAAGCTGCAATACTTTGGCCACCTCATGCGACGAGTTGACTCACTGGAAAAGACTCTGATGCTGGGAAGGATTAGGGGCGGGAGGAGACGGGGACGCCAGAGAATGAGATGGATGGATGGCATCATCGACTTGATGGACATGACTTTGAGTGAACTCCGGGAGTTGGTGATGGACAGGGAGGCCTGGCATGCTGTGATTCATGGGGTCGCAAAGAGTCGGACACGACTGAGCGACTGAACTGAACTGAATAATTTAACTAATATTATGTTAGTTTCTGCCATTCATCAACATGAGTCAGCCATAGGTATACATATGTTCCCCCCCTCCTGAACCTCTCTCCCATCCCTCTCCCCATCCAACCTACCCGTCTAGGTTGTCACAGAGCACTGGGTTTGAGCTCCCTGTATCATACAGCAAGTTCCCACTGGCTATCTGTTTTACATATGGTAATATGTATGTTTCAATGTTATTCTTTCAATTAGTCCCTCCTTTCCCTTCCCCCACTGTGTCCACAAGCCTATTCTCTATGTTTGCATCTCCATTGCTGCCATTCAAATAGGCTCATCAGTACTATCTTTCTAGATTCCATATATATGTGTTAACATACGACATTTTCTTTTTCTGACTTACTTCATTCTGTGTAATAGGCTCTAGGTTCATCCACCTCATTAGAAGTGACTCAGATGCATTTCTTTTTATGCCTGACTAAAATCCCATTGTGTATATGTACCACAACTTCTTTATCCATTTATCTGTCAATGGACATCTCGGTCATTTCCATGCCCTAGTTATTGTAAATAGTGCTGCCAGGAACATTGGGGTACTGTGTATTTTTCAATTATAGTTTCCTCAGGGCATATGCCCAGTAGTGGGATTGTTGGGTCATATGGTAGTTTTATTCCTAGCTTTTTAAGGAATCTCCATACTGTTTTCTATAGTGGCTATACCAATTTACATTTGCACCAAAAGTTCAAAAGGGCTCCCTTTTCTCCACACTCTCTCCAGCATTTTTTGTTTGTAAATTTTTTGATGATGGCCATTCTGACCAGTGTGAAGAGATATCTCACTGTAGTTCTGATTTGCATTTCTCTAATAATCAGCAATGTTGAGCATCTTTTCATGTGTTTATTAGCCATCTGTATGTTTTCTCTGGAGAAATGTCTTTAGGTCTAGTGCCTACTTTTTGATTAAGTTATTGAGCTGTATAAGCTGCTTGTATATTTTGGAGATTAATCCATTGTCGGTTGTTTCATTTGATCTTATTTTCTCCCATTCTGAGGGTTGTCTTTTTACCCTGTTTATAGTTTCCTTTGCTTTGCAAAAGTTTTTAAGTTTAACTAGGTCCCACTTGTTTATCTTTGCTTTTATTTTCATTATTCTTGGGAGGTGAGTCATAGAGGATCTTTGCTATGATTTATGTCAAGTTGCTGCCTGTATTACCCTATAAGAGCCAAAAATATTCCAACAAATAAAAGCCCAGGGCCAGATGGCTTCATAGGTAAACTCTACAGAGAAGAGCTAACACCTACACTGCTCAAACTCTCCCAGAAAATTGCAGAAGAAGGAAAACTTCTGAACTCATTCTACGAGGCTGCCAGCACCCTGATACCAAAACCAGCAAAGATGTCACAAAAAAAGAAAACTACAGGCCAATACACTGATGAACGTAGATACAAAATTCCTCAACAAAATTCTAGCAAACAGAATCCAGCAATACATAAAAAGGATCATACAGCATGATCAAGTGGGCCTTATCCCAGGGATGCAAGGATTCTTCAGTATATACAAATCAATCAATGTTATATACCACATAAACAAATTGAAAGATAAAAACAATAGCAATTTATAGGCTCACTGTCTTGGAGGGCAGAAGCCCCAAATCAAGGTGATATTAGTTTTGGTTTCTACTGAGAGATGTAAGGAATAACCTGGTCCATGTCTTTCTCCTAGCTGTTTGTAGCTCCAGTGTTCCTTGGCTTGTATATCCATCACTCCAATCCTTCTCCTTCACATGGAGGTCTCCCTCTGTGTCTTCACATTGTCTCCTATCTGTGCATGTTTGTCTCTGTCTCCAAATTTCCCCTTTTTATGAGGACACCAATCATATGGAATTAAAGCCCATTCTAATGACTATATTTAACTTGATTACCTTGGTAAAGGCCATATGTCCAAATAAGTTCACTTTCTGAGATTTAGAGGGTAGCACTCCAAGACACTTTTCTTTAGAGGACACAATTCAACCCATAAAAAAAGGAGTTGGTCCATTTTGACGAAGCTAGAAATAAAACACAGTGTGGGCCATCCATGTCCAAATTGTATTCTGCATAACTGTGGGGTTTTGAAGAGATATGCCAAAAGTTCTACACACATTGATTCAATTTTCATTTAAAAATACATTGAAAATTGGGACTTCCTGGTGGTCCAGTGGTTAAGACTTCGCCTTCTGGTGGTCCAGTGATTAAGACTTCGCCTTCCAGTGCAGGGGGTGCAGGTTTCATCCCTGGTTGAAGAGCTAAGATCCCATGTGCTTTGTGGCCAAAAAACCAATACATAAAAGCAGAAGCAATATTGCAACAAAGTCAATAAAAACTTTAAAAATGGTCCACATCGAAAAAATGTTTAAAAATTATGTCTAAAACCCACCAGCGGCATTCAAATGTGCTGTACATCACTCATAAACACCAGAGTACGGCTTGTGCTTCCAGAATAACACATGTTTTTTGTTGGTTTTTTGCCCAGGTCCAGAAATAAAACTCTTTGTTGCCACATCTGTGCATATATTCCAACTTCAAACTAGTAGGTTGTTGATTTAACACAATTGTCACTCTATACTGGTCTTCTTGGGATTCGAGCCCTGTGCTTGACTGCATAAGTATATAAACAAAGTGTATAATATCACATGAATTTGTAAATGCATAGGCAAGAAGTATCCTAGAATTTAATTAAAAGTGTCTGGATGCCTCTGCTTAGGGTCCTCCCTTGGCTCCATTGATAATCATGTATGGCATATTGACAGGATGACACTGGGTACACTGGGCAGGAAGAACAGCATTTCTGTAAAACTCAGGTACCCTATTAGTTAAGCCTATTTAGATTGCAAATAACAGATACTCAGGTCAATCTAGTTTAAGTGAAAAAGAAACTTCATTGGCTACTCCCCAGAGTGTTTCCTCCTCTCCTGTCCCTCACTGTGGAACTCCCCTGTGTGATGACCCCTGTGCTTATGTTGGGTGGGGAGGTGGGGGCCATGCACTGGCACATCCATACACATTCCAACTCTCAGGTCCATTCCTTGGACTACCAGAATATAGAAAGCTAAAACTACATCTCCCAAACTCCCCTGTGGTCAAGGGTCCCAGTTTCTTGCTGAATGAGATGGAAATGTACAGGGAGGCAGCCACTACAAGGAAGGAGACTGTCCCTTTTGTGAGCTGCAGGCTTAAGCACTTGGTTCTTCAGGACATTTCTGGAGGAGGCTCTATAGAGTCCTGTGCTCAATATCACGGGTGCTGTGCTGTGTGAGGCAGTAGCTGTGGCAGTTAGATGGTATCTCCTGGCTACTTTTATTCCTGTTTGCTGCTGCTGCTAAGTCGCTTCAGTCGTGTCCGACTCTGTGTGACCCCAGAGACGGCAGCCCACCAGGCTCTGCCGTCCCTGGGGTTCTCCAGGCAAGAACACTGGAGTGGGTTGCCATTTCCTTCTCCAATGCAGGAAAGTGAAATTGCTCAGTCGTGTCCGACTCTTAGCGACCCCATGGACTGCAGCCTATCAGGCTTCACTATCCATGGGATTTTCCAGGTTAAGAGTACTGGAGTGGGTTGCCATTGCCTTCTCCTTATTCTTGCTTACATAGCCTCAAAACCTAGCTGTCAAGACCTTCTGGAGATTCTGTGGGCTACCAAAATATCTCAAAGGCTTTTATTTTTTCTTCAAAGGCTTTTTTACTCAAGTTAGAGTAGATTCTGCTGCCTGCTGCTGAGAACTGTGACTGATAACTCCAATTACCAGCACACACACTGATGACACAGCTCTGTCTCTATAGCCCACAGCTTTCTCTAAAGCTGTAGAGAGATATTTGACTGTTTCCTGCCCAGTGCCATCTAGAGGTCCCATCAATTCCTCAATCTTCATAGACCCAAAACCAAACTCCCCCTCCAACCCCACTTTTCCTACTTCCTTTATCGAATGCTACCATTTTCCCAAGTAGGCAAGCCAAAATCTAAGATCCATCCAAGACATGTCTTTTCTTTTTCACATCCAAATGTCAGTTAGCGACAGTACCACTTAAACAGTTTCTGAATGTTGCTTCTTCTTTAATCTTCCTGCCCCTCGCCACAGTTTCCTGTCCTAACATCCCTTGCCAAAACAGCCTGTCTCCTGTCTGCAATCTCACTCTAATCCATCCACCCATCACACCTCCTCATAGTGATCTTTCAAACACCCAAATATAACGGTGTCATTCCTTCACTTGAATGCATTTAAGATTTCTCCCACCATTATTGTGGTTTCAAGCTGGATGAATGGTATGAAACCAGAGGGCATGTGTGGCAGAGACTGACTGCAGACTCACCAAATCCAGTTTCTCTTTCTCCTGAGCGCATGGCTAGACCACATTTCCCAGCCCCTCTTCCAGTCATAGGACTTAGTCATCAGTCAAACTGACTTCTATTATATCAGTTAGCTCCTGCTACGTAACAAACCACCTTGAAACTTAGTGAGTTACAACCACCACCACTTGTTATTTCTTACAGGTCTACAGGAGGATTGGTGATTCTGCTGCTCTGGACTGAGTTTGGGTGACTTTAGCTGGGCTTGCTCATACACTGACACTTCAGTAGGTCAGCTGGGGGCTGCCTGGTCTGGGATGGGCTCAGCAGGGAGACTCATATCTGCTTCATTCTGGAGATTTCCTCTTCTAGTTGGCTAGCTCAGAGGCAAGGTTTCAAGAAAGAGCAGAAAGAGGCATGCATGCCATCTTGAGGTCTAGGCATTGAACTGACTCACCCTTTTTTTCCCAGTCAAATATACATATATATATATATTTTTTTTTTTTTTAATTGTAGGATAATTGCTTTACAATATTGTGTTGGTTTCTGCCATACATCAACTTGAATTGGCCATAGGTATACATATGTCCCCTCCCTTTTGAACCTCCCTCCTGTCTCCCACCCCATCACACCCCTTTAGGCTATCATGAGGCCATCATCACCCTGATACCGGAACAAGACAAAGATGCCACACACAAAAAAGAAAACTACAGGTCAATATCATTGATGAACACAGATGCAAAAATCTTCAACAAAATTCTAGCAAACAATCCAACCACACATTAAAAGGATCATACATCATGATCAAGTGGGCTTTATCCCAGGGATGCAAGGATTCTTCAATATATACAAATCAATCAATGTGATATACCATGTTAACAAATTGAAAGATAAAAACCATAATACCTTCTCAAGAGATGAAGAAAAAGCTTTTGACCACAAATTCAGCACCCATTTATAATGAAAATGCTCCAGAAAGTAAACATAGAAGGAATATATCTCAGCATAATAAATGCCATATATGACAAACCCACAGTAAACACTTTTTTCAATGGTGAAAAACTGACTCACCCTTTGACCACATTCTTTTGACCAAAGCAAATCACAGGCCAACTCAGATTCGAGTGGGTGGGGAAACAGACTCTCCTGAATGAAAAAGGCTGCAGAGTCATAGTGCAAGGGAAGAAAGCAAAGGATTGCAGCTATTTTTATAAAGTAGCACTCCTACTCCCTAGATGCATAACCTTAAGGAAATTTCCTCTCTGGGCTTCATTCCTCTTCCATAAAATAGGGGAAATAACATGTACCTCACAAATGAGATAATGGAAGTATAAGATAAAGTCCTCATCAGAGGGTTTGGCACATAGTAAGTACGCAATGATCTTTTATTACTTATCTTCTTCACATCTCCCTGCAATGTTTACCATTGTTCCTTCCACGTGGTTGGAAGCATTTGTTGAACTAATCGGTCATGCACCTGGCTCCAATGCCCAGCTAGAAAAATGGTCTCTAAATGGCTCATCATGTTTCTAGAGCTAACATAAACCCACACTTCTCAACTTGGTCACAGGCCCATTTGAAATCATTCTGTCCAAACTTGACATAGATCCCTCCTAAAATATATCCGCCAGCTGTTCAAACACAGTCTGTCTTCTGTGCGTATATCAGGACAGGAGAGTACAATTCATGTCCCTCTAAATAAACTGACTGGAGCAGTCTTTCCAAAAGAGAATGTGCATGAAGCTTGCTAATTAGGACACTTCAAACTTCCATTTCCAACAGATCAAAAATCATCCAGAATTATGTATGCTAAGAAGTCTTCTGATTCGCTTTACGTGATAGACTGATTGCATTGATGGCCCATGCTTCACTCCCTTTGGTGCGGTCTTTCCACATTCAATGGATTTGCTCTGGCTAATGCAATGGACACCTCATGTGACAAGTTGACTCACTGGAAAAGAGTCTGATGCTGGGAAGGATTGAGGGCGGGAGAAGAAGGGGACGACAGAGGATGAGATGGCTGGATGGCATCACCAACTTGATGGACATGAGTTTGAGTGAACTCCGGGAGTTGGTGATGGACAGGGAGGCCTGGTGTGCTGTGATTCATGGGGTCACAAAGAGTCGGACACGACTGAGCGACTGAACTGAACTGAACTGAATGCAATGGAAGCAAACTTGATACAGACGTGGTCTGGAAATGAAGTTGCTTTTGTCCATTTCCTCTTTTTATGGACCTCTGTCACCACAATGAGAATACTCCAGAGTTAGCCCATGAGAGGGATGTGAGAGATTGTGCAGAAAAGCTAAATCGTACCACATGAGGCTACCATAGACCACCCAGTAACAACAAACATATGAGTGAGACCAGTCAAGACCAGCCACCTATGTCATTTTAGTGGAATGACCTACTAAATCCATAGACTTAGGGACGTCCCTGGTGGTCCAGTGACTCTGAGCACCCAATGCAGGGGGCCCAGGTTTAATCACTGATCAGGGAACTAGATCCCATGTGATGCAACAAAAATGGAAAATCCTGCCTGCTGCAACTAAGACCCAGCGATGCCAAATAAAAAATAAATATTTTTTAAAACTCCATAGACTTATAAGAAGTACATCAATAGTTATTGTTTTAAATCATTTCATTTCAGGATGGTTTGTTACACAGCAGCAGTTAACTGTTTCAAATCTATGCCATGATTATCATTATCAATTCTATCCTGAGTGTCTTCTCTTTGTCTTATACTTTGGGAGCCTGAGGGGAGAGGAATTAGGTTCATTTCAGTAGCCTGAGACAAGAATATTCACTCAGAAATTAAATACCTGTACTACAAAGCTGGTTAAAATGAGTACATTTGTTTCAAGTTCCCCACGAATAAATGAGAACTTGGAATAGCCAGGTCACTATATCACATTAACTTGTTTTTAAGTGTGATGACTCCAAGACAATAAAGTGAAAGAACATGAAATCTCGGCTTTAGTTGGCATTTAGGAGAACCAAATGGCTCCACTCCCAGATCTAACATTGAATTTGAACAATGACACTTATCAACACCATGCCTCAATTTACCTGGCTGCTCTATGGGAAATACTTCAGTTAAACATGAATGGGAAGCCCCAAGAGCTCTGTACAAGAATTACTGTTCTAAATGTAGGTTAATTTAGAATTATAACTATCCAGCATACACTAGATTTTCTATTATCTGACTAATGGATGGGAGTCACAGCTTAAAAAAAATACCGAATGACCAATACTAAAAGTCTGTACTGAATTCCATAATGGTGGAATAAAATATATTGACAACAAAATTACCTTTCTAATTATGTCTCATTCAGACGAGCATTGGTTTACATTTCTGGAGAGCATGCCACCAGGAAAGGAATGCTTTGCCTACTGGTGATTTATAAAGTTACTAATCTACAGGTGTATAGTTGAGAGTTAACTATTGACCAGGTGCTATCCAGCAGCTTTTCAGTTAAGTAACTGTGGCTTCGGTTCATCGTTTTCTTGTTCAAAATAATTCTATATCTTCCCTACTTTCCCTTCATCTATTCTGACCCCTTTGTGTTAAGTAGCTCAAAAAAAGCATGCTAGCCTTCTATTGTGTGTCTCTATGTCCTTAGACAGAAAGGAGATGAGACCAGTGAATCCCAAAGAAAATCAACCCTGAATATTCATTGAAAGCTGATGCTGAAGCTGAAGCTCCAATACTTTGGCCACCTGCTGAGAAGAGCCAACTCATTGGAAAAGAGCCTGATGTTGGGAAAGACAGGGCAGGAGGAGAAGGAGGTGATTGAGGATGAATTCAAACAAACTCTGGGAGACAGTGAAGGACAGGGAAGCCTGGTGTGCAGTAGTTCATGGGGTTGCAAAGAGTTGGACACAACTCAGCGAAAGAACAGCTATGTCCACAACATCCAGCAAGAAAAGACAGAGATCCTGGTTCCTCAGTGAACACCCATAGGCAAAGGATGAAAGATTCTCTGTTCTCAAGGGACCAGATGGAATTTTTTAAATCCCTAACTTAAATGTAAATTTCTGGAATAAATAATTTGCTCAGATTTTTATGCAGCACTCCAGGAGATCTATTTCCAGTTACTCATGGAGTAATGCTAAACATACACAAGTAAATTAAAGTACAAATATATGTAATAAAACACTAGAAGAAGCTGTGCACTTTCTCTCTCCCTTTCTCATCTTGGATCTCAATTTAAATGTCACATTTGAAAGAGAAAGCATTTGAACCCTTATTGAAATTAGGTCCTAATACATCTTTAAGACAAATATTGAAACTCATTATTTGTTTGCTTACATATTGAGTCATTCTTCCCCACTTGAATACAAGACCTGTTGAGAGCAAGGATCTCTTTTGTGTTCACTGATGTTCCCCACAATCTAGCACAGAGCTCAGCACACTGTATACACTCAATGAATGAATGAGAAAATGAATAAATGGATAAGTAAGATATATCTTGAGGGTCAATTATGATCAATTGTAGGGCTTCAAAGAAAATGGTTCTAAGGCTGGAAGAGTCCCGTGATCAATGAGAAGGTCAGCCTTGGGTCTAAAAGTAGGCTTTCACAATGTTTATACTATTGACATTGAGGCTGGGTAATTCTTTGCTGTGGACAGCCAGCCTGTGCATTGTAGACAGTTTAGCCAAGAGGCCTGGCCTCCATCAACTAGATTCCAGTAGTACCACTACCTCTCCTACTCTTATTGTGACAACCAAAAATATTTCTAGACCTTGCCAAATGCCCCCAGTTGGGGCAAAATTGCTCTCTTCCATCTCAACTCATCTAAATGGTAATGGTGAGGTTGGGTATTATTTTAGGAGCCAAATATTTGCCAGTGTGACAATGGGCACCATGAGGAGACAATAATATTTTGGAGGAAAAGGTAATACCTTTTATATTCTATTTAAAGATTTTTGAAAACCATGTTCTTGATACCCTAAACCTTTTAGAATTCTGAGGGGGTAAGGTTTAGCTTTGGGAATGTATATTTCCTACAATAGTTAAAAACATTTGAGTTATGAATGCTGTTGTATATCTGAAGCCAGGTTTTAATCTTTTTCTTTCCCCAAATTACACCCTCTCTTTCTCCCTATTTAAAAACCCCTTCAGGAAGCAAAGACTCTGAGGGTCACCACCTCCAAGTAGAAAATCAATTACACTTCCTTTTTGATGGGCTGGATGGAACAATATTAAAAAGGGCTATTTAATTAAAGTTTAATAGCTGGTTTGCAAGACAGAAATGATAGTAATACCCAACCTCCTGTACCTCTCTCATGGTTGAGTGGAAAAGATGAGAAAATGCTGGCAATGAGGCTTTGTAAACAAGGAACTGATCTACAAATATAAATATACCGGGTGTTTCTCTGAGATGCCAAAGCCACCCACGCCTGACCACAGGACTCTTCGGTGTCTGGTTGTCTGCCCCACTATATTCTGAGTCCCTGTAGGGCAGAACCAATGTTCTGTCCCTCTCTGTCCCTAGACCTTAGTGCAGTACCAAGCTCTGTGCTTTTTTCATAATGTCCACGGGGTTCTCCAGGCAAGAATACTGGAGCAGGTTGCCATTTCCCTCTCCAGCTATGTTTTTTCCAGTAGTCACACACGGATGTAAGAGTTGGATCATAAGGAAGGCTGAGTGCCAAAGAACTGATGCTTCCTAACTGTGGTGCTGGAGAAGACTCTTCAGAGTCCCTTGGACTGCTAGGAAATCAAATCAACCAATTCTAAGGGAAATCAACCTTGAATATTCTTTAGTGGAACTGATGCTGAAGTTCCAGTACTCTGGCCACCTGATGTGAAGAGCCAATTCACTGAAAAAGACTCTGATGCTGGGAAAGATTGAAGGGAACAGGGGAAGCCAGTGGCAGAGGATGAGATAGTTAGATAGCATCAGTGACTCAATGGGCATGAATTTGAGCAAACTGGGGGAGATAGTGAGGACAGAAGAGCCTGGTATGCCACAGTTCATGAGGTTACAAAGAGTCAGACGTGACTTGCACCTGAACAAGCATAATAAGCTCTGTGCTAGGACATAAGCACGAGGTTTATGTAGGTGGAATATAGGGTCAGTTTATTACTGTCTCCATCTGCCCCACATCCACGTACCCGTCTTGTAGTAATAATGCCTCCCCACACTGCATGTGGTTTTGGTGGGAACATCCATCAGCATGTCCACTCTCCCATGTCCAAGGAGGAAGAGGATCCAACAATCTAAGACGGGTCAGTCAGACTCTTTAGAATTTGAATCTTGATCAAAGTGACACAAAGAGAGGAAATGCTTGGAGCCAATTTATCCCCATCAGAGCACCCTGCTGTTTAGTTCCTAATACCCAAATCTCCATAGGTCCCATCTTTCCTGTCTTTTCTGAGATACAGTTCTGCAGGTTTGCCTCAGGGCTACTCTATCCGCTTCTGTTAAATGTTTCACCTGTTATGTTAACCAGAGCTCATCTCTGCACCTGACCAAAGAGTTGTAGCCCATGCCTCACCCATAACCTGCCAAGGTTTTGTTACTCTGTCAGATCCCCCTCATTGCAACATGAACCATCGATGGTTAGACCAACATGAAGTCCATTATGTTATCATTTTCTCAAGTACAAATTGGCACTTACCATGGGGGCCTGCTGTCTACCTCTACAAGGAGACAGGAAAATCACATGCTGCTATAGCTGCTGACCTTCAGCACCCCCTGAAATTAGTTCAGGGTGGAGAGTAGAAATGAGGCACTCTGTGTATGGGGAAAAACTGGCAGGACAGGTCTTCGGATAGTTAGATATTTTCAGGAGAAGATTTTATGAACCCAATTCTTGTATCTCCTTTTATCTAGAAAAGCATCAAAACCCTTCATGGTGATGACTGGCAGAAAGTTTCACCAGACTAGCAGAAACCTTCAGAAACTGTGTGCTTGACTGCATGTACTCTGCCCTTACCAAAGTCGCATGCTTGCTGTTCTTCTCCCCTACCTCTCTGGAGCAGTCCCTCGGAGCTATGTGAGGTACTGTCTCTTGGGTGGCAATCCTCATTTTGCCTCAAATAAAGCTTAACTTGCAACTCTCCTGTTGTGAGTCAGGTCAACAATTTGAAAGGTATATCATTCAAATAAACACTCAGTACCTAAAAATGTAACATAAAGGTTCTATGACTTGAAAATAAATTCTCAAATTGCTCTTTAGTCCTATGCAGATTATTGGAAACTAAACGAGTTTGATACAGACTATTCCATTCAAATATTACCCATTCTGAGGGATTATCCTGATAATTCATTGGAAGGACTGTTGCTGAAGCACCATACTTTGGCCACCTGATTCTAAGAGCTGACTCACTGGAAAAGACCCTGATCCCGGGAAAGATTGAAGGCAAAAGGAGAAGCGGGCAGCAGAGGACATGATAGTCAGGTAGCATCACGGACTCAACAGACATAAATTTGAGCAAGCTCTGGGAGATAGTGAAGGACAGAGGAGCATGGCAGTGCTACAGTCCATGGGGTCACAAAGAGTTGGATACAACTTAATGACTGAACAACATTATCCTGAGAAATGCTCCTTTCCATCACAATTTAGCAATTGACAGGAGTCCCACTTTTTGAGCCTTATTTCCAGTTAAACCTGGACCTTTGCATGGTGAACACTGAAAGCAATGTTCAGCATTTCATAATTTCTCCTAAAGTTCTGCCTCATGGATTTTGCAAAGGTGCCAGAGGTCTCAGAAGAGGCTACCTTTCTCTATTATCTTAAAAAAAAAAAAAAAAACCTAAACACAAGCTTAACAGAGCCTGCATTACAATTTCATATCTCACCCTCCATTTCTCCTGAACAGGAAAGGTGATTGCAGAAGCTCTATAACTGATAGGATCACATTTAAGCCTGACAATGCCTGTAGGTTAAATTGTATTTATTTTTAAAAAAGACTTTAAAAGATCAAAACCATCATGGCAGAATGGGAAGTGGACTTGCACGCATTATGTAAGAAACTACAAGCTTCATACCTGCTGATTTTATAGTTTTGAATCTGAGAATGGAAAATAGCATTGCCTTTTCAAATGCACAGGGAGAGGATGGGTATCCGAGCCCAGGGATTACTGGAGAGGATAGCTAAGACTCCTTTGAATAATCAGCTTACCATTGTAGCTTTCCTGTTAGCTGAACTTGATTCTTCAGCATCCATTTAAGTATTTCTTTCTTCTATGACCTTTAAGAAGTGAAAATCTGATCGCATGAGTAGACTTAAAAATATCCGAGGGTAATTTTCTTAGGATGAAAACTTTGCCTCTTTGCCTTCATTCTAATTTCAGAGTCACTTCTCTGCTTGTTACTACACTGGGGAGGGTTCCAGTTCTTGCCTAAGCCTGGTGTTATATTTCAGAAGATAAGCAAAAACTGCACTTGGGTTGCTACTCATAGCCAGTGTCTGTGACCTTGAGAAGTTAAGCATCCGTCTGGTGCCTCAGTTTGTGCAATGTAAGGACCAGATATTCTCCAGAGCTGCCAACAGGGTCTCATTCATGACTATGAAGCCAATTGTAGCTCTAAAGCACCAGATAACTGCATTAGTAATAACCACAGGGTCCAGACCATGAGCACAGTGTGAATTCAGAAAGGATGGAAAGTGCTGATAACAAGAGACGTCGTCGTGATATATACCTCTGTAATGAGTGTATGTCAACTACCTGACACCCAAAGTCCATTTTCCAACATATGTTGAAACCTACTGTGCAGATCTGACTGTCCTATTGGTCAGGAGCCTGAGCCCAGGTTTGTTCTGGTAGATGCTTTGCTCCAAACCACACTGCAAGGTCAGTCTGATCTTGGATGGCCTCGGCTTGCAGCAGCTTGAAGCAAGGCCTTGGTTCTCAGCCAGAGATTGTGGTCAAGTCACATCAGTGAGAGCACCGAATCATAACAACTAGACCAGTGGTCAGTGACAAGGCTCTGGACCTTCAGCTGTGCAGAAAAGAGTTCCCACAAAGACAGAAAGTAGTAAAACAAGTAAAGTATTTATTAGGAGGGAAAATGACAGTATGTGTGTAGATAGGCTCACAGGTGGGCTCAGAGATAGAGTAGTGCCCTGGTGGTAGTTTCAATCACTTTTGTGGGGTATTTATTCCAGTTTTCCTTTGGACAATCATTTTGATTTACCTGGTTCATAGTCCATATTTGGCATATCTTAGGGTTCTCCCATGTGTGTGCTCGCATCTCTTAGCCAAGATGGATTTCACTAAAGAGGCCTATGGGTAGTGAGCATCAGTCAGCATCACTCCCCTTTTGACCTCCAAGGAGTCCTTCTGCACATGTGTAGTCGGGGACGTCTCCTGAATTTAAGAATGCAAACTAAGCTGTCTCTTCTCTTCTATCTGGCGGGGCCCAGTCTCCTCTCTCAGTTGTCCTGCTCTTGATATTTGGGAGTATTGCTTCACAGGGAATGAATCTCCCATCACGTCACCCTGGGGGGACCCATATACCTCCTACCTCAAGTCGAGAGAGGGAGCGTGTCCAGGTAGCTCAAACAATCAAACCATTTCTGTTAAATCTGCCTGACTCTTGCCAGAAATCAATCAGAAAGCATAATCAACCAGGGGAGACTACTCTAGAAAACAAAACAAGAAAGGAAAACGAATCCACCTAAATCACATCGAGTCTCTGATCCTGGCAGGGCCCTCATTGACTTCCTTGAATGCCAGGCTGGTCCCCTGCCCATTGCCCCCTCCTGATGTTCTCCTTCTTGTCTGGCAAGGGGAATATAGGTCCTTGGTAAATAGGCTCTCAAGTTCCCTGAATACAAATAACGGAAGGACAAATGAGAGAAGAGAAGGGAAAGGAAGGGAAGGGGAGGGGAGAAGACACGGGGGAGGGGAAGGGAGGAGAGGAGGAGACAAGAGAAGGGGAGAGACAGGAAAGGGAAACGGGAACAGAATCTCATCCCACATCTCAACTAAGATTTATTTTGTCAACTGAGAAATGAGGCAGCAGGGGAGGATGGAGAGAAGTGAAAGTTGAGAGAAGGAGGGAAAATGCTGAGGCATGGGGAGAAGTGAAAGAGGAAAGTGAAAAAGATGGCTTAAAACTCAACACTCAGAAAACTAAGATCATGGCATCTGGTCCCATCACTTCATGGCAAATAGATGGGGAAATAGTGGAAACAGTGACAGCCTTTATTTTTTTGGCCTCCAAAATCACTACAGATGGTGACTTCAGCCATGAAATTAAAAGACTCTGGCTCCTTGGAGAAAAAGATATGACCAACCTAGACAGCATATTAAAAAGCAGAGACATCACTTTGCCAACAAATGTCCGTCTAGTTATAGCTATGTTTTTTTCCAGTAGTCACATGTGGATGTGAGAGTTGAACTACAAAGAAATCTGAGTGCCTAAGAATTGATGCTTTTGAACTGTGGTGTTGAAGACTCCTGAGAGTCCCTTGGACTGCAAGGAGATCCAACCAGTCCATCCTAAAGGAAATCAGTCCTGAATATTCTTTGGAAGGACTGATGCTGAAGCTGAAACTCCAATACTTTTGCCACCTAATGTGAAGAACTGACTCATTTGAAAAGACCCTGATGCTGGGAAAGATTGAAGGCAGGAGGATTAGGAGATGACAGAGGATGAGATGGCTGGATGGCATCACTGACTTGATGGATGTGAGTTTGAGCAAGCTCCGAGAGTTGGTGATGGACAGGGAAGCCCGGCATGCTGCAGTCCGTGGGGTCACAAAGAATCAGATGTGACTGAGCAACTGAACTGAACTGGGGAGAAGGAAGAATAAAAAATAAAGCGAGAAAAAAAGGGACAATGAGGACAGAGTAGGGGAATAAGACAGCCCAGAAGATAAAGCAGGTTTCATTTCTCTTCTGCTTAACATTTGAGTTTTGTCAGCCTGTACATGCAGACTTGCTTAGAGAAGATGGTTATACAGTTTATTTTTGCGTGTAAAGACTTGTTCACTTCATTCTGAGAGATAGTCCTCTGGGAAGGATGCCCCAGTGACTGAGTCTCACTTAAACTGAGCTCTCCCTTCAGACCTGGACAAGCCACATTCCAGGCAGAGAAGGCAGAGGCACTGTCAGGCCTGGCCAGTGGCCGAGGGTCAGTGGAGCACAGGACCTCCTTGACCGCTCCATGTCCCAAGTTCTGTGGAAAGAGCCCCCCACCCGCAATGAGGCACAAAAGATCTCTGCTTTTCAATACCCAGCCTGCCAGAGAAGGACCTCACTGCCAACAAAGCGATCTTACTGTTTTCCCAAGCATTGTTTACTCCTTAATAAATAATGATATTAGGTATTTGGAGGAAAGAAGGAGAGAACTGCCAATAGGAGATTTAATTTGTTATAATCAACCCCTCTTAGCATGCAGAGTCACATAGTACAAGTAAAAGAATTAATCTGTACCAGAAAGAATTGCCACTTTGGTGTTATGAATCTAATCACTTACAAAGCTGAGTCGGCATTTTGGGTTTAGACGGAGCTCTCAGGAATAAAAGCCACGAGATCAGGTTTCAAATGTGATCTGAATGGTACCCTTCATTGAATTTGGGGGCCTTTGGATTATACAGGGAATGAAATGCAAATAGAGGCACTGGGCCTCTTTTAGACACCCCCTAAATGTTCAGACAGACATGTAGGGGATGAATAAATACTTGCAGGCTTATGGGTTCCCTGTGTGAGATATTCCTTCTTGATTCCATTCTCTAGGATGGATCGTCAGACCTGCCAATCATCTCTGGCACCCCCATTATACTTGGGAGATGTGTTTGCTCTGTGCATACTGTTTTATAATCCTCAGAGGTGGAATTTCATAGCCCAGCAATGCTTTTGCCTTTGACATTCTCCTAAGCAGGATTTATTCCTTCCAAGACAGATGTGACTTGAATCGATTATGTCTATTAAGCAGTCACTCTGGAAGCAGCCTCCAGGTTCTCTGAAGTACTTTTTGCCTGACTTCATTCAACTTGCAAGCTGATGTCAGAGTATTTCATCATAATCTAATACTATTCAGAGTCCTCTGGGTATGGAACTAAGAAGGCTATTACACCAACTAAGTTCAGGATGTGGTTGCTACTCTTGAAGAGCTTACGGCCTGCAACACACAAACATCTATTAATATCACAAAATGCAGCTGAACGGAAGGAGGTACCTAGAAGTTACATTTACCTGTTATTGACCTCTCATTATTGATGAACTTAGAAAATGAAGTAAGTACATTTGTTCATCTTTGGAACTGAGACAAGAAGCTATGCCAAAAAATGAATGGAAAAGACCCAGATTTCCAAAATGCTCAATAAAGATTCTCATTAAAAATCATATAGCTATGGTTGTCTATTTCAGAGCTCAAAGCTACACATCACCCCAGCCATTCCAAAAATGTTGGGGTTTCTCAGTATTTTATAAGTTTGGCAACACTAATCTTATAGAGAGTTATTTCAGAGGTGATCTGAGCCTGGGGGTATTAGATAACATGAATCTAATTGACTTCAGCCATAGACCTAGATTCATAATCACAAATACTGTTTCAAAAAGTTAATGGCTTTAGAAGAAAATAAATGAAGTTAGTATTTTTAGATTGATCACAACCCACCTCATCCTGTATTAGTCCAAAAGATAAGAGGGAGGGATCTTTGAAAAAATAACAGGCAAAGAAATAACATTTCCAGACACTATATCACTTTCTTACCTGAATTTCTATGATCATTTTTCTCTGGAGAAAGATCCAACTGATCTTCCTTTTAGAATGTGTGACTTAGCAGAATATCCACCATATCCTGCTCCATGTTTCCCTAGCTATTTAAATGAGAAAATTCTAGCAGGCATTGATTTGGTACCAGGAGAGAATGAGATAATAAGATATCCCCACACAGTTCAGTTCAGTCACTCTGTCGTGTCCGACTCTTTGTGACCCCATGGACTGCAGCACGGTAGGCATCCCTGTCCATCACCAACTCCCAGAGTTTTACTCAAACTCATGTCCATTGAGTCGGTGATGCCATCCAACCATCTCATCTTCTGTCAACCCCTTCTCCTCCTGCCTTCAATCTTTTGCAGCATCAGGGTCTTTTCAAACGAGTCAGTTCTTCACATTGGGTGGCCAAAGTACTGGAGTTTCAGCTTCAGCATCAGTCCTTCCAAACTGATTTCCTTTAGGATGAACTGGTTGGATCTGCTTGTGTCCAAGGGACTCCCAAGAGTCTGCTCCAACACCACAGTTCAAAAGCATCAATTCTTCCCACACAGTAACCACATTATAAGATATTTTAGTCCCACTGATAAATAAAAAAATTTATAATCAAAGCCATAAAGGATACAAGTTGTTAAATGAACCCTATTCGTAGGGGGAGAAAATATTTCCTTAAGCAACATTAAATTCTCAAAATCCACTTCTAGGCACGAGTAAGCTCATATATGAAGGAGAGGGAAAAGATGAATGATTTCTTACTCCCATAATATTTTGCAAATAGGAGTTTACACAACATCGTCAAAGATGCATTCAGATGGTTCCCTTGGCTGTTGTATTAGCTATAGGATTGGGTCCAGGCACCAAGGAAAGCTAATCCTTTCAAGAACAATTTGCTCTCTTTTATTTGGTAATTAGTTCTAAATTTCCCTTTTTTCCCCTGAGTTTTAAAATTGGTTGTTGTCGCTCCACAATCTTCCCTTTCTCCACAAGTCAGGACTGGGGAGAAAGGAGAGGCTGAAAGGGTTGCTCATAATAAAGGGGAAAGGGGAGAACAGTGAATAAAAATGAAAGGCTTTGCAAAATTTGGGCCACCTCAATACATGGGCTCAAAAATGCCATGGGACAGCTTCAAGCATTGACAGGTGAGAAATGAACAAAGCTTTGCCAGTTAAAATCTTATTGGTGCAAGATCGAGACTTCACGATTGATTTTAAATAATAAAACATAAAACACCACCATGATAGAAACAAAAGCAAAGAAACCACAGTACAAAATCTGACACAGAGCAGAACACAGGAAACCACCAATCATTCCGACCTCTCTGCTGTTGAACAGAAAAAAAAGCTCAGGAAGAAAGCTCTAGGGGAAAATAGAACATCACCAGACCCAAAGAACGTTTTCTTAAACGTTTCTAGATATGGAAGAGGCAGACATGAAAATAAAATCTAGTTCAGCTTGGCTTCACAAACACAGAAAACCATCAGTTCTCTTAAGACACCTGGTGTTTGTCCATCAACATATCAGGAGAGACCCACCAACAAAACCAGAAGGAGTAGATACATTATTTTTAAAATATTTTAACAAAAGGGTGAACAAGGAGTAACCTTGAAGAATCACATCTCAACAAAGCATGCAATGAACTAAATATCTTCTGTAATTAATTCACTGCTAGCATTAAAAAGAAAAAAAGAAAAGAAAAAAAAATAGTGCTGATTCGCTTACTGGTGGTGCACCAAATGTACCAAAATATTCATTAGTTACTCAGTGATGCTGTTTGGGATAAGTATTGCTCCACTCCAAAGCCTCTGCCAGCTTTGATGCCTGCCAAACTTGTATGTAAATGGGTTTTCACTTTGCAAGGCTAATGGGAGATCTGTTAAATTCTCAGAGACAACACATATATTATTTTAAGCCCTATTACTTTGACTTAAAAACAAGCCACTTTGATACTAAATCCAAAATAATACTTAATTAGAAATCCAACACTCAATATATCAGAATGTCCATTACGCAGGTGTTTATCACAGTCAGTCATAATGAATGTGACAGATGAGCATTTTTGTACAACCTATACCAAGAAGAAAACAAAAAAGGTTACCGTTTACTCTGTATAGGGTTTATTGATCTTTGTACCTGAGCATCCATTAAGAGGTGCCTCATCAGTATCATGGAACTCTTGAGCGTCTCCGTCTCAGCGGGAAGAAAAGGGTCTTGGTTTTCCTCCAGCGCCTTTGACTTGGTGACAATAAAATGGGATATCTGGTCATTCAGGGTGTGCAGTGACTGGACTGCTGCAAAAAAAAAAAAACAAAGTCGAATCACAGTAGGTAACTTTCAAAGAGAAATTGGCTAGTAATTTTTGAAGGGAGAATTGAGGGTGAACACATAAGGTATAACCCAGGCAGGTGTCAAGAACCCTTATATCCATGGGTCTCTCCAACACATGTGTTAACAGGTAATAGACTGAACACTCTCCAGACCATGAGCTTATATGGAAATGCTTGGGGATGAAGTTGTGGGCAAAACCAGACAGGATGCTTACCCTCATGGAGAGTTCAGTCCTGTGCCAGTCACAGAAAATAAATAAGTTAGCAAATACTTCTATGAAGATGACACATAAGTGTTTATGAATTACAGAGAGATGAGTAGGGCATGAGGGGAGAGCTCTATAGTAGATTTACATTTACAGTAATACAGTTGGCTATTTTACCTCTAAACAGATGGCCTCTATCATTAAGTTTAATGAAGGGATAGTGGCCATGTTTACCAATCAATACCACATGTGTACCAGGAGGATTGTTGTTTCTCTATCATTCACGTGGCACTTGCCATCTGACATGGTATAGATTTTAAGATTTCACTTTTTTTATGCTTTTTACCTCCTTTTCTGCTTTCTTCACAGTAAATGTGGTAAAAGTAGAGATTTTCAAAATAATCTCTTGGTTTATGTTTGGTATATGTCCAATAACTAGGAAAGATCCTTAAAATTAGAAGGTGCTCAATAAATGTTGGTGAATTAATTTCCTTACATTCCCTTGAAATAAAATTTCTTTCCTTATTGAATTTCTGTAACTTTCAGGTAAATCTATCCTTTCAAACCAAGAATAAGTAAAGCCTATACATTCTCAGGAAATCACTGCACTAATCACCATTCTGAGGATGCAGAATAATTATCAAAAACTAGTATCCAATAGAATCACTCAGAGAACATCTGCCTTTGACCATGAGGGAGTAAGAATATTCAGATTACCCGCTTGCTGCAAATAACTAGAAAACTGTATAATATATCAGAAACAAGTACTTTTAGACATTGAACAACAACAAAGCACTGTGATCCTTTAGAAAACATGAAAAAGTTGCGTTCTATAATTGCCAGCATTCTGCAAAAATGGAATGTTCAGACCACAGCATGGGAAGAAAAATTCAAGGAGAACCCAGCCCTCACACTGAATCGAGAAAACAGAGATTGGAAAGACTAAGTCTGCTCTAATTTGCAAGACAAATCACTAAGAAAGAAAGAATTACACGGAGATCTCTAGAAATCTGCACAGGAGTCTCTCTGAGTTGTTGGCTAAATATCAATCCTATACATGGGTAAGATTAAACCCTACATATCTGGCAAGATAAAGTTCCTGGAGAGGACAGTCACATTTTGGGGAGCTGTAAGCCCAATAATTCCAAGAGATCTTATAGGAAAACAAATTGTTTTCATGCTCACCGGCCAAAGTGGAGGGTCTTGGTTGGAATTCACAGTACATTCAGCAGAGACTCCAGAAGGATAAAGGTTTACAAGTAAAGCTAAATGATTCTTAGAATAAAGGCAACTCCAGGTCTACCCAAAAGGAGTTTAAAAGTAAGCCTTGTAAGGATCAAACTGATCTGCCCATAACTAAAATACTTACCAGGAAAGAAAAATGAGCTTTTTTTGTGGGTGTGTAGAGGTATAACACAATCTGGGCTTCCCTGGTGGCTCAGACAGTAAAGAATGTGCCTGTAATGCAGGGAACTCAGGTTCGATCTCTGGGTCGGAAAGATCTCGTGGAGAAGGGAATGGTTACCCAGTATTCTTGGTTATCCAGTATTCTTGCCTGGAGAATTCCATGGACGGAGAAGCCTGGCAGATTCCAGGACATGGGGTCACATAGAGTTGGACATGACTGAGTGATCAACATTTTCACTTTTCATAACAAAATCTAGCACTCAAAATGCAAAATTCATAAGGCTCTGTATTCAATAAAAATTTACTAGACATGTAAAGAAAAAAGAAAGTGTAGCTTGTAGCCTGGAGAAAAATCAGTTTATAGAAACAGACTCAGAAATAACAAGTGATAGCATTAGAAAATATGATTATTAAGATAGTTACTATAGATATTCTTTGCATGTTCAAGGTTGTAAAATAAAATATTATTATGATGAGGAGAAAAATATAATATTTAGACCAGAACTAAGTAGAGCATCTAAGGATGAAAAATGCATATCCAAAATGAAATTTTTACTAGAGGAGATGCATTTCAGATTAAAAAATGAAGAAGAAAATATCAATGAAATTGAAATTTTATAATAAAACTATCTATAATGAATAAACAGAGCCTCTTTGACAATATAAAACTGTCTGAGAAACATGCACTTGGAATCTGAGGGGGTAGGGTAGTGGCAGGGACAGAAAAAATGTTTGAAGAAATAGTGAAAATTTTTTTTCCAAATTTGATAATAGTATAAACCTCTGAATACAAGAATCTCAATAAACTTCAGGCAAGACAAATACAAAGAAAACTACACCAAGGCATATTACAATCAAGTTGCTAAACAAATCAACACACAGTGAAAAACAGAAAATCTTTTTTTTTTTTTTGCAGTGGCATGGAGGATCTTAGTTTCCTGACCAGGGATCAAACCCATACCCTGTCCAGTGAAAATACAGAGTTTTAACCTCTGGACTGCCAGGGAAGTCCACAAAAATCTTAAAACCAACCAGAAGAAGGCATACTGCATTTGGAGGAAGAGAGAGAGAAATGATATCAGATTTGTCATCAAAATCTATGAAAACCAGAAAATAATCTATGACTGTTAAAAATACTGAAGAAAACACTTGTCAACCTAGAATTCTATAACAAATAATAGTATCTTTCAGAAAATGAAGGTGAAATAATGACTTTTTTAGATAAACAAAAGCTGAAAAAACTTCACCAACAGACTTTCATTAAAAGAAATGTTAACTGTCCTTGCTGTGTGCTTAGTTGCTCAGTTGTGACCAACTCTTTGTGACCCCATGGACCGAAGGCTGCCAGGTTCCTTTCATCCATGGAATTTTTCCAGGCAAGAATATTGGAGTGGGTTGCCATGCCCTCCTCCAGGGGATCTTCCCAACCCGAGGATCAAAGCTAGGTCTCCCTCATAGCAGGTGGATTCTTTACTGTCTGAGCCACCAGGGAAGCCCAAGAATATTGGAGTGGGTAGCCTATCCCTTCTGCAGGGAATCTTCCTCACCCAGGACTCAAACCAAGGTCTCCTGTACTGCAGGTGGATTCTTTACCAGCTGAGCTACCAAGCAAGCCCAGAGTAAGCACTATAAATAGCAAATAAAACAATGATGATTTTGAGCAATAGAGAATCAGTCTCAGACAACTGAGCATAGAGTTGCAGCTACAAGACATGAAATAGGAAGAATACAGAATATGACATCAGAGGAGATTTTCATTGCACAGGAAGGCTCTAAAATACTTTCCTGGACTAGGGAATAAGCTTGGCTAAAACAGAGAAAGAGGAACAAGAAAGAAAGGAAGTATGGGACCTGATTCCTGCCTAACTTGAATCCTTGTACTCAGAAGAAGATGTTAGAAAAACACTCTGATAGATCTGGGGATCTGAAAGCAGAGTGACTTAATGTCTTTTGTCCTACCCTGGGCACTGGGTGGGACAACCTCTCAGTGGAGCTGCCAGTATAGGCAGGGTAGAAGCAACAGTATGCTGCTGCTGCTGCTAAGTCACTTCAGTCGTGTCCGACTCTATGTGACCCCATAGACGGAAGCCCACCAGGCTCCGCCGTCCCTGGGATTCTCCAGGCAAGAACACTGGAGTAGGTTGCCATTTCCTTCTCCAATGTGTGAAAGTGAAAAGCGAAAGCAAAGTCGCTCAGTCGTGTCGGACCCCTAGGGATCCCACGGACTGCAGCCTACCAGGCTCCTCCATCCATGGGATTTTCTAGGCAAGAGTACCGGAGTGGCTTGCCATTGCCTTCTCCGAGAAGCAACAGTATAGGAGGGTAGAAACAATAGTCACATGGCATTTCAAGTCCAAGAGGATCTGAGACAGCACTACTGCCCTACCACCCTCACTCTTACACCTCCAGTCTTCCTTAGCATCATGAGGACGGAAGACATCTCCAGGAGTCCAGAAGTACCCAGAGGGAGATTCACGGGCCCCACGATAGGATAATCCACTAAGTCCCCTACATACAAACTTTCAAGGTGCAAACTTTCAAAGATGTGACCATGCTTCTGGTTCCAGCAAGAACCCAGAACCTGACGCCATCAACAGCAGGCATGAGTGAAACTGCAGCTTGCCCCCGTCTCCCATGCTGATGATCCTTCAGCTCCGCCACCTCCCACCTCTTCTCCCTCCTCGAGTCAGTAACTCTTCTTGCCTCTTCACTCAATGCCAGTCCCAATATGCCAGCCGAGGCACTGTATACTGTACTTTTCAAGGCACTGTACTGTAAGATCAAAACTCTTTTTGGTATTTATCTGTTGTCTATGTATTATTTGTGTGAAAAGTATGATTAACCTATTACAGTATAGCACTATATAGCCAATTGTGTTAGTTGGGTACCTAGGCTAACTTTGTTGGACTTGCGAACAAATTGGACTTAACACACTCTCAGAACAGAACTCATTCATAAGTAGGGGACTTACTGTATATAAGCCTCCCCATAACCCAGAGAGAAGAGAAAGAGAATGGACAGGGAAGTAATTTGAATTTATTTCATATTTATCCAGAAGGTACTAAGTTTTCAACCAGAAGGGACTGAGTTATTATCGGTTGAAATGTTGGCTCCAGATCCAAGTTGAATTTCATTATAGAAAGGTGAAAACAACAACAAACAACTTTTGGGGGTTGTGACTATAAATTTTTAAACACTCTATATATCTTTTCTCTCTTACTTGCACACAGGAAGGTTGGAGCACACTATCAGTTCAGTTCAGTTCAGTCACTCAGTCGTGTCTGACTCTTTGCAACCCCATGGACTGAAGCACTCCAGGCTTCCCTGTCCATCACCAACTTCCGGAGCTTACTCAAACTCAAGTCCATTGAATCAGTGATGCCATCCAACCATATCATATTCTGTCGTTCCCTTCTCCTTCCGCCTTCAATCATTCCCAGTATCAGGGTCTTTTCAAATGAGTCAGTTCTTCACATCAGGTAGCCAAAGTGTTGGAGTTTCAGCTTCAACATCAGTCCTTCCAATGAATATTCAGGACTGATTTCCTTTAGGATGGACTGGTTGGATCTCCTTGCTGTCCAAGGGACTCTCAAGAGTCTTCTCCAACACCACAGTTCAGAAGCATCAATTCTTCAGTGCTCAGCTTTCTTTATGTACAACTCTCACATCCATACCTGACTACTGGACAAACCAAAGCTTTGACTAGACAGACCTTTGTTGGCAAAGTAATGTCTCTGCTTTTTAATATGCTGTCTAGGTTGGTCATAGCTTTTCTTCCAAGGAACAAGTGTCTTTTAATTTCATGGCTGCAGTCACCATCAGCAGTGATTTTGGAGCTAAGAAAATAAAGTTTCTCACTGTTTCCATTGTTTCCCCATCTATTTGCCATAAAGTGATGGCACCAGATGCCATGATCTTAGTTTTCTGAATGTTGAATTTTAAGCCAACTTCTTCACTCTCCTCTTTCACTTTCATCAAGAGACTCTTTAGTTCTTTGCTTTCTGCCATAAGGGTGATGTCATCTGTATATCTGAGGTTATTGATGTTTCTCCCGGCAATCTTGATTCCAGCTTGTGCTCCATCCAGCTCAGCATTCCTCATGATGTACTCTGCATATAAGTTAAATAAGCAGGGTGACAATATACAGCCTTGAAATACTCCTTTCCCGATTTGGAACCAGTCTGTTGTTCTATGTCCAGTTCTAACTGTTGCTTCCTGACCTGCATACAGATTTCTCAGGAGGCAAGTCAGGTGGTCTTGTATTCCCATCTCTTTAAGAATTGTCCACAGTTTGTTGTGATCCACACAATCAAAGGCTTTGACATAATCAATAAAGCAGAAGTAGATATTTTCCTGGAACTCTCACTGAGGTATAAGGCATCCAAATAATCTACCAGAATCTAGGACCAATCTCTGCATGATTCATGCCTCATTTTCCAACCTGCCTTCCCTTCCCCTACCTTCCAGTACATGTACATAGTGTTCTCACCAACAAGCTTTTCTCCCCACGTCATCCTGAGGATACCTCAGTTCCCAAGTCCTTTGCCTATAGACACCGCTATTAACAAAACTCATGTCATTGCTTGGAAGGAGAGAATTATTGTCAATGTATTTCATTCTAACCAGGCTAGTGAATTTGCAGTTCTCAGAATGCATCTATTATAGGCTTTCTCTATTCTTTTTCCAGAAAATTGAGGCTCAGTGACTAAAATATGCACTAAATTTCACTTTGTTCTAAATTCAAGGTGCATTGAAAGTGTTAACACTCCCTTCTCTTCTCTTCTTTCATAGAACTTACCATATTATGTTGTAATTGCCTAAGAATCCATTTGTGGTGGATTTAATTATTGGTTCCCAAACTCTTCCTCTTGTACCTGTTCCTGTAAAGTCATCCCTAGGGACCCTTCTTTGTGGAAACACAAACTTCCCATCCTAAATGATGTCAGGATTTGCCATGTGACTTGCTTTAGCCAATAATTGTGAGCAGATATGAGTCATGCCATGTCCAAGCAGAAACTTTAAAAGTCATCATGTGATTCCACTATTGCTCTTTCCCCTTTGCCAGAAGGCAGAAGTCATGTAAGTGAAAAGCAAACCCTTGCTACTATAAAGCACCAAAACTGGGGGAGAGCAGGATTTTTTACTGGAGCAGCGCCTCATGAATGCTGACTACTACACAGTCTCTGGACTAGATGGTGACTCAAAAGCAATCAGGGAATTTTGTTCACCATGCATCATAGGTGCTTGGCAAAGAAGAAACAGTTGGGAAAAGTTTAATGGACAAACAAATACAGTTGTTTTAAGAGTATGGATCCTAAATAATAATAATTATAATAATTACAGTTTATTGAGTGTCTATCATATCAGGGGCTTTTAAAGCCTCTGTGCAGAATGATGAGGTGCTAATAATGTGTGTTCTAGGACCAGAAGCCTGAGTTCACACCCAGATTTGATATTTACATAACTGGCAGTTACATAACATAACTGCCCAGCACAATGTAAGTTTCCAACAAATATTGGCTGTTAATATTGTTAAAGATAAATCATAGATGCAGAATCTGAAGCTCAGAAACATACACAACAGATGAGACCCAAGGCCGTGACATGACTTTCCAACTGCCATTCTCATAATCTTGCCACAGTACCCACACTCCTGATCCAGAATAATGTCTGGTTAGAGAACACCACCACAAGTGTGGTGTTAAACCACCAACACCAGCCAAGAAGGACACAATAAAGTAAAGGCAGGGAACAAGTCTAGAGGGGTTTGTTTTTTTTTTTTGGCAAATGTAAAATAAGCAGATGGCAGAGTGCCTGGCACAGTAAACATTTCATGTACTAAAAATATCTAGGATTGAAGCCCTTCACTAATGCTCCCCTATTTATACTTCTTGAATCTTCTCTCTCCATCACATAGTTCCTTCACTGATAATAATAATTATTATTAATAATATGACAGCAAACACCTATGGGGATTCAATATTTACAACCATGGTGTTACATGTTTAATAGGCATTACCTCACTTAGTCACCCCAATGATTCTACTGAAGTGTCATTATCATCGTTCCTATCATACAAATGAAGACACTAAGGTTAAGAGATTCACCAAGGATTATGCACTAGTCAGAAGAAGACAGGACTCATATCTACGCAGAGCCTGTACACAGAATTCCTGCGTTATACCACCTCCACCCACACACCCCTTACTGCTCCATTGTGCTGTGTTCTCCTTTGGGCAAACATACTGTCCTTCTGGTCCCCTACCTCTTGCTATTCCATTCTCATCCTTTCCTTCAAGGTGTAGCCAAGAGGATGAATTGATGTGTTTCCACCTCGGCATAGAGAGTGTCAGGCTGGCTGTGGGGTATCACTTGGTGATATCCTCATAGTTTTAAAGGTGAGAAAACCATGACCAAGAAAGATGGTCCAGCTCTCTAAAGATGCTCTGGCAGTCAGTTTGAGAGTATGGATTCTAGAAGCCTGGTCTCAATCTTGTCCACCTCTCCAACTAGCTGTATAACCTTGAGTAAGCTGCTTAAGGCCTCAGCTTCCCCATCTCTAAGTGGGGATAATAATAGGAGCAATTTCACAGAGTTTCTGAGAGTTACAATAAATGAGATCATTTGTACAAAGCATGCAGCACAAAACTATTACATGATATTTACTATTATGATTATTCTACAGTTTGTACCTCAAGTCTTTAACTTACTGATATTAACTAGTTGCTATGTTTGTAACTGAGTGTAATTACTGAATCTTTGTTATATAAATAAACCAAGATGGTCTCTGGGTATTAGTCTATGGTGTTTATTTCTTCACTGCAGGCTGAGACCCATTAGCTCAAAAGGCAGCAGGTGCCAAACGCAAATGTTTTACATCCAAATATTTAAAATACAGACTAAATAAGCAGATTGTTAACTATTAAGAGCCTGTCTGCTTTGCAAGGGCTTCCTAGGTGGGCTAGTGGTAAAGAACCCACTTGCCAATGCAGAAGACATAAAGAGAAGTCTCCGGCTTCCCTGATGGCTCAGATGGTAAAGAATCCACCTGCAATGCAGGAGACCTGAGTTTGATCCCTGGGTCATGAAGATTCCCTGGAGGAGGGCAAGCCAACCCACTCCAGTATTCTTGCCTGGAGAAACCTTCGGACACAGGAGCCTGGCAGGCTACAGTTGAAAAGTTCACAGAATCGGACACAACTGAAGCAACTTAGCACTCATATACAAACTGCTTTGCAAACCCCACAAAACTGTGCCCAATCTCTGCTAGCCATTGGTGAGATAAGCCCTGGTACATAAAGACCCCAAGACCCTACTGGTCTCTGACTCAAGACTTCCCGCTGTGCTGGCGAGTGACATCATCTGGACACCTAAGTCCCCTGGAGGACCCCTCTCTCCCCCATGAGTTCCTTGCCCTCCTCTCCTCTGAGTATTGACCTTCTGCATTTCTGGATAGTCTCCGGCTCTGCAGGATTTCACATGCAAACTACCAAAGGGTCATTCAATAAAGCCTGTGTGAGCTACTGCCACCTAGTGGTCGTATCTTTTCCCTTGATGAACCCCAAGATCTCTTGAACACCCTCCGTATTACCCATTTGTCTGTTCATTTTATATCCCAGTTACAATGACTTCAGTGCATCATACAAAATGAAAATGCAATAAATGTAAGTTGAATAATTAGGAGTAATAACACAAGGAGGAACCTTTTCTTCAAAGCAGGTCACTCTGTGTTTTCAGCCTCATGTGTATGCTAAGCCATTCTGTCATTTTTGATATTGCATCCAAGTACTGCATTTTGGACTCTTTTGTTGACTATGAGGGCTACTCCATTTCTTCTAAGGGATTCTTGCCCACAGTAGTAGATATAATGGTCATCTGAATTAAATTTGCCATTCCAGTACATTTTAGTTCACTGATTCCTAAAATGTCGATGTTCACTCTTGCCATCTCTTGTTTGACCACTTCCAATTTACCTTGATTCATGGACCTAACATTCCAGTTTCCTATGCAATACTGTTCTTCAAAGCATCGGACTTTACTTCCATCACCAATCACATCCACAACTGGGTGTTGTTTTCGCTTTGGCTCTGTCTCTTCATTCTTTCTGGAGTTATTTCTCCACTCTTCTCCAGTAGCATATTGGGCACCTACCGATCTGGGGAGTTCATCTTTTGGTGACCTACCTTTTTGCCTTTTCATACTGATCATGGGGTTCTCAAGGCAAGAATACTGAAGTGGTTTGCCATTCTCTTCTCCAGCGGACCATGTTTTGTCAGAACTCTCCACTATGACCTGCCTGTCTTGGTGGCCCTACATGGCTCATAGTTTCAGTGAGTTCAGTTCAGTCAGTTCAGTTCAGTCGCTCAGTCGTGTCCGACTCTCCGCGACCCCATGAATCATAGCACGCCAGGCCTCCCTGTCCATCACCAACTCCCGGAGTACACTCAAACTCATGTCCACAGAGTCGGTGATGCCATCCAGCCATCTCATTCTCCGTCGTCCCCTTCTCCTCCCGCCCCCAACCTTTCCCAGCATCAGAGTCTTTTCCAGTGAGTCAACTCGTCGCATGAGGTGGCCAAAGTATTGGAGTTTCAGCTTTAGCATCAGTCCCTCCAATGAACATCCAGGATTGATCTCCTTTAGAATGGACTGGTTGGATCTCCTTGCAGTATAAGGGACTCTCAAGAGTCTTCTCCAACACCACAGTTCAAAAGCATCGATTCTTCGGCGATCAGCCTTCTTCACAGTCCAACTCTCACATCCATACATGACCACGGGAAAAACCATTGCCTTGACTAGACGGACCTTGGTTGGCAAAGTAATGTCTCTGCTTTTTAATAGACTATCAAGGTTGGTCATAACTTTCCTTCCAAGGAGCAAGCGTCTTTTAATTTCATGGCTGCAATCAGCATCTGCAGTGATTTTGGAGCCCAAAAAAACAAAGTCTGACACTGTTTCCACTGTTTTTCCATCTATTTCCCATGAAGTGATGGGACCAGATGCCATGATCTTTGTTTTCTGAATGTTGAGCTTCAAACCAACCTTTTCACTCTCCTCTTTCACTTTCATCAAGAGGCTTTTGAGTTCCTCTTCACTTTCTGCCATAAGGGTAGTGTCATCTGCATATCTGAGGTTATTGATATTTCTCCCAGCAATCTTGATTCCAGCTTGTGCTTCTTCCAGCCCAGCGTTCCTCATGATGTTAGACAGGCAAGAATACTTGAAGTTTGCTCAGCCACTTGAGTCATGTCCAACTCTTGTCACGCTATGAACTATAGCCCTTCAGGCTCCTCTGTCCATGAGATACTGCAGGCAAGAATACTGGAGTGGGTCGCCATGCCATCCTGCAGGGCATCTTCCAACCCAGGAATTGAACTCACATCTCTTATGTCTCCTGCATTGGCAGGCAGGTTCTTTACCACCAGGGCCACCTGGGAAACCCTCATGGTACTTTCTGTAATTTGTCTGGTTACATCTATTTCCCTCTTCTTCTAATAAAAGAAACTCTCATTCCATCTTGGAGAAACAGCCATCTCCACTTGTGGTTCATGTAGGACTGATGCCATTCCCAGGTCACAGAGGTGAACATGTCATCCAGACCTTGCCATCCAAAGCATTTCATCTCCAAGGCAACAGTGGTTGGTCCAGGAGTGACTTTGTGACCTAAACATGCCCAGCAAGATTTAATTCCAGAATCATCTGATGTAACTATTAAGAAAGAGAAAGCCTCTTTTCCGGTTGAGTTTGCTAAACTGGTTGAGTTTGCTAAGAATGTGGAGCAGCTGATGGTCTTCTTAGCCATCAACTAAGGAGCCCCAGCCTGAGAATAAAACCAGTGGAGTGAAGAGGGAATTCTCATCCACGAGATTCTTGATACTATCATTACAGCTTTGGGATTCAGCCACAGACTTCTCAGGTGGATCGCTAAATTTCCTTCTTTTCATTAGCACGTTTGGGTTGGGTTTCTGTCATCTGCAATCAAGAAGTCCTGATTACTAAAAAGAAGCCTGTACTTTGTCTTCATTGTAATAGTTATTAATGTGAATACTTCTTTAAAGTCTGCCTCTCTGGCAGGTTAAAGAAGATCTTAAATTTTGTGAGAAAAACCATGAATCCCGTCTTCCACCATAAGCGAGACTTTAGACATGGTTTCAGCCATCTCAAAACACCCCAGATGACAGCCCAGTCACTCTGGAGCAGGGTTGAACCCCTTCTCCGGGTGACGCACTAATTCCTGGCCCACAAAACTGTGAGCATAATAAGGTGACATCCTTTTGTTTGGGGATGACTTGTTCTGTAGCAATGTTATTGTTCAGTCGCTTGGTCGTGTCCAACTCTTTGCAACTCCACAGACTGCAGCACACTAGGCGTCCCTGTCCTTCATGATCTCCCGGAGCTTGCTCAAACTCATGTCCATTGACTCAGTGATGCCATCCAATCATCTCAACCTCTTTCACACCCTTCTCCTCCTGCCTTCACTCTTTCCCAGCATCAGGATCTTTTCTAATGAATCGGCTCTTCATATCAGGTGGCCAAAGTATTGGAGCTTCAGCTTTAGTATCAGTCCTTCTGGTGAATATTCAGGGTTTATTTCCTTTAGAATTCATTGGCTTCACCTCCTCGGTGGGGCCTGCGATACAGGAGACCCAGGTTCGATTCCTGGGTCGGGAAAATCCTCTGGAGAAGGAAATGGTAATCCACTCCAGTATTCCTGCCTGGAGAATCCCATGCACAGAGGAGTCTGGCAGGCTACAGTCCATGGGGTCGCAAGAGTTGGGCACGACTTAGCAACTAAACCATCACCACCACCCATCTCCTCTGCAGCAATAGATAACTGAAAGTTCCGTGAGGTCAGCAACCAGGTACTTTCTGTTCATCACTGCTTCTCTAGCTCTAAGCACAACACCTGGCACACAGTAGTGCTTGAAAAAATAAATATAAAAAAAAAACAAATGAAGAAAATAGCCAGTTTCTCTCCACTTTGCTGCACCAGCCCATCCTCCTAGAATCAGCTGTTACACACATTTTTCTCCATTTGGCCTGTAAAAATCTCGACCAAATAATACTGTTCTTAAAATGTATGATGGATTATAGAATGAAAAGCCCTATATATGCTTTCTTACCTACCTGAGTTTAGGCAACGGAATCATAAAAACCAGTTTATTTGGTTGGTGGTTCTGCATGTGAAATGATGTTAAATTTATTTCATGTTATTCTGGTCTACAAATTTGAAGAAACATGTATTTTTATAGCAGGCTTATTTGTATGAAGTGCTCATTTGAATTTCACTGTATATTAATGAGTATTTATTTAGGTTTCAGATAAGGGTAGCACATCCATGGGTTGGCAGAGGGAAAAATAACAAGTTTCAATATTTTGTGTCATTAGCAAAAATTGAAGGTACACAGAAAATGTCTTCAAGTTTTCAGAAGACGGATAGCAGCTTAGCACACTATGCCTCTGTTTTTATAGATCAGATGAAGTGCAGGCATGAAATAATAATATTATGACCCTAAACACTCATTTTATACAGACGAGTCCAGAAGTCACTAAGATGGGCTATTGTACATTTTTACAGAAAAATATACCAAATGACTCATATCATGGGGCACAGCCCTGCCACAAGAAGCACCATGGATTTTATGATCTTGTCATTTATATGGTCCATAGATATGAACTAATGATCAGATTTATCCCTACATGTTAAACAACCTTTGCTTTTCGTGTATCTCAAATTCTTTGATGTATTTTTGCATTAAAATGCTAACCAGTTTCCAATTCTTACTTTAATATAGTCTCATTAAATAAATGAAGCTTAAATAATTCAGGTATTTGCCCCAGCTGTTGTAATAAAACTCATTCTGCAAGTCAAAAGTTGATACTGGAGTCAAGGATGCAGAGAAATTGAAACCCTCATGCATTGCTGGTGGGAATACAGAACGGTTCAGCCACCATGGAGCACAGAGTGGCAATTCCTCAGTAAGTTAAACGGAGAAGTTCCATGTGAACCAGTGATTCCACTCCTAGGTATATCACCAAAAGAACTGAATACAGGTGTTCAACCAAACACTTATCCATGAATGTTCACAGCAGCACTCAGTGGTCCTAACAGCCATAGGTAGAAACAACCCCGAAGTTCATCAACTGATGAGTGGGTCTGCAAAATGTAGTATATCCATACAGTGGAATATTACTCCAGAACGTGGAGCATTCTTTAAAAGGAATGAAGTTCTCATACATGTTACAATGCAGACGAACCTCAAAAACATTATACTAAGGGAAAGAAGTCAGCTACAAATGCTACACGAAATGTCGAGAACAGGCAAATCTAGAGAGAGAAAGCAGATGAGTAGTTGCCAAGAACTAGGGGGAGAGAGGGAGGAAGGAATTGATTATTGGGTACAGGGTTTTCTTTCACAGGGACGAAATATTCTGGCACTAGATAGCAGTGATGGTTAGAAAATATTGTGAATGTACTAAATTCTATTGAATTGTATATTCTAGGATGCCTAAATGGTAAATTTTATGTTATGTATGGGCTTTCTATGTATGGTAAATTTTCTGTATGTATGGGCTTCCCAGGGGGCTCAGTGGTAAAGAACCTAGCTGCCAGTGTAGGAGATGTGGGTTTGATCTCTGGGTCGGGAAGATCCCCTAGAGAAGGAAATGGCAACCCGCTATAGTATTTGTGCCAGAGAAATCCCATGAACAGAGGAGCCTAGTAGGCTGCAGTCCATGGGATCACAAAAGAGTCAGATATGACCAAGTGACTAAACAACAACATTATATATATTTTAGCACAATTTTAAAAAAAATTCTGGGTGACCAGCTCAAGATTGCAGACATAAAAACAATGATATTGGAATACCCCTCTAAATCAGACATTTTAGTGGTTCTTGACCTCTAGGGATGACATTTTGGACTTTTTAACTGTGGTTTGTCTTATGGCAAAATGTAGACGGGACCCAATATACTACCCTGGTACCAATGGAAAAGACACAAATTACATACTTGGTCAAGTTTGAACGTAGACATCAAAAAAAAAAACCTTAAAACCAAGGATCCAAGATGCTGATAATAAATCCATCACCAACTGCTTTAAATGAATATATTTGCAAGAGGCCCAGAGTTACATGGTGGCTGCTGAGAAATGCATGTGGATTTGGATGAAGAGCAATAATGCAGCAGAAGTCACGACAGAGGCGGAGACAAAGAGTGCAGGGCGTGAAGGAAGTCCAGGCAAGGTGGTGGCAGAATCAGGCCCTGTGGAGCCTGCAGGGCTTGAGAGCAGATGGCCTACAAGCCGAGGGGGAGCTGGAACAAGTCCCAAGATGGGGGACTGTGGTTAAGGCTACAGCGTGGAAGATAAATGTGGCCCGGGGCCAAATCCAAACCCGTGGCCAGAGAGAAGCCTGGGAGAGCTGCAACCTGCCTCCCGTTGAAGAGGGGCCTTTCAAGAGCTGTGTGTTTTGGAATCAGAGATGCAGAGTCCAAGTCCTGCTTCCATCTGTTATGAGCTGTATAAATGACTTCAACTCCCTGGGTATCACTTTTCTTATCTGTCACACGGAGATAAAGCTATGCCTAATTCACGGTCATGAAGCTTAGCCTAATTAATGCAAATAGAGGACTCAAACAGTGCCTAACCTAGAGTTAGTATTCAGTGATAGTACTCAACCATCCGCCATGATTATTACCGTGCCCACAGCCTTATTTCCATGAGCCTGGAGCAGGTGTGGTCCTGACTTGACCCTCTGAGTCTGCCTGCCACAACGGGAAGCTCTAGGGGATTGATGCCCTGGTAACATCAAGGTTCCCTAGGAGTCAACTGTCCATGCCTACAGCCCTGGGTTGCCCCCTACATCGTGTCACCCTTTCTATTTCACTGGCAGCCACTGGGCCTGGACAGCACTGCCCAGTGGTCTACAACAGGAGCTAAAACACGGAGTGAAGTGAGGTGGCTGGACATACAGCGTGGAAACTCTGTGTGAATGGGTGGCCATATTCTAGTGTGTGATCTGGTTGTCAGAAAGGCATCTAGGGACTTCCCTGGCGGTCCAGTGGTTAAGGATCCACCTGCCAATGTAGGGGGGCTAGGGTTCAACCCCCGGTCCGAGAAGATGCCACATGTCATGGGGCAACTAAGCCCATGTGCCACAACTACTGAGCCCACACGTTGCAACTACAGAAGCCCCCATGCCCAAGAGCCCACGCTGCACAATAAGAGAGGCCACAGCTGTCAGAAGCCCACAGACTGCAAGAGAGTAGACCTTGCACATCACAACTAGAGAAAGCTCATGTGCAGCAGAGAAGACCCAGCACGGTCGACGATAAATAAGCAAGAGGCATCTAGAGAGACAAAGTAAGAAGACAACATGAAGTGGAAAGGATTCAAAGCAGCACACACCTCTCTCATCGTTGGTTTCAGTTCATCCTGAGATCAAGCTGCCTCTGCTTGACCCCTTATGATCAACACCCTCCTTTCCCTAGTTAGCTTGAATTGATGTCTGTGCCAAGGCAGCTCTTCTTAACAGAAGGCCCACATCTCATCTCCTTTGCACTCCTACACCATTTGCCTTCTATTTCTCAAGGCATCCAGACTACACAGGAACGATGCTAATTTCTTCGGTTGGTGCTGCCCATGCCTTGCTCGGAGGAAGACAATAGTAACAGAAACACCAGTACTATGGGTGATGGCAGCTGCTATTAATGCTTATTAAGTACTTACTGCATGTCAAGCATTTTGCTGAACATTCTGCATGTATCCTCACATTGGATCTTCACGCCATGCATGCTTTAGGTACAACTGGACCCTAAAGAAGGCTGAGCACCAAAGAATTGTGGTACTAGAAAAGACTTTTGAGAGTCTTTTGGACTGCAAGGAGATCAAACTAGTCAATCCTAAAGGAAATCAATCCTGAATATTTATTGGAAGGACTGTTGCTGAAGCTGAAGCTCCAATACTTTGGCCACCTGATAAGATGAGCTGACTCACTAGAAAAGACCCTGATGCTGGGAAAGTCTGCTGGCAAAAAGAGAAGAGGGCAGCAGAGGATGAGATGGTTGGATGGCATCACCGACTCAATGGACGTGAATTTGAGCAAACTCTGAGAGATATTAGAGGACAGGGGAGCCTGGTGCAGTGCAGACCAAGGGTTGCAAAGAGTCAGACATGACGTAGTGACTCAACAACAACTACTGGCTTCATTCTCCTGTTGAGGAAACTGAAGCCACTATCTTTATCCACCACTGCCATGAGAAAGGTCTGTGCCAGCCAGTCCTGCCTGTTTCCTCCAGTCTGCATAAGAGGCCATCTCCACTGGAACACAGCCCTGAGCAGGCTCAGGAAACAGTAGATGAGCTCTAATTAGCACAAAGATGATTAATAGGTGCTCTCATTTTCACCGTCTCCCTCTTGGTCCCCAAACACCATACAGAGCTAATGAATTCTCCATCATTCTGCAGTCACACCTAGATAGGATCTAACCAAGCACTGTCCTACTGGCCTTCAAAAAATACGCTTCTCTTCTCCTTATGTGCAGCCTCCAAGCATTACCAAGGCCAACTCCACTTTAACTTCATGGAAGCTGCAATGGGATAAATTACAACAGAGTCACTCTGTGAGAAAGGAATTATTACAAAATCATGTAGCCAGAAGACCTGCCTGGGCACAATGTGCACATTTTCATTTCAATATCACTGTTCAGGTAAAGACTGCAATGAGAAAATGGACTTTGGCTCAAGGAGGAGAAATCAGAGCCAAGGACACGTCAACCTTATGGTGACAGAAGATTGAATATCTTAACTGGGGTCCTGATGGAATGTGCACTCCATTGGTGGGAGGTTCACTTCACTCCTGGAACCAACTGATTCCCTGAAAAGAAGCTGAGAGGCCAACGTCGTTTGATGGTCAGTGCAGTTCACACATGATAGGCATCCTAAGAGAGGTCTGGGGACTCACAGTCATGGCTGGGCTATTTCTTCCAGGTCCTGATTTCAACCTAGAACTCTACCCCAAGACCTTTCTCTTCTTCCTTCCCTTATCCTTCCTTACTTCTCTAAGTTCCACTTTCCAGATGTCCCTGGATTCTACCTTTGTATTCAGTACAAGGGCTTGGCCTCTCTTTTCCTATTAATACTGATTCCCTGTGCTAGAGATGACTATGCTCCGACCCTCACCCCCAGTCCCCTGAAAGGGGATTAAGCCTTTTTGGGGAGGCCAGTCTTTCCACCATAAAACAAACACCATGAAATATAGAAAGGAATGCAACATTCCTGTGGAATTTTAAGACAAAACACAAGGCTTCCAGGAAGATCCCTGCTCTGTCCTCTGCTGTGGGTTCCTTCCCTCCCTGTATCTTTTTTGTTATTGTTTCTCTTGGCCACACTGGCTCTTAGTTGTGGTGCGAAAGTTTCTCCTGTTGCAGAGCATGGGCTCCAGAGTGTTGCAGGCTCAACAGTAGCTGTATTTTGATGGCAGTGTTTGAGGCTCCTGGAGATTATAACCTGAAGTCCTGGAACATCTCAACCATTTCCCACAGTCAAGGGTGGGTTGTGGCCCTTGGGTTCTTCACACAGAATTTGTCACCTACTCTTCACTTTCTATGGAGCAAGAAATGACAACCCACTCCAGTATTCTTGCCTGGAAAATCCCACGGACAGAGGAGCCTGGGAGGCTATAGTCCATGGGGTCGCAAAGCGTTGGACATGACTGAGCATGCATGCCCTGCACTTTCTAATTGAATCCATCACAGATATTCTAAGAAGTCTAAATTAAAGAAATTGATTAAGTGAATATATTCCCAAGTATATAAAACTGGAAATAAATCAAACATATGTGGATAAAACCCAAGGACTTTCTTCGGATAACAGATAGTATTTGCAATCAGTGTGTCAACAATACCTAAACAAGTATTACTATCTATAATGTTGGGGAGTGCTTAAAAAGTTGAGCTCTGTTACAATTCAAATATAGAAGCAACTTATTTACCAAACACTCTATAATAAAAATAACTCTTATTTCCTTATAGGAGATGTGGGTTTGATCCCTGGGTCGGGAAGATCCCCTGGAAAATCCCATGGACAGAGGATAGACAGAGGAGCCTGGCAGACTACAGTCCATGGGGATGCAAAGAATCAGACATGACTAAGTGACTAAGTACACACATAATGTTATCACAGTACCAACTTTCTGTCATAATAAAAGCAATAGCTCTTGCTCATTAAATACTTTCTGTGTCCTTAGATCCATGCTTATTTTGTGTAATATAAAAATTCTTACAAAGACATGACAGGGGTCTGATGACCTGAGTTTTGCAGATGAGAAACTTGAGGATAGAGACATGCCCTGTCCAATGTCACACAGGCAATCAAGAGTAGAACTGGCATCAAACCCAGTTTTGTCCAATTTCAAGCCCCTGGGCCAGCATGTGAAATCATCACCCAAATTTAAATTGTTTAAAATTGTGAAATGAGATGCAGTCTGTTAATTTTTTTCCTTTTTCACTTTGGGATGTTAAGTATTCTTTCTCTAGCCTTACTATGTTCCACACTGCTGTTGGCTCTCAGTACCATAGTGAAAATATCTGCAGGAAGGTGCTCAGTTTCCCAAAACAAGACAATAGTCACCCTCCGTGAAGAACTTGTATGGCAGTCATAAAACGCCCCTCCTCCAGCACTGCCTGTCTGACTGGCCCACTTGCAGAAATCACCCCATCATGAGATGTCCTCTAAGATGCTGAGCTGTGAACAAGGCAGACAATCCTAAGATTCCAGGCCGCTATAAAGGAGCAGTGTTTGCCCAGAGACGAGAAGGACAAGAGGGACAGCTCCGAGTCTGAGGATGTGGGTGACGAGAGATTGTTCTTTCCTTTTCAGAATGAATCCAAAGAGAAGACACCCTGAGTGGCTTCCTGTGCTTTGAGGGGCAGCACCACTTCAATACCCGACATGAAGGGGCTGTGGACATTTTATCATGCAGGGCTGGACACAGAGTTGTGGAGCTCAAGGATGCTATCTGCATGCAAATACAATTTAGAGACTCCTAGAGACCTGAGCGCTCCATGGATGGGAGGCTTCCTGCCAAGAGTCCACGCTGAGGTAAAGAGCACAGATCTGGGGAAGTGAGTTGCATGTTAAAAATGCTGTGATTCTGAATTCTGCTTCCGATGGGGAGGCAGTATGGGGGTGAGGGCCCCAAGCATAGCATGACAAGGGGGTGGGGCCCGATGAGAAGCATGATGTCCTGAAGTGGAAGAAAGTTTTAAAGCTGAAACACAGGGGATTTCCACCTGGTGGTCCAGTGGCTAAGACTCCATGCTTCCAATGAAGGGGGGCTGGGATTGATCCCTGGTCAGAGAACTAGTCAGAGATTCCAAAGTTCCCTGGTCAGAGATTCCACATGCTGGAACTAAAAACAGAAGATTCCACATACTGCAACTAAGAACCCAATGCAAATAAATAAATATTAAATCAAAAGAAAA